>NC_092765.1:69747335-70379186 GCF_047496795.1 Chiloscyllium punctatum
CCAGGATTATGTTCTTCCAGGTCTTTTCAGCGGCAGTGATTCAGAAAAGAAAATTTTTTGATGATATCAAGAGAAGATTAAGGGAACTTGAGGTTCAGTATTCCTTAATGGACTCAGCGGTGCTCCGTATGCACTCGTGGATCTTTCAATAGATCCACTAACTCTCCAGAGAATGAGAAAACTTTGTGGACACTTTAAAGTAGGGTGGGTGCGTTAATGGAAAGCGATAACCTTGTTTATCTTTTTTAAAAGAAAGTTTGTTGACCGTTTCTGGTATTAAGCAGTGTTAAATTATAGTCGGGGATGGGTCGAGTACACACTTTTAACTTCTTCATTAGTAATACTACTCGTTTTTCTCTTGCTTAGTTTGTGTGTGGGGTTCGGCTCAAGCTGGAGGAAGTTATGAAGGTGATCGTGATGACTGAATGCCTACCAAAGGGCAGTTCAGTCCCGATGTTTGTGATTAATTGCCCTGGATGCAGTATTGATAATGGGGCAGAAGATAGAGATTTGTGACGTGCAAATGCCCCCAGTCGGCGGCGGGTAAATACCCCTCCTGACAGCCATTGGCACTTTGTATCTTTTTTTTTGTTTTCGTATGTATTTAGTTTTGGAACGTTTTGAGAGCTTGTTAGTTGTAGTAGCTTTTTTGTGTATTTCTTTTAGGTTCTATGATTCTTTTTTCATTGGTGCTCAGTGATTTGTAATTTGAGTTCTTCTTCTCTGGATTTCAAATATTGTTTCAGTGTGTAATGGCTAATGTCATGCTTAAATGGCGTATCTGGAACATTAAGGGGAGCCATTCGCCAGTTAAGAAAAAGGAGAGGGTGGATATTGTCGTAATGCAGAAATGCACTTTGATAACAAGGAACATTCAACATTACAGCAGGGTGGGTTTGATCGGGTTTATTTCTTGTCTTTTAACACTAGGAATAGGAGAGAAGCCATACTGGTGAGGAAGACTCTTTCATTTAAATTAGTAGATTGTATTAGACACCCACGGGAGGATCATAATCCTCGAAGATATATGGGGAAGAAAGCAATAGTTTGAATGTTTATTGCTCCCTGGCTCACTGCCGTAAATTCCTGATAGATATATTTTCCAAATTAAGTAAGCTTTCTTTGTAGTACATTATCGTAGGAGGAGATTTCAACTGTCTTTTGCACCCACGGTGGACAGCATGCCCAAAGGCTCCCAGTACCATCTTTCCAATCTAAGCAATTAGTGGATTTTTGTGTGGAACTGGGGCTGGTGGATGTTTGGAGGCAGATCCACCTCATAAATAGGGATTTTACTTTCTTCTTTAACCCGCAGAAATGCAACACTAGGGTTGATCTCTTCCTCAACTTGCAGCAATCATCGATTCAGTGGTTTTCTGTACAATTGGGAATATTACCATTTCTGACCATGCAGCAGCATACTTACTGGTTAAGATTAAGGGCAATATAGCAGGTTCGAGACACTGGCGAATCCCTTTATTCTTAAGGATAGTAAGTACATTGAGTATTTCTGTAATGAATTCAGATCTTTCTTAGCCATTAATTCAGATTCAACCAGTAACCCATCCATTCTATGGAAAATTGCTAAGATTTATGCCAAAGGAATAATTATTCTTTAGGATGCGGCAGAAGCTTGAGCAGGAACGCTTGCTCCAGGCACGTTTGAAGGCAGCCGAGAGGGCATACTTTGATAGACCCTCGGTGGCTAGGCTGCGGAGGATCACAATGCATCGGTCTGCAGTGAATTCTATGCTCACACAGACAGCCAAGGAAAAACTTAATTTTGCAAAACAAAGGCTGTTTGCGTATGGTAATAAACCGGGCAAGTAGTTAGCCTATCTTGCGATGAAAAAGAGAACCCCAAAGCCATTACCTCAACTAGGGAAGGTACTGGGAGCCTTTCGTGCGATTCCATAAAGATTAAAGTAGCATTTCGGAGATTTTTCTCCGAATTATATCAGACTAAGCATTATGGGGATAGATGGATTAAGATGGAATCTTTCTTCAAGAACTTGGACCTTCCAGGGGTAACCCCCAAATAAGCGTCTTGCCTTCATTCACCATTGTCAGTGCGGGAGGGTGTAAAGCAGCTTCCAGGCGGAAAGGCACCCGGTCCCGACAGATGTCCACGTAAGTTTTATGAGGAATTTATAAACCTGTTGTCAGAGCCGATGCTTACTATGTTCGTCACTCACACAGTCACGACTGTGTCCCACCATCCTTAAGAGAGGCTCATATCTCTCTTATTCTGAAGAAAAGGAAGACACCAAAAGATTGTGCTCCCTATAGGCCCATCTCACAACTAAATGTTGATTTCAAAATTCTATCTGAGTCCCTTACATTGAGGATGGAAACTATTCATCCTTCCATTGTCAAAGTATAACAAACCGGCTTATAAAAGGCTGCAGATATTCCAACAATGTTAGGAGATTACTCAATATGATCCAAGCCTGTCAACAGCAAATTATGCAGCTATTAATGATCTCTTTAGATGCAGAGAAGACATTTGCTTGGGTTGAGTAGCTGTATCTCTTCTATACGTTAGAATGGTTTGGTCTCAGCAAAGTTTTTATCAAGTGGGTGAGGGTCCTTGAAAATGACCCCCTGTGTGCGATCCTGCAAAATTAATATTTCTAGAGGCAGTCGACAAGGTTGTTAATGCCAATGTTGTTTACGATGGTGATGGAGCCACAGGCGAAGGCCATCTGCAGGGAGCCCAACATGTCTGCCCCAGAAGTGGGATAGAAGTCACGTAAGATTACATTGTTTACAGATGATGCTTTTAAATTTTTGTTAAATCCCACAGTTTTGGTACCTCACCTCATGCAATGCATCAGTTCGTTTGGTGCCTTTTCCGGCTATACCATTGATTTTACGAAGTCAGAGGCCATGCCTCTGGGCGAACTCAGGGAAATACCTGATGCCGTGGGAGAATCCTGATTTCCTTTTCAATGGTCCCAGGGGGTAATGGGGATGTTCCCTATTTAGGTATATTCATTAATCCTATCTTTGGACTTATATTTAAGTGGGATTTGTCCATTTGTTTGACAAAATTAAACAAGATCTTTGAAGATGGGAGACACTTCCAATATCCTGGCTAGGTCAGATAGCTCTTATTAACATGAATTCCCTCCCTTATTTGCTATACCCCGTGTGAATGCTTTCTTTGAGGTTTCCCAGACAGACATTTAGGAGACTAAATGGATAATGTAGCTCTTTGATTTGTCACCATAAGCGACCCCTTATCAAGTTAACCAAATTACAACGACCCCACAATTTGTGGGGAGTAGATCTCCCGGATATTAAAAGCTATCAATTAAGCTCTTCTTTACCCGATGTTAGTGCGGCCTCAGTGTCAATATGGTTAGATATTGAAGCTTCTCAGGCAAAGTGCTCCCTTATTAGTCTGCTACTCATAGACAAAATGCGGACAGTTACGAAGTGTTAATTTTTCCCAATAAATATCACTAACTTTAAAGTAGGGAGGGCAATGTGTCCGATCGAGGGCAACATAGCCAAACCTCATTTCTTGCCCCAAAGCGTGGTGGACCATGTTTCCGAAGGGGAATACTGGATTCCATGCTTAAACTATGGACAACTCGTGCGTGTTTCTTGCTTTGATGGTTTATCTGAGGGAGAAACAAGGATGTCCTTTGATCAAATGTGTTAACTATAGACTACCGAGTAGAGATCTCTTCTGTTTTCTTTTTATCAGATCAGAGATGTTATTCAGAAAAGAACCACGCTTTTAACAGACCCGTACAGATCCGATAAAGAGAAGAGTGTGTTTATTGCTAAGAACACACTCTCTGTCAGTACCCTTTATCATTTGTTGGAGAGTGACCTCTCAGATGAGACATTGTGACTTTCTGAGGTCTACAAAGAGAGTTGAGGATTCAGATCTCTTTGAACATAGGGGAGGATATTTGTGTAAATGCAAGAAGGATTTCAATCTGCAAGAAGACTCTTGCCATGTAGTTGAAGATTCTTCATAGAGTCTATCTGGCCTCAGACACTCTCTCAAAATTCAAGATGGGAGTCTGTCTTAAATACAAAATATTTATGGACACTCTTACTCATTGCTTGTTGACCTCCCACCGGCGCTATAGGAGTGGTGTGCTCGCTGGGATGGAGATAATCTTGCGGACCGAATTGGAGATGGATTAGGTTTCCCTTTTCCTGGGCCTGCCCAGTCTACCTTACTCAGATGTGCATAAGGAAAAATACTTCAATACCCTCACTCTCTGAGTTCAGAAAAAAAGGTCTGTTGCATTTGGTGTCTGAAAACCCCCTGGGTCTATTGGTTTGTCATAACCTCGTCATGGAGCATAGCCCTTTGGACTTTTTTAAAGGTATGTTGCACCATAAAATAGAGGATTTTTATAAGACATGGCAGCCCTTTTTGAATTACCAAGGTACAGGCTGATCTGCCATTCTAATAAGGACTTTTATATAGCTATGACGAACTTGACTAATGAATCTAATGGCCAGAGAGGAGGAATTACGAACAAATGAACGTGTATTAGTTAATGCTCTTGAAGGTTGAGAGTTATAGTTTGTTACACTGAGTTCTACTGTTCGTTTTTTAAATTTTTTTATTTTTCTTCGGTCTGTTGATTTACCTTTTCTTTATGTACATTCAAGTGGGTGTAATTGTATTCTTTTTGCATTGCTTTTTGAGTTGGGTACTTATTGGTTCATCGAAGCATTAAAAAGATTTTCTCTGAATAAAAATATTTTTGAAAAAATTAAAATATTAACATGGATAGAATAGAGTCCCAAAGGACCACTTTCTCGTTAGTGAGACCACAAATTATGGTTTATCTTAAGGGTCATCACACTTCGGGTGACCGGATGATGTTGAGAGGGTGTACCCTTCATGACAACCTCTGCCTGTGTGGGGAATTGAAAATGCGCTGTTGGTCCATAATACCACCAATTTTAGTGTCACCTTCAATTTTACTAATCATGCCTTATACATTCTGAAGAATATCATTGAAATAGATAATAAGCAACAATGGGCCCAGCACTGACCCTTGAGGCATTTCATGTGTTACAGGCCTCCAGTCGGAGAACATCATTCCCTATAACCCGCTGTTTACTACCATCAAGCCAATTGTGCATCCAATTTGTCAGATCCCTCTGGATTCCATGCGAATCTAACCTTCCAGACCGACCTATCAAGAGTAATCTTGTCAAAGGCCTTACTGAAAACCATACAGACTATGTCTACTGCGCTACCCTCATCAACATTCCTGGTCGCTTCATCAAAGAACTCAAACAAATTTGTGAGGTATGATCTCCCACTCACAAAGTCATGCAATCGTTCCAATCTAAAAACAACTATTAATAATAATTATTAAAATAAATAACAACAAGCAATAATAAATAATAGTAAGATGACAAAAAATTATCCATGGTTTGTGGCATTGGAACGTGCATCATTGGTGAAGGGCAGAATAGATTTTGTGGAGAGAGTGAGGACTGCAGATGCTGGAGTTCAGAGCTGAAAATGTGTTGCTGGAAAAGCGAAGCAGGTCAGGCATCATCCAAGGAGCAGGAGAATTGACGTTTCGGGCATGAGCCCTTCTTCAGGAAGGGCTTCAGATTGATTCCTGAAGAAGGGCTCATGCCAAAACGTCGATTCTCCTGCTCCTTGGATGCTGCCTGACCTGCTGCGCTTTTCCAGCAACACAGAACAGATATTGTACCTGTGTCATTGAACTGCGTTGAGAAAAAGCAAGGGTGGCATGGTGGCTCAGTGGTTAGCACTGCTTCCTCATAGTGCCACGGATCCGGCTTTGATTTCAGCCTCGGGTGACTCTCATGTGGAGTTTGCACATTCTCACTGTGTTTGTGTGGGTTTGCTCTGGGAGCTTCATTTTCCTTACACAATCCAAAGATGTACAGGTCAGGTGAATTGGCCACCGCCTTATGTGCATTAGTTAGGGGTAAATATAGATTAGAGGCATGGGACTGGGTGGGTTGCTATTCAGAGGGTCGGTGTGGCCTTGTTGGGCCAAATGGCCTGTTTCTATACTGTAGGAAATTGAAAAAAAAACTATTTCTAATCAAACCCTGTCTTTCCAAACGTGTGTATATCTTATCCCTCAGAATCTTCTCAAGTAACCTACCTACTCCAGATGTTAGGCTTCCCGGTCTATAGTTCCCAGATTTTTTCTTTGCTTCCCTTCTTGAAAAATGGCACAACGTTTGCTACACTTCAATATTCTGGAACCTAACCTGCGGCGAACGATGATGCAAATATATCACGCATGTCCCCGTAGTTTCTTCTGTAGCCTCTTGCAGTATTCTTGGATGCATCTGTTTAGGACCAGGAGATTTATCCACCTTCATACATTCTAATGCATCCAACACGTCCTCTCCTGTGATATTGACTAACCCCAAGATATCATCACTACCTTTGTTAATCTCCCAAGTCTTCATGTATTTCTCCACGGTAAAGAGAGAGGAGAACTATTCATTGAGAATCTCACACATCTCCTATGGTTCTAGACATGCATGTCCACTTGGGACCTTGAGGGGTCATATTCTCATGTAGTTATTCTTTTAACTAGAATATACTTAAAGAACCTCTTTGGCTTCACCCTCATCTTCTCAGACAAGGCTATCGCGTGCGCTCTTTTCGCCCTTCTGCATTCCCAGCTGCATGGACCTCATCCACACCTCCTTTTTGCATGTCAAAGCCTCAATATCTCCTGACATCCAGGGTTCCCTCTTCCTACCAACCTTGCCTTTTATCCTCACAGGAACATACAGAACTTGAACTCCAGCCATTTGCCGGAGGTTCCTTCTCCTGCAAACAAACTCCTCCAACCAACCCCTACAAGCTCCTATTTAATTCCATCAAAATTCGCCTTGCCCCGAATTTAGAAATTGAACATGCGGGCCAGTTTTGTCCTTCTCCATAAGTATTTTAAATCTATGGTCACTGGTCCTAGCGTGCTCCCCCACTGTCACCTCAGTCACCTGTCTTGCCCTATTTCTTAGAGTAGGTCAAGTTTTACCTCTTCCCGAATTGCTCTCTCTACATACTGCTTGAGGAAACGTTTCTGAACACACTATCTCAGTCAATGTTAGGAAAATTAAAATCTCCGACTATGGCAATCCTATTGGCCCTGCAAGTCTCCCCAATCACTGTACATATTTTAATTATTCTAATTCCCCGTTTACTATTTGGGGGCCTATAGTACAACCCAAATAATATCATCACTCCCTTTTTATTTCTTAGCTTCCCCCACAAATCCTCAATGGATGATCCATCAGTTATTTTATCTCTGATTACTGCTGTGGTACTCGCCTTAATCAAAAATGAAACCCCCACACCTCCTTCCACCAACTCTGTCTCGCATAAAGCACCTGTACCTTGGTACATTAAGCTGCCAGTCCTGTCCCTCCCTTAGCCATGTTTCTGTAATGGCTACAATATCCCAGTCCCACGCACCTATCCACGCACTGAGTTCATCGGCCTTACCTGTCAGCCATCTTACATTGAAACAGATGCAATTTAATCCAACAGGCATTCCTTGCTGCCTGTCGTGTTCCTGCCTAACTTGTCTCTGCATTTTACTGTTTGTGATTACGGTATCTCCTTCCAGCCTCGCATTTGCCTCCCTGCTGTTGAGGATCCTACGCCGTCCCCCACGCCAAAAATCTAGTTGAAACCCTCCCTTGTAGCACTAGCAAACCTGTCATCCAGGAGATTAGTCCCCTTCCAATTCAGGTAAAACCTGTCTTTCCTGAACACGTCACCTCTGCCCCACAAAAGATCCGAGTGATCTAAAACTCTGAATCCCTACCTCCTGTACCAATTATTTAGCCACGTATTCATCTGCCATGTCCGCCTGTTCTTACCCTCACTAGCACGGAGCACTGGAAGTAAACCGGATATTACCACTGTCGTGGTCCTGTCTTTTACCCTTTTTTCTCGCTCTCTATCATCACTCTGCATGACCTCATCACTACTTCTACCTGTGTCATTTGTACCAATGTGCACAATGACTTCTGGCTGCTCCCCCACCCCGGTGAGAACGTTCTGCAGCCGCTCTGAGACATCCTGGACCCAGGCACGTAGGAGGCTATACATCATCTTGGATTCCTATTTGCAGCCACAGAATCTCATGCCTGATCCCCTCACATATCGAGTCTGAATAATTACTTCTGAAGTTATTCATCTCGCATAACCTTCTGACAATGGGATTTCTTCCTGAAATAGTTGTATTTGGCTGAATTGCTTTGCTTCAGGCAGTGGGGAGATTCCAATGAATCATCATCAGGAATCCTCCATGAGTGGAAAAGACGACTAGGCTTTTTCTCACTCCCACACATTGCTGTGTTGAGCGGCAGGGAAACAGAAAGGGAGCAATAGGCTGTTCCTTCACAGATAGACTACATTTTCCTATCTGTGAGTTAAATCATTCACGTTATCAGGCCCCAGACTGGACCATGTGAGCTCTCCTTGAATATTGTCCGAATTATATGACTCCATCACATTCTCGTCTCCAGGCCAGTGCATTAATGCTGTTGTCATACACAGAATCAAATCATTAACAATAAATGGTCCTACTTGTTTTGAAGATGTGTTAAAATGTGCCTGCATAATGTAAACATAAGCATTTGATGACTTCGCAATATCTGTGTTAAGATGAATATGTTTTATTCTTAAACAAATAGAGAAATTGCTGGAAAAGCTCAGCCTGTCTGGCATCAGATATGAAGAGAAATCAGAGTTCAATGTTTCCATCCAATGACTTTTCCTTTGAACCTTACTTATTCTTAAATTATTTCCCAAATTTTATTCTCCCACATAAGAAGAACTATCCATCCGGTATTCACCAACTACACTCTTCTCAAGATGTTATACGGTCAATAAAACATTCTCAGGTCGAACAGTTCCTTCTTCGTAACGTAATGCCTTCATAACAAGAATGAGTAAAGAGAAAGATCTTTGAAACGTTTCGAAAGCAATTTTGTTTTTATCAGTTAAGGCAATTATAACGACACATAATACATCAGATGTGATTTCAGAAATGCACTGCACTGATGCAAAAAATCATCGCTAAGATCAAACACAACACCCCTTACACGGAACAGAATAATTCCATTTATTATCAAATCACCAGCTGCCTCTTCAGAGTAATTTGATGTGATTCATGTACAAAGACACACAGATCCCTCTGTACCACTCAGTTCTGCATTCTCCTTGCATTTAAATAATTTTCTGCTGTTTTGTCTATTGCCCAAAACAGAAAATTCCCATCACAGAAATGTTGTACTTTGTTTTCTGCTGAAGGTTTGCTCAAAACTGTCCTCTGTCTGGATCCCATTTCAGACGCGCAGCCCTCCCCTATCTGTATCCCATTGCAGACGCACAGCCCTCCCCTGTCTGTATCCCACTGCAGATGCTCTGCCCTCCCTCTGTCTGTATCCCATTGCAGATGCTCTTCCCTCCCTCTGTCTGTATCTCATTGCAGATGCTCTTCCCTCCCCTGTCTGAATCCCATTGCAGACGCTCTTCCCTCCCCCGTCTGTTTCTCATTGCAGAAGCTCTTCCCTCCCCCTGTATGTATCCCATTGCAGATGTGCTGCCCTCCCCCTGTCTGTATCCCATTGCAGAAGCTCTGCCCCTCTCCTGTTAGTATCCCATTGCTTACGCTCTGTCCTCCCCTGTCTGTATCATATTGTAGACGGTCTGCCCTCCCCATCTGTATTCCACAGTAGACGCTATGCCTTCCCCCGTCTGTATCCCACTGCGGACACGCAGCCCTCCCCTGTCCGTATCCCATTGCAGAAGCTCTGCCCCTCCCCAGTTAGTGTCCCATTGCAGACGCTCTGCCCTCCCCCTGTCTGTATCATATTGTAGGCGGTCTGCCCTCCCCCGTCTGTATTCCACTGTAGGCGCTATGCCTTCCCCGTCCATATCCCATTGCAGACGCGCAGCCCTCCCTTGTCTGTATCCCACTGCAGATGCTCTGCCCCTCCCCTGTATGTATCCCCCTGCAGATGCTCTGCCCCTCCCCTGTCTGTATCCCATTGCAGATGCTCTTCCCTCCCCCTGTCTGTATCCCATTGCAGACGCTCTGTCTTCATTTGACATCTTATTGATTGACTATCCTGATGTATGAGCAAACTGAGCTCTATCCCCTTCATCCAATTCATTGGTATGGATTGTAATTTGTTGATGACCTCACACAGATCCCTGAAGAATTCCACTAGTTACAGCTTGCCTAAAATAAAGTAAGTAATGATCTCTTGTCTGTATTTCCTGATGCTGCCCAAGGCGCCCCTGCTCCTGCGTAACAGCCTGGGATGGTTATATGGCGTCCTCCGTGCTGTGTAATTTACTGAAATGATTTGAATACTTCATTCTATTCCTGTCTAACCCCATGGAGGTTCATTATGGCCTGATCTTGCTGTATTATCACGATGCTGACTGGCTGAATGGGATCTTTCTCTCCCACTGTAACAGCCTTGTGGGTGAATTGACAGAACAACGGATGAAGTAGGAACAGCAGTTGCTCATTCGTCCCCTCCAACTTGCTGCTCAGTTTAGAAACATTATGGCTGGTCTGATTGTAACTGAATACCCCTTTCCTGTCAGTTCCCAATAAACATTGACCCTCCTGTCCATCAAAGGTCAGTCAAGGTCAACCTTGAACATCCTCAGTGACACAGACTTCACTGTTCTCGGGGGATGAGAACACCACAGATCGCATAATCCAAAGGAGAAAGGACCAACGTTATCTCAAATGGAAATAGGAGACACCTTTTATATTAAAGCGTGTTAACCTCACAGCAAGTCACCTCCTCTTTTCAGAAACAAGGGCACAGCAAATAGGAACAAACATATACCATTCAGCCCCTCAAACGTATCCCACAGTCCCATTGGCTGTTCAGTCAAGTATTTATCAAACTTAGCTTCTACTGCACCCTTGGAAAATAATCCTGACACCTTAAGGCCACAGAGCATAAGAAATTGGAATTAGGCCATTTGGCCCATCACGTCCACTTTGCTATTTGATCCTGTTGGGTGTGTGTTTCTCACCCAACTTTCCCACCTTATCACTGTAACTCTCGATCGTTGTTTTAATCTAACATTTGTCTTAAAGACATGGTTACGTCAGTGTGTCGGTATGTGTGTGTGATTGCGTGTGTGTTTCTGTGTATATCTGTTTAATGGCAGGAGACAGGGTGATGGTGGATGGTTGTTTTTTGAAATGGAAGCCTGTGAGCAGCGATGATCCAGAGGCAAAATTGTTGGGTCCACTTTTGTTTGTCATTTATATAAATGATTTAGATGAGAGTAATAGAAGATATATTTCGCAAATTTGCGGATAACATCAAGTTTGGGTGTACAGTGGAGAGTGTTTCTATAATGGTGAACAACGAAGATTACAAAGAGACCTTCATTAATTAAATCAATGATTCATAGAGATGTACAACAGGGAAACAGACCCTTCAACTTGTTCATGCCATCCGATTATTCTAAATTAATCCACTCCCATTTGCCAGCATTTGGCCCATGTCCCACTAATCATAAAGCCATCCAGTTGCCTCTTAAATGCTGTAATTGTTCCAGCCTCCACCAGTTTCTCTGGCAGTTTATTCCATAGAAGCACCATCCTCTGCAGGAAAAAAAAGTTGTTCTTCATTGTCTTTCAAATATTTCTCTTCCCACCTTAAACCTATGCCTTCTAGTTTTAGACTCTCCTACCTTGGGGGGAAGGAACCTTGACCACTCACCGTATCCATGCCCTTCATAATTTTATAAACCTCTAGAAAGTGTAAATGTGACTCCAATCAAGACGGTTGGCTGCGCTTTCAGTCATCCTGGGTCTATAGTCTCAAATTCAGTAGTCGTACCTCTTCCTTCTCCATCAAGGCACGATTCCAAAAAAGTTTAATCAACTTGTTCAGACATGTGAAACAGCTCTGTGGGATTTGGAACTAGAATTTTCGGTGCAGTGATAGGGACACTACTATCATTCAGCATTAGCCCCTAAAGCTGCAACATGATGCTCCGGTGTGTTTGTTCTTCAGCCTGTTGTAACATGCTGTGACACACCTCCACAGGACATGACTCCACTCCACCTTCTCCAGAGATAGGGGCACTATCAGACAGTCATGGACTGGAATTGAATCCGGAGCTCCGGCTCAGAAATTTGGGCACCCATCCATTAAACAAGGCCTAAATCATGCCCAGATTTCGGGTCATATTTGAAGTGTATGGATTTATTAAATTCTGGTTAACATTACAAAATTATACAGGGGGCATTTCTAATTGAAAAAAAAGTACAAGTTATTAGTCTCAACAAAAGGATGTTGTGTGCATTCGCTATGCCATTGAGATAGCCAATGAACATCTTCAATTGCTTGGCTATGATTTCCGGTTTAAATAGCTATTACCAGCAGTCTGCGATATTAGGGAAAGAAATCCTGCAGACACACTCTACACTATGAAGGCTCTCGAGTAGATATCAATACTAAACATCAGAGACGAGAAAGGAGCACAATTCTGGGCCCAAAACACCGGTCACTATTTCACATCCCGTGGCTTCCCTCTTCCTAAAATCATTCATTGAGACAAGGCAACTGTTTCCTTTCCAGCTTTTGCTTTCCAACTCCTCCCTCTGCCTGCACAAGGCAAACCAAGTTCTGGGTCTTTGGGAAACTCAAGGCTGGTGTTTGTTGGCCTTATGGACAGGGGATTGTCGTTTAATCCGAAGGGGGAGTGTGAGGGGGCAGTAATATCATTCACTGGGCTAAGTTGTGGCAGATGGAGTTTAATATGGACGCATGTGAGGCATTGTATTTTGATAAAATAAACAAGAGGAGGGCTTATACAATTAATGGTGGGCTTTGGTAGTTATATAGTAAAGAGGGACCTAGGGACGCAGGTATAATTCTTTGAAGTTTGTGGCGCAGGGTGTTTAAGGTTACTTCATTGCTCATACTTTTGAGGTTAGAAGTTGGGAAGTCATGCTGAGATTGTGCAGGATATTGATAAAGCTTCTTCTGAAGTCCTGTGTGCAGTTCTGTTATAGGAAGGAGATTATTAATCCGGAGATGTTTGAGAAGAGATTACCAGGATGTTACCAGTAACACCTCATCTTCTGCCTTGGAAGACACAAACACACGGCATGAGCATTGGATTCACTGATTTACAAATCTCCCCTGGCCAACCCAGATCCCAGATCCAACCCCCGGACTCACATCTGCCCTTTCGAGGAGACCTAATGTCCATCTTCCTTCCCACCATCTCCTCCACACTCCCGACCGATCTGTCACTATCACCTCCTACCTTCACTCACCTATCACTGATCTTTCCCCCAGCCTCACCCCATCACCCATTTTCTCTTAGCCCCTTCTCCCTCCCCAGTCCTGAAAAAAGGTCCTGCCTGAAACGTTACTCTCTTACTCCTTGGATGTTGCCTGGCTTCCTGTGCCTTGTCCACCTCCATGCTTTACCTGCCCTGAATTATCCATTATCTGCAGTCCCCATTATCTCTTAGATACAATTCCCTTTTAACATAGCCATGTCACAGTCTGTTATAACCGCATGGAGTCTGCGGGATATTTTCTTATCAGATCATGGACGATAAAAGTTCTCTCAATGTCTTCCTGATATTGCAGTGCCTGATCAGTAGATGCAGAACGTACGTTTCAATTTATAAACGGAGAAGCATGCTTATATTCTGATAAACCCCTGGCATTGCTCCCATATCCAAGGGAGATTGAATGCTTACACATGACTGATCTACCAGACCGAACATAACGTATGCTGTCCCTCAGTCACCCCCACATATCCCACCCAGAATATGTAAATTTTAATCAAAATTTTGAATTTTAATAAAAAGTATTGAATTGAAATGCGTTAACGGGAGGTATTTGTTCAGCGACTGTGATTGATGTTAGTCTCCATGCATCCTAAATACGTCGCTGGAGGGCTTTCCTCTTCTATTAATTAGGGACTCGGTTCAATGTGTTATCTCATAGTATCAGCGGGAGAATCAATGACAGCACTAACAGGCATCAGCAGATTTAGAGAGAGGGGGAGGGGAGATCAGAATCTGAGAACATTAGACTGGAATGTTCCAACAATGGACAGGAGTTTATCCGAGGTTCTTTACTGTCTGTCTCGGCCTCGGACCTCATTAGTTTTGCAGATCTATGATGTACTGATGGTTGTTCAAGCTGGTTACTATCCCATCCTCGCTAAGTTGGTGTTCCTGGTAATTTATGCTATCTGTTCATTAAACCAGGTTGGACTGAATTGCTGCACGTATTATTTAAAATTTAGAAAGGTGGATGTCAACATTTTCAAATCCAATGAACTATTTCTTTCCTCACAAATTGTATCGAGCAAATTACTCATGACAAGTTACTCACCAAATTGTGAGGAGAACCAGACAGTTCTCAAACTCCATAATCCTTCTAGCCCTGCACAGATTCTACATTTCTATATCCTCCCACTCACTCATCCTGTCCAATACCAAAATCATGATATCACCGACTCCTCCTCTGCCTCAGTGCATCTTCTGAATAAACCATCAATTGTGTCTTTGTTAAATCTGGATACAATTTATCAAGTCCCTTGTAACCACATGTCAATTACAGAATAATTGCTCTTGACTTTGTTGAACTTGTTTACTGCACAGATTCTGTCAGATGGGCAGATGCTGCATGCTGCTTAAATCATTGACACATAATCGAGAGGCACAGAATAATAATCTGTTGATATCTCATGAACGAAATTGATGTTATTGGACTGAAACTATCATCATTTGTGAAAAAAGGCCCATCTGCTTGCTCCATGTCCTTCAGAGAAGCCAATGCATTATCCTTCCCCAGTCATGTCTGTGCAAACCCACAGCAATATGTTTTACTCTTGACTGTCCTGTGGAACAGCTGAACCAGTCACTCAGTTCAAGCTCAGCATAACATGCTGGCCTGACCATGACTGCACACATCCCATGAGTGAAGAACAAAAGTAAAGTTAGCTCCCTTCCTCTGCCTGTTTTCCTTATTTCTACACTTCATTTCCATTCAGGTAGGTGACCATTCCCTATTTCAAGTGCAATCTTTCTGACAAAGTCCCTCCCCAAGAGTGATGTTCATCTCCACAGGCACCTCTGGTACTGGCTTTACTGATGCTGACATGCAGATGTAAGGAACGTTTAAATTCCACAACAGTGGCAGTGCATAGAGAAGGAATGGGTTTTTATGTCATAATAAAGATACGGAGACCAATAAGTGAGGGAAAGGAATTATTGTGATCATCACTAAGAGTGTAGTTGAGGTAGTACTTGGGGTATTATGGACAGATTTTTCTCCTTTAGAAGGAATTATCTCACTACAATAGAGGCTGTGTAAAGGAATTTCATGAGACTAATCCCTGGGCTGATGGTAAAAGAGGAGTGAGTGAAGGTTAATCTGTAACACAGTCAGAGAATAAGAGGTCATTGCATTGAAACTTGATGGTGATGGACAATCACTCGTTATGTTCTATACAGTCACCGAGAAGGTGATAAATTCCATGATTTGCATTTTTATTTTTAATCGGGATGCATGATTCTTGATATTTAAGTGCCTCTGTGGATAAAATCTTCAGTCAAATCCTGCCTTGATATCAGGGTCAATCCCTCTTACCTAAGCAGGTCAGTTAAACACTTTTGTTAATGTTAATATGTGATGGTGTCTGTGTGGAGAGTATTTTCTTCTCATAGAGGGCAGTGAATGTCAGGAATTCTCAGGTCTAGAAAGTTAGGGGGGGGCGATATTACTCCAAGAGGAGGTAGATGGATTTTTGACCTGTCAGAGAGCTGAGGGGTGTGAAGAATTGCGCATTAAAGAAGAGTTAATGCCAACAGTAGGTCAGCCATGATGGCATACAATGGTGTGAGCATCCAAATTACTACTCCTGTTTTTATGTTCTCATATTCTGTCTTTGGAAAGTTAATGGTTTTAATTTTCCTGGAAGTGTTGTTATTGAATGTTGAGGACAGTGAGAGAAAAGCATTTTGTGAGCCATCTCTGGGAGAGGTATGGGCCCGATATTCACATGAATCTGGGTCTACAACATGACCAACATACGAAACACCATTTGCAGAGAGGAGACACTCTTTAAAGAGGTGGGAGACCACTTTCATACACAGTTTGGATTTCCCATCACATTTTCCAACCCACAGCAAACCACACAGTGTTGAGGGACTGAATGATATCCTGTAATACTGCGGACCAGGTATTTGCAGCAAGTGGTCTCCATCTGCTCCTATACAAGTGGTTTTAAGGACTGAATGGAAGATAGGAACAGAGAACTGAGGAGCAGGAGGGGGTCATTAGACACTTTGTCATTGCTCGACCAGACAATAAGATCATGGCTGATCTGAGTGTGGTCTGCGCAGCACTTTTCAGTCTGTCCACAATTTTCCTCCATTCACATGTCTGTCAAATGTTGTAAAACACAACTTTGAATAAATGCAGGCACCCAGGCACAATACTAGGAAACTGCACAAAGTCAAAGTACACAGGCAGCACAATTCTGGAAGGAAACAGACATTTATCTATCAGTCTTGTTCCCATTCAATTAATTCTGCTGCAGTTTATCATTTTAGATTTGTTCATGGAATGTGGGTGTTGTTGATAGGCCAACATTTATGGACCATGTCTAATTACGCTGGAAGTGGTGGTGTTTAGCTGCCACCTTGAGCTGAAACCTCTGGGGAAAAGAATTCCCATTTGAACAACCCATGTGAATTTCTCATTTCTGCTCCGACAAATGTTGGAGGGTGGCTGTGTCCTTTTGCAGCCCCACTTCTCCACTGGTTACAACAGGTTTGAAGTGTAACCTAGCCCAGTCTCTCTAAAAATGTGAGACACAGAGTCACACACGTACAGACACATACACAATCACATTGTCTGAAGATGAAAACGTATAGGAAAAGGTTTCCAGAGTTTCATAGTAGGTGAACTCATTTCAAATGGAAAAGAAATGATGCGTCCCAACTGATATTCTGTCTCCGACGTTATTCTACTCAAACGAGCTGCTGGTATGAGACTTCTACCTGGAATAGTTGGATTTCCTTTCCTTCAAGCAGTGGAGCGATTCCCATGAATCCTCAACAGGAATGCTCCAAGTTTGGTGAAGATGACTCAGGGATTTTTTACTCTCACATTTTGCTGTCAGAAAGGACAAAGTGAGAGAGAGGGGGCAATAGACTGTCGCTTACGACCATGTATCATCGGATATAGGAACAGAAATTAGACCATTCAGCCCATCGAGTCTAATCCACTCTTCAATTATGGCTGACAAGTTTCTCAAAACCATTCTCCTGTCTTCTCCCTGTAACCCTTGATCCCTTTGATACTCAAGAAGCTAACTACCTCTATCTTAATTATACACAATGACCTGACCTCCACTGCCTTCTGTGAAAATGAATTCCATAGATTTTCCACTCTCTGGCTGAAGACGTTTCTCCTTACCTCCATTCTTCAAGGATTTCCCTTTACTCTAAGGCTATATCCTTGGGTCCTAGAGTCTCCTACCAATGGAAGTCTTCCCACCATCCACACTGTCCAGGCCATTTAGTATTCTGTATGTTTCAATTAGATCCCCCCACAGCCCTCTGAACCCCATCAAGAACAGACCCAGAGTCCTCAAACGTTCTCATATATTAAGCTTTTCATTCCTGAGACCATTCCCATGTACCTCCTGTGAACCCATTCCAAGGTCAGCACATCCTTCCTGAGTTGTGGGGATAAAAACAGCGCACAATACTCCAAATATGGTCTGACAAGAGCCTTATAGACCCTCAGAAGTACATCCCTGCTTTTATATTCAAATCCTTTCCAAATAAATTCCATCACTGCATTTGCCTTCCTAATTACTGACTCAATCTGCAATTTTACATTGAGAAAATCCTGGAGTAGAACTCCCAAGTCCCTTTGTCCTTCAGACATCTGAATTTTCTCGGTAGTCCATGTTTTTTTTCTTCCTAACAAAGTGCATATTCCCACAATTTCCCACTTTGTACTCCATCTGCCATTTCTTTGCTCATATTCCTAACCTATCCAAATTCTTCGTGAGCCTCCTTGCCTCTTCAATGTTACCTGTCCCTATACCAATTTTTGTTTCATCTTCAAACGTAGATAGAATGCCTACAGATCCTTCATCTGGATCGTTAATGTATAAAGTGAAAAGTTGTGGTCCCAACACTGAGCCTTAAGGAACGCCACTTGTCACCGACTGTCAACCTGAGAGGGACACGTTTATCGATATTCTTTGCTTCCTGCCAGACACCCAAACTTCTATCCATGCTAGCACCTTGCCTCTAACACCATGGGCCCTTGCCTTACTCAGTAGCCTCCTGTCGGCACATTGTCAAAGACTTTCTGGATGTCCAGGTGGATGACATCCATTGGCTCTCCTTGTTCTCAGCTGATCATTACGTCCTCAATGTTTTCTAGCAGATTTTCCAGGCATTACCTCCCCTTGATGAAACCATGGTAACTTTGTCCTACTTTACCATCCACATCCAAGTATTCAGAAATCTCATCCTTCACAATGGAATCCAGGATCTTACCCACAGCCAAGTTTAGATTAATCAGTCTGTAATTTCCCATTTTTTTCTTTACTTTTTTTAAACGGGGGCATCACGTTAGCGATTTTCCAGTCCTCTGGGAATCTCCCTGATTTGAGAGATTCCTGAAAGATCACCACCAACGCCTCTCCTGTCTCATCAGCTATCTGCCTTAGAAATCTGGAGTGGAGTCCATCTGGTCCAGGTGATTTACTTACCTTCAGGCCATTCAGTTTTTCCAACACCTTCTCCTAGGTGATGGCCACCTTACTCACCTTACTGTCCACTAAGTCTTTTCAATGTTTGGGACATTACTCGTGTTTTCAACGATGAAGACTGACAAAAAGTAATTTTTCAGCTCCTCAGCCATTTCCTTGTTCCACATTATTATCAATTTCTAGCGATCAGATGCCCATTTTTGACTCTCGTTTGCCCTTTATGTATCGAAAGAAGCTCTTACAGTCTTTCTTTACATGACTGGCTTGCTTACCTCATATTTAACTTTCTCACTCCTTATATCATTTTTTTTTGCTCTCTGTTGGTCTTTGCAAGTGTTACGATATGGGGGTGAACGCCTCTTAATTAAACCAAACACCCTGGAAAGCTCACCTAACCCGTCACCTATTAGAATATGAGTGACAGAGAACTCCCAAATTCCACTATTTAAAGAAAATAACGCCAATTTATTTTTAACTGTAAAAGTGAACATTACGCCACAACTATTTACAACTTTAACCAACCCACCCCCCACAACTGCCCCCAAATCTCTCACAATATGCTGTTTCAATAAGACACTTGTGAAGATTACATCAACTTAATTTCAAAACCACACAGCCACTGCCGTCCTCTGTGATGTTACTCTCCTGGCTGCTGAATTCCCTGGGTCGTCGTATTTCTGTTTACTGTGAATAGGTTTCATATGAAAAAATACATATGATTAGTGAGTATTTCCTAATTTCTTGCAAAGCAAGATGGTTGATCCCCAGGCTTCTTCTGTCTCGATGGCATCTGCTCTCTCCCTAATTTTCAAAATGTTCGCATTTTTATGTCCCCAGCATCCAATTGTCTCACTGGTTCAATGTTGGCAAAACAATAAATTCAATCTCGATTTGCTTTCAGTGACAGAGTGAAGGAAAGGGAGTGTTGCATGCGAAGGTGAGAGTGGTGTAGCAAGAGCCTTGTTCGGGGGTAGGTGCTGTAACAGATATACAGACAGTGTGAGGGAGTAGAGAGAACAGGGAGACATTTGTCCTGGCCGAGCGGGGAAGGTTATTGATGCTTGTCCTGTATCGATGTGCATTTCTTCAGATTATCTCAGTATCGGGATGAGCCTCCCCAATGTCCTGTCCATGTCTATCACTAATAACACCACACACCACATCCCACAGCTTCTTCAGAATCAGTTTGTATGGATCGTGCAAACAACAAGGAGGAACACACATTGGTGCCTTACATATCTAAACCAAGACTGTTGTGCAACTTTGTGCATCCGATTCTCTGGAAATTAGATATGCAAATATCGTGGGTGCTGCAGTAATACTGGATTATCTAAAACTGCATCTAAAGTGTGTTAACTAAATGATTGCTAATGCTGTGAAAAATCAATTTCATGTGTATATGAGGTAGGTTGAAGAGTATGTTGTGAACTAAAGTAGAGAGCAGGTTATTTTGGGCGTGGTGTTGTGTGGTCAGAAGGACTGATGACTGACCGTGCTCTGAGGCAGCTATTGGCCAATCGTGACATTAATATGTTGCATTTTACACGGCGCCTGCAAGCAATATAGAATTTTTGAACATTACACTCAAATATCATGGAAACCCGAAGGCTAGAGGGTCAAGTGAATAGGAAAAATACAATATGACACTTAGTGTGAGACAAACATTGGCTGGTAGTCATAGAAATACTGTATAGTCTGAACAATATGTACATATCACTAAGTTACAAACACCAGCGAAAGGGAAGGTGACTCATTAATGGTTAACGTAAGAAATTAATGATTGCATTAAATTGAAGCAGCTTCAGAAGAATTCCAGGTATTGTGCAAACCTGAACATACAGAGAGATTTACTTTTCTGAAAATAAGGACGAAGAAAGTGTTAAGGAAATCAAAAAGAACATGAATACGAACAAACAGGAAATAAAAAAGCCTGCTTAAATCTCCGATCCATATACCAAAGAAAACAAAAGTAAGGCCAAATGTGGAAATTTGTAAGGTATAGGAGAATTTATTTTGGGGAACAAGGAAATGGCAGAGAAACTAACCAGCTACTTTGCATCTGTCTTCATTGAGAAAGCGCCAGGCAATCTCTGTGTAAAGCAAGTGATCACATGGGACTTGTGGAACAAAAGACATGAAGTCCATTCATATCAGCAAAATGGTAGTACTTGAAAATTGAGCTAGATTAATCATTGCTAAGTCTGATGGGCCAGATATACTTCATATCAAAATGTCAGAAATAAAACAGCATATTTATTGCACTGCCGGTGACTGTGTTTTATTTTCTTGCAGATCCAGCCATTGTAGGTAACTGAAAGGGAGTAAACATGTCCCATCTATGTACACAGGGAAGAAGTGATAATGTGGAGGACTGCAGACCAATTAATTTGACATATGTATGGAAAGAGTTGGAATCCATGATATAAGATGTGATATTGTGTACGTAGAAATGAACAGCAAAATTGCAGAGAATCACAATGCATTTCTGACAGAGAAATCATGCCCGACAAACTTCGGAATTGTTTGAAGTTGTTTCTTGCAGCATAGACCACAGACAACCAGTGGGAGTAGTGTATTTGGATTTTCAGATGTCTGGGCGGGCGGGAAAAATTTCTGGCTGTAACAGCTGCTCCTCATTTTGAGGTATTTTAGGTGTTAGAGGTGATTTCCTCGAATTCCAAAAAGCAGCAATTACTCTTTTGTATGCACTTGCATTGTTTTGGAACTTTGGGATAAAGAAAGTCAAAGAAACAGCAGTTTTAAGAGGGAAAAGAACGGACAAAGGAAGCACATGGTGAGGGGAAGAAAGTGGCAGGACAGCGTACCTGCACAGTTACTGCCTTTGCTGTTTGAATTCATGTATCGCTGGATATCGGAGTGCCTCTTGGAAAATTAACAAACAGTGAAATTTTAAACTGGTTTGGAGGAACTGTTTGAGCAAAGTTCCCAGCCAGATAGTGGATTGTTTTAAATGTGTCCTACAGAAAGTCTGCAGAAGTAAGTAGAGTGGGTTATTCCTTAATTATATATTTTTGAGGTATGTCTTTTGATTAATCTTAAAATATAAGCCATAAATATTAATATAACCTTGGGCAGTGTTTTGTAGAGGAATAAGACAGTTTTGTTTTTCTGGGTCTGTAGATTGTGAAGGAGCACAAATGACCTTAGTAGAATCATATGTGCTTCTTGTCAGATGTGGGAGTTTAAGGAGGATTTAAGGGTTACTGCGGATTATATCTGCAATAAATGCTTCTGGTTGCGAATCCTATCAGATTGTATGGATCGGTTGGAGAGACAGTATAAGACAATGAAGAATTGATAACAGCAACAGTATGTGATGGACGGCAGTTATAAGAAGGGGGGAAAGTCTCAGATACAGTTACATAGATGGGTTAACTCCAAGAAAGGCAAGATAATGAAGTAGCTAGTGCAGGAGTCTTCTGTGGCTGTCCCCGTTTCAAACAAATATGCTGTTTTGGAAAATGTAGCGGGTGATGGATTCACACGGAACGTAGCACAAACAGACAAGTTTGTGGTATGGAGACTGGCTCTAATGCAAAAAGGGATACGTCGGATTCCACGAGGTCAATTGTGTTAGGGAACTCGCTAGTCTGAGGTACAGACAGACGGTTCTGTGGACAGCAGAGAAATAAGCAGATTAGTGTGTTGCTTCCCTGGTGCCAGGAACAAGGATGTCTCAGAAAGGGTGCGGAATGTTCTCACAGGGGAGAGGGTCCAGCAAGAGGTCATTGTCCAAATTGGAACCAACAATATAGGAAGGGAAATGTTTGAGATTATGGACGGAGATTGCAGGGTGATAGGCAGAAATTTAAAAAGGAGTTTCTTGAGAGTAGTAATATCTGGATTACTCCCGGCGCTACAAGCTAGTGAGGGCAGAAATACAGGGATAGACCAGATGAATGCATGGCTGTGGAGCTGGTGTATGTGAGAAGTATTCACATTTTTGGATCACTGGAATCTCTTTTGAGGTAGAAGGAACCTGTACCAGAAGGACGGATTGCACCTAAATTGAAAGGGGGCAAATATACTGGCAGGGAGATTTGCGAGAGCTGCTCGGGAGGTTTTAAACTAGTAAGGGAGTGGGGGTGCTGGGGGCAGGGAGATAGTGAGTAAATAGATCAATCTGAGATTGGTACAATTGAGAACAGAAACGAGTCAAACAGTCAGGGCAGGCAGGGACAAGATAGGACTAATAAAGTAAACCGCGTTTATTTCAATGCAAAGGGGCCGAACAGGGAAGGCAGATGAACTCAGGGCATGGTTAGGAACATGGGACTGAGATATCCTAGCAGTTACAGAAACATGGTTCAGGGATGGGCAAGGCTGGCATCTAAATGTTCCAGTTTACAACTGTTACAGGAAAGATAGAAAGGGAGGCAGGACAGGAGGGGGAGTAGAGTTTTTGATTAGGGATAGCATTACAGCTGTACTGAGGGAGGATATTCGTGGAAATACATCCAGGGAAGTTATTTGGGTCGAACTGAGAAATAAGAACGGGATGATCACCTTATTGGGATTGTATTATAGACTACCTAATAGTCAGAGGGAAACTGAGAAACATACTTATAAGGAGATCTCAGCTATCTGTAAGAAAGTAGGTTGATTATGGTAGCAGATTTTAACTTTCCAAACATAGACTGGGGTCTAGATGGAGAGGAATTTAATAAGTGTGTACAAGAAAATTTTCTGATTCAGTATGTGGACGAACCTACTAGAGACGGTGCAAAATTTGACCCACTCTGGGGAAATAAGGCAGGGCAGGTGACTGAGGAGTCAGTGGAGGTGCACTTTGGCACCAGCTACCATAATTATACTAGATTTAAAATGATTATGGAAAAGGATAGACCAGATCTTAAAGTTGAAGTTCTAAATTGGAGAAAGGCCAATTTTGACAGTATTTGGCAAGAACTTTCAAAACCTGATTGGGGGCAGATGTTCACAGGTAAACGGACGGCTGGATAATGGAAAGCCTTCAGAAATTAGATAACAAGAGAAAGTATATTCCTGTTAGGATGAAAAGAAAGGCTGGTAGTATAGGGATTGCTGGCTAACTAAAGGGTTTGATTAATAAAAAGAAGGAAGCATATGTCAGGTATAGACATGATAGATCGAACAAATCCTTAGAAGAGTATAAAGGCAGTAGGAGTATACTTAAGAGGGAAATCAGGAGGGCAAAAAGGGGACATGAGATAGCTTTAGCAAGTAGAATTAAGGAGAATCCAAAGGGTTTTTAACAAAAACATTAAGGACAAAATCATAACTAGGGAGAGAATAGAGCCCCTCAAAGATCAGCAAGGCAGCCCTTGTGTGGAGTTACAGGAAATGGGGGAGATACTAAACGAGTATTTTGCATCAGTATTTACAGTGGAAATGGATATGGAAGATATAGAATGTCAGGAAATAAATGGTTACACGTTGAAAAATGTATATATTACAGAGGAGGAAGTGCTGGATGTCTTGAAACGTGTAAACGTGGATAAATCCCCAGGACCCGAACAGGTGTACCATAGAACTCTGTGGGAAGCTTGAGAAGTGATTGCTGGGCTTCTTGCTGAGATATTTGTACTCTTGATAGTCACAGGAGAGGTGGCAGAAGACTGGAGTTTGGCAAACGTGGTGCCACTGTTTTAAGAAGGGTGGTACTGACAAGCCATGGAACTATTGGCCAGTGAGCCTGACGTCGGTGGTGAGCAAGTTGTTGAAGGGAATCCTGAAGGACAGGATGTACATGCATTTGGAAAGACAAGGACTGATTAGGGATAGTCAACATGGCTTTGTGTATGGGAAATCATATCTCACAATCTTGATTGAGTTTTTTGAAGAAGTAACGAAGACGGCAGAGCAGTAGATGTGATCGATATGGACTTCAGTAACGCGTTCAACAAGATTCTCCATGGGAGATTTGTTAGCAAGTTTAGATCTCACGGAATACAGGGGCAAGTAGCCATTTGGATACAGAATTGGCTCAAAGGTTGCAGACAGAGAGTGGAGGTGGAGGGTTGCTTTTCAGACTGGAGGCCTTTGAACAGTGGAGTACCACAAGGATCAGTGCTGGGTCCTCTATTTTTTACCATTTACATAAATACTTTGGATGCGAGCATAAGAAGTATCGTTAGTAAGTTTGCAGATGACAACAAAAGTGGAGGTGTAGTGGACAGCGAAGAGGGTTACCTCAGAGTACAATAGGATCTTGATCAGATGGGCCAATGGGCTGAGAAGTGGCAGATGGAGTTTAATTCAGATAAATGTGAGGTGCTGCATTTTGTGAAAGCAAATTTTAGCAGGACTTATGCACTTAATGGTAAGGTCTTGGGGAGTGTTGCTGAACAAAGAGACCTTTGAGTGCAGGTACATGGCTCCTTGAAAGTGGAGTCGCAGGTAGATAGGATAGTTAAGGCGGTGTTTGGTATGCTTTCCTTTAGTTAGAGTATTGAGTATTGGAGTTGGGAGGTCATGTTGCAGCTGTACGGGAAACTGGTTAGGCCACTGTTGGAATATTGTGTGGAATTCTGCTTTCCTTCCTATCAGAAATATGTTATAAAAATTGAAAGGGTTCAGGAAAGATTTACAAGGATGTTGACAGGGTTGGAGAATTTAAGGTATAAGGAGAGGCTGTACAGGCTGGGGCTGTTTTCCCTTGAGTATTGGAGGCTGAAGGGTGACCTTCTCGACATGTAAAAAATTGCTAAGGGCAAGGACAGGATAAAGGGATAAAGTCTATTCCCTGTTGTCGGGGAGTCCAGAACTAAAGGGCATAGGTTTAGGGTGAGAGGAGCAAGATGTTGGGCGGCACAGTGGCACAGTGGTTAGCAATGCTCCCTCACAACGCCAGAGACTCCGCTTCAATTCCTGCTTCAGGCTGTGTGAACTCTCTATGTGGAGTTTGCGCATTCTCCCTATGTCTGCGTGGGTTTCCTCCCACAATCCAAAAATGGGCAGGCTAGGTGAATTGGCAATGCTAAATTGCCAGTAGTATTAGGTTAAGGGGTAAATGTAGGGGTTTTGGTGGGTCGGTGTAGACTTGTTTCCACTCTTTAAAAAATCTAAACGTAAAAGAGACCGAAAGGGCAACTTTTTCATACAGATGGTGGTACATGTATGGAATGTGGTGCCAGAGGATGTGGTGGAGGCTTGTACAATTGCAGCATTTAAAAGGCATTTGGATGGTTATATGAATAGGAAGGTTTCGAGGGATATGGGCCAGGTGCGGTCAGGTGGGACGAGATTGGGTTGGGATATCTGCTTGACATGGACGGATTGGACTAAAGGGTCTGTTTCCATACTGTACATCTCTATGACTCTATAACTCACAGAGTGAGTTCGTAAATGCAATTAGTGTGAATGGTATTTGGTGCAATACATGTAATTGGAAAGTTAAAGTTAGGTTGGAGTTTGTTTAAGGGACTCAGAATAGAGAGGTAAAGACATCATGAAGCAGTTGCATAGAGTGTTGGTGAGAGTGTATCTTAGGTATTGAGTGCAGTGTTGGTGACCTAATCTAAGAAAGATTACACTGATCACAGAGGACGTGCAATGGACATTCCCCAGATTAATTCCTGAGATGACAAGATTTTCTGATGGGGAGATTTGTCCTGCGACCTCTCCAGTTTCAAAGCATGAGAGGTTATCGCAGTAAAATTTCAAAACTCTATGCTACATGTGATGAGGTGGAAATGCATAGGATGTTTCTCTAGCTGTCTACTCTATACTTAAGGTAAATAATGACCGGATAAGGGATATGTCATTTAAGACCGTAATAAGGAGGAAAGCCTTCCCTCAGAGGGGACTGACTAACACAGGGGCAGGGAAGGGCAAGATTAAGGAGAATCCCCAGATATTCCTCACGTATATCAAGTGGAACAGAACAACCAGGGAACATGTAGGGCCTATTAGTGACTTGGCAAGTTGCATCCAAACTCAACTTCATGATAGAAGGCTGTTTGTGTGACTGGAGCACAATTTCCCTAGGTGTACCACAGAGATCAGTGCTGTGTCCCTTATTATTTGTGGTATTCATAAGAGAAGTGAATGTGAAGTGGGTGGGGGAGTGTGATAAGTAAGATTGTGTTTGACACAAAGATTAGCCGGGTGGTTGGCAGTGAGGAGGAAGGTCTTATGTTACAGGAAGATACAGATGGTATGGTCAGATGGTCAGATCAATGGCAGATGGAATGTAACCCTGATAAATATGAGGTGATACAGTTTGGATGAAGGAACCAGACAGGGGAGTACTCAAAGAATGGCAGCACACTAGGAAGCTCAGAGCGTGCCTCTCCACGCATCCCTGAATGTGAATGGATATGATAATTGATGAGTTCAGCATGACTGTAGATAAAGCTTTTATTCATTGACCCAATGCCATACGAGTTTTATATGGCAACTTTGGTTAAGCCAAATGAGATATTGTGTGCAGTTCTGGGAGCCACATTATAGGAAGGATATGATTGTACTGGATGAGGTTCAGAGGAGATTCACCAGGATATTCCCTGGGATGGAGCATATGAGCTATGGAGAGAGGCTGGGTAAGCTCGAGTTATTTATTTGGAGCAGAGGAAGTTGAGTTGGTAAGTAATTCAGGTTTAAGATTACAAGGGGCATGGACAAGGTGAATAGACAACAGCTGTTCTTTTTCGTCGATGTTTCAGATTCCTTTCAGTCTGAATCCAGGGAATGGAGAATGGAGAACAGAGAAACATGACACAACTACTTCATTTCTGTCTTCACAGAAAAATACATAAACAAAGCCTTCCCAGCAATAGGAGAAAACCTGAGTCTGATGAGGAAATGATGTGGAATGAAATTTGTAATCAAACTAATTTGGAGAAATTGTTGGATCTGAAAATAATGGGCATAGAAAAAAATCAACACACATTGATGAAATTGGAAACATATTTGAGAAACTGACTAGTAGATTAATTACAGAAAAATAACAATAGAGGCACTGAACTTGGATTTTCAGCAAGAATTTTAATAGAGTCCCAAGCCTAGTGTGCAAAGTAAAAACACATGGGATAGGGGGTAATATATGAACATCGTGTGAAAATGGGAGTGTTGACAGGAAACAATGAGTAGGAATAAATGGATGGTTTTCAGTTTGGAAGGCTCATGAGGCATCGCAATGATTGGTGCTGGGGCGCCAAATATTCACAATGCATCTCAAACATCTCGTTGAGGGAAACAAATGCAAAGTTTCCAAGTCTGCTGATGGAATTGGATTTTGAAAATTGAGGAGGATGTGAAAAAAACTTTAAGGTGATTGAAAGAAATGGAGTGAATGAATAAATATGTCGCAGATGAAGAGCATTTGGATAGATGTGATTTTGTCCACTTTGTTGGGAAACACTAAAATGCCAGCCAACCATTGGGAAAGGAGGTGGTTGAGAAATGTCGATCTTTAAAGGGAACTGTACTTTTCTCCTGTTATTGTTTGGACAGACATCTGAGTTCCATGCAGGGCAATGAGTTCTGAAGACAGAAGCCAATACTGGGAATACATTGGCACACAGACCAGTTTACGCAGACCCACCAAGTGGGGAGCTGTAACATTGAAAATGATCTCGGATCTCCCTGTACATCAGTCACTGAAAGCAAGATTGCAGGAGCAGAAAGCAGTCAGGAAGATAAATGGGGTGTTGACCCTAATTTCTGGTGGACTTGAGTCCAGCAGTAAGGGTGTCTCAGTGCAGCTATACAGGCCCTTGGTGAGACCTCAACTCGAACATTGTGCAGTATTGTGTGCAGATTTGGTCTCCGTCCCTCATAAAGGACAAACCTGACATTGAGGGAGTGCAGCAAAGGATGACCAGACTGATCTCTGGGATGACAGATTTTTTTATGGAGCAGGGTTTGGGGCGACTGAGCCTGTATCCCATGGGGTTTAGGAAAATGAGTGGAGATCTCAGTGAGATATATAAAACACTGACAGGGTTAGGTAGATTGGAAGCAGTGATGATAATTCCCCTGCCTGGGAAGTCTAAAACAAGAGGCCACAGTATTAAATACAGATGGGTCACATTGCATTTAGATACGAATAAATGTCTGCACTCAGAGACTGGTGAACCTGGGAATTCTCTCTCACATAAGGCTGTGGAAGACAAGGCACTAAAGACTAATAAGGATGTCTAGACACCGAAAGGATGGGGGAGAGAGCAGGAGTGTGGTGTAGAAATAAAGGGTTATATATATATATATCATTATATTGAATTGGATAGCAAACTCGACAGACCAAGGGGACGACTGTAGTTCCTATTTTATAGCTTCACAAGGTTAATCACATTAAGGCATGTGTACAGTGTGTGGGGAAAGTGCATTGAGGAGATGTTCAGACATGAACTAGAATGGGCCAGGCTCAATGTGCTCTATGGCCTATTCCATTCCCGATGTTTCTGTGTGGTCTATAGGAAAGCTCTGTAAATGTTGTCACAAGTTCACAGATGTTAGGAAGGAGGTCTCTGCAGGGTCAACAGGACTGTCTTTCCCGTTCCCTTTTCCATACTGAGGCTGGGGCTGGGTGCTCTGTCAGGTTTTATCCTTTAAGACTTCAGAGCAGTTTGATAGAATAGAGTGTCTTGCTTGGCCTTTTCAGAGACCATTGAAGAGTTGATACATGTCTGTGTATCTGGAGTCAGACATAGGCCAAACCAGGAAAGCACGGGAGATTCACTTCCTGAAAGTTCATTGGAAAAGCAAATTGGTGTTTACAAACAACGTTGACTTCAAGGCCGCTGTTACTGACACCAGATTTGAGATCTCGATATTTTATTAATTGTTTTTAAATTCCACCAGCTGCCAGAGCATTAGCCTGGTCTGGATTATTCATCCAGTAACTTTTCCAAAACAGCACCATCTCCACATGGGGACCGATCAGAAACCAAAATGAGCAAGTTTATGTCTGTGCTGCTTGACAGCTCTATCAAAACGAACTCCCAATTTGACTATCGTGATGAGACTGAGAGGGTTGTAATTGGTCAGATTGTAATTATTCCCCGAACTGAGTAATTTTCCACATTGCCAGGGAGATGTCAGAGTTGGAGCTGGAAGGAAACCGCTTCCCCAGGGACACGGCTTGTTGTACAGCACAAGTCTTCAGTCCTATTACAGGAATGGTGTCAGGACCCATTGCCTTTGCTATCTCTACTGTGTTCAGCTGTTTCTTCATGTCACGTGCAGCGAATTGAATTGATTGAAGACTGATCTGTGAATCTGTGGGCATGATGATGACGGTGAGTTAATCATCGACTCAACACCCCTGGCTAGGATGGTACAGATACTATTTCCTTGTTTTTTACACTGATGTGCAGAGCTTATCCATTGATAGAATGGAAATAATTGTGGAGCCCTCTCGATCAGTCAGTTGTTTAATCGTCTATCACGATTTTTGGCCGGATGTGGCAGACTGCAGAGTTCGATCTGGGTGTATTGACCTTGTGACAATTTCTCTCTCTCTATCATTAGATTTGGTTTCATTTGATTTGATAGGAGTAATTGTCATATGTATCTAAGTGGAGTGAAACTCTTTGTTTATACACAGTTCTGGCAGATCATAGTGAGAATTGGAGCTGCCTTTTTTTTAGAGACATGGAGTGGCCAAAATATAAAAGTCTACTTCAACTGTCTGTTTTTAAAGAGCTACAAAATAGACAGAAATTAAAATAGATTGCTTCAGCATTCGTGAAAAAAGGGCCTTTGAAAAGGGAATTATTCCAATGCAAAATAAATGATAATCTGATTCGTAAGATTCTGAAACATGCCAACAGAGTGATAAAGAAAGTTCTTTTTTAAAGAATCGATGATTTTTAACAGAACACAGAAGAAATAATGAAATTGTAGCACAAAAACTTTGAAGAATCATTACAAAAGGTAACTTATTCTGATCTCAGTAAGGATTCTTTTCATCCACAAAAACAGCAACTCAAGTTATCTTTCAGAAGCGCGCTGTTCCTTTGAAACTATTTACAATTGTAATAAGTCCGAGTTAAATATTTGGTAAGTAATCATGGACACAGATTTCAACGTAATTCTAAAAGCTTAAAGAGATGCCTGGCATGTCTTGTCTAATTCATTAAGAAAAAGTTTAACAGTAGAAATAATAATAACAATACGAATTTTGTAACAGCATCAACTTTTTAATGTAAAATGTGATCTCGGAATTTCATAAGACATAGCCTGCCCATTGGAGAATAGAATTTATGCAATCCTTCAAGATAAACAATGAGGGCTATGACTAAAAAGAGCGCAACCACTAACTTTGGGAATGCATTATCGAAAGATCCCAAGGCCTAGAGATAACAATTGTTAAACATCCGAAACAAATAAGAACCTCGAGCTGTCCCTGGGAGTGTCCATCATTGATCAGTTGTTTTACAAGATTGGTTCTGCAGAAGGGGAGTGGAGTGTACACTGACAAAGTTGTGTATGATCATTGCAACACAGAAAGTATAAAAATACTGTCCTTTTACTGTAAACTCGAAGTGTGTCATTGATTTGCCGTCTGATCTGAGCTAAAGATTAAGAAAACGATTCTCTTCTCATGTCAAAGCCAGATTCTAGGAAGATCCTTTGGTATTCTCCCAGCATTAACCAGGTTTTGCTTGAATTAAAGTCCATTCCGTGCCTGTGCCCTGTCTGCCTCCAGAGTCTTTGTCCCTAGTAGGGGAATCTCACTCTTACAATAAGCAAGGACATACAGATCATAGGGTAAAGGAAAAATTTGTACTGAGGCATACAGGCTACACCAGAAAGGGCATGCAATAGGCAACATCAATGTGAGCAAGATCAGCATAATTTGAAGTTAGAGAGTCCATTCCTCAGTTTAATAATGGTCTGGGAAGATGCTGTTCATGAGCCGCTGGTTTGTGTGTTCAAGAATCTGTATTGTCTCCATGATGGAAGAGATTGTAGGAGATCCAGGGTACGATGTGTCTTTGATCATGTTGTCAGCCTTTCCACGGCAGCGAGCTGTGTAAATGGAGACAATGGATAGGACGTTGGTTTCCGTGATGGCATGGGCTGTGCACACAACCTTCTGTCATTTCTCTTACTGTCCTGGGCAGGGCTGTGGCCACACCAGGTCATTATGCACACAGATAGTTTGCTGTCAGTGGTGTATTTGTAGACATTGGTGAGGGTCCTTGTGGACATGTCAAATGTCATGAGCAGCCAGAGAAAGAAGAAGCGTTGTTGTGCCATCTCGTCTGTCACATCTACATGGGAGGTCTGTTATGGTCACTCCAAGCAACTTAATGCTTGCAACTCTTTCAACTTCAGTTCCATTGATGCAGATGGGGGCATGTTCTCCTCATTTCTTTCTGAAGTCATTGATCAGTTGGTTAGTTCTGCCGACGTTGAAAGAGAGATTGGTCTCAGTTCAGCACATCACCAAGTCCTCTATTTCCGTTCTGTATTTTGACTTGCCATCATTACATACCTGCCCTACTATGATGGTGTCACCAGTGAACACGTAGATGGCATTTGTTCAAAATTTGGCAATACAATCGTGGGTGAAAAGGGAGTATACTAGGGGGCTGAGGACACATCCTTTGGGATTTCAGTATAGAATGTTTTCATGGAAGAGACACACTGACCTATTTTCACTCACTCTGTACTGTAGGTCAGAAAGATGGGGATCCAAATTCAGAGGGTGAAGCCAAGACTAAGGTCAGGGAGTTTGGTGATCAGTCTGAAGGAATAATGGTGTTGAAGGTGAACCTATAGTCAATTAGCAGGAATCTGACGTGGGTGCCCTTGTTGTCCAGATGTTCCAGGGATATGGCACCCACTATGAACCCATTCCACTGGTAGGAAAATTGTAGGGGATCGAGGCAGGCTGGGTGACTGGAACTGATGTGGACCATGACGAGCTTCTCGAAGAACTTCATGCCTCCCTCAGTCTCCTGTGCTCTAAAGAGAAATGTCCCAGCTTATCCAACGTCTCCCTATGACTCAGACCCTTGAATCCTGGCCAAATCCTTGTAAAGTTTCAGTTTAATACCATCCTTCCTATAGCAAGGTGACCAAAACTGAACACAATGCTGAACTGGGAAATATTTGGAACTATAAGTTTCATTCTGCTGCCAATTATTATGCTGCTGTGATATTGCTTTATTTTTTGAGTTATTCTGAAACATTAAAATTCATTGAATCCTCTGACGGTAATCCCCTCGGGTGAACGTCCTGCTGACTGTTTGAATTTGAATCAATCTATTTTGTTTGGACTGATATTTTGAGGCCACTGTATATCAGAGAACAGGAAGAGATGATGGATGATTGTGCAGTGTGTGTCCCTTACTGGACCAGCTTGTCTCTCCAGGCACCTAAAGCTTTTATTGTGGGCCAGAGTACCTCAGAATCGTTACATCAGAGAAGAACGCTACTTAGCCCATTGTAGGTCCATGCACACAGAACATTACTGCTCAGTACCTACAACATCCCTCAGCACTGCCGACAGATCCACCGACCTTACTGTCAACCGTAAATTTACTAACTCATCCTTCTATACCCTCATTAAGGTCATTTTCAAAAGTATAAACAACAGTCACTCCAAAGCAGATCCTTGCAGTATACCACGAGTAACTAAACTCCAGGATGAACATTCCCCATCAACTACCACCTTCTGTCTGCTTTCAGCTAGCCGATTTGTGATCCAAACGCTAAATCACCCACAATTCCACGTCTCCATATTTTCTGGGAGCAAGTAAAGACTGCAGATGTTTGAGATCAGAGTCGAGATTGTGGCGCTGGAAACGCACAGCAGGTCAGGCAACATCCGAGGAGCGAGGAGAAAATGAAGACTGCAAATGCTGCAGACCAGAAAACTGATTCCTGATGAAAGGCTTACAAGAGAAACATCAACTTGCATGCATCTTGGACGCTGCCTCATCTGTTCTGCTTTTCCAACACCACACTCTCCATATTTTCTTCAATAGCCTACCATGAGGGACCTTATCAAACGCTTAAATGAAATCCACATAACTGACTCTACCCTCATCCACCTACTTGGTCACCTTCTCAATGAACTCGGTAAGATTTGTGAGGCATGACATACCCTTCACAAAACCTTGTTGACTATTCCTAATCAAATGATTCCTTTCTAGATGATAGTAAATCCTATCTCTTATAATCCTTTCCAACACCTTACCCACAACCAAAGTAAAACAGGTATCTAATTACCAGGCTTGTCTCTTCTCCATTTCTTGAGCAAGGGGACAACGTTTGCTGTCCTCCAGTCTTCTGGCACTAATCCTGTAGATAATGGCGATGTAAAAATCCGAACAGATGGTTGTGTAAACTCCTCCCTAGCTTCTCAGAGAATCCGAGGATAAATCCCATCTGGCCCAGGGGACTTATCTATTTTCACACTCTCCAGAACAGCTAACATCAATTACAAACTTCAATCCTGTCTAGTCTAATAGCCTGTATCTCAGTATTGGCCTCAACAGCATTTTCTTTTTCCATTGTGAATACTGATTCAAATATTAATTTACAGCCTGTCCTATCTCCTCAGACTCCACACACAACTTAACACTACTGTGTTTGATTGCCATTCATCTTCATTTGTTCATTCTATTATTCATGACGTACTGATAGAAAGGTTGAGGGTTTTCCGCGATCCTACTTGCCAAAGACTTCTCATGTTCTCTCCTGGCTATTCTTAGCTCTTTCTTTAAGACCTTCCAGGCTGACTTGTAACTCTCAAGCATCTGAACTGAGCCTTCACGTTTCATCTTAAAATAAGACTCCTTCTTCCTCTTGACAAGAGATTCAACTGCTTCAGTAAACCACAGCAGCCTCACTTCCTCCTTTCCTGACAGGTATAAACTTATCAAGGACACACAGTAGCTGTTGTTTGAAAAAGCTCCACACTTAAATTGTACCCATCCTCTGCAATTTCCTTCCCCATCCTATGCATCCGAAATCCTTTCCTAATTGCATCATAATTGCCTTTCCCCCCAGCTATAACTCTTGTCCTGCGGTATACACCTGTCCCTTTCCATTGCTAAGGTAAACATAACTAAATTGTGGTCACTATCAGCAAAATGTTCACCTACCTCAAAATCTAACACCTGGTCTGGTTCATTACTCAGTACCAAATCCAATTTGGCCTCGGCCCTTGTTGGCCTATCTGCATACTGTGTCAGGAAACCATTCTGTGCACATTGGACAAAAACTGACCCATATAAAGTAATTGAACGGCAGCATTTCGAGTCAATATTTGGAAAGTTAAACTCTTCATTGACAACTACTCTGTTATTTTCGCTCCTATCCAGTATCATCTTTGTAATCCTTTCCTCTACATCTCTGGAACTTTTCAGACGGCAGTACAGAACTTTCAGAAGAGTGACCTCCCCGTGTTTGTATCTAACCTCTTCCCATACGACCTCACTAGACGAGTCCTTCTCAAGCATCCTTTCTACCAACGTAATGCTGTCTTTGATTTCCAATGACACCTCACCCTCCCCCACACCCAACCCCCACCCCCACCCCACTGTTAGTACCTTCCTTGTTCTTATTAAAGCATCTAAACCCGGACCCTCCAACAATCAGTCCTGTCCCTGTTCTATCCATTTCACTAAAATGGCCAAAACATCAAGCTGTACAACTGCACAATTTGGAAACAGGGAGTGATTGGAGGGATGCTAAAAGAGGGTGAGTTGGATAGATCAGAAGACAGCATGAGGGGAGATAGACAGGAACGGACAGAAAATGGAAGTTTTATTTAGAAATTCTCACGGATGGCAAGGTCTTTATCTATTGCCATACCGTTTGAGCACTGTGCGGATACTGGCTGTGGTCCCAGAGCATTTATCACCAATAATATCACAGAGCTGAGTTGCTGACAGTTAAACAGAGTCCAAAAGGCAAAGTGTTTTTTTTTTCTCTACAGTGAGAAGGTGATTTAATTTAAATAGACTGGATGAACAGCAGCAGGAACTGAGAATCGTGCTCGATACTGAGACACTGCGCCAGCGAATCTCAATGAGGTGAATCACTGACAGAGGGGAAATCAGCATCTCAGCTGTGGGCCAAAAAATGATTGACAAAGATTACACACCACTTCCGTGGTTTTGTAATGCACATTTCAATTTATGAAGCTCAATATCATAAGTGTATCTTATTTCTTTGTACTACCCATAGTTTAGCACGGACAGAAAATTATTTTGTCCCCGTACTTTGTGTTCAATAAACAAATTTTACTCCTCATTCCTCACATTAGATGTATCCTTGAATCTGTTCTTCACATGAGTTATAAAGAGTAACATTCCAATGCTGACGACTGGGGAATATTATTGTCCCTCCCTCCAGTCTGAACTGCCATGTCTCACAATTCTCTCTGTTTCCTGTCTCCTCCACAATGCCATAATCACACTGTAATTGAAGTCCAGTAAATAACATTTTATCACAGTTCACTAACATCGATAACAACAATAGCACAGGCCTCATCTGCCTCTCTCTAAACCTGGAATAACAATCTGAATTGTATTCGCCACGTTCAATTCTCTGTTAACATATCGATGCTACTTGTCTGTGACAACCCCACGTTTCTCAGACACGCATTCACCTCAGATCATGAATTATAAAAATTGTCTCAATGTTTAATTGAAATTATGATGCTTGATCAATAGTTCCAGGATGTATGTTTCCATTTATAATCAGAGACACGTGTTTACGTTCTGATAAACTTATGGCATTACTCCTGCATCCAAGACAGATTGAATGATTACACTCAATTGATCTACCGGCCTCAAGATTTGTTCCATCAGTCACCCTCACATATCCCATCCAGGAAATGACAGTTTGAATCATTGTTTTGAATATGAATAAAACAATATTGAATTGAAAGGCGTTGGCTGGAGCTATTTGTTCAGTGACTGTGATTGATGTCAGTCTCCGTGGATCCGAGATGTGTCACTGGAGGGTTTGCCTCTTCTATTAATTAGGGACTCGGTTCAATGTGTTATCCCAGTATGGGCAGGAGCATCAATGACTGGACTAACAGGGATCAACAGCTCGAGAGACAGGGGGAGGAGAGATCAGAATCTGAGAACATTAGACTGGGATGTTCCCTTAATGGATCAGAATCTGAGAACCTTAGACTGGAATATTACAACAGACAGGAGTTTATCCGAGGGTCTTTACTACCTTTCTCAGCCTTGGATATCATTAGCCTCACGGATCGAAGATATCCTTTGGATTATTCAAGGTGGTTACTATCCTATCCTCGGTATAGTTGGTGTTCCTGGTAAGTCATTCCATCAGACCATTAAGCTGAGTTGTACTGAATTGTTGTTCATATTCAAATTTTAAAATTTGCAAGTCATCATTTTCAGGTCCAGTCAAATATTTTATTCCTTACTGATTATAACTAGCAAATTCCTATTCATAGCTTACTCAACAATACACGAGGAGAAACCAGACTGTTCCTAATTTCCATTATCTTTTTTCTTCATTCATATTTACATTTATACTTATTCTCCCCACTCACCAATCCTGCCCAAGACCACTACCAAGATATTTCAGTCACCTTCTCAGCCTCAATGCTGCTGTTGCTGAATAATCCATCGTTTGTGCCTTTGGTAGATCCAGATATAACCGTTTCAAGTCCCTTCTAACTAAGCTTACGTCACTTGAGCTGGTTAATTTGTCCTCTCCACAGAATCTGTCAGATGGACAGACAGTGCATGGTGGTCAAGTCATTTATTCATAATCAAGTGGCACAGAATAATAATCTTTTGGTGTCTCATGAAAGAAGTTGATGGAATGAAAATGAAATCATCACCACTAGTTTTAAACAGGAGCATATCTGTTTGCCTCATGTCCTTTTGAGAAGGCAATGGGTTATCCTTTCATGTTCAGGTCTCTGTGTGACTGCAAACCCACAGCAATGTGGTTTGCTCTTTATTATCCTGTGCAACAGCTGATTCAGCCACTCAGTTCAAGATCAGCATAACATGCTGGCCTGACCAGGGCTGCAGACATCCCGTGAGAACAGAACAAAAGGAAAGATCGCTCCCTTCCTCTGCCTGATTTCCATTTTCCTGCAAGTCATTTCCATTCAGGTAGGTGACCATTCCCTTTTTCAAGTGAATTCTTTCTGATTGAGTCTCCCTCTGAACGTGATATACATCTCCATCGACACCTCTGGTGATGACTGACGCACAGATGTAAGAAACTTCAAATTTCCACATCATTCGCAGTGCAGAGAGAAGGAATGGCTTTTTATACCATAGGCAAGAAGCTGAGACAGCTAAGTGAGGGAACAGAATTATTGTGATCAACCTTAGAGTGTTGTTGAGATAGTATTTGGAGTATTGTGCACAGATTTTCTCTCCTTTATAAGGAATAATCCTCTTGGCAGAAACAGTATAAAGGAGTTTCACCAGACTAATTATTGGGATGATTGTACCATCGGGAGTGCATGAGGATCTGTAGCGCTTTGAAGAATAAGAGGTGATTGCATTGAAACTTAAGGTGATGGACAGTCACTCATTATATCCCAAACAGAACAAATACGGTGATAAATTCCGTGTTTGTTTAACATGGTTTACATAATTCTCAATGGCTTAAAAGACTCTGAGAATGTCCCTCTCAGTCCACGCCACTCCCCATTTCGATAAACTCTTCCAACATTAATCCAGTGCATTTGGTGTGTGATCATACATAGAACTTCACGTTATCCTCCATCGCGACAGGAGCCACAATACCTTCATTCTAAAACAGTTAACTATCCCCACCAGCTTCTATCCCCCAGGGAGAACATGGGTCTGTCTTCTTGGAGATGGAAGATGCCTCCTTGAGGCTTGGCACAAAACATTTGATTCCTTCCTCATTGCCAGCAAAACACGTTAAAGAATCATCTGTTCCACAGGCAATGGAGCCACGAGGAACATTGTGAGCAGTCTATGAGTGCAGTCTCTGCTCCGTTCGTTTTCCAGGTTGGAGAATCAATGACACCCTCCTATTCCTGTATAAGTGTCTCGAGGGGTGAATGGTCTCCTCCTGGTTCCATAGAACAGGTTTAGGGGTCTTACTGAACTCTGCCTGTTCCTGTTTAACAGTTCAATGTACTGACCAGACGCCTCCTCTTCCTGTGGAACAGGCAGAAGGATTGAATGGGTTGTCCCTCTTCTTGTTCAGTCATTTCGATTGACTGAATAGTTTCCACATATCCGGGTGTAACCAGATTGAGGTGCTGAATGAGTTTCTCTTTTAAATGTAGAAATGTGCAGTGCCTGGCCGTTCTGTTACATCAATGTTACCGACACTTTAACAGCACAAATGTGAATGTTGTTTGGGTCTTGCTGAATATGGACACATACCTGTTCAGGAGCTGAGTGGGGACAAAATGTTCTGAATATTGTGTGATCTTCAGTGATCACTCCGCTTCTGATCTTGGGATAGATGGGGGGCGCCGGGAATGGGGGCACATAGACACATAGACGTTGACGAAGGAGCTGAAGATGCTTGTGCTGAGGAAGTTACTCTGAGGATCTCCTGAAGTGATGTCCTGGGACTGAGAGGATTGTCAGCCAACGACCACAAACATCTTCCTTTGTGCCCTGAAAGACCCCAACCAGTGAGAACGTTAGACCTGATTCTCATTAAGCTCAGATAAGTAGGTGGTCTTGATGACATCCTCAGTCAACTACTGCCTTGATATCAAGGCCATTCACTCTTTCCTGAGCCCCTGTGTTCACCTCTTGTTCACATCAACAGGGTGACGGTGTATGCGTAGAGAGTGTTTTCCTCTCACAGAGGGTAATCAATGTCAGGAATTATCTGGACTATAAAGTTAGGGGAGCGACATCACTGAAAGTATTTAATGGGGTGGTACATGAATCGTTGACCTGTCAGAGAGCTGAGGAGTTTGAATAACTGGGCATTAAGGAGGAGTTAATGCGAACAGTAGATTAGCTATGATCGTATACAATGGCTTGACCGTCCGAATTACCTATTCCTGTTCCTAATGTTTTCATTTTCTGTAATTTCAAAGTAAATGGCTGTAATTTTCCTGGATGTACTGTTATTGCATGTTGCAATTAGAGAGCAAAGCACTTTTGAGTCATCTCTGAGTGAGGCTCTACCATGCACTATGATCTGATTAAGGTCTCAGCACTTTTCTGTCAGTGTACCATTTTCCCACATTCATTTGTCTTTCAAATGTCTTACATAGACAATTTTGAACAAATGGAAATATCTAGGAAATATCACAATCTTCTGTGGAAGGGAATTCACACCTTGACAACCCTATGAGAATCTCTTGTTCGTGTTCTGACCAATGTTGGAGGGTCACACATGTCTTTTCCCACTCCTCTATTGGTGAAAGCAAATTTTAAATGTAACCAGTTGAGTGCTGTGTCCAATGATATAGGTATCGGACTGGGTAATTTTTCTTCAAAAATCTGAGACACAGAAAGTTGAACTGTGAACAAATGGTAAAATGATAGTGTCTCAAATGTTTTTTTCTGACTTTCAACTTATTCTGCTCACACAAATGTCTGGGAATGCGGATTTCTTCCCGGAACAGTTGGATTTGGCTGAATTCCCTTTGCTTCGAGCTGTACAGAGATTCTTATGAATCCTCATCAGGAATCTTCCACGAGTGGTAAAGATGACTCAGGAGTTTTCTGCTCTCACGCCTTGTTTTCAGGCAGAAGTAAGTAAGAGAGAGAGACCAATTGGCTGCTGCTTCTGAAGCAAATAATATTTTTCTCCGTCTTTGTATGGAAAAATACAAGAATGTCAACTGAACACCAAATTGGACCATGTGCACTCTCCATGTACATTCTCTGGAATGGATGATAATAGACTGTATGCTGTATGCAGCATCATTGCTGTTGTTGTGCACAATGTTTGTTCATTAGCAAAAGAAAATAATGTCCGCACCGACCACCCCACCAACCTCCATGTACAGCATATGATCCGCCGCCATTTCCGCCACCTCCAAACGGACCCCACCACCAGGGATATATTTCCCTCTCCTCCCCTATCAGCATCTCTACAAAGAAAGTAATGTGCCCGTTTGATGATTTGATGAGATGTTTGTATACATCTCCGTAATTTTTAAAAAATGGGTTGATATCTTCATAGTATTTGTGTTAATACCAATGCATCTCATTCAAAAATTATTATCGAGCTTTAGTCTTCTTAACAAGGGAAAATGTGTATTCAGCTGAAAAACTTCTCTGAAAATCGTGGTTTAATAAGATTTCTCATCTAAGATCAAAACAGATAATCCCTGATAACAAAAGGCCTTCATTTCAGGAATGAGTAAAGGGAAACATCTTTGAACATTTTTGAAAGGAATTGTATCCGGTTGTATTTTTAGTTTAGAGGATCAGAACTTCACCCAGAGTATCTGATGTCGTCTCAGCAATGCCCTGTACAGATACAGTGAAATATTCCTAATTAAACCCAATACCCGTTGCTAAAAACAGCATCATTCCACTTACCTTCCGAATCACTTGCTGCATCTGCAGACAGACTTCGTATCAGTCATGTAACAAGAATATGAAAAACATCTGCATCAAAGAGTTCTGCAATCTCTCTGCATTTAAATTGCTCCCGACTGCAATAAACAACTCACATTATATTATTTCTGTTGAGGGTATGCTCACTAACCTTCCCTGTCTACATCATAATGCAGATTCACTCCCTCCAGTTGAAGATCTATTGAATGATCATTTTGGTGTAGAAGATAGTTCAGCTTTGATCCATTCAGTCCCTTCATCCAGATATTTTACATAGATTATTGATCATTGATGACCTTACAGTGATCTCTGAGTCAAAACTAGTTACAGTTTTTTTAAAAAATCATATATCTCTACGATATCCTGTTAGTGACAGCATCCCTGTTCCTGTGCAGCAGTTCAGGCGGGTTGAATGGCCTCGTCCTGGGTTGTGTAATGTACTCAACGAGCTGAATTAATTCATCCTATATTCCTGTGTAATTCTTTGGAGGGGCAGAATGGTCTCCTCCCGTCTCATTGCAACGATCCATTCAGGCTGAATGGGATGGTCCTCCACCCTGTAATCGCACTCAGTGGTGGATGAGGGAACAACACATGGGGTATGGTCAGCAGTATATCTCTGTAACGGCCGGGAGCGTGGATTGAGGGAACAACAGATTGGAAAGTGGCAGCAGTTGGCCATTTAGCGGCACCATACAGAATGCTCATGGCTGATCCGGGTGTGTCTGACCATCCGTCTCCCGTCTGTTCCCAATAAACATTGTGTCTCCTGCCCGGCAAAGATCAGTCAAACTCAAACTAAAATACCTAAATTAACCGAGTCTTCATTACTCCCTGAGGATGAGGACACCACAGATCGCACAACAGTAAAGGGAAAGGGACATCCTTCTTTCATTGTGGGACACATTTTTTAAAAACTGTGTTAACCTCATATCAAATCACTACCCCTTTTCGGATATAGTGGTACATTAACGAGGAATAGACATTAACCATTCTGCCCTCCAATCTTTACCCACATTACAACTGACTGTTTCCAATCAAATATGTTACTGTTGGTGTCTCAGGAAGAGAATACCTGATAGCATAACACCATACGGGCATTTAAAAAAAGGAGCAGAATTAGACCATTTGGTTCATCGAGTCTGATATACCATTCAGTCATTTCTAATATGTTCCTCAACATCACTCTCCTACCTTCTCCCTAGAATCCTTGATCTCCTTATAAATCAAAAACTTATTTATTTGAGTCTTAATGACACTCGCGTCTGTGTCTTAATGTGTATTTATGTGTGTGTGTGTCCATGTGCTTGTTACTTTTGTATTTGTGTGACTATGTCTGTCTGTCTTTGTATCAGCCTGTGTGTTTCTATCTGCGTTTGTGTCTATTTGTGTATGACTGTTTATATCTTTGTGTGCTTCTCTGTGTGTGCATGCTTATCTCCTTGTATCCATTGTGTATGTTAGTATATTGGGGTATTTACCAATACGTCTGTGTATATCAATGCCTGCATCTCTGTGCAATGGGGTATCTGTTCTTCTACGAGTGAGAGAGATGAGGTTGGAACTGACAGTAGGTTTGAATTGAGAATTGCTCTTTACTAAACACTGCTCCTTATTCGGTTGGTGGGACGTGGATGTTTCCGAATCTCCACACAAGGCCTCCTGGTCCTCTCCGGCTCTCTCCAGGATCCTCCCACATATCAGGGTAGGGGGATGAGGGAACGGATATCTGGCACTCCACCACCCGGCGTGGCCCGTTCTGTCCTATTCCAGGCTGTTTCTCCTGGAATGGGACAAAGGGAAGGAAGGAGTGTGGGTGGAAGTGGATGGTCCTGCTGTTAGTACTGGGGTAGGTGAGGTGTGATATGGTGAGGTGGCCGGAGGGAGTCTGTCCATAGTGTTGTATCCATGTCGTGCTATTAGTGTGTGGGGCTATTGCATCAGGGACAGGAAATGTCGGGGAGGGAAGGTGCTGAATTCAACAGTGAGTGTGGTCGTGCTTGAGCCTTATTGGAGTTAGAGTGTGAGCCTTGGTCGAGGGTAGAAAATAGAACATAGAACATAGAACAATACAGCGCAGTACAGGCCCTTCGGCCCTCGATGTTGCGCCGATCAAAGCCCACCTAACCTACACTAACCCACTATCCTCCATATACCTATCCAATGCCCGCTTAAATACCCATAAAGAGGGAGAGTCCACTACTGCTACTGGCAGGGCATTCCATGATCTTACGACTCGCTGAGTGAAGAACCTACCCCTAACATCAGTCCTATATCTACCCCCCCTTAATTTAAAGCTATGCCCCCTTGTAATAGCTGACTCCATACGCGGAAAAAGGTTCTCACTGTCAACCCTATCTAACCCCCTAATCATCTTGTACACCTCTATCAAATCACCCCTAAACCTTCTTTTCTCCAAAGAAAACAACCCCAAGTGCCTCAGCCTTTCCTCATAGGATCTTCCTACCATACCAGGCAACATCCTGGTAAACCTCCTCTGCACCCGTTCCAGTGCCTCCACATCCTTCCTATAGTATGGCGACCAAAACTGCACACAATATTCCAGAAGCGGCCGCACCAGAGTCTTATACAACTGCAGCATGACCTCAGGACTCCGGAACTCAATTCCTCTACCAATAAAAGCCAGTACGCCATATGCCTTCTTCACTGCACTATTTACCTGGGTGGCAACTTTCAGAGATCTGTGTACATGGACACCAAGATCCCTCTGCTCTTCCACACTACCAAGTAGTCTACCATTAGCCCAGTAATCCATCTTTTTATTACTCTTACCAAAGTGAATCACTTCACACTTAGCTACATTGAACTCCATTTGCCACCTTTCTGCCCAGCTCTGCAGCTTCTCTATATCCCGCTGTAACCTGCCATATCCTTCCTCACTGTCTACAACTCCTCCGACTTTCGTATCATCCGCAAACTTGCTCACCCAACCTTCTAACCCTTCCTCCAGGTCATTTATAAAAATGACAAACAGCAATGGTCCCAAAACAGATCCTTGCGGAACACCACTAGTGACGGCACTCCAAGATGAATCTTTGCCATCAACTACTACCCTCTGTCTTCTTCCAGAGAGCCAATTCCTAATCCAAACCTCCAACTCACCCTCAATGCCATATCTCTGTATTTTCTGCAGTAGCCTACCATGGGGGACCTTATCAAACGCCTTACTAAAATCCATATATACTACATCTACCGCTTTCCCCTCATCTACCTCCTTCGTCACCTTCTCAAAGAATTCAATAAGGTTTGTGAGGCACGACCTGCCCTTCACAAAACCATGCTGACTATCCTTGATCACATCATTCTTATCCAGATGTGCATAAATCCTATCCCTTATAATTCTCTCTAAGACTTTGCCCACAACAGAAGTGAGACTCACTGGCCTATAGTTACTAGGATTATCCCTACTCCCCTTCTTGAACAAGGGAACCACGTTTGCTAGCCTCCAGTCCTCTGGCACTACTCCTGTAGACAAAGAGGACACAAAAATCAAGGCCAATGGCTCTGCAATCTCCTCCCTTGCTTCCCAGAGAATCCTAGGATAAATGCAATCAGGCCCAGGGGACTTATCTATTTTCACCCTTGCCAGAATTTCCAACACCTCTTCTCTACATATCTCAAAGCCATCCATTCTACTTATTCGTGCCTCAGTATTCATATCGACAACAATGTCCTGTTCCTGAGTGAATACTGACGAAAAGTATTCATTCAGCGCCTCCCCAATCTCTTCAGCCTCCACACGCAACTTCCCATTACTATCCTTGATTGGACCTATTCCTTCCCTAGTCATTCTTTTATTCCTAACATACCTATAGAAAGCCTTAGGGTTTTCCCTAATCCTACCAACTAAGGACCTTTCATGTCCCCTCCTTGCTGCTCTTAGCTCTCTCTTCAGGTCCTTCCGGGCTACCTTATAACTCTCAATCGCCCCTATTGAACCTTCACGCCTCATCTTTACAAAGGCCGCCCTCTTCCATCCTCTGTAGGTGATATAACAGACATACAGTGAGTGTCAGGGAGCAGTGAGAATATACGGTGATACTTATCCTGACAGAGCGGAATGGATATTGATGCTTGTCCTGTATTGCTGGTCATGTCTTCAGATCATCTCAACATCGATGTGAGCCTCCCCGAATGTCTTATCCAAGTCTATCACTAATAACGACACAGGCTCTGTCCCTCAGATTCCACAGAATGAGTTTGGTTGGGTCTTACAAATAGCAAGGAGAAACAAACTTGTTGTGTTATATATCTGAACCAAAACTGTCGTGCAAATATTTTGCATCATATGCTCTGGAAATTATATATGCAACTATACTCAAAGGGAAGCTATGACATAGTGATATTATCGCTGGGCTCTTAACCAAGAGACCCAGCTAATGTTCTGGGGACATGGTTTCTAATCCTGCCATGGCAGATTGTGGAATTTGAATTCAATATGTATCTGGAATCAAGGGTTTATGATGATTAGGAATCCATTCCTGATTGTTGGAAAAACTCATCTGGTTCACTAATGACCTTTAGGGAAGGAAACGGCTGTTCTTATGTGATCTGGCCTGCATGTCACTCCAGTTCCAAGGCAACGCTGTTGACTCTTAACTGCCGTCTGGAATGGCCAGTAAATGCTGGTTATCCAGCTGAGTCCCCATCCTGTGAATGTGTAACAAATACTCGTGGGTTCTGCAGTAATAATGAATGGTGTCAAGTTGCATCGAAACTGAGTTAACTAAGTGACTGCTAATGTTGTGAAAAATAAATTCCTTTAGTGTATATCAGGTAGGTTGGAGAGTATGTTGTGAACCAAACTAGAGAGCAGATTATTTCGGATTTGGTGTTGTGTGATACTGATTAAGGATGATCAGCCATGATCATATTGAATGGTGGTGCAGGCTCGATAGGGCAGAATGGCCTACTCCAGCACCTATTGTTTATTATCTATTGTGTGATCTGAAGGACTAATTACGAACCTTGCTCTGAAGCAGCTTTGGAGGAATAGTGACATTAATATGTTGTATTTTACACGGCGTCTGCATTCAATGTGGAATGTTTGAACATTCTGGTCAAACATCATAGAAGCCCAGAGGTTAGAGGGTCAAGTTCACTCCAGTGAATTGGGAAAATACAATATAACATTCAGTAGGAGAACAATGGTTGTTAGACCCATAGAGTCTGACAGCACGGAGACAGGCCATTCGGCCCAAACTGGTCCATTCGAAACAAAATGTCTATTCACACTAACCCCATTTCCCTGCCATTTCCCTGTATATTTCTAATCCTTTCCTACCTGTGTATTTGTCCAAATGTATTTTAAATTTTGTGAATGTACCCGCCTCAACTACTTCTGCTGTCAGCTCATCCCATATGCAGACCACCCTGTGTGTAAAAGAAATTGCCCCTCAGGTTCCCTTTTACTCTTTCCCCTCTGACCTGAAATTGATGTCCTCTAGTCCGTGATTGCCCAATCCTGGGGAAAAAAAGACTGAGTGCATTGACTCTACCCATGCCTCCCCTGACCTTATACACTACTATCAGATCCCCCTCAGCCTCATATATTCTAAAGTACAAACTCCTAGCTTGTTCAACCTCTCACTATAACTCAGACCATTGAGTCTTGGCACCATCCTTGTAAATTTCTTCTGCACTCTTTCCAGTTTAATAACATCCTTCCTCGAGCAAAGTGAACAAAACTGAACATGACGCTACAAGTATGGACTCACCAACATCTTGTATAACTGCAACATAACTCCCTAATTTCGATACCCAGTGCTCTAACTGATGAAGGGCAGTGAGTCAAAAGCCTTTTTCAGTGCCTTGTCGACCTGGGACTCCACTTACAGAAAATCGTGCACCTGAATTCCAACGTCACTCTGTTCCCCTGCACTCCTTAAGGCCCTGCCATTCACCATGAAATTCCAGCTTTCTAAAATGCAAGAACTTACACTTATCTGAATTAAACTCAATTTGCCATTTCTCTGCCCAATTCCCCACCTGATCAAGGTACTGCTGTAATTTCTGAGATTTCTGATAACCTTCCTCACTGTCCACGATACCACCTATTTTAGTGTCACCTTCAAACTTACAAATCATACCTGTACATTCTCATCTAAATCATAGATATGTGTAATATATGAATATATAGTCCCAGCACCGACCCCTAAGGCATTCCACTCATCACAGGCCTCCAGTCCGACCAGCATCCTTCCACGATTACCCTGTTCTTCCTATCATCAAGCTAATTTTGGACCTAATTTGCCAACTCCCCCTCAATTCCATGTGATCTAACCTTCCAGAGCAGCGTACCATGTGGAATCTTCTTGAAGGCCTTACTGCAATCTATATATACAACCATGCCCTTGCCAAAGTTACTGGTCACTTCATCAATGCAGTCTACCAAACTTGTGAGCCATAATGCTCCATTCACAAGGCCCTGTCTTTCCAAATGCATGTATATCTTCTCCCTCAGAATCTTGTCAAGTAACTTACCTGCTACAGATTTTAGGTTTACTGGTCTATAGTTCCCCGGTTTTTATTTGTACCCCTTTTTGAATAACAGCACAGCATTCACTACCCTCCAGTCCTCCAGGACCTTACCCATTGACGACCGATGATGCAAAAGTACCAACCAGGGCCCCCGCTATTTCTTTCCTGTCCTCCTGCAGTGTTCCTGAATATATATGGTCAGGACCAGGAGATTGATAGAAATACTACAAAGTCTGAAAAATATGTCTCTTTATTTCAGGTAAAACATCCAAGAGTGAGAAAGTGAGTTTACAATGATTAGCATAATAAATTAAAGATTACACGAATCACAGGAAGTAACTTCAGAAGAATTCCAGACATTGTGGAATCCTGAGAATTCTCAGAAAATTACGATCCAGAAAAGCAGGGCCATGAAACAGGTAAGGAAATCAAAAAGGGAACATGCATACAAACAAACAGGAACACAAGGACTGCATAAATCTATGATCTATATTTCAAAGGAAAGAGAAAAGCATAGTCAAATGTGGAAATCTGCAATCAGGAGAGACGAGCTTATTATGGATAACAGAGAAATGGCCAAGCAAATAACCAGTTACTTTCTATCTGTCTTCTTGGAGGAAGATCCAGAAAATCACCCAGAATTACAACGTCATTATATAAGACTTGTGGATCGAAAGACATAAAGTCAATTTATATCAGTAACAAGGCTCTACTTGAACATACAGCTGGATTGAGCATTGTTAACCTTGACAAACCAGATGTACTTCATCCCAAAATCTTCAGAAATAAACCACTAATAGAAGTATTAGTTGCACTGTCGATGACTGTGTTCTATTACTCAGTGCATTCTGCATAGTCTGGATCCAAGCACTATAGATGAACGGTAGTGATCCAAGCATCTACAAAGGGAAGAAGAGATAGTGTGGAGAAGTGCAGACCAATTAACTTGACATTTGTGGGGAAACTGTTTGGAGTCTATTATATAGGATGTGATATTCGTTATTTAGAAATTAACAGCAACATTGGAGAGAATCAGTATGTATTTCTGAAAGGGAAATCATACTTGACAAGCTTTGGAATTGTTTGAAGTTGATTCTCACAGCATAGATAATGGGGAACCAGTGCAAATGGCATATTTTAGATTATCAGAAGGTTTTCGATAAGAACTCACACAATGAGTTTGTAAATGCAATGAATGTGAAGGGTATTTGGAGGAATATATGCAAGTGGTAAGTTAAAGTTTGGATTGCGTTGCTTTAAGGGAGTCAGAATATAGATGTAAAGACATGTTGAAGCAGTTTAACAGCGTGTTGGTGAGACTGTACCTGAAATATTGAGGACAGTTTTGGTCACCAAATCTGAGAAAGAATATACTGACCACAGAGGAAGTTCAATGGACATTCCCCAGATTAATCCCTCAGTTGGCGAGATTGCGCGATGAGGAAACTCGACCTGTGTTCTCTCGAGTTTCAAAGAATTAGAGATTGGTCACTGTGAAATGCATAAATTTCACAAAACATGTGACAAGTTGGAACTTAACAGGATGTTTCTCCGGCTGCCTAATACACAATCAAGGGAAATAATGGCAGGATAAAGGACAGACCATTTAAGACTGCAATAAGGAGGAAATTCTGCATGCGAAGGGATCTAACTAACACAGGGGCATGGAAACCTGCTGGCAGGGCAAGATTAGGGATTCCCAATTATTCTACAAGTGTATACAGCGGAACAGAATAACCAGGGAACAGGTAGGTTTCATTAGTGACTTGCCAAATTGCATCAAAATGAAGTTTAGTGGTAGGAGACACAAGGTGGTGGTTGACTCCTTTTGTGACTGGAGACCAGTGTCCAATGGTATACAACAGGGATCAGTGCTGTATCCCTTATTATTTGTGATTCGGAGATGCTGGTGTTGCACTGGGTGGACAATGCTAAAAATCGCATAACAACAGATTCTGGTCCAATAGGTTTATTCGGCGGCACTAGCTTTCTAAATGCTGCATCTTCATCAAAGCGCACAATCACCTGATGAAGAAGTAGCGCTTTGAAAGCTAGTGCCTCCGAATAAACCTGTTGGACTCTCATCTGATGTTGTGCGATTTTCAACTTTAATATTTGTGGTACTCATAAATGATGTAGCTGTGAATATGGACGAGGGGTGGGGAGTGTGATAAGTAAGATTGTGTTTGATACACAGATTGGCCATTGGCTGGCAGTGAGGAGGAAGGCCTTAAGTAACGGGAAGATACAGATGAAATGGTCAGATTGACAGATCAATGGCAGATGGAATGTAACCCTGATAAGTATGAGGTGATACACTTTGGAAGAAGGAGAGGACTCAATGAATGGCAGCACACTGGGAAGGTCAGAGGGTGCTTCTCCACACATCCCTGAATGTGACTGGACAGGTTCATACACAATTTGGAAAGCATAGGGGACTGTAAACATAACCTTGATTCATTGAGGCACAGATTATAAGAGCTATGCGGAACTTTGGTGACGCCAAGATGGAATACTGTGTGTAGTTCTGGGAACCATATTTCAGGAAGGATGTGACTGCACGGGAGAGTTTGAAGAGGAGATTCACCAGGATGTTCCCTGGGATTGAGCATATCAGCTATAGAGAGAGGCTGGATAAACATGAGTTGTTTAGTTTGGAGGAAAGGAGGCTGAGGGGGACGCATTCAAAAGCATAGGATTACGAGGAGCATGGACGGGGTGGATGGACAGCAGCTGTTCCTTTTAGTCAAAGGGGCACACTTTTAAAGTGAAGAGTTTGCGGTTTAGTGAGGATTTGAGGATTGCTTTTCAGCCAGTGTGTATTGGGGTCTGAAGTGCACTTCTTGAGAGGGGAGATGTCATGACAAACTCAAAATCATTCGAAAATACACGGTTGTGCACTTGAAGTCCCTTAAGATACACGATTAGGAGTATTGTGTCGGAAATTGGGCCTTATGTAGACCATGCTGTATTTCTGATAGTACAGAGTCTTTGCTTCTGTGATTGTATGGCTGTGGAAGGCCAATCAGTGAGTACCTTAAAATTGGAATTGATAGGTTTCTGAAGAATGTCTTAACAAAGTGTATAAGACAGAACTTACGATATTTTCTGAAAATATGTTAATGGCAAAATTAAGAGAAAGAAATGTGCAGCTTTCTTACAGTTTGATGTCAGATAATTGAGGACTGGGTAATGGTAGAACTATGGAACAAAAGTTTCAGTCATGCCTTCACAGAGGAAAACAAAATAAAAAAGAAAACTTCCTAGCAATACTAGGGATCTTTAGTCTGGTGAGAAAAGGGGAATAGAATGAAATTAGCAACTAAACAGTTTAGAGAAAGTATCGGAATGAAATTAATGGACGTAGACAAAGTCAACAGAGATTTATGAAATGGGAATCATATTTGAGAAAGTGGCTTTTAGCAACATTATGGAGAAGGTATCAATGTAATACGAAGGGAATCTCAGAAAGATTTTTGATAAAGCCCCAAGCCTATTGTGCAAATTCGAATCCTGTGGGACTGGCTCTAACGTATGGTCATGGTTTTAGAATGGGAGAGCTGGCAGGAAACACTGCGCAGGAATAAAACAACATTTTTTTTAAAATGGAAGGCTAGGACGATATAGCAAGGTTCGTGTCTTGGGCCTCAGCTATTCCCAATACACATCATATATTTGGTTGACGGGCTCAAATGCAATATTCCCAAGTCTGCTGACAGCACTAAACATTGTCAGCCTGTGAGTTGGCGAGAAAGATGTAAAAATGCTCCAAAGTGACTGAGACAAGTGAAATTACTTGGATAATATGTGGCAGATGGAGAGCAGTTGGGAGAGATGTGATGTTGTGTACTTTGATGGGAACAATAGAATGGCAGCCTCTCATTTGAAAAGGGAGTGGTTGAAAAATGTTCTACAAAGGAACTTAAGCTGCATTTTCGTTTATTTCTGCACAGCCCTCTGAGTACATGTAGGACAGTGATTCTGAAGCTAGAAGTCAATACTGGGAATGGCATTGACACGCTGACCAGTGTATATAGACCCAGCAAGTGGGGAGCTGTAACATTGAAGGATGACCTTGTACCAGTCACTAAAGCAATATTGCAGGAGCAGAAAGCAGGTAGACAGATAAATGATGTATTTCACCTTCATTTCAGGGGAATTGAGTGCAGGAGTACGAGTATCCTACTGCAGTTGTACAGGGTCTTGGTGAGACCCCATCTCGAACATTGTACAGTATTGTGTGCAGTTTTGGGCTCCCTACCCAATAAAGGACAAACCTGACATTGAGGGAGAGCAGCGAAGGATGACCAGACTGATCTCTGGGATGACAGGCTTGTTGTGGGAGTAGAGTTTTGGGCGACTGGACCTGTATTCCATGGGATTTAGGAAAATGAGTGGTGATCACAGTGAAATATACAAAACTCTGACAGGATGCGACAGATTGCAAGCTGGCTTGGATGCCTCAGACAAAGGGCCACAGCATTAAGTACAGAGAGGCCACTTTGCATTGAGATGAGAATAAATGTCTTCACTCTGAGACTGGCGAACGAGAGTGTTGTCTCCCAGCTCAGGCTGTGGAAACCTAGGCACTGAATATAAATAAGGATTTCTGGAAATTAAAAGGATAGCGGAGTATCGTTTGAAGATAGAAGATCAGCTATCAATCCAGGTTATTCTCCAATAACTCGGTAGCTGTGTTCCTGTGCAACACCGTGTTGTCCAAAATCGTGCAATATTAATAATGGGGTCTATGGGAAAAAGAGGGTAAGGGGCGAACCCCCAAAATTATTAGTCAAGCCAAAAATTTAGCTTAGTCTAACACACATACTAGCAAAGTCTAAATAAAACTTTAAGTCACATATTGTAATAAAACAGTGCTGTAAATGTAACACTTTCAAAATACAGGTCACTGACTACAGCAGTGTACCTTTCATCACACTCTTCACCAGAAAGCGCGTGGAGCTGACTGACCACGTCATGTCGATGGGAAGATTCCAGTTCTCCTCAAGAATCTCCCCACAGTTTGAAATAAAGTTCTTTCTAAGTGGATACTACAATTCCCCGTTTCAGGCTCAGTTTCAAGGCTTCCAGAGCGGATTACATTCCTGTTTTAGCTGAACACATTGATTGTACATTTTGCAGACAGAGGATCCTGAGGCTGGGCTTTGCTGTTCAGTTGGTTCCCGGCAAGGAATTGCGTCACAATAAACGGGAGTTCACTTTATGGAAAAAGGTTCATGAATCACATTGCAACCAAATTGTATTTAATCAACATGCGTTATCTGAGAACTGCCTGTATATTGAATGGAGGAGCAAGATTGATGGGCTGAAGGGACTACAGCAGTTCTCACTTTATATTTCACAATGTTTAAACATATTAAGGGACATGAATATTGAATGGGTAAAACTGCATGAAGGAGATGTTCGACCATTAACTTGCACAGAGAAAGCACGATGTGTTGTGTGACGTACTCATTTCCCGAAGTTCCTGTACAGTTTGTGGGAAAGCTCAGTAAGAGTTGTCACAAACCGTCAGACGTTAGGAAGGAGGTCTCTGCAGGGTCAACAGGACTATGTTTCCCGTTCCCTTTTCCAACACCAAAGTTGGAGCCAGGTGTTCTCTCCGGGTATATCCTTTAAGAGCTCGGAGCAGTTGATACAATTGAGTCTCTTGCTTGGCCGTTTTAGAGACTATTGAAGAGTTTATCACATGGCTGTATGTCTGGAGTCACTGTTAGGACAGACCAGGAAAACATGGAGATTCACTTCCTGAATGTACATTGGGTAAGGAGATCGATGGACTCATTGTTACTGAACCAGATTTTAGTTCTTGATATGTTAATAATTGTTTTTATCTTCCACCAGCTGCCCAAGCATGAGCCTGGTCTGTATTAGTAATCCAATGACAATTCCACAACAGCAGCATCTCCACATGGAGACCTATCTGAAACCACACTGAGCTGGTTATTTTTGTGCTACTTGACAGCTCTGTCATATAGAACTCCCACCAATGTGACTGTCGTGATGGGACTGATGGGGTGGTAATTGGTCAGATTGTATTTATTCCCCTCTTAGGGAACTGGACATAGCTGAATAATTTTCCACGTTGCCAGGGAGATGTCAGAGTTGGAGCTGGAATGAAACAGCTTCCCCAGTGACACGGCTTATTGTACCACACAAGTCTTCAGTCCCATTGCAGGAATGGGGTCAGGGCCCATTGCCTTTGTTGTATCTACTATGTTCAGCGGTTTCTTCATGTCACGTGCAGCGGATCGAATTGGTTGAAGACTGCCAACAGTGATTCTGTGGGCATCATGATAGGGTAGGTTGGATCATCCACTCAACACGTCTGGCTGAGGATAGTGCAGACACCACATACTTGACTTTTACACTGATGTGCAGGACTGTTCCATTATTTAGGATGGGGATATTTGTGGAGTCCTCTCCCCCAGTAAGTTGTTTAATGGTCCGTCGACATTCATGCTTGGATTTGGCAGGATGACAGTGCTTCGATCTGATTTGTTACTCGTGGTATAATTTCTGCCTCTGTACCAGATGTTAGTTCTGCTGTTTTGAGAGAAACCAGCCAATTGCGGTAGCTTTAATGGGTTTTCATCATATAAAGGTACACATGGTACTGACCGTGGCATGTTCACCCACACTCGTCACTAAACTATAGATCGGCTTGAGGGTAATGGTGGACTGAGGCATTATCCTGGGGGAAAGGTTACAGATTGTCATTGAATACAATTCTGCTTCTGCTGTTGCTGCTGTGACCTACAGCATCAGATGATAACCCAGTTTTAGCTGCAATATCTACAATTCAATTCTACTGACTGTCCCCCAGTTCACACCGAGACCCATTCACCCATCAGCCCTGTATTCAGTGACCTACTCTGGTTTCTGATGCGGCAACCCTTCAATTTTCATATTCTCATTCTGCTGAAATTCTTTCCTTGGTGCCACGCCTCCAATTTGTTACGTTAACTCAATCAATTTAAGTTACGAATCTAAATCTTTTCCTTTCAGTAATGCCATCTTCTGTATTTGAAGTGAATGTGTTTCCTTCTGTTTTTCTTCCTCACCGTGAATCAGAACACTGCAGTGTCAGTGATGCCAGCCTTATGCAGTTCCACAGTTAAGGAACTTGTCACCATGCGTTATCGTTCAGTTCCCAGTGTACGGCACTCCATGTTCGACAGGTATTTTGAGCATCTTTGACGTTTGTCGTTGGAAATTGTTCAAAAACAGAAATTGCTGAAGATGTTGCAGCATTATATGGAGTGAATGCAGATATAAACTTTCAGGTCCAGTGAACCTTCTAAAAAGCTCCCGGTTTCTCTAGCAATTTTTGAGATTTTTATTTCCAGTATCGATCGTTATTTTTTAATTGAAAATATGTTCTGTGCCGCTATTCATTTCTGGAGAAACTCAGCAGGTCTGTCAGCATCTGCAGAGACAGGGAAACAGAATTAGCGTTTCAAGTCTAGCGTGACACTTCTTCAGAACTCAAAATGATTGGAAAATGTGCTTTAAATCCCTAGCCAGAGTTGGGGAATGGGTGACAGGGAAAAGAGGGTGTGGCAAAAGATCAAAGAAGATTCTGTGAAATGAGTTTAAATTAAGATGCGATGGGGAAAGGGGTTCTCTCTATTGAGTGCAAGATAAGGAAGACACAAGCACGCAATGTCATTGGGAGGCCAGGAGGGGGAATGTTGACTATGTTTTATTATATCGATCTGGCCATAGATACGTTTTCATTGTCGAGATCATCACCCCCGTTAGACAAATAAATTCAGGTGCGTGACTTGTTATTGGCACTAAATAAGCGTTTCATGCTGCCTCAGTATTGTAATAAGGAGAAAAACAAATAATAGTATGAAGTTTTGACTGAGTATTGTTTTACTGTCATGTTTAATATAGTTTCAAATTTGCAGCGCTTATCTTTAAATGCTTGTTCTTGAAGTTAGTATCAGATGGAGTGTAGAAGTTTGTGGGCTGACATTATAGAAGTTTATGAAATCAAGAGAGGTATGGATCGGGTGAATAGCCAAGGGCTTTTCCACAGGAGGGGAGAGTTCAACCATAGGAGGCATAGGTTTAAGGTGAAAGGGGGAAGATTTAAAATGGACGCAGGGGCAGTGTTTTTATACAGAGTGGCACGGGTATAGAATGAGCTTTCAGAGGAAGAGTGGTAGATGCCAATATAGCTATAAGATTTAAAACTCATTTGGACAAACATACGAATGGGAAACATTTAGAGGCCTATGGGCCAAATGAAAGCAGATGGGGCTAGTTTAGATTGGAAAACCTGGCCAGCATGGACATTAAGAAAAGCTTCATGCAGTGTAAATGTGGGTTTGTGAAAAGGAAATTATATTTTGCCCTGTAAGATCATGCAAAGATTTCTGGAGATGCCTGAAAATATAACAAGCGGACTTGATAAAGGGGATCTAGTAGAAAGAGGCTTTTCAGAGATTTTCCGCAGAGTATTACAAAATAAAAGATCTTACTCAAGCCAGAAGCTTGTAGGATGACAGATAATGTATTAACATAGGATGATGATTGGTTAACACATAGAAATCGGAGAGTCAGGATTAATGGATCTTTATGATAAAGGTGTATCTGCTGGAGCACCACAAATATCAGTCCGATGGCATCAGTTATTGCAATCTATACTGACAGCCTGAAGGAGGGAATTGAGTGCAAGAAACATCCGAGTTTGTGGAAGACACTGAGAACCAAAAGGCTGGCTGTTATTTAATGGAGAGGACTTCCAGAAAAGGAGGAGTACAAAGTGATTGGAGTCTTCCTGAGTATGAAACATAACGACAGCATGCTGATCCAGCAAGTAACTAGGTTGGATCATTAACCGGCTTCCAGAGATGAAAGGGTTGAGTTATTCAGAATCTCTATAATGGTGAGGTGATTATTCATTGGGGTTTAAATGAATGAAGAGGGATACTGTTGAAATATACAAGATACAGAGTGGGTTTGAGACGGTAGATGTTGAGAAGTTGCTCCCATTCCGGGGCAGAGTGTCGAACTCGAGGATAAAGATACCGAATAAGGAACATCGATTTCAATCTGAGATGCAAAGTTATGTCTTCTCTCAGAAGGTAGTGAATATCTGGAATTCCCTAACCCAGAGAGGTGTGGAGAGATACAGGAGTCGGCAAGAAAGTGGAGTTGATCCCTGGAGTAGATCAGCCACGTTATTATTTTATGACAGGGCTAGCTTGAGGGGGCGAATGACCTACTTCCGTTCCTATTTATTACTTTCACATGTTACGATATTGGAAACTAACAGGGTTTTTTCCTGGAAGTCGTGTTGCACAATGTTGCGTTCAGGGACAACAGATGATTTGTTTCAGTTAACTGTAGGTGGGGTATAGGGGCTGTATCCCCAGCGTATCTAAGTCTGTAACATGACCCACATCTGGAACAGATGTTACAGAGAGGGGAAGCCTGGAAAGAAAGCTTGGGGGTGGCGGTGGGCTCCTGACCCAGCCTGAATTTTGCAAGTAGTTTTCCGAAACTACACCTAACCATTGGAGTGGCCTCGATGTGCCTTTGTGTAGCAGGTCCGAAGGGTTGAACGTAACATCAGAACGTGGCGCTGAGGGACATGAGTGGGCCATTCAGCCCATTGACACTACTCCACCAGTAAATAAGATTGTGGTTTATCTCATTGTGTTCCCAGCTGCACTTTACTCCCGATGCTCCTGATGCACCTGTTTGCGGAAAATCATTTTATATTATATCGAAGCCAGCCTCGATATAATATAAAGATTCAACCATCCCAAACTTCCGGGAAAGAGAATTTCCACTGGAATAAATTCCCACTTGGTGAATTTCCCCGAATTCCTGCTCTGACTGAGGTTGGAGGGTGTCACTGTTTCATTTTTATCCCTCTCCTCCACTGCTCCCAACAAATTTAAAGTGCAGCTTAAAAATGTGTTGCTGGAAAAGCGAAGCAGGTCAGGCAGCATCAAAGGAGCAGGAGAATGAACATTTCGAGCATATGCCCTGCTTCAGCAATGAGGAGGGTGTGCCAACCAGGCTACGATAAAAGGTAGGGAGGAGGGACTTGTGGGGAGGGGCGTTGGGAATACGATAGGTGGAAGGTTAAAGTGAAGGTGATAGGCCGGAGAGTGGTGAGGCGGAGAGGCCGGGAAGATGATTGTAGCTCAAGAAGGCGGTGCTGAGTGTGAGGGACTGGGAAAAGGTGGGGAGAGGGGAAATGAAGAAGCTGGAGAACTCTGCATTCATCCCTTGTGGTTGGAAGGTTCCTAGGCGGAAGATGAGGTGCTCTTCCTCCAGGCTCTTCCTCCTCTTGCGATGGAGGACGCCAAGGACCTGCATGTCTTTGGCAGAGTGAAAGGTGTAGTTAAAGTGTTCAGCCACAGTGCGGTTGGGTTGGTTGGTGCGGGTGTCCCAGAAGTTTTCTCTGAAACGTTCTGCAAGTTGGCGGTCTGTCTCCCCAATTTAGAGAAGGCCATATCGGGTGCAGCAGATGCAGTAAATGATGTGTGTGGAGGTGCAGGTGAATTTCTGACGGATATGGAAGGATCCCTTGGGGCCTTGGAGGGAAGTGAGGGGGGAGGTGTTGGCGCATGTTTTGCATTTCTTGCAGTTACATGGGAAGGTGCCGGGAGTGGTGGTTGGGTTGGTGGGGGGTGTGGATCTGACGAGGGAGTCGCGGAGGGAGTGGTCTTTCCAGAACACTGATAGGAGTGGGGAAGGAAATATATCCTTGGTGGTGGGGTCTGTTTGGAGGTGGCAGAAATGACGAAGGATGATACGTTGGACATGGAGGTTGGTGGGGTGGTAGGTGAGGACCAGTGGGGTTCTGTCCTTTTGGTGATTGGAGGGACGGGGTTCACGGGCGGAGGAGCGGGAAGTGGAGGAGATGCGGTGGAGAGCATCGTCGACCACGTCTGAGGGGAAATTGCGGTCTTTGAAGAAGGAGGCCATCTGGGTTGTTCAGTATTGGAATTGGTCCGCCTGGGAGCAGATGCATCGGAGGCGAAGGAATTAGGAATATGGGATGGCATTTTTACAGGGGGCAGGGTGGGAGGAGGTGTAATCTAGGTAGCTGTGGGAGTCATTCGGTTTATAGTAAACATTCCTGTTGAGTCGGTCGTCTGATATAGAAATGGAGAGGTCTAGGAAGGGAGAGAGGTGTCTGAGACTGTCCAGGTAAATTTGAGGTCGGGTGGAAGGTGTTAGTAAAGTTGATGAACTATTCTCCTCGTAAACTTTAAATGCAACCAGGTTGGTGATATGGCCGATTATAAAGTTATCAGCCTTGTCAGGTTCAGTGACAGGAACAAGTCAGGCAGATTTCTTTAGTCAGCCACAAATAACTAATAGAAGTGACAGATGTGCATGATGGATATCTGGTTAGCACTGCTCCCTCCCATCATCAAGGAGCTGCGTTCAATATAACCTCAGGCGACGCTATGTGTGGAGTTTGAGCATTCTCTCTGCAGATTTCTGTGTGGGTTTCCTCCCAATGCTCCAACAGTCCAAAGATCCGCAGCTTAGAGTGGATTGGCCATGCTAAATTGCCCATCGTGCCCAGGGATGTGTAAGTTAGGTAGGTTAGTCACGGGAAATGCAGGATTACTTGGATAGGGTAGGGGGGCAGGTCCGGTGGATGCTGTTTGGAGGGTAAGAGTGGAGTTGATGAATGGGATGCCCTGCTTCCACACTGTAGAGATTCTGTAAAAATGTCAAGAAATTTGGTCTATACCCAGTGGGTATCTATCTGATCCACTCTCATTTAGGTCTTGTACGTTTCAATAAGATCATCTCTCTTTTCAAGAGTGATCTGTTAAATCCTTCATAATACAAGGTACTCATTCCTGGAATGCGTGATGTGAAACATCTCCGAACTGCTTCCAATGTAATTATATTCTTTCTCAGATAAGGAGACAAAGAAAAAATAATCTCACACTCAGATCTTGCGTTTTATTTTTTTTTCTCAGTGTTGTGGTTCTTTTTAACTCTCTTCCTCACAGAGCATTGGAGGCAGAGATATTGAATAATTTTGAGGCATAGACAGAAGATTCATAAATAACAACGGTGTCGAGGATTATCAGGGATTGGCATAATATGCGGTATAGGGGTAAATGTAGACAGTGGTACCAAATGACACTGCTCCAGAACATCCAGGAATATAATTCAAAACGAAATGGTGGAGATCTGGAAGGTCTGTTTTACTGGGTCTGTGCATCACAGCACAGGCAAAGTGGTTCTCTAACCCACCCCATACCAGCCAGTTACTTAACATTCAACACTAAAAAGAGCGATAGAATCTTTACTAATCCCGTTTTGTCAAGTGGAAATGACAAAACATGGGAAAGGATTGAGTAAGTCCCAACACGTGGTGCACCCGTCAGAAGCATCGAGCAGGCCTGAGGCTGGAGCTGCAAGACATTCTGCTCGTTCAATTGACCCAGTTACTCACCAGGCCTTGGTCACTGAGTTCACCAACTTAAGTGAAATGATTGAAGGCATGACTGAACAGAAGTTCAGCTGTGGCTAGAACCGCTCTCAGACGTGCTCCAAAAACATGAGCAGCAACTAGTCAGCCTTGGAAACAGAACATACAATGTCAATGACGAAATGCATTGACTGAGACTGCGATCAATTCCTCTCGGGAGGGGATCCTTCCCCTTGAAATACAGGTCCATACCTTAACTGAACAAGATGACCACCTCGAGAACAGGGACAGGATGAAGAATGTTCACATCGTCGATCTGCTGGGCCAGACAGCAGGTGGTCAGCTCGTGAGTTTTTTGAGATCTGCCTGCTGTGATTCCTTCACTTCGAAGCTGAAGAGGGATGGGTGAAGACAGTTCATCGGGTTATGGCGCGGCGGTTAGACTCAGACCAACGCCTTTGCCCTGTTCTTGTGCAGTTACATAGTTACAGGGATAAACAAAGACTGATGGAAGCTCAGTGTGGTTTCCGATGGCTTTAATTCACGAGAGCTCCAGCATTATATTCTTTCAGGACTTTTCAGCATCAGTGATTCAGGAAAGAAAACCTTTTGATGATATCAAGAGTAGTGTAAGGGAACTCGGGATTCAGTATTCCTTATGGTTCCCAGTGGTGTTCCGTATTGCTTTGAATGGATCAATGAACTCAACTGACTCTCCAGAGAAAGCGAAAACTTTGTGGACATTTTAAAGTAAGCTGGATGTTTAGATAATCATGTTTCTCCCTTAAAGAAATGTTGTTGGATTTTTCTGGTATTAACCAGTGTTAAATTGCAGTCGGGGATGGGTAGAGTTCATACTTTTAACTTCTTCATTAGTAATACGACTCGTTTTCTCTTTCTTTGCTTGTGTCGGAGGTGTGGCTCAAGCTGGAGGGAGTTACAAAGGTAGTTGTGATGACAAACTGCCGACCGAAGGACAGTTGAAGCCTGGTTTTTGTTATTAATTGCCGTGAATGCCATATTGGTAGCGGGCAGAAGATAAAGTTTTGTGATATGTAAGCGTCCCCAATGGGAGGGGGATAATTCCCCTATAAAGTGTCATTAGCACTTGGGATTTTGTTTCGTTCATTGTTTTTTAATGTGTTTAGCTTTGGAAAGTTTTGTGAGCTTATTAGTTATACTAGTTTTAGTTTGTATAGTTTTTAGGGTCGCTGAGTCTTTTATCATTAATGCTCAGCGATGTGTAATTCGATGTGAAACTCTCTCGAATTCAAATGTTGCTGCAGTGTGTTATGGATTATTATGTGCTTAAAATCGTTTACCTGAAACATTAACGGCAGTGATCTGCCAGTCAAGAGAAAAAATGTAATTTCTCGACTTAAAAGAAAAGTGGGTGGATGTTCGTCCATTGCAGGAGAGGCACTGTGATGGCAAGGAACATTTGACGTGACAGCAGGGCGGCTTTATTCGGGTTTATTTCGCGTCTTTTAATACTAGGAGTAGGAGAAAAGTCATAATGGATAGTAAGAATCTTCCATTTAAATTATTAGATTGCATTAAACACTCATGGAAGGATCATAATCCTCAAAGCCTTGAACTATGGGAATTAATACAGTATTTTGAATATTTATTGCCACCCAGTGCATCCTCTTAAAATCCTGGTAGATGCATTTCCCAAATTAAGTTATCTTGCATCGTGGCACATTATTGTAGAAGGATATTTCAACTGTCTTATGTCCCCCACAATGGACAGAATGTCCAAAGGTCCCCAATACCCTCGTTATAATGTACGTAATTAGTGGATTTGTGTGCAGAATCAGAGCTGGTGGATGTCTGGAGGCAGTTCCACCTCACTAGTCGAGATTTTATTTTGTTCTTGAACCCGCATAAATGGCACACGAGGGTTAATGTCTTCCCCATCCCTGCAACAATCTTAGGTTCATTGGCATTCTGCACAATTCGGAATATTATCCCAACATACCTGCCCCAGAAGTGGGATAGAAGTCACATAAGATTATGTTGTTTGCAGATGAAGGTCTTATATTTTTGTCAAATCCCGCAATTTCGGAAGCTCACGTGATGTAATGCATTAATTTGCTTGTGGCCTTTTTGAGCTTTAAGATTAATTTTACAAAATTGGAGTCCATGCCGATGTGAGGTCTTAGGGAAATACCTGATTTTGAGGGTAAATCCTGTTTTCCTTTTAAATGGACGGGGAGGTGGGCGAGGTAGCTCTATTTCAGTATATTCATTACATCCGTTTTTGATCATTTATTTAACGTGAACTATGTCCATTTGTTTGAAAAATTAAACAAGACATTCAAAGAAGGGAGGCACTTCCAATATCCTGGCTAGGTCGGATACCTGTTCTTAAAATGAATGTTCTTCCTCATTTACTATTCCCTGTGTGAATGCTTCCTTTGATGTTTCCCAGACAGACATTTAGGAGACTTTATGGCTGGTTTAGCTATTTCATTTGGGGCCATAAGCGACTCTCTATCAAGCTAACCAAATTTTAACTACCCCGCAGATTGTGGGGAGTAGATCTCCCAGATTAAAAGCTATGAATTCAGGTCTTTTTTATCCTATGTCAGTGCCTGGGCCGCTGAGGACTCGGCGTCAATAGGATTAGATATTGAACCCTCTCAGACAAAGTGAACCCTTATTCGTCTGCTGGTCTTAGACAAAATGACAACACTTATGGAGTATTGTCATAACCCAATAATTATCAATACTGTTATAGCTTGAATCACAGTGCGTCAGATCGAGGTCAATACAGCAAAAACCATGTTTCTTACCCCTATAATTGGTATACCGGGTTTCATCCTGGGATAATGGATTCCAGGTTTAAACTGTGGGCAGCAAGGGGTGCGCCTTGCTTGAGTGATTTAGAATTAGTAGAATCCTTTCAGTGTGGATACAAGCCCTTGGGCCCAGCAAATCCACTTTGACCCGCTGAAGAGTAGCGCACCCAGACCCATTCCCCTACCATCCTGTATTTACCCTGACTAATGACCCAACCTACTCATCACTGAACACTATGGGTGATTTATCAATGATCAATTCATCTAACCAGCACATCTTTGGACTGTGGGAGGAAACCCACACAGACACGGCGTGAATGTGTTAACTCCACGCAGCCAGGCATCCAAGTTCGGAACCAAAGCCGGGACCCTGCTGTTGTAAGGCAGCAATGTTCACCACCGATCGACCTAGTGTTATTTGAGGGAGAAATGATGATGTCATTTGATCAAATAACTCGTACATATGGACTGGCTAGTGGAGACCTCTTCTCAATCTTTTCCAGATCAGAGATTTGATTTAAAAAAAAACATACTTGTAACAGACTCTTACAGATCCAATAGACAGAAGAGGGTGCTTATTTCTTACAATTCACTCTCTGTCAGTACCCTTTATCATTAGTTGGAGAGTGTCCCCTCAGGCGAGACTGTGCAGCTTTGTGATGTCTGCAAGAGAGAGTTGGGGCTTCAGGCCACTTCGGAAACATGGGAGGATATTTGTGAAAATGCTCGAAGAATTTCATCTGCAATAGGATCCATTCCATGCAGTTGAAAATTCTTAAAAGGGTCTAAAATTCAAAGTGGGATTATCTTCAGCATGTCCGAAATGCAGAATGACTACAGGCACACTTACTCATTGCATGTGGTCCTGCTGCAGGCTTCATATATATTGGAGCACTGCGTTAGGTGTGATAGAGTGGGTCTTGGAGACCGAATTGGAGATGGACCTGGTTTCTCTTTTCCTGGGCGTGCACAAGTTACTTTACACAGATTCACATGTGAAATAATATCCTTACTTTCTGTGCTAGGAAAAGCATTCTGTTGTGTTGGATGTCTTAAACCCTGCCGCCGCCCCCTCTCCCCACCCCCGGGTCAACGTAAGTTCTTCATGGAGAATATCCCTTTGGACTTTTTCACGAGCATGGTGCACCAAAAAACAGAGATTTATATAGGACATTGCAGACCTTTTTGGATTACCATGATACAGGCTTATTTGGCACTCTCAGAAGGGCTTTTATACAGCCCTGACGATATTATCTAATGACTCATATCCAGAGAGGAAGAATAATGAACAGAAAAATGGATATCAGTTAATGCTGTTGAAGAACGAGAGCTATCATTTTGTTACGCTGAGCTGCATTATTTATTCATTATTTATTGCTTATTTTTGTTTTTCTTCTGTCCGTTTAGTTTTTTTAACTTGTTTTGTATGTACATGCACATGCGTTTAATTTTGATCAGTTACTGGAGTTGTGTTGCTATTGGTTTATTATAATATTAAAAATCCATTTTTCAATAAAGATATTTTTAACAATATTAAAATGCTAACATTGATAGAATAGAGTCCGAAAGAACTCTCATTAGAGAGACCACTGATGGTGGTTTAACCTGAGGGTCACCACACCTCGGGTGATTGGGTGAGGTTGAGAGAGCATCCCCTTCATGGTAACCTCTGTCAGTGAGGAACTGACCCTGAACTGTTGGCCTCCCTCTGTATCACAAACCTGCCGTCCTGCCAACTGAGTGGGAGACAGTGTAACTGTTACACACAGAAACAGTCACAGACAAAGGGCAAGAGAAACTTTCATAACAAGGAAAGTGGTACAGTTCAGATAACGGTCAAGATAACGGCTGGGCGTAAAAACGTTCTCTGCTCGAAATTGTATTTTATAACAAGACGTGTTTAGAAGCTGTTTTTGGTTTAATATTTAAGGTGAGTCAAGTGAAATAACTAGACTTACTCAGTGTGATTGGATATCTATAACTATAAAATAAGTGTATATTTTTGTTTGGTCTGTGTAAAGCATGCTGACCATTGCATGAAAGTATATAATTAATGGAATATACTGTTAGGAGAGTGCATTCCATGGGAAAAGCCCTCAAACAGGCGCTTGAAGAAAACTGGGGTAAAAGTGCCTGAGTGCCGTCTGGACAGTGACAGGAACTCAGGGGGTTGAATGACTGAAAGTTTCTGTAACATGGAGCTGAGAAAAGCATCAGATCAGCCGGGACCTATTAAATGCTAGAGCACGTTTGAAAGGCTGAATGGCCTCAACAGGATTTGAAATGTGTGTGATTTGGAAAAAGTGCATCCCTGCTCCTTCCTCTTATGTGGTTACACACTGGGCCACTGCATTTTCCTGAAACTGGGCATTATTTGGAACACTGTGTGGAACATTCCATAATTGGTATTCTCCGGAATATTCTCTAACTGTGTGGGGGATATTGCAAAGGTGTGTGTGTGTGTGTGTGTGTGTGTGAGAGAGAGAGAGAGAGAGAGAGAGAGAGAGAGAGAGAGAGCAAAGCTGCTGCATGCGACGGTGAGAGTGGTGGAGCATGAGCCTTGTTCGTGCTATAACATATATACAGTGAGTGTGAGGGAGCAGAGAGAATACGGTGAGCCTTATCCTGACAGAGCTGGGAAGGTTATTGATGCTTGTCCTGTATTGCTGGACATTTCTTCAGACCACAGATACTGCACTGAGCTGGGTGGTGAGCACAGACCACGCTCAGTGGGTCTGGTGGTAAGGCCCCCTCTGGGAAGGCAATGGTCCCCCTCTACTATGCACACCATGCAGCGTCAACAAACTGTGGTATAATTGCCGCTTATCTGCCATGATCGGGGTAAACTGTGCAGGGCAGCTCCAAACTGAAAAAGCTCAGCCGTGTGCCCCTTGGCCTTTTAAAGATGGCACCAGTGCCAGGGAACACGGAATATCTAGGGAAATCCTGGCGACTGTGAGTACCTCCAATCCTAATGGGTGGCAGAATCGGACTGGAATTCAATGAGAGGTGGGTGGTATTTAATGAGGTGAGTTCGATAAGATTGCACCAGGAAACTAGCTCAGCTTCGTACAGACAATACCTTTGTCACACTCAATGAAAATGACACTGAGACATATTACTGTTTTATACAGTTCAAAGAGCCGAAGACTCTGCTGTCCTCACTCCCAGTTACAAAGCTGCAGAACAAATGCTCATTCAAAACTCTCCATCGCCTGAACTCACAGCAATATTCCATTCACTCATGTTGCATGATACTATCGAAATGTCTTCATATCAGCATTCTGAAACTTGGGAACATATCTTTCCATGACATGTTTTCTCACTCTGTTCCTCTGTCTCTATCCCCAAACGCACATATTTACAGTCATACATTTCTACTGCATGGAAACAAGCCCTTAGGCCTAGCTGTTCCATGCCGACCAAAATGTACATCCACACTCAGCCCATTTCCCTGCCCTTGTTCCTTTCCTATCCATGTATTTTGCCAAATACCTTTTCAATGTTGCTATTGTACCCACCTCAACCACTTCCACTGGCAGCTCAGTCCATATGCAAACCACACTTTGTGTAAAAAAGTTGACCCTCAGGTTCCTTTTTATTTTTGTCCTCTCCAAACATGAACATTTGTCCTCTAGTCCTTGGTTCCCCAACCTTGCAAAAAAAAATAAATATTCACCCCTATGCATATTCTAACTTGTACAAATTCTCCCTATAACTCAGACCCTTTAGCCCAGGAAACATCTTTGTAAATTTGTTCTACATTCTTTCTCGTTCAATAATATCCTTTCTAGGGCAAGGTGAACAAACCTGAGCACAATACTCCAAATGCAACTTTAACAACATCCCGTACAACTGCAACATAACGTCCTAACTTCTCTACTTAATGCCCTGATGAAGGCCAGTGTGCCAACAGCCTTCTTCACTGTCCTGTGTATCTGCGACTCAAATTCAGACAATCGTGCACCTTATTTCCAACATCCTTTTGTTCCACTACACTCCTTAAAGCCCTCTCATTCACTATTAACCTCCCACCTGAATTTGACTTTCCAAAATGCAAGACATCACACTTGCATTTGTTATTTCTCAGCCCACTTCCCCAGCTGATCAAGGTACTGCTGCAATTTCTGATAACCTTCCTCACTGTGAACAATGCCTCCCATTTTAGTTTCATCTGCAAACTTACTAACCTTGCATGTGCACTCTCATCCAAATCATTGATATAGATAACAAACAGAAATGGGGACAGAACCGACCCCTGAAGCACTCCACTAGTCACAGGTCTCCAGTCCAACAAGCATACCTCCACTGTAGCCAGTTGCTTCATAATGTCAAATCAATTGTGTCGGCAAGTTGCCAGTTTACCTTGGAGTCCATGCGATCTAACCTTCTCGAGCGGCCTTCCATGTGAAACCTTATCAAAGGCCTTACTGAAATCCATATAGACTATGTCCACCGTCCTGCCCTCGTCAACCTTCCTGGTCACTTCTGCCAAAAACTCAAACAAAATTTGTAAGGCATGATCCGCCACGCACAAAGCCATGCTGACTGCTCCAAGTCAAACTCTGTCTTTCCAAATTCATGCATATCTTATTTCTCAGAATCTTCTCAAGTGGTTTACCGAAAACAGATGTGAAGCTTACTGGTCTATATATCCCAGGCATTTATTTTCAGCCCTTCTTGAAGAAGGGCACTACGTTTGCTACTGCCCAGTCTTCCAGGACCTTGGACTCTTAACAGTCTTATCTCGCCTCTTGCAGTGCTCTTGGATATATCTAGTCAGGACCAAGAGATTTATCTGACTTTGTGCATTCTCATATGTCCATCAACAGCTCTACTGTGATATGGACAGTACTAAAATATCTCAACTAAACTTCCAAAGGTCAAAGGTCTTCATGTCTTTCTACATGATAAACACATAGGGGAAATTGAGGACCTCAACCACCTCTTGAAGTTATACACATACGTGCCCATTTTGGTTTTCAAGGCGTCCTATTCTCTCTCTAGTTGTTCTTTTTCTTTACTATAGTGATTTTGGATTCACCCTAATCCTCTCAGCCAAGGCTATCTCATACTCCCTTTTCGCCTTGCTGATTTCCTTCTTCATTAAACTCCAATATCTCCCGTGTACCTCCAGGCATTCCCTTTATTCCGGCTGCTTGCACCTGGGGCACGCCTTCTTTTTTTGCTGGTCAGAGCCTCAATATCTCTTGTCATCCAGGGTTTTCTCTTCCAGCCTCACTTTCCCTTCACCCTCACAGGAATATATAAACCTTGAAGTCGAGCTATCTCACTTTTACAGCCCTCCCTCGTGCCCGACATCCTTTAACCTGAAAACAAACTACTCCAATTAATCCCTGCAATCCCCTGTCTAATTCCAACAAAATATGCCTTGCTCCAATTTAGACTTGAATCTGTGGACCAATTTTGTCCCTCCCATAACTATTTTAAAATTAATACAGCGCTAGTCACTTTTCCCAAAATACTCCCCCACTTTACCACCGTCACCTATTCATCCCTATTTCCCAACAGTAGGTCGAGTGTGTCCATTCCCGTGTAGGACCCTTTATATACTGCTTGGGGAAACTTTCGTGAACAAACTTAAGAAATTACATTCCATTGAAGTTCTTAACCATCTGGATGTCCCAGTTTATGTTAGGAAATTTTAAATCTATTATGACAATCCTATTGCTCCTGCTACTCTCACCAGTTTCCCTGCCTATTTGTTCACCCAATTCCCATTGTTGATTTGGAGGCTTATAGTGCAACCACTATAACATCACCATCCCCCCTTTCTTCCTTGCACATTCACAAAAGCTCATCGGATATTATCTCAGTTATTTCATCTTTAAATACTTGTGTGATACTCGCCTTGATCAGAATATTGGCATATCAACTGTTTCCATTTGCAATGATTTTCACATCTGCAGCATCCCTTTTCAAGGTACATTGGAGATATGGAGTTGTAACTGGATGGCAGCTGCATATCCTGTCACTTCCAATATGGGCTGCAAGTTTCCCCACACTGGGCAGTGATCTAACACAGTGTTACCGAACAATGCAACAACCTGTGTTTATATATGAATGAGCAAGTGGGGTCTGCACAGCTCCCCACGCTGGACATTTAGCCCAGGATTATAGATCAAGTATTGGTGTGGGCTGCACAGAGTTCCACTCTGGATATTGTTGGGTTGTATTCAGCAGTACACTAGCCAGATCTACACAGTGCTCCATCCTGAATGTATTATGGATGAGCTGGTTATGGGAGTTTGATTGCGAATGTGGCAATACCTTTATTTTGTGTTTTCATTCTTGTGATTGGACCCTTCAAATCCTGACACATCCTTAGACCTGATCGTCTGGATGAGTGATGGTGACTGTTGTTACAGCATCTGAGTCTGTAACATGACCAACAAATGGAGCAGAGGCTGCAGAGAGGGCAGTCTCCGTAAAATGGAATGAGGGAATCACCATCAGATCAGCCGTGGTCTCAGTGAATGTTGGGGCAGGATTGAATGGACCACTAATGCAATTTATTCATATATTTCTGTTTGTTCCAAGCAAACTCTCCTTCTCTCCCAGTGTCCCATACTGGTGGGGAGTGAGGTACCTCCTCCTATTCCTGCATAACAGGACCATGGAACCTCACTAGCCTACAGATTTCCCTGTGGCCCAGTTTCGAGCAGTTGAGTGACTGTCTCCTGTCCCTGTGTCCCAGTTTCAAACAGTTGAATGACTGCCTCCTGATCCCAAGTTTGTGAAAGTGGATGTCCTCCTCCTGCTCCTGAGTAACAGGTTCCAGTAGCTTTGTATTCACCTGCTGCTCCTGTGAATGGAGTTGAGGGACTGAATGGCCTCCTCACATTCCTTACAGCTTTTCTTACAGCATTGACTAAAAGCAATTCTCCTGCTTCTGTAAAACACCATCAAAATCTGACTGATGTATTTTTGTATTTTACTCTCAGTAATTGAGCAAACAAACCGACTGACAGAATTCAGAAGCTGAATAGCCTCCTCCTGTTCCTGTGTTATACAGTCAAGAAGCAATAGACTATCAGAGATGTACAGCACAGAAAAAATCCTTCAGTTCAGTCGTCCATGCCGACCAAATATCCGAAATTAATCTCGTCCCCCTTACCAGCAGTTAGCCCATCTCCCTCTAAACCCTTCCCATTCATGTATCCATCCAAATGCCTTTTAAATGGTGTAACTGTACCTGCCTCCACAACCTCTTTTGTCTGTTCAATCCATACACATAGCAGTCTCTGTGTGAAAATGTTATCCCTCATGTCCCTATTTTAATCTTTCCACCTCACCTTAAACCTTTGTCTTCTAATTTTGGACTCGCCTATCCTGGGTAAAAGACGTTGACTGTTTACTTTATCTATTCCCCTCATGATTTTATAAACCTCTTTAACGTCCCCCCTCAGCCTCAACACTTCAAAATAGCCCCACCCTATTCAAACTCTCCCTGTAACTCTAATCCTCCAACACCTGCAACATTCTTTCGCATGTCTTCTGTACCCTTTCAAGTTTGACATTTTTCCGACAGTAGGGTAACCATAATTAAAAGCAATTTTACAAAAGTGGCCACACCAATGTCCTGTACAGATGCAACACGTCGTGAAAATGTTCAGATTCAAAGCACGCACCAATAAAGGGAAGATCACCAAATGCCTTCTTCACTATGTTGTCTACCTGTGACAGCACTTTTAAGGAACGGAGAGCCTGCACCACAAGGTGACACAGTAGCTCAGTGACTAGCATTGCTGCTTCAGAGCACAGCGATCTGGGTTTAATTCCATCCTTGAATGACTGCCTGGGTGGAGTTTGCACATTCTCCCCGTGTCTGCATGAGTTTCATCCGGGTGTTATGTTTTCCTCCGACATTACAAAGACATACAGATAAGGGTAGATTGGCCATGCTAAATTGTGTATAGTACCCAGGGATTTGTAGGCGAGGTGGATTAGCCATTGGAAATGCAGACTGAGAGGGATAGGGTAGGGGTTTGTCCAGTGGGTCGGTGTGGCTTCGATGGGCTTAATAGCCTGTTTCCTTACTGTAGGGATTCCATAATTTATATGAGGTTCTCCTTTATTGGCAGCTTTCGATAGGCCCCTACCTATATGTCTTGCCTTGATTTTTCTTGCCAAAATGCAACACCTCACATTCAACTAAAATAAACCCCATCTGCCACTCCTCGGTTCACCTTAGCAAAGTCCCATTATAGTCTGAGAGATCATTCTTCACTGACGACTGCACCAACAAATTTGTTATTATCTACAACCTTACTGACCATACTTCATATACTCAAATGTAAATGAATTATACAAGTGACAAAAGGCAGTGGACCCACTATTGATCTTTGTGACACGCCACTGGTCACATGACTCCAAGTTTATTGAACAAATATCCACTGTCACGCCCTGTCTCCAATATTCAAGAACATTTTGGATCTAAATGCTGAGCTCTCCCTGGATCCCAGGCAGTCTAACCTTGTTAACCAGTCTACCATGTAGAACATTTTGGTTTTCTTACTGAATTCCATAAAGACAACATCCACTAGCCTGCCTTCAGCAATCATCTTCATCACTTCCTCAAAAGATTACATTGAGTCCTGAGATGTGAATTCCAATGTACAAAGCCCTCTGCAGTCCTTGTATTTTCAAATGCATGCACATCCTTTCCATCAAAGTTCCCTCCAACAAATTAGTCACCATTGACGTCAGGCTCAGTGATCTATAGTTACCTGGGTTTTCCTTACTTTCTCAAATAATGACACTATGTTAGCAGCCCTTCAGTCTTTTGACACCTCACCTGTGGAAATCAATGATACAAATATATCAGCAAAATGCTGACCAATGTCTTTCCTAGCTTCCCACATACATTTGGGATACAAATGATCAGGCCCCAGGGATTAGTTCACCTTTATGTGTTTTAAAATGTCAAACACCTCCTTGTGATATACATACTTTTCAAGATATCACTGTATATTTATTAATTCTCTCGCTCTTGTAACGTCCTCCACATTAAATACTGAGGTGAAATTATTGTTTCTAATCCCTCCAATCTCCTGTGGTTCCACACATAGGTAACCTTACTGATCTTTAACGCGCCTTATTCTTTCCCTAGTTAATCGTTTACCATTAAAGGATTTGTAGAATTTCTTCAATGCCTCGTTAACCCTATTTCTAAAGCCATCTCATGTCCACATTATTCTGGCCTGATTTCCCCATTGACTATGCACTTGCTGCCCTTATACACCTCTCGGGATTCACTTGATCTCAGCTCTGTTTCCCTGATATATGCCTCCTTCCTTACCTTGACCATAACATCAATATATCTGGCCATCCAGCACTCCCTGCACCCACCAGCCTTGCCCCTCTCACTAATAGGAACACGTTGGTTCTGGACTCTCTGAAACCAAGTTTTGATGGCCTTGCATTTACCAACCATCCCTTTAGCTGTGAAGAGGGTATTCCAATCAGCCTTTCACAGGGCTCGCCTAACACTTTCAAAATTGGCCTTGTTCAAAGTTAGAACATTAATGTTTACATCAGGTCTTTCCTATTCCAAAACTAATTTAAAACTAATATTTATGCGTAACAGACTTGAATGTTAAATAAACACTTCCTGCCTCTCTGTGACATGCTCGAGAAGCTGAATGGCCTCCTCATTTCCTTCTGTAATAGACTCAAGAGGCTTAATTGCCTCCTCCTCTTCCTCTATAACACACTCGAGAGGCTGCATGGCCTCCTCCTGTCCTTGTGTAACAGACCCGAGACATTAAATGACACAGCAACCCGTGGATTACAAGCAGCCGTTAAACTGTATCTAATGGGGGTCCATCCCTTCTCAGTTACAGAAACACAACCAGGTGCACTCCAGGTGCCCTTTCAGTAACACCTCATACAGCTGCAGTGACACATCTCTTTGTTTTGAATGATTCTGTTGGCAAAATGTGACAATATTCTAGATTTCCACCTTTTCAAGTAACAACAAGCTAATATGGGATGAATGGCCTTCTATTATCCCTCTGTAAGAGGCCCATAGGAACAGAATTATTTCGGCCTGTTGCTGAGCAGCAGTCTCAATGCTCTGTCTCAAGGTTATGAAAGGATTTGGTAGTAGAGCACTTAAAACCAGGAGTAGCCTCACACTGGTCAATAATTACCGTACTTTGTATTGAGGTATCTAGAAACCTGCCCACCCAACTTTTTTTTATGCAGCCGATCTGTTATTCTATAACTGCCTCCTTTCATAAACAGAGTGGAACATATATAGACTCCTGCAGTGTTCTGCTAATACTCTCATATACAAGATAAAAAAAAGATTTAAGATTGGTCCATCCCTCAGCAATCCTCATCCATTCCATCCAAACCCAGTAATTGTTCTCTTTTATAGTGATATGAAAAGTGATGTGTGGAACTGGTTAATTGAATCTGTTTGCTCAGTCATGAGTTGGAGATGCCGGTGTTGGACTGGGATGTACAAAGTTAAAAGTCACACAACACCAGGTTATAGTCCAACAGGTTTAATTGGAAGCACACTAGCTTTCGGAGCGCTGCTCCTTCATCAGGTGATAGTGGAGGACCCACTTCTAAGGCACAGAATTTATATCAAACATTTACAGTGTGATGTAACTGAAATTATACATTGAAAAATACCTTGATTGTCTGTTGAATTTTTATCTGTTCTAATACCATTAAAGTTTCACTTCTTTCATGTGTAAATCACAGAACATTTTTTTAAAAATGTTGCATTCTCAGGTTACCTGTAACAGTGTGTTAGCTAGACAATATGCTGAAAGTGTTAGCCCCCTGTGTTCTCTGTCTATGCCATAATGTTTAGTTTGATTCTAATCTGAAAAGTGAGATAACAGTGAGATTTACATGAATCCATGAAATTTTTGAGTTCAGAGTTTTACATGAATTCATGCAGTTTTGAGCAAATTACAATGAAAGTCTGCAAGTGCAAATTCACCCCACAAAATATATGTGTGCATGTCGGTCTTTGTCTGTGTGTGTGTGTATCGTGCAATGGTGGTCACCTGTATTGTGACATTAAACCAAGGTCCCATTTGAGGTCCTCCCTTTAGGTACAGAAATTAGCTATCAGCCTCTGCTCGGCCACTTTTCGCTGCTGCCTGTCCTGAAGTCCGCCTTGGAGGCTGGTCACCCGTAGGTCCAAGGTTGAAGGTCCTTGACCACTGATGTGTTCCAGAACTTGTAGGGAACCCTCCTGTCTGTTGATTGTTGTGCAGTGCCCATTCATCCGTTGCCGTAGCCTTTGCTCGGATTCCCAGTGTTTGTACAGTGACTGTGCTCAATGCCAATCTCCATGGATTCTAATTATTCCGGTGGAGCGTTTCCATCATTTAAAGATAAATGGGCGCTGTTCAATGTATTATTCCTTAACATCACCGACAGCACTGACAGGGATCAGCAGATCCAGAGAGAGGGGGAGGAGAGATCAGAATCTGAGAACATTAGACTGGAATGTGCCAACAATGGATCAGAACCAGAGGACATTAGACTGGTTCAAAACTGTACCAGAATCTGGGAACATTAGACTGGCATGTTCCATCAATAGACAGGAGTTTATCCAATTATGTTTGGTATCTTTCTGCATTGTGTTGGTGGTCATTATCATTGATGATTTATTACACTATTCTCATTATTCAATATTTTTATTAACCTTTCCTGGCTATCGTTGGTGTTCCTGGTAAGTGTCACTGTCCAGATTTTTTTTTTCTATTAACCGGTTATGACTGTATTATTGTTCTTTCTTATATTCTATCCTTCTTGTCACTATTATTTTCCTGTTGAAACTCTCAATCCATATATTCAGTCTACAGACCACGACTAACTACATCAATGAATGTGTTCAATTATTGTCTCCCTTTCAGCACTGGCATTGTTACTCATTCTTCTCTCTGTTGACCTAATCAGTTCCAGCTGCGAACTACAACTTACTGTATCATTGCCTTTGTTATTTAAATATTAAATATTAAGAGCATGGAGGTCACTCTCTACTGTTCTGGTTACAAACTCCACTTCCTTCCACTGTTTCCATCCCATCCCTGGCCAATATCTGCGGCTGAAGCCGACAAGTCACAACTGTGGGAGATCCCTTTGACAATGAGCTGATTCCTGACACCATACCCTGACCATTTCTAACTTGAAATGCTCACCACCCCAGAATATATCTCACTGGTTTAGTCCATCTGCTGTTTGAACCTTGAGCTATGAAATACTGTCTTAATGAAGCCAATAATCTGCTACTGACACTCCCGGCTTCAAACCTGCCGAAGCCAATCTGATTCGAACTCACACCGCACTCCCATCCATCTGTCATTCATGTGCACGCCGATGTATATTGCTATTGTGTCTGGCAATGCCTTTATTTTAACATTCTCAAACACTTTACCTCATCTGTCCATGCAATTTCTCTCGTTCTCTCTCTGTCGACTAACAAAAAGCCTGCTAGTTGTTCTTATTTAAAATAGGTTCCTCCATGTGCGTTCCTTCTTAAACAATGAGTTTCACATTCAAACACGCCAATCGCGCACAAACACGCACTCTCTCTCAGTTTCTGATGAACATGCATGCACAAACACACATGCATCAATTATAGACATTATAGACAGTATCTTCCCATTATAGACAGTAATCTGATGCGAATATAGTTTGCATGTGATAGTAAAGTTTGCAATACTCACTATGCTGGGCAGATAGTGCAGTTTACTGAGCAACACACTAACATGGTCTGCACAGCTCTCCATGCTGGGCTGTCATCGTGTCCCAGTTTATGTTTTTTTGTGGTGTTCTGTGAAGCAGATTCAGAATTTGATGTAACAAACCATTTCAGCTGATCTGACAATGCCTATATTCAATGTTTTCATTCTTGTAAGTTTACTCTCGAAGATTTCACTTCTCCAGATAGTCCCACTGTCCTGTCTATTTCTCCATATTTCCACAAGATTTTTCAATTAATTAACTGTCTGTTTCTGTCTTTGATATGAATCTTTCTGTTCCTCTGTATCTTTCCCTGGGCTTAGCTTTTAGCTCCCTAGTGTATCGAGTGCTGGCATTGTGAAGGTCAGAAACAGTGAAATGGTGTGTGTCAGGCTGTTGTTCACTTCCCGGTATGTCCCATGAGATGGTCTATGGACAGTGGTGTTTCAGAAGTTATGAGACACATCCTTGTAACTTGATCTGTACCTGTCTTTGTCCCTCTCGGGTGACCTTGCGATCAGTAACATGAGGAAGCCCCTTAAGTAAAGGACCAGGCATCTAAATTGTGTGCCAATGCAGTCACTTTAAAAAAAAGTTCTCCTTGCTTTAAATAAGTGATCTTGAAGGCAAAACTGCCGACTGAAAACGGCTCAAGTAAATAACTTACGACGCTTTTAGGGTTTATAATAAATAGTAGTAACAACGGCCTAGTAACTTATCCCCAGTTGCTACTCTCTCTGAAACCTGACTTGATGCTGCTTCCTCCTGGATTGGAGAACTGTATGCAAGAATGTATGTCTGAATGTTTCTTTTTGCCAAGAGGTTTGTTTATGGGATGTTAGTATATTGGAACAGTTCATTTGTAGAAGATACTGTATCCATTATTCGGGAAAGGATTCCAATAGTTAAATTATTCTAAATTCCTCTTCACTGTGTATGGACTTTCATTAGAGGGTTTAAATATATTGTGTTTTACTTAATGGTGAACAGTTTGACGAGTAACATCACATCTGGAACAACCGTTTCACATCTATCCTTTAAAATAAGAAAAGGTGTGTATCCAAGATACCCTCCTAAAATCGTTTGAGGCAGTCTAGTTGGTCTATTACAAATTGACGAGTCATGTCTGGTTCCAAATCGATAATACTAAATTGGGTTTAGAATTTCAATCCCTACATTGTACAAACAGGCCATTCGACCCAACAAGTCCACACCGACACTCCGAGGAGTAACCTACCCAGACCCAATCCTCTACCCTATTATTACACATTTATCCAGACAAAGGCTCCTAACCCATACATCCCTGGAAACTACAAACAATTTAGCATGGCCAATTCAGCTGACATGCACATTTTTGTATTGTGGGAGGAAACCAGAGAATCCAGAATAAGCTCATGCAGACACTGGAGATTATGCACTGGGAGACTATTGGGTTCAAAGGTCGTGTATGGTAGCTGTTAGTGCCTCTTGTTCCGGATGTTGAATTCGGTTGGTTTAAACCGTGTTTTGTGTATAAAGATTATTTCAGTCACTAAGAGTTCTCTGGGTGACGAAGAAGTGAATTTGGCGGTTTTACAAAAGGGAATGTAGGCAAAGCAGTAGGAATTGACAGACAAGCTGGAGTTGGGGTTGTGATTGTCTGTGAGAAAATGAGAGATAATTACAGCTATAGTTCGGCAATTACATTTTGTTGAACCACCATCAGACTCTTTGGAAATGGCTAGAATTAAATTTCAAATGAGGCACTTTGAACATGAGAAAGAATTGAAACAGTTTGAATTATGATGAAAAGTAGAAATAAAAGAAAAGGAAGTGAAGGCGAAACAGAGAAGAAGACAGAAGAAAAGCAGAGAGTTTCAACTTAAAAAGTTAGCAATTAGAGAGGAAAGCTGGCATAGAAGGCGGAGATGAAGTTAGATGATAGGCTGGATAAGGAGGATAGTGAGGTTGAGCAACCCTATTGTAACCAATGGTCTAATGGGGTTCTGTTTAAATACATCCAGGCATTATCTACATTGGATGAGAAGGATGGGGAAACCTTTTGAATTTCATTTGAGGAAGTGGCTGAACAAATGTACTGCTCAGTGACCATGTGGATTTAGTTGATCCAAACCAAGCTGATAGATATTTGCATCCTTATTGGAGGAGGTATCTGGCCAGTATGAGGAGACAAAGAAAGCCATCTGAAGTATATATGACGTTGTGTCAGAAGGTGACAGACAGTGTTTCAGGAATCTAAAAAAGGGTCCCTGGTTAAACGCACATTGAATTTGAAAGGATCAAACAAAGTAATTTTGAAAGGTGGGTAAGGGTACTAAAAACAGAGCAAACCTGTGACACTGTTAGAGAGATTCTTATTTTGGAGAAGCTCAACAATTCACTTCCTGCAGTCGTGAGAACTCGTGTGGAAGAGCAGAGAGAAACAATGGCAAGATTCGAAGCTGAAATGGCTGATGATGATGATGATTGAGTTCAGAAATCAAAGTTTGGTTTCTGTGAGAGATTGAGAAGAATGTGTGAGATCTTCTTAAATCATATATCTGTGAAAGTAAGGTTTACTGGCATAGGCCAGGATTATCAGGTAAATAGGTTATAGCATTAAGAGGTACAGGAGCATGCAATTCTTTTATGCTGAGACATGAGGAGCTATGCCATTCAGAAGGACTATTGGAGAGATGAGAAGTGCTCCATTATGTAACGTGTGGTTGGAGTGTCCAGTGGAAACACCAACAGATTTATTCTACAATGGGGAAGGAGGCCTTGAGCTTGGTGTTGCAACATTTCAGAATTTAAATTGCAAATAACTTTCATGAGCCAAGTCTTTTTCACTGATCGTGGTCCCTTAATGTTTTTGGAGATGTTTAGGGAGAGCAATAACAGTCTGTTCCGATTGAGCTTATTATTTCTGCCATTCAATTTGAAATTATACAGGTTACAGGGCGAGAAAACCTAAGTTTTAACATGTTGTGGAGACTTGAATGAAGAAAGACAAAGGCATTTTGTGGCAGGAGTAAAATGACTGAAATCGAAACTAGTTGTGAACAATTGTATGCTCAGTCAATGAAATATATGTATGCTTTGCAGACTACTAACACAGGAAGACTAGGACGTCTAAAATGAATTCACGCTTGTATATTGATGGATTATTTTATTATAGATGGAGTCTCAGGATACTATCACTGTATAAAGGTTATTTTCTCTTCGATTTATTTTGAAGAGAGGTTTTAAAGACAGAGGTGCAGAACTCCTGTCTGAAAACAGTTTAAGCAACAAACAGAAAAAGACTTTAGTTTTAATTAAAACGGTGGTAACAATTGAAGGGCAGTGGCCAGCTCTCCCAGACCAGGTTTCCTCGTTTTGCTTTTAGCTGCAGCATCCAGAAGCTGCTGGGGATCCCAGAAGGGTTGGAAGTTTCAAAACATGATCCCCAGCTGCTTTTCTCTCTGAGATCTGTGTTGATGTTGTTTCCTCCTGGATTGGAAAACTGCTGTAAGGATCTGTATTTGAATATATCTTTGTGCCAAGCGGTGTAAACCAAGAAGATACGGTATCTATTGTTTGTGCAAGTATTCCAATATATAAGCTATCCAAAAATAGTATTTTCTTTGATTGTGTTTTAACTAAAGCATTTTAATAGATCATACTTTGCTTAATGTCGACTGGTTTGACCAGTCACAACGTATCTGGAACACACACTTCCCATCTATATTCAAAATAAGGAAAGGTTTAGGTCTAAGCAGCCTTCTTAAAATATTTTGCAGGGATCTGGTCTGGTCAACAACACTTGTAGCCGAGGGGATTGTGACTGACTCCTGTAATTGAAAATTTAGTGATGAGGCTGGGGATGGTTTGCTGGAGGTTGTGCTGTGAGCTGCCTCAGACATTCAGGGAGACCTGAGGATTTGGTGACCCAACTCTGGATGGAGCATGGGGACTGTAGTTACAACATCTGGGTCTGTAACATGAACAACAAATGGAGCAGAGGCTGCAGAGAGGGGAAGCTCTGAAACCAGGCAGTGAGTGTGTGTGGGGGGAAAGGGAACTACTGTATCCACCCCGGGTTTTCCAGGAACAGCTTCCCAAGCTCCATTTATGGGAGGAGCAATGCGTGAGGGGATCCTGACTGAACAAACAGCTGGTCACAGAGTGGTGTCACTTCCTTCGACACGACCTGAAGCTTCATTCCAGGGGGTAGGGCAGTCCTGCCAGTGGCTGTTAGGGTTACAGTTTCATTCAGCTTCTCTGATCCGGAACTTTCCAGGCATGAGCTGGTGACATTTCCATCATTCGCCACTATCTCAATATCAATATCACCATTCGGTGCCGGAGGATGTATATAGTGGATGAGGTAAATAGATTGTTTCTCCCACAGCAGGGAGCTATCGAGTGTATCCTTATTTCCCAGTATAGTAGGATTCCCGATGATGTCCATGGCATCTTCAGAGTACCCATATCAATGGAGAGAGGTAGAGGAACTGAAGGAGCTCTCTCTCTTTGTTAATGTTACCGTGTGTCCATGCACAGTACATCATGTCCTGACAGCAGCCACAGTTCCTTCATTCAAAGGCAGCCAGCCATTCCCATCGTCTTCTGGTCTCCATGTAGAAAGGAATGAGTTTATCTTGGATAAAGGCTGTCCCCTTGATACACATTTCAAAACATCATCCCACCACTAAGCAACCACAACAAAATATTCCATGTGTACGGAGCGCAATGGAGTCACTTGGAGCGTCGAGGAGCAGATGATCAGGGATGGAGCAAATGCTTCCATGTCTGAACGGATCTGAGTGAACCCCCCACTACACCGTATCATTACGTCCTGTAATCCCTCTTCATTTCAGTAACATACTACCTTCCATTAGTCCTGTAAATGAAATGACAGGTTATATCAAGTTATATTCCACCTGCCAAACGATTATCCATTGTTTTTACCACTCTGTATCTATTTGCAGGCTCTCCATCCTCTCTTGATAATGTAATTTCTTCCTTATCACCGCGACATCGCCAAACTCAGTACATCTATTCAATCCCACTGATCGTTGATATGGATTGTAAATCATTGAGGACCCAACGGTGGTCGCTATATGACTCAACATTTTATGATCAGTCCAACTGAGGAAGACTTATTTATCCGGAGTGCCTGTTTCCTGTTTGATAGCCAGTCCTCCCCCATTGCTGTGTAACACATTCGAAGGGCTGAATAAGAACAAGGAGCATCAGTCGTCTATTTACCCCCCTCGAGCCTGCTCCACTATTGAATACAATAATGGCTGATGTCATCCCTGCTCCGCCATTGAATACAATAATGGCTGATGTCATCCCTGCTCCCCCACTGAATACAATAATGGCTGATGCCATCTCTGCTCCACCATTGAATACAATCATGGCTGATGTCATCCCTGCTCCACCATTGAATACAATCATGGCTGATGTCATCCCTGCTCCCCCACTGAATACAATCATGGCTGATGCCATCTCTGCTCCACCATTGAATACAATCATGGCTGATGTCATCCCTGCTCCGCCATTGAATACAATAATGGCTGATGTCATCCCTGCTCCCCCAATGAATACAATAATGGCTGATGTCATCCCTGCTCCACCATTGAATATAATCATGGCTGATGTCATCCCTGCTCCGCCATTTAATTCAAACATGGCTGATGTCATCCCTGTTCCCCCACTGAATACAATAATGGCTGATGTCATCCCTGCTCCACCATTGAATACAATCATGGCTGATGTCCTCTCTGCTCCGCCATTGAATACAATCATGGCTGATGTCATCCCTGCTCCACCATTGAATACAATCATGGCTGATGTCCTCTCTGCTCCGCCATTGAATACAATCAAGGCTGATGTCATCTCTGCTCCACCATTGAATACAATCATGGCTGATGTCATCTCTGCTCCACCATTGAATACAATCATGGCTGATGTCATCTCTGCTCCACCATTGAATACAATCATGGCTGATGTCATCCCTGCTCCACCATTGAATACAATCATGGCTGATGTCATCCCTGCTCCCCCACTGAATACAATCATGGCTGATGTCATCCCTGCTCCGCCATTGAATACAATCATGGCTGATGTCATCCCTGCTCCGCCATTTAATTCAAACATGGCTGATGTCATCCCTGTTCCCCCACTGAATACAATAATGGCTGATGCCATCTCTGCTCCACCATTGAATACAATCATGGCTGATGTCATCCCTGCTCCACCATTGAATACAATAATGGCTGATGCCATCTCTGCTCCACCATTGAATACAATCATGGCTGATGTCATCCCTGCTCCACCATTGAATACAATCATGGCTGATGTCCTCTCTGCTCCGCCATTGAATACAATCATGGCTGATGTCATCTCTGCTCCACCATTGAATACAATCATGGCTGATGTCATCTCTGCTCCACCATTGAATACAATCATGGCTGATGTCATCCCTGCTCCACCATTGAATACAATCATGGCTGATGTCATCTCTGCTCCACCATTGAATACAATCATGGCTGATGTCATCCCTGCTCCACCATTGAATACAATCATGGCTGATGTCATCCGTGCTCCACCATTGAATACAATCATGGCTGATGTCCTCTCTGTTCCGCCATTGAATAGAAGCATGGCAGGTGTCATTGCGGCCTCTGTTCCACTTTACTGCCATCTCTCAATCCTAAAACGCTGGGCTCTTGCTGTAGAATGCACCACATGAAAAAAATATCCATTCCACATCTACACTCACAATTAGTCTTAACATTTTGCAGATCTCAATGAGATCTCCTTTCATTCTTATAAACTTGAGAATATCGTCCTTAACTGCTCAATTTCTCTTCATTAGACAACCGTTTCATCTCTGGAATCAATCTAATGAACCTCTTCTGTATTAATTCCAATATAAGTCGATCCTTCCACAAGACTGGGCATCTAAACTGTACTCCATTTGCAGCCTCACGAAAGCCTTGCATAGCTACAGTCACACACCCTAACCTTCTAGTCTGGCATTGTCCAAATAAACTTTGAAATTATGCTTGTATTTCTCATTGCTTGCAGTACCTGCATGCAGGGTTTCTGTGAAATGCAAGTGGACACCGATATCCCTCTGCTCCTAACCACTTTGAAGTTTCTGTACAATTTGCTCATAATTTTCCTTCCGATGATGCTGGCCAACTTGAATAACCCATACTTATCCAATTTAATTTTCATTGCCAAATTATGGCCCATTCAACCAAACTATCCATGTTTATTTTGATATCTCTTCCATCTTCATTCCAAAGTAATTTCCCACCAATGTTAGTGTCCTCTGTTGTGGTTCTGTTCGACGAGCTGGGAATTTGTGTTGCAGACGTTTTGTCCTCTGTCTAGGTGACATCCTCAGTGCTTGGGAGCCTCCTGTGAAGCACTTCTGTGAAATGCTTATTGATTGAATCTGTTGTCCCAATCGAACTCATGTTGCTTGTCATCTGCGTGTGTGGCTCCTAAGGATAGTTGGTCGTGTCGTTTCGAGGCTAGTTGGTGTTCGAATGGGGCAACACTAATATTGTAGGACAAGCCAAACAGAGAACAGCCAGGGAATTCCTAGAGGCATGGTACTCATCACAGATTCAATCAATAAGAACATCGACCTGGACCCAATATACCAATCACTACAACGGACAGCTGGAACTGACAACCGGAAGTGGCAGATTCAAACCACTACAAATGCCGGAGGAAAGATCACAGAAGTGCTTCACAGGAGGCTCCCAAGCACTGAGGATATCACCTAGACAGGGGACGAAACGTCTGCAACACAAATTCCCAGCTCGGCGAACAGAACCACAACAAAAAGCACTGAGTTACAAATCTTCTCACAAACTTAGTGTCCTCTGAAAATAGTATTTTCTATCTCATCAACCGAGTAATAATATCGAATGCAAATAGTTGAGGCATAAGTACTGAAATCTACGGTACTCCACAAATTGCATTTGCCAAAAGAAAATGACACATTTATTTCATCTGACTGCATTTTGTTGGTTAACCAATCCCCCATCCAAGCTTATAATTTACTCCTAAACCCATGTTCTCTGATCTTACCACTTACTCTTTGGATAAGCAACATATCCGATGCCTTCAGGAAGACCAGATACATTCCATCTCCAAGAATCCTACTATCTAACTTGCTTGCTACATCCTTAAGTAACTCACGCAAACAATTCATACTCAGTTGATCCTTCGTAAAACCGTGTTGACTCTGATGGATTGTGGTTTGACTTTGCAAATGTCCTCAACAACGGATTCTAATAATTTGCCGTAAATTGCGATAGTTTTATCGATATGTTTCAATGTAATGTATACAGTTATTGTAAGTTCTTCCCTTTTGAAAACCTTTACGTTTTCTTTGAATTCCTGTTTAACGTGCAAACGTTTTTAAAGGATCTGCTCCAATTGTTGTGTAAGAGGCATGTGTGGTTGCATGGATTCATCATCCTGGTGGTGTACACAATCGATGGGCTGACGTCTTTCTGGTTTTATGATATTCTAATTTCTATGGCCAGAATGACCTCCTCCTGTTGATGCGTTAGAGGGTTGGGGGATTATGGAATCTTCCTGTTGCTGTGTAACATTTTGAGGGGATGATGGGTCTTCTCTTTTTCTTCCATAACAGGCTGGAGATACTGAACAGTCTCCTGATGTATCCCTGAGATGGGACTGAGGGAGTGATTGGTCTTCTCCTGTTCTCACACAACAGACATGTATCTGAATTACCTCCAACTTTCTTACTAAAAAAAAGTATCTGATACTTTGTATCCTTATCCAATTCCCCTACAAAGGATCGGAGGGGCTGACTGACCTCCTGTTATCTTAGTGTAGCAAATCTCCAGTCATTGTGTGGCCTCTTCCAGTTCCTGTGTTACAGACTTGAAGATGCTGAATGGACTGATCCTGTTGCTGTGTAACAGGATACTGGTGCAACGTGGCCTACTCTGGGTTCAGTGTTTTGATCGAGGGGCTGATTGGCCTCCTCCTGTAACCTTACATCAGGCTCCGGGACTGAATACCCTTGTCCTGTTCTGGTGTAAAAGGGTCGAAGGTATAAATATCCTTCTGCTGTTCCTGTGCAACAAGCTGGAGAAGTGGAATGGATTCCTCCATTTATTGTGTAATTGACTTCGATTTCTGACTCCTTCCGGTGTCCGTTGTAAAAATACGGTCATCTTTCGGTCTTTTAAACACAACCTGATCATCCTTTCCTTATAGTTTAACACTTCATAACAGGAATCAATTGAGGGAACTATCTCTGAGCTGCTTCGAATATAACAATATCCGTTCCTCATTGAGGAGATTAAATCTGTACACACTACTCCAGATGTGATCTCACTAAGACCCTGTTCAGCAGCAGCAACAATTTACAAGCCTGCTGTAAGGTCCCCACCCAGGTTACAGCAGTCTCAGCTGGCTGGGCAAATACACAGCATTGTTGAAAGATCATTGTCCTTCTCTACCCCACCAGCATAACAGGAGATCTGAAGAAGAGCATAAATGATGTGGCGAGATGATCTCCAACATTAATTTACCCAGAGCCCACTTCGCTCAGGTTCTACAGAATCTAATAAGGTGGAACTCAGAAACAGCAAGGAGGAGCAAACATTGATGGGAATTATATATCAAAGTGAAAGCTGCAATACAAATACTGGGTATGTTATAAAATAGGAAAATGAGCTATACACGTTTGTGGCTACTGCAGGAATAATGTACTGCAAATTAGATCTAAGCTGCATTAACCAAACTGAATACTAATGCTGAGAAAAATGGATTTCATGAGCATGTTTGAGATGGCTTGTATTAATATTATGTCTAGCACCGAGCTCGAGATAAGATTACTTAGGAATTGGAGTTGGATGATCAGAAGAGCTCATTGAAAACTTTGCTGTAAATGACCATTTGGGACCAGTGACAATAATGCATTGGTTTTCGTTTATGATGATTGAGTCCACGACAATTTTTGTTTTATTTGAAGTAACCGTTATAAATCGGAGTCATGCAAGCCATGAAGGTGTGAGGAGGAAGTGGAGACGACCGATGTTGGAGATCAGAGTAGAAGAGTATGGTGCTGGAAAAGCATAGACAGGCAGGGTACTAAGAGCAGGAGTATAGATGTTTGAGCATAAGCCTTTCATCAGGAATGAGGCTTGTGGGCCAAGGGGGCTGAGGGATAAATGAGAAGTGGGTGTGGCAAAAGGGAGGTCGCTGGGAATGCGATAGGAAGATGAAGGTGGGGTTGAAAGTGATAGGTGATGAACGGAGACGAAAAGCCTAATCGACTGCATCCATTACACCCAATGTAGTCTTCCCTACATTGGAGAGACAGGACGCCAACTCGTGGATCATTTCAGAGAATATCACTGGGACAGCCACATTGACCAACTCCACTGTCTTGTGGCTGAATACTTTAACTCCCCTTCCCACTCTGCCAAGAACATGAGGGTTTTGGGCCTGCTCCATCGCCACTCCCTAAGCACCAGAAGCCTGGAGGAAGAAAGCCTCATCTTCCGACTTGGGATCCTCCAACCACACGGGATCATGGTGGATTTCACCAGTTTCCCCACTTCCTCAAACCCCATCTTATCCCAGTCCAAACTTGCAACTCAGCACCGCCATTTTGAACGTTCCTATGTGTCCACCTGCCATCCCATCAGCCCTACCTTCATCTACTTATTAGATCAAAGGAGACAGCTTAGGAAAATGCCAAGTGTTGTAGTAGGCCAGTGGATTCAGAGAGATGTAAGGCCCAGTAAAGGATGGCCAAGAAACTGAAAAGAAAATCAAAAACGTAAAGCATGCAAACGAAAGAAAAGCAAAAGCCTGCTAAAAAGCTTCTGTCAATGTATGAAACAAAATCAAAAACACGCTCAAATGTGGGACAGTGAGTGTGCAGACAGGATCATTTATTGTAGAGAACAGAAAAATCACAGGGAAATTAAACAGTTATTTTTGTGTCCATCTTCAAGGAAGAATATCCAGAAATTCTCCCAGAAATACCAAGAGACCATGGGATTTGTGTAAGTAAAGTCAAAGATCATTCATATCAGTGATGAGGTCTTCATTGAACAAACAGCCAGATTGAGTATTGATAAATCTGACAGACCAGATGTAGTACATACAAGTATTTCAAATGAAGCAGCAATGGACATATTGATTGCATTGCAGATTTTCATGTTATTTTCCTACACATTACTGAAAGGCATTTAGCTAATCTGAATAAGGTGAAGTTTATAAATATTATCCGACAGTTTAAGAAAGGATGAAGATAGAGAGCGGTGAACTCCAGACCAGTTAACTTGTCATCTGCGGTCGGGTGTCTGTTGGACTCAATTACAAAGAACGTGCTGCTAGATATATAGAAGGTCATGGCAAAACCGGGAAGTATGATAACGCATCGATGAAATGAAAGCCATAAGTAGCAAACACTTTTTGGAATGGTTTGAAAGATGATTCTTGTAGACATAAGCAATGAGGAACCAATGGATAACGTATAGTTGGATATTCAGGAGCAATATTTTGAGAAGTCATACAGTAAGTTCATAAGAAAAAATAAAGCGCAAGGTATTGGGAAAGATATATGCAAACGGGACAGTTAAAATTAGGTTTACATTCATGTGAATGTAATTGCAATGTAGAACATGTCGTGCACCAGTTGCATAGAGTGTTAGTGAGACTAAACTTAAAGTATTGTGTACCCTTTGGAGTCCCAATCTAAGATATAATATACTGACTACAGAGGAACTGCAAAAGGTATTATCCAGATTAATCCATAAAATTGCAAGATTGTCTGATGGGGAAACCCAGCCTGTGATCTTGCTTTTCATAATTTGATTACAGTAAAACTTAGAAATATCGAGGGGACTGAATAACAGAGGGACATGGAGAAGTGCAAACAGGCGAGATTAGCGAGAATCCCACGATATTCTACATGTACAAGTAGAATAGAATAAATGGCAAACAGTTAGTGTCCATTAGAAACCAAAGGGGGGCAATCTGTGTGAGAAGCTGGTGAGCATTGATAGGTTGTTACATGAGACCTTCGCATCTGTTTTACTAGGGAGAAGGAGGAGTCAGGTAGAGAATTCGAGAAGATGGACTGAACCGCTCTCGAACAGATTGACGTAAAATACGAGCAGGAATTTGAGGCTTTGACCGGTATAAAATTGGACCAATCCCCGGTCTGGATGAGTTGTATCACAGGCTGCTGTCAGGGTCAAAGAGGAAAGACCCTGACTGAAAATTGTAATTAGAATCTGACCATAGGGGAGGTGCCAGAGGACTGGAGAACAGCTAATGTGACTCCACTTCATGGTAAGGGTGGTAGAGATAGATCAGGGAACTATAGACAAGTGAGTGTTAGATCATTGATAGGAAAATTACTGGAGAAAACAGGGAAGGAAAAAAATCGAACTCTAATCAGAGTGTCAAGGGTGATCAGCGATAATCATCATGACTTTATCAGAGGGAAGTCACATTTAATGAATTTGATTGAATTAGTTTGAGGAAGTCGCTTATTTAGTTTTGTAGCAAGGCCTTTGACAAAGTTCCACATGTGAAACTGAGAAATAAAGTATTCTCACAGTATAAGAATAACTTGACAAGTTATAACAAAAGTTGTCGTAGTGTCAGGAGACAGAGGGTGGTGGGAGAAGGCTGTTTGTGTGACTGGAGACCAGTGTCCCCTGGTGTACCACAGGGATCAGTGCTGTGTCCCTTATTTTTTGTGGTACTCATAAATGGTGTAGATGTGAATCTGCAGGGAGATGGGTAGAGGAGGTAGGAGTTGTGATAAGTAAGTTTGCGTTTGATACAATGATTGGCCGGGTGGTTGGCAGTGAGGAGGAAGGCTTTATGTTGCAGGAAGATACAGAAGGAATGGTCAGACGGTTGGATCATTGACAGATGGAATGTAAACCTGGTAAGTATGAGGAGATGCACTTTGGAAGAAGGAACCAGACAGGAGAGTACTCAATGAATGGCAGCGCACAGGAAGCTTAGACTGTGCACCTTCACACATCCCTGAATGTGACTGGACAGGATAATGGGCTAGTTAAGAATTGGACCTTGGGTGCAGCATTTATTAATCAGTGTGTAGATTATAAGAGCTATACAGCGCTTTCGTTAGGCCAAGATGGAATACTGTGTGGAGTTCTGGGAGCAACATTACAGGAAGGATGTGATTGTACTGGAGGGTGTGCAGTGGAGATTCACCAGGATGTGGAGAGAGACTGGATAAGCTCGGGTTGTTTACTTTGGAGTAGAGAAGGCTGAGGGGGATGTGATTCAGAAGGATAAGATAATGAGGGACATGGACAGGGTGGATAGACAACAGTTGTTTCTTTTAGTCAGAGGGTCAAGAACAAGGGAGCACAATTTTACAGTGAGGAGTTTGAGGTACAGAGAAAATTTAATTTTTTTTCTCACCCAGAAGGTGTTATGGTCTGGAATGCACTTGCTGAAAGGGGAGTTATCATGGGTAACCACACAACGGTTAAAAAGTGCTTGGACGAGAACTTGGAAGTGTCATGGCATTCCCGGCTATGGACCTGATGTTGGAAAATGGGACTAATATAGATCGTGCTGTATTTCTGTTGGCACACAGTCTATAGTACTGAGAGTGTATGGTGTGCAAGGTCAATTATTGAGCAGCTGAATGCACGAATTGATCGGTTTCTGAAAAGTGAATGTAATAGCTTGTTTAATATTGTCAATGTGAGAGGTATGAGAAAGTAAGTGCAGCTTCCTGAAACCAGAGAATAGGCAATGGGAAACAGGGAAATGGCAGAACGATATAGTCACTACTTCAGTTCTGTCTTCACAGAACTTTCTAACAATACTAGGAAAACCAAGACTGGTGTGGGAAAATGGCATAGTACACGGAACAGAGAACAAAGTAAGTAAATGGATTAGGAGAAATTATTGGGACTGAAAATAATGGTCATAGACAACTTTAACATAGATTTAAGAAATGGGAATTATGATTGTGAAACAGACAGGAAGACAAATGAAAGAGAAACAATGGATGTAATACATTTAGATTTTCAGAAAAAAACTTTGGTAAAGCGCCAAGCCTAGTTTGCAAAATTCAATCTTAGTGGATTGGGACTAATATATGGCCATGTTTCTAGAATGGGACAGCTGGCAGGAAACAGTGAATAGAAATAAACAGACCTGTGAAGCAACAGCCTGACATTGTATTTAAGGTATGATTCTGTGAGTATGACTCTGTCCCAGACACCCCATCACCTTCCCCGGAGATCTCCTGTCTCACAAGCAGGACAGACACAGCAGATGTGACGGCAGAGTGAGATACAGTCCTCAATAGTGACTCTGTATCCCATGAAGTCTCACGGTGTAGTTTAGACATGGGAAAGGAAACCTCCTGCTGATAACCATATACCAGCCTCTCTCAACTGAAGAATCAATATTCCTCCATGCTGAACAACACTTGGAGGAAACACTGACGCTGGTAAGGATGCAAGATGTACTCTGGGTGGGGGATTCCAATGTCCACCTCCAAGGGTATCTCAGCTACAGCATTACTGATCGAGCGGGCCGTGTCCTAAAGGATATAACAGCTAGACTGGGTCGGTGGCAGGCGGTGAAGGAACCAACTAGAGGAAAATACATACTTGACCACATCCTTATTCAGCCAATTGCAGAAGTATCTGCCCATGACAATATTGGTAAGAGTGACTACCGCATAGTCATTGTGGAGAAAAGTCACACCTTCACATTGAGAATAACCTCCATCAGTTTGGGTGGGACTATCCACGTGCTAAATAAGACAGACTTCGAACAGATCTAGCAGCTCAAGTCTGGGTTTCCATAAGGTATTGTGGGTCATCAGTAGCAGCAGAATTGTACTCTCACACAACGTCATGGCCTGGCATGTCCCCCTCACAACAATTACCATCAAGCCAGAGGATCAACCTTGGTTCAATAGAGTGTGCAGGAGGGCAGGAACAGCACCGGGCACACTTGACATTGAGATGTCAGCCTGGTGAAGCATGAAACAGGACTACATGTGTGCCAAAGAGCAGAAGCAATAAGTGATAGACAGAGCTAAGTGATTCCACAAGCAACGGATCAGATGTAATCTCTGCAGTCCTTCCACTTCTCATCGAGAAACGTTGGGGATAATTAAACAATTCACTGGATGAAGAGATTCCACAAATAACCCCTTCCTCCATGATGGTAAAGCCCAGCACTTCAGTGTATAAGATAAGGCTGATACATTTGTACCAATCTTCAGTCAGAAATGCTGAGTGGATGATACATCTCAGCCTTCTCCAGTGGTCCTCAGCAATTCAGTTACCAGTCATCCACATCAAGTGGACTGCAGCAATTCAACAAGACAGCTCATCACCGCCTTATCAAGGGGAACTAGGGACAGGAAATAAATTCTGGCCCAGCCAGTGACACCCAGATTGACGAAATAAATAATTTGGAAAAATAAAATTAACAGAAAGGTTGCTGAGGTATCGCAGGGATCGGTGCTCAGGCCCCAGCTGTTGCAATACCAATTAAACATTTGATTGCAGGAATCAAATACAATATATCCCAGCCTGTTGAAAGCACGAAAGGATGTGGGATTGTGAGTGGGTGGGGAGGATGTTAAAAAGTGCCAAGGTAACTGAGACAAGTGGAGTGAATGGACAAATACGTAGCAGATGGAGAACAAGGTGGGTAGAGGTGACGGTGTGCCCTTTGGTGGGAAGAATAGATTGTCAGCTTATATTTGAAACATGTTGCTCTATAAAGCGATGTCTGCTCCTTTTTGTTGTTTCTTTCTGAGCAGCGCTCCAAGGTCCCTGAAGCACAGAGAGTTCTCAACCCAGAGGTCAATACTGGGAATGGCATTGTCATGCTGACCAGTGTACATCGACCATCCAAGGGGGGGGGGGGGGGGGGTGAGCTGCAACATTGAAAAGGATCTGAATCTCCTTGTACACCAGTCACTGAAAGTAGTATTGCAGAAACAGAAAGCAGTTAGGAAGATAAACGGTGCATTGACCTTCATTTCAGGATTTGAGCCCAGGAGTAAGGGTGACTTACTGCAGCTGTACAGGGCTTAGTTGGGACCTCATCTTGAACACTGTGCAGTGTTGTGTGCAGTTTTGGTCTCCTTACCTAATAAAGGACAAACCTGACATTGAGGGAGAGCAGCAAAGAATAACCAGACTGATTCTCTGGGATGACTGGCTTGTTGTGGGAACAGAGTTTGGGGCGACAGGGTCTGTATTCCATGGACTTTATGAAAATGAGTGGTGATCTCAGTGAGATATATAAAACTCTAACAGGGTGTGACAGTATTGAATCAGGGATGGTAATTCCCCTGGCTGATATGTCTAAAACAGGCAGGACTCTGTGCATTGAGATGAGAATAAATATCTGCACTCAGAGACTGGGGCACCTGGGGAATTCGCTCACACTGAGAAGCCAAGGCACTGAATCTAAATAAGGATTTAGAGGCAGTAAACGGATGAGGTGAGAGCAAGAGTGCAGTGTGAAATGAAAGGCCAGCCATCATTATACTGAATTGGGTAGCAAACTCGATGGGCCAAAGGGACTACTGTACTTCCTATTTATAGTTTTCCAAGGTTACTCACATTAACAGATATATTCATTTAGTGCGATAAGTGCATTGAGGAGATGTTTGAACATGAACTAGAATGGGGGAGGCTCAATATGTTGTATGACCTCCTTCTTTGGGTCCATTTCTGGAACAGTTGAGGAACCCAAAGTGTGGGGGTAAGTACATGAAAGTTTTTGGTACTTACTGTCTTTAATTTCCGATATGGCTAGGAAGAACTGTTTGTTTAATGTCTGGATTCTTCTGTGGATGTTTCTCCTTCTTTACCGGTGTTTGTGTGTAGTCTGTGGGAAAATTGTCACAAACTCTCAGAAGTAAGGAAGGAGGTCTCTGCAGGGGCGACAGGATTGTGTTTACCATTCCCTTTTCCGATACCGAAACTGGTGCTGGGTGTTCTGTCTGGTTTTATCCTTGAAGACATCGGAACAGTTTGATACAAGTGAGGATCTTGCTTTGCCATTTCAGAGACTATTGAAGAGTTTATCACATGTCTATGTTTCTGGAGTCACTTTGAGGCCAGTCCAGGAAAGCACGGGAGATTCACTTCCTGAAAGTACATTGGAAAATAATGGGTGGGAGAATCGGGCTAGTATTGAATGAGAGGAAGACCATGAGGTGGGGTGGGTAGTTAATGAGGTGAGTTCGATAAGATAGCACCAGGAAACAAGCTCAGCCTCGTACGGACAATCCCTCTGCTACACTCAAAGAAAATGGAACTGAGAGAAATTATTGTATGATTCAGACCAATGAGTTGAAGACGATACTGACCTAACTCCCAGTTACAAATGCGCAGAAAAAAAGATCAACTGACTTGACACCAATATCCCTTTTTCCCATCTTTCCTGGGAAGACTGACTCATATTACAGGATGCTATCAAAGTGTCTACATTTCAACATTCTGAAACCTCGGCACACATCTTTCAATGACACTATCTCTCAGTCTCCCCCTCTCTGTCTATACCCCAAACCACTCCCATGTGATGATATTAAACTGAATCCCCTGCCATCTCTCTCTGGCAGTGATGTTCACACCCACATCAGCCCCTCGTCAGGGCACAATGGAGATATGGAGCTGTAAATGGGTGGGAGCTGCACATCCTGTCACTTCCAGCATGGGCTGCCAGAATTCCCACGCTGGGCAAGGATCTAACACAGTGTTACTGAGCAATGCACTGGGGTGGGGTACACAATCCTACATGCTGGGAGGGTAACTGCTCCTGGGTTACAGATCAATGCACTGGGGTGGGGTACACAGTTCTACATGCTGGGAGGGTAAATGCTCCTGGGTTATAGATCAATGCACTGGGGTGGTGTACACAGTCCTACATGGTGGGAGGGTAACTGCTCCTGGGTTACAGATCAATGCACTGGGGTGGGGTACACAGTTCTACATGCTGGGAGGGTAACTGCTCCTGGGTTATAGATCAATGCACTGGGGTGGGGTACACAGTCCTACATGCTGGGGGGGCGGGTAACAGCTCCTGGGTTACAGATCAATACACTGTGGTGTGGGATACACAGTCCTACATGCCGGGAGGGGAACAGCTCCTGGGTTACAGATCAATGTACTGGGGTGGTGTACACAGTCCTGCATGCTGGGAGGGTAACTGCTCCTGGGTTACAGATCAATGTACTGGGTTGGGGTACACAGTCCTACATGCTGGGAGGGTAACTGCTCCTGGGTTACAGATCAATGTACTGGGGTGGTGTACACAGTCCTACATGCTGGGAGGGTAACTGCTCCTTGTTTACAGATCAATGCACTGGGGTGGGGTTCACAGTCCTACATGCTGGGAGGGTAACAGCTCCTGGGTTACAGATTAATTCACGAGTAATCACAGCATAGCTCGCTGTGCTGGTCAGACTATCTGTTTGAGGTTTATTGATGAATGCACTGTTGTGGTCTGCATAGCTCCCTGTGCTGGACAGATATCTAGTCCGCGTTTACAGATCAATGCACGGGTGTGGTCTGCACTGTTTCCCATGCTGAATACTTGCTGGAGGAACACTGCAAGCCAGGCAGTATCAGGAGGAGTGGAATTTGATGTTTCGGTGTAGACCTCCGTCAGGACTCTTGCAGAAGGGATACACCTGAAACGTCGACTTCTCTACATCACAGCGTGACTTGCTGTGTTCTCCAAGCTTCCTGTCTGTCTTCTTTGGATTCCAGCATCTGCAGCTTTTCTGTCTCTGTCCCAGTTTTCCATAGTGTACACATGTCTCATCTGCGTTTGAAGATAAGTGCCCTGACATGATCTGCGCAGTGTTCCACTCTGGACAGATTGCTGGATTGTATTGACCAGTGTAATGGATGATTCTGCACAGATTGCTGGGTTGTACTGAGCAGGACACTGGCCTGGTCTGTACAGTGTTCCACGGTGAACAGATATCTCCTCTGGGTATATGGTGTCTGGGCTGGTTCTGTGAGGTGGATTGAGAATGTGGTATATCTAACCATTTCAGCTGATCTGGCAATGCCTTTAGTTCCCATTCCTGTGATTGGACCCTCCGTCTCTCCCCCAATTAATGTTAATGTCACCCCAGGCACAGTACATCATGTTGGTGGGGTGGGTAGGGGGGAAAGGTCATGGACAGGTCAAGGGGTTCCCCGGAAATTTCTGTCCCCGACATTCTATAACTGACATTCCTTGGAACGTTCTATCCCTGACATTGTTTGTGAACGGCCGGACGTCAGTGAAATAAACAAACGATAAGATCCCGAGGGAAGAGATCCCGTTCCAGGGAGAAGGAGACACTGTTCCGAAGGCCGCTCAGACAGTTAAAGGGGGGAATACATTTTCCCTGCGTTTACATTTCTTCACGACACAGGGTCGACCACAATTTAGAACAAAATACAGGAATTCCCAAACTCTGTTTGTCTTCAGGAAACTGGGAGAGAATCCTTCAGGACAGCAACATTCCCACCCTCCGTATTAGGAACTGGGAAGGAGTGACCTGTGTCTGCTCTCGAGGGATCGAGTGTGTGGGAATGTTCTAGAAACCATCTGTCCTTATGGATGTGTCTCTGTGTGTTTGGGGAGGGAGGGTTTCTTGTGGTTTATGTCACATTTTTGTCAGTAATTCAGACGTTCCCATTTGTTTTTCCAGCTCCAATTATTTTAATAAATCCCTGAATACAGGGACACATTTGAAAACCTCACTGGGTCCCCGATCAAACGGGTCCCTTTGCCTCCAGGCTGATGGATAATGGGTTTGTTTTCCTTCCTCACAGTTAACATTGTGACCATCTACGTCCTGCTTTATAAAGATTGTGGACTGTCTCCATGTGTCAGACGTTACCTGGGGGCCATGGCAGCGGCGGATCTCCTGGTCATTATCCTCGACCTGATCCTGAGACACATTCCCATTGTTTATCATGAACAGTTTTATTATTTCCTGAGGGACTCCGTCCGCGTGTGTAATATCCACGCCGTCCTGCTTTATGCAGCCACTGACTGCTCTGTCTGGTTCACCGTCACTTTCACCTTTGATCGGTTTGTGGCCATTTGTTGCCAGAAGATGAAAGGTAAATATTGCAGTGAGAAAACGGCGGCTGTGGTTCTGGGAGCAGTGACTGTGCTGAGCTGTTTAAAGAACATTTTCTGGTATTTTATGCTCACGGCTCGGTATCGGCTGATGAACGTCCCCACGTTTTGTGATATAACAGACGCTGTTCTATTCTCCAGTGTCTGGACCACAAGTGAGTTCCTCCACCACATTCTAACCCCGTGTGTCCCATTTCTCCTGATTCTGCTGCTCAATGTTCTCACCGTCAGATACATTTTAGTGACCAGTAGAGCCCGCAGGAGACTCCGCACTCACACCAATGGGGACGCTCAGTCTGACACTGAAATGAGAAACCGAAAAAAATCCATCATTTTACTGTTTGTGATCTCGGCCAATTTCATCCTGTTATGGTCAACGTTCATGCTGTATTCTCTTTGGGTCCGGATGTATTATTTTGGGTATAAGTCTGTGTATCTCGATCGCTTTGTGCAGGAATTGGGCTTCATGCTGCAGCTCCTCAGTTGCTGCACAAACACCGCGATTTATGCCGTGACCCAGACTAAGTTCAGGCAGCAGCTGAAGAATGTGCTGAAATATCCCTTCACCCAAATCCATCCATCCATCAAATTCCCTCATTAATCAATCCATCCGGGATTTTCTCATTTAGGTTCAGTGTTTCAGCGATGGAGCAGCCTGTCGCTATGGTAGCAGACTGAGGGTAGCGCTGGTTTGTCCATCCTTATCCCACAGGGGGGTTACAGGGAAACATTTCAATGTTTCTCACAACTCAGGGGTCAGTGAGAAAAGGCACCATCCCACTGACTGTATCCATCACTTCCATTTGTAACCAATAAAAATGTTGATTAAAGTGTGCCGAGCAGCAGAGTGACCGATGTTGTTGTGTGTCTTTGTGTTGAAGAAGCTGAGCTGGAGAGAGACAGACTCAGCCCCAAGTCCTGGGCCTCAGGGAAGGGGAGGGTACCGTGCCCTGAACTCAGGAGCTGGGTTTAACTCCCTCTGACCACCCCCCCCATTCCAACCTGGCCTCCCCAATTCCTCACCCCCACTTTTCCTCCTCAATTCTCTCCCTCTCTCCCTTCCTGCACAATCTCTCTTTCTCACCACCTCTCCCTTTCACTCTGTCTGGTCCCCTCTCTGACAGCCCCCAACCCCAGTTTCTCCACCTGCCTCCACTATTCTTTCTGCCTCACTCTCCCCCTCTCTCTCTCACACCCCCAACATGAGTTTATCAGCTGCCTCCATTCTTCTCTCTCCCCCTCCCCCTCACTCTCTCTCTCTCTCTCTCTCTCTCTCTCTCCTCTCTCTCTCACCTGCCTTCTCTACCTCCTTCTCACAATTCTGGCTCTACCCCATTTTCCCCACCTCGCACTTCCCACATCTCTCGATCATCTCACACCCACACGCCCGCCCCCCCCCCCCGCCCCCCCCCCCCCCCCCCCCCCCCCCCCCCCCCCCCCCCACAAGCAGACTCACCACCCAACCTGCAGTCTCTGGGTCAGAGGGAGAGGGAAGGACCAGGGAGACAGAGTGGGTCAGAGAGAGAGAGAGAGTAAGGGCGGGACAGAAGGGAGAGAGATTCCGTTAGAGAGAAACGGAGGGTGGTGGGGAGAAAGAGACCAAGATAGGGGGATCGAGAGTGAGAGAAGATGGAGAGAGAGCGAAGGAGCAGGGAAAGACTGGGAGAGAGAGAGGGAAGGGAGAGATAAGGTGAGCGAGGGAGGGAGAGAGAGAGAAATAGGGGAGGACATAATGAGAGAGGGGTCAGAGAGAGAGGGGGACAGAGAGAGAGGGTGACAGAGAGAGGGGGACAGAGAGAGCGAGGGAGACAGAGAGAGAGGGAGACAGAGAGAGAGGGGGGGGCAGAGAGAGAGGGGGGCAGAGAGAGAGCGAGACAGAGAGAGAAGGGAACAGAGAGAGAGGGGACAGAGAGAGAGGGGGACAGGGAGAGAGAGGGACAGAGAGAGAGGGGGGAGAGAGAGAGGGTGACAGAGAATGTGGGGGACAGAGAGAGATACAGAGAGAGAGGGAGACAGAGAGAGAGAGGGAGACAAAGATAGAGGGGAACAGAGAGAGAGGGGAACAGAGAGAGCGAGGGAGACAGAGAGAGAGGGAGACAAAGAGAGAGGGGAACAGAGAGAGTGGGGGACGGGGGGGCAGAGAGAGAGGGGGCAGAGAGAGAGGGGGGCAGCGAGAGAGCGAGAGTGAGAGGGGGCAGAGAGAGAGAGGGGGAGAGAGAGAGAGGGAGACAGAGAGAGAGGGGACAGAGAGAGAGGGGGACAGGGAGAGAGAGGGACAGAGAGAGAGGAGGAGAGAGAGAGAGGGTGACAGAGAATGTGGGGGACAGAGAGAGAGAGACACAGAGAGAGAGGGATACAAAGAGAGAGGGGAACAGAGAGAGAGGGGAACAGAGAGTGTGGGGGACAGAGAGAGAGAGGGGCAGAGAGAGGGGGGGCAGAGAGAGAAGGGGACAGAGAGAGAGGGGGGCCAGAGAGAGAGGGGGCAGAGAGAGAGGGGAACAGGGAGAGGGGACAGAGACAGCGGGGGCAGAGAGAGAGGGGGGCAGAGAGAGAGGAGGCGGGGGGGCAGAGAGAAGGCGAGAGAGAGAGGGGGGGACAGAGAGAGGGGGGGGAGAGAGACGGGGGCAGAGAGAGGGGGGGTAGAGAGAGAGAGACAGAGAGAAGGGGACGGAGAGAGGGGACAAAGAGAGAGGGGGACAGAGAGAGAGGGGGCAAAGAGAGAGGGGGGGCAGAGGGGGCTGAGAGAGTGGGAGACAGAGAGAGGGGGGACAGAGAGAGAAGGGGACAGAGAGAGAGGGGGACAGAGAGAGAGGGAGACAGAGAGAGAGGGAGACAGAGAGAGAGGGAGACAAAGAGAGGGGGGGCAGAGAGAGTGGGAGACAGAGAGAGGAGGGGCAGAGAGAGAGACAGAGAGAAGGGGACAGAGAGAGTGGACAGAGAGAGACGGGGGCAGAGAGAGAGGGGGGCAGAGAGAGAGGGGGCAGAGAGAGAGGGGGGCAGAGAGAGGGGGCAGAGAGAGTGGGAGACAGAGAGAGGAAGGACAGAGAGAGAGGGAGACAGAGAGAAGGGGACAGAGAGAAACGGGAACAGAGAGAGAGGGGGGACAGAGAGGGGGGCAGAGAGCGGGGGGCACAGAGAGAGAGACAGAGAGAAGGGAACAGAGAGAGGGGACAGAGAGAGAGGGGGACAGAGAGAGAGGGGGCAGAGAGAGAGGGGGCAGAGAGAGAGGAGGCAGAGAGAGTGGGAGACAGAGAGAGGAGGGACAGAGAGAGAGAAGGGGACAGAGAGAGAAGGGGACAGAGAGAGAGGGGGACAGAGAGAGAGGGGACAGAGAGAGAGGGGACAGAGAGAGGGGGCAGTGACAGCGGGGGGCAGAGAGAGAGGGGAGCAGAGAGAGAGGGGGCGGGGGGGGCAGAGAGAAGGCGAGAGAGAGAGACGGGGACAGAGAGAGAGGGGGGGAGAGAGACACGGGGGCAGAGAGTGAGGGGGGCAGAGAGAGAGAGACAGAGAGAAGGGGACAGAGAGAGGGGATAGAGAGAGGGGGGGACAGAGAGAGAGGGGGCAAAGAGAGAGGGGGGCAGAGAGAGAGGGGGCTGAGAGAGTGGGAGACAGAGAGAGGAGGGACAGAGAGAGAGAGAAGGGGACAGAGAGAGAAGGGGACAGAGAGAGAGGGAGACAGAGAGAGAGGGAGACACAGAGAGAGGGAGACAAAGAGAGGGGGGGCAGAGAGAGTGGGAGACAGAGAGAGGAGGGGCAGAGAGAGAGAGACAGAGAGGAGGGGACAGAGAGAGAGGGGGCAAAGAGAGAGGGGGCAGAGAGAGAGGGAACAGAGAGAGTGGGAGACAGAGAGAGGGGGACAGAGAGAGTGAGAGAGACAGAGAGAGAGGGAGACAGAGAGAGAGGGAGACAAAAAGAGAGGCGAACAGAGAGAGAGGGACACAGAGAGGGTGGGGGACAGAGAGAGAGAGGGAGGCAGAGAGAGAGGGGCAGAGAGAGGGGGTGGCAGAGAGAGAGAGAGGGGGGGCAGAGAGAGAGAGGTCAGAGAGCGTGGGGGGCAGAGAGAGCCCGAGAGAGAGAGGGGAGAGAGAGAGGGGGAGATAGAGAGAGAGGGGAACACAGAGAGAGGGGAACCCAGACAGAGGGGTGCAGAGAGAGGGGGGAACAGAGAGAGGGGGACAGAGAGGGGGGGGACAGAGAGAGGGGGGAGACAGAGAGAGGGGGACAGAGAGAGGGGGGACAGAGAGACGGGGAAAGGAGAGAGGGTGGACAGAGAATGGGGGGACAAAGAGAGAGGGACACACAGAGAGGGGGTCAGAGAGAGGGAAGGATAGAGAGAGAGGGGGATAGATAGAGGGGGCAGAGAGAGAGGGGGACGGGGGGAACAGAGAGAGGCGGGGAACAGAGAGAGGGGAGGACAGAGAGAGAGGGGACAGAGAGAGAAGGGGATAGAAAGAGAAGGGTACAGAGAGGGGAAGCAAGAGAGAGGGGGGACAGAGAGGGGGGACAGAGAGGGGGGGGCAGAGGGGGTCGACAGAGGGCGGTACAGGGAGGGGGGAAAGAGAGGGGGGGCAGAGAGAGGGGTACAGAGAGAGGGGGACAGAGAGAGAAGTGGACAGAGAGAGGGCAGGACAGAGAGAGATGGGACAGAGAGAGAGGGGTCAGAGAGAAGGCGACGGGGGGGTGGGGGACAGTGAGAGAGAGGGTGGACAGAGAGAGGGGGAACAGAGAGATGGCGACAGAGAGAGGATGACAGAGAGAGGGGGGGACAGAGAGAGAGGGGGACAGAGAGAGAGGGAGAGAGAGAGAGAGGGGGAGCGGGGGGGAAGAGAGAGGGGGGCAGAGAGAGAAGGGGACAGAGAAAGAGGGGGACAGAGAAAGAGGGGGACAGAGAGAGGGGAACAGAGAGACGGGGACAGAGCGAGAGGGGACAGAGAGAGGGGGGGCAGAGAGAGAGGGGGCATAGAGAGGGCGAGAGAGAGAGGGCAGAGAGGAAGGGGGACAGAGAGAGAGGGGGGCAGAAAGAGAGGAAGACAGAGAGAGGGGAACAGAGGGAGTGGGGGATAGAGAGAGAGGGGGCAGAGAGAGAGGGGGCAGAGAGAGCAAGAGATAAAGAGGGGGCAGAGAGAGGGGGGACAGAGAGAGAGAGGGAGACAGAGTGAGAGAGGGGAACAGAGAGAGAGGGGGAGAGGGAGAGAGAGGGGGAGCGGGGGGAAGAGCGAGAGGGGGGCAGAGAGAGAAGGGGACAGAGAAAGAGGGGGACAGAGAGAGAGGGGACAGAGAGAGGGGAACAGAGAGACGGGGAGAGAGGGGGGTAGAGAGAGAAGGGGACAGAGAGAGAAGGGGGCAGACAGAGAGGGGGCAGAGAGAGAGGGGGGCAGAGAGAGGGCGAGAGAGAGAGGGGGCAGAGAGGTAGGGGGACAGAGAGAGAGGGGGGCAGAAAGAGAGGGGGACAGAGAGAGAGGTAGACAGAGAGAGAGGGGGACAGAGAGAGGGGGACAGAGAGAGAGGGGCAGAGAGAGTGTGGAGCAGAGAGAAGGGGCAAACAAGGGAGGGCAGAGAGAGAGTGGAGCAGACAGAGAGGGGACAGAGAGAGAGGGGGAGAGAGAGAGAGAGGGGCAGAGAGAGGGGGCAGAGAGAGTGCGGGAAAGTGAGCGGGGGACAGAGAGGGGGGCAGAGGGGGCGGACAGAGGGGGGTACAGAGAGGGGGGACAGAGAGGAGGGTACAGAGAGAGGGGGACAGAGAGAGAAGTGGACAGAGAGAGAGGGGACAGAGAGAGAGTGGACAGAGAGAGAGGGGTCAGAGAGAAGGCGATGGGGGGGGGACAGTGAGAGAGAGGGACAGAGACAGAAAGGGGACTGAGAGAGAGAGAGAGGGACGGGGTGGACAGAGAGAGGCGGGAGACAGAGAGACGGGGACAGAGAGAGAGGGGGGCAGAGAGAGAGGGAAACAGAGAGAGAGGGAGACAGAGAGACGGGGACAGAGAGGGGGACAGAGAGAGGGGTGGACAGCGAGGGGGGACAGAGAGGGAAGGAGAGAGAGAGAAGTGGACAGAGAGAGGGCAGGACAGAGAGAGAGGGGAAAGAGAGAGAGGGGTCAGAGAAAATGCGACAGAGGGGAGGGACAGTGAGAGAGAGGGGGGACAGAGAGAGGGGTGACAGAGAGAGGGGTGACAGAGAGAGAAGGGGATAGAAAGAGAAGGGGACAGAGAGATGGCGACAGAGAGAGGATGACAGAGAGAGAGGGGACAGAGAGAGAGGTGGACAGAGAGAGAGGGGGAGAGAGAGGGCGACAGAGAGGGAGACAGAGAGAGGGGGACAGAGAGAGAGGGGCAGAGAGAGTGTGGAGCAGAGAGAGGGGGCAGACAAGGGAGGGCAGAGAGAGGGGAGGCAGAGAGAGGGGAGCAGAGAGAGAGGGGACAGAGAGAGAGGGGACAGAGAATGGGGGAAAGAGAGGGTGGGGGACAGAGAGAGAGTGGGACAGAAAGAGAGGGACAGAGAGAGGGGTGCAGAGAGAGGCGGACAGAGTGGGGGTGAGAAGGTGGGACAGAGAGAGGGGGGACAGAGAGAGAGTGGGACAGAAAGAGAGGGACAGAGAGAGGGGGCAGAGAGATGATGACAGAGAGAGGATAACAGAGAGAGGGGGGACAGAGAGAGAGGGGGACAGAGAGAGGGGGGGAGAGAGAGAGAGAGGGGGGGCGAGCGGGGAGGAAGAGAGAGGGGGGCAGAGAGAGAAGGGGACAGAGAAAGAGGGGGACAGAGAGACGGGGACAGAGAGAGAGGGGACAGAGAGCGAGGGGGGCAGAGAGAGGGGGACAGAGAGAGGGGAACACAGACAGAGGGAGGAACAGTGAGAGGGGGACAGAGAGAGGGGGTGACAGAGAGAGAGGGGGGCTGAGAGAGAGGGGGACAGAGAGAGAGGGGGACAGGGAGAGAGGGGACGGAGAGAGGGGTGGACAGAGAGGGGAAGGCAGAGAGAGGGGGGACAGAGGGGAAGACAGAGAGCGGGTCGACAGAGGGGGGTACAGGGAGGGTGGACAGAGAGGGGGGGACAGAGAGAGGAGGGACAGAGAGAGAAGTGGACAGAGAGAGCACAGGACAGAAAGAGATGGGACAGAGAGAGAGGGGTCAGAGAGAAGGCGACGGGGGGTGGGAACAGTGACAGAGAGGGTGGACAGAGAGAGGGGGGACAGAGAGAGGGGTGACAGAGAGAGGGGGGGACAGAGAGAGAGGGAGACAGGGAGAGAGGGAGACAGAGAGAGAGCGGACAGAGAGAGGGGGGACAGAGAGAGGGGTGACAGAGAGAGAAGGGGATAGAGAGAGAAGGGAACAGAGAGATGGCGACAGAGAGAGGATGACAGAGAGAGGGGGGACAGAGAGAGAGGGGGCAGAGAGAGGGGGGACAGAGAGAGGGGAACAGAGAGACGGGGACAGAGAGAGAGGGGACAGAGATAAAGGGGGGCAGAGAGAGAGGGGTCAGAGAGAGAGGGGGGCAGAGAGAGGGCGAGAAAGAGAGGGGGGCAGAGAGAGAGGGACAGAGAGAGAAGGGGAAAGAGAGGGAGGGGGGACAGAGAGGGAAGGGAACAGAGAGAGAGGGGGCAGAAAGAGAGGGAGACAGAGAGAGAGGGGAACAGGGAGAGAGAAGGGTAAGAGAGAGAGGGGCAGAGAGAGAGGGGCAGAGAGAGTGTGGAGCAGAGAGAGAGGGCAGACAAGGGAGGGCAGAGAGAGGGGCGGCAGAGAGAGGGGCGGCAGAGAGAGAGGGGAAAGAGAGAGAGGGGACAGAGAGACAGGGGTACAGAGAGAAGGCGACAGAGGGGAGGGACAGTGAGAGAGAGGGTGGACAGAGAGAGGGGGGACAGAGAGAGAAGGGGATAGAAAGAGAAGAGGACAGAGATATGGCAACAGAGAGAGGATGACAGAGAGAGAGGGGGACAGAGAGAGAGGGGGAGAGAGAGAGGGGAGCACAGAGACAGGGGACAGAGAGAGGGGGGACAGAGAGAGAGGGGGCAGAGAGAGAGGGGGCAGAGAGAGGGGGCAGACAGAGAGAGGGGACAGAGAGAGGGAGACAGAGAGAGGGGGAACAGAGAGAGAGGGGTCAAAGAGACGGGGACAGAGAGAGAGGGGCAGAGAGAGAGTGGAGAAGAGAGAGGGAGCAGACAGTGGGGGACAGAGAGAGGGGGGGACAGAGAGAGGGGGGACAGAGAGAAGGGGTGGAGAGAGAGAGAAAGGGATAGAGAGAGAAGGGGGCAGAGAGAGGGGGCAGAGAGAGGGGGGCAGAGACAGAGTGGGGCAGAGAGATGGGGCAGACAGAGGGGGGCAGAGAGAGGGGGGACAGAGAGAGGGGGACAGAGAGTGGGGGAAATAAAGGGAGTCAGAGAGAGGAGGACAGAAAGAGGGGCACAGAGAGTGGGGGAGATAGAGGGGGACAGAGAGAGAGGGGGACAGAGAGGGTGAGGCAGAGAGAGTGGGACAGAGTGAGAGGATCAGAGAGAGAGCAGGACAGACAGGGGGCAGAGAGAGAGGGGAACAGAGAGAGGGGAAAGATAGAGGCGGGTGGGAGGGAGAGGGGAGACAGGGAGAGGGCGACAGAGAGAGGGGCACAGAGAGTGGGGGAGATAGAAGGGGACAGAGAGGGGACAGAGAGAGAGGGGCAGAGAGAGTGGGACAGAGAGAGGGGATCAGACAGAGGGGGACAGAGAGAGAGGGGAACAGAGAGAGAGGGGGACAGAGAGAGAGGGAGACAGGGAGAGAGGGAGACAGAGAGAGAGCGGACAGAGAGAGGGGGGACAGAGAGAGGGGTGACAGAGAGAGAAGGGGATAGAGAGAGAAGGGAACAGAGAGATGGCGACAGAGAGAGGATGACAGAGAGAGGGGGGACAGAGAGAGAGGGGGCAGAGAGAGGGGGGACAGAGAGAGGGGAACAGAGAGACGGGGACAGAGAGAGAGGGGACAGAGATAAAGGGGGGCAGAGAGAGAGGGGTCAGAGAGAGAGGGGGGCAGAGAGCGGGCGAGAAAGAGAGGGGGGCAGAGAGAGAGGGACAGAGAGAGAAGGGGAAAGAGAGGGAGGGGGGACAGAGAGGGAAGGGAACAGAGAGAGAGGGGGCAGAAAGAGAGGGAGACAGAGAGAGAGGGGAACAGGGAGAGAGAAGGGTAAGAGAGAGAGGGGCAGAGAGAGAGGGGCAGAGAGAGTGTGGAGCAGAGAGAGAGGGCAGACAAGGGAGGGCAGAGAGAGGGGCGGCAGAGAGAGGGGCGGCAGAGAGAGAGGGGAAAGAGAGAGAGGGGACAGAGAGACAGGGGTACAGAGAGAAGGCGACAGAGGGGAGGGACAGTGAGAGAGAGGGTGGACAGAGAGAGGGGGGACAGAGAGAGAAGGGGATAGAAAGAGAAGAGGACAGAGATATGGCAACAGAGAGAGGATGACAGAGAGAGAGGGGGACAGAGAGAGAGGGGGAGAGAGAGAGGGGAGCACAGAGACAGGGGACAGAGAGAGGGGGGACAGAGAGAGAGGGGGCAGAGAGAGAGGGGGCAGAGAGAGGGGGCAGACAGAGAGAGGGGACAGAGAGAGGGAGACAGAGAGAGGGGGAACAGAGAGAGAGGGGTCAAAGAGACGGGGACAGAGAGAGAGGGGCAGAGAGAGAGTGGAGAAGAGAGAGGGAGCAGACAGTGGGGGACAGAGAGAGGGGGGGACATAGAGAGGGGGGACAGAGAGAAGGGGTGGAGAGAGAGAGAAAGGGATAGAGAGAGAAGGGGGCAGAGAGAGGTGGGGAGAGAGAGAGGGGCAGAGACAGAGTGGGGCAGAGAGATGGGGCAGACAGAGGGGGGCAGAGAGAGGGGGGACAGAGAGAGGGGGACAGAGAGTGGGGGAAATAAAGGGAGTCAGAGAGAGGAGGACAGAAAGAGGGGCACAGAGAGTGGGGGAGATAGAGGGGGACAGAGAGAGAGGGGACAGAGAGGGTGAGGCAGAGAGAGTGGGACAGAGTGAGAGGATCAGAGAGAGAGCAGGACAGACAGGGGGCAGAGAGAGAGGGGAACAGAGAGAGGGGAAAGATAGAGGCGGGTGGGAGGGAGAGGGGAGACAGGGAGAGGGCGACAGAGAGAGGGGCACAGAGAGTGGGGGAGATAGAAGGGGACAGAGAGGGGACAGAGAGAGAGGGGCAGAGAGAGTGGGACAGAGAGAGGGGATCAGACAGAGGGGGACAGAGAGAGAGGGGAACAGAGAGAGAGGGGGACAGAGAGAGGGGGGACAGAGAGAGGGGGACAGAGAGAGGGGGGACAGAGAGAGGGGGACGTAGAGGGGGTGAGAGAGAGGGGATCAGAAAGAGGGGGAGGTAGAGGGTGTCAGAGAGAGGGGGACAGAGGGAGGGGCAGAGAGAGTGCGGGAGGTAGAGAGGGACAGAGAGAGAGGAGACAGAGGTAGAGGGGCAGAGAGTGGGGGAAGAGAGAGGGGGGAAGAGAGAGAGGGGGAAGAGAGAGAGGGGCACAGGGAGTGGGGGTGATAGAGGGGGTCAGAGAGGGGGTCCAGAAAAAGTGGGAGGTAGAGGGGGTCAGAGAGAGAGGGACAGAGAGATGGGCATGGAGAGAGGGGCACAGAGAGTGGGAGAGATAGAGGGGGACAGAGAGAGAGGGGCAGAGAGAGATCGGGGCAGAGAGAGTGCGACAGAGAGAAGGGCACAGAGAAAGGCGCACAGAGAAATGGGGGCAGAGAGAGGAGCGCAGAGAGAAGGGGAGATAGAGGGGGTCAGAGAGAGGGGGACGGAAAAGGCAGAGGTAGAGGGGGTCAGAGAGAGGGGGGATAGAGGGGGACAGAGAGTGGGGGACGGAAAAGGCAGAGGTAGAGGGGGTCAGAGAGAGGGGGGATAGAGGGGGACAGAGAGAGGGGGACAGAGAGGGTGGGGGACAGAAAGTGAGGGCGACAGAGGGGGGCAGAGATGGGGAGAGAGAGAGGGGGAGAGAGTGAGGGGGCAGAGAGAGAGGGGGACAGAGAGAGAGGCAGGTGGGAGAGAGAGAGGGGTCAGAGAGAGGCTGGTGGGAGAGAGCGTGTGACAGAGAGGGGGGCAGAGAGAGAGGGGGCCAAAGAGGGGGGATAGAGGGAAGCAGATGGGAGATGGGAGGGGGCAGAGAGAGGGCAACAGACAGAGGGGGGCAGAGAGCGGGGGTGAGAGAGAGGCGGGTGGGAGAGAGAGGGGGACAGAGAGAGGGGGATCAGAGACAGGGGGACAGAGAGAGGGGGACAGAGAGAGGGGAACAGAGAGAGGAGGACAGAGAGAGGAGTACAGAGAGGGGGGACAGAGAGAGAGGGGATAGAGAGAGAGGGCGTAGAGAGAGAGGGGACAGAGCGAGAGGGGGACAGAGAGAGAGCGGGACAGAGAGAGAGAGGGGGAAAGAGAGGGTTGGGGGGAAGAGAGAGGGGGGACAGTGAGGGGGACAGAGAGAGAGGGACAGTGAGAGGGAGACAGAGAGAGGGGAAAGATAGAGGCGGGTGGGAGGGAGAGTGGGGACAGGGAGAGGGCGACAGAGAGAGGGGAACAGAGAGTGGGGGAGATAGTAGGGGACAGAGAGGGGACAGAGAGAGAGGGGCAGAGAGAGTGGGACAGAAAGAGGGGAGCAGAGAGAGAGGGGGCAGAGAGAGGGGGCAGAGATATGGAGGAACAGAGAGAGGGAGAAAGAGAGAGGCGGCTGTGAGGGAGGGGGGACTGAAAGAGGGGCAGGTAGCGGGGGTCAGTGAGTGGGGGACAGAAAGAGAGGGGTCCAGAGTGGGGTGAGAGAGGGGGTCAGAGAGTAGAGGAGAGAGAGGGGTACAGAGTGGGGTGGGAGAGGGGTTCAGAGAGTGGGGGGATGGCGATAGTAGAGGACAGAGAGAGTGGGGAACAGAGAGAGTGGGGGACAGAGAGAGAGGGGGACAGAAAGTGAGGGCGACAGAGGGGGGGCAGAGATGGGGGAGAGAGAGAGGGGGAGAGAGTGAGGGGGCAGAGACAGAGGGGGACAGAAAGAGGGGGACAGAGAGAGAGGCAGGTGGGAGAGAGAGAGGGGGTCAGAGAGAGGCTGGTGGGAGAGAGCGTGTGACAGAGAGGGGGGGGCAGAGAGAGAGGGGGCCAAAGAGGGGGGATAGAGGGAAGCGGATGGGAGATGGGAGGGGGCAGAGAGAGGGCAACAGACAGAGGGGGGCAGAGAGCGGGGGTCAGAGAGAGGCGGGTGGGAGAGAGAGGGGGACAGAGAGAGGGGGATCAGAGACAGGGGGACAGAGAGAGGGGAACAGAGAGAGCATGACAGAGAGAGCGTGACAGAGAGAGAGGGGGGCAGAGGGAGGGTGACAGAGAGGGTGTAGAGAGAGGGCGACAGAGTTAAAGGGACAGAGAAAGGGGGATCAGAGAGAGGGGGAGAGGGGGGAGATAGAGAGGGGGAGAGAGAGGGGGAGAGAGAGAGGGGGACACAGAGAGGGGGACAGAGGGAGGGGGACAGAGAAGGGGCAGAGAGAGGGTGACAGAGAGAGGGAGACAGAGAGAGGGAGGCAGAGAGAGAGGGTGAGAGAGAGAGGCAGACAGAGAGAGGGGACAGCGAGTGGGGGAGATGGAGGGGATCAGAGAGAGGGGGACAGAGAGAGAGGGGACATATAGAGGCGGGACAGAGAGGGGGACAGAGAGAGGAGGGCAGAGAGAGGGTGACAGAAAGAGAGGACAGAGAGTGGGGGAGATAGAGGTGGTCAGAGAGAGGGGGTCAGAGAGAGAGAGAGGGACAGAGAGAGAGGGGGACAGAGAGAGAGGGGACAGAGAGAGGGGATCAGAGAGAGAGGGGACAGAGAGAAAGGGGCACAGAGAGAGGGGCACAGAGAGTGAGAGAGATAGAGGGGGACAGAGAGGGGGGGGGCAAAGAGGGTGGACAGAGAGAGGGGGGGACAGAGAGAGGGGGGACAGAGAGAAGGGGTGGAGAGAGAGAGAAAGGGATAGAGAGAGAAGGGGGCAGAGAGAGGGGGCAGAGAGAGGGGGCAGAGACAGAGTGGGGCAGAGAGATGGGGCAGACAGAGGGGGGCAGAGAGAGGGGTACAGAGAGAGGGGGACAGAGAGTGGGGGAAATAAAGGGAGTCAGAGAGAGGAGGACAGAAAGAGGGGCACAGAGAGTGGGGGAGATAGAGGGGGACAGAGAGAGAGAGGACAGAGAGGGTGAGGCAGAGAGAGTGGGACAGAGTGAGAGGATCAGAGAGAGAGCAGGACAGACAGGGGGCAGAGAGAGAGGGGAACAGAGAGAGGGGAAAGATAGAGGCGGGTGGGAGGGAGAGGGGAGACAGGGAGAGGGCGACAGAGAGAGGGGCACAGAGAGTGGGGGAGATAGAAGGGGACAGAGAGGGGACAGAGAGAGAGGGGCAGAGAGAGTGGGACAGAGAGAGGGGATCAGACAGAGGGGGACAGAGAGAGAGGGGAACAGAGAGAGAGGGGGACAGAGAGAGGGGGGACAGAGAGAGGGGGACAGAGAGAGGGGGGACAGAGAGAGGGGGACGTAGAGGGGGTGAGAGAGAGGGGATCAGAAAGAGGGGGAGGTAGAGGGTGTCAGAGAGAGGGGGACAGAGGGAGGGGCAGAGAGAGTGCGGGAGGTAGAGAGGGACAGAGAGAGAGGAGACAGAGGTAGAGGGGCAGAGAGTGGGGGAAGAGAGAGGGGGGAAGAGAGAGAGGGGGAAGAGAGAGAGGGGCACAGGGAGTGGGGGTGATAGAGGGGGTCAGAGAGGGGGTCCAGAAAAAGTGGGAGGTAGAGGGGGTCAGAGAGAGGGGGACAGAGAGATGGGCATGGAGAGAGGGGCACAGAGAGTGGGAGAGATAGAGGGGGACAGAGAGAGAGGGGCAGAGAGAGATCGGGGCAGAGAGAGTGCGACAGAGAGAAGGGCACAGAGAAAGGCGCACAGAGAAATGGGGGCAGAGAGAGGAGCGCAGAGAGAAGGGGAGATAGAGGGGGTCAGAGAGAGGGGGACGGAAAAGGCAGAGGTAGAGGGGGTCAGAGAGAGGGGGGATAGAGGGGGACAGAGAGTGGAGGACGGAAAAGGCAGAGGTAGAGGGGGTCAGAGAGAGGGGGGATAGAGGGGGACAGAGAGAGGGGGACAGAGAGGGTGGGGGACAGAAAGTGAGGGCGACAGAGGGGGGCAGAGATGGGGAGAGAGAGAGGGGGAGAGAGTGAGGGGGCAGAGAGAGAGGGGGACAGAGAGAGAGGCAGGTGGGAGAGAGAGAGGGGTCAGAGAGAGGCTGGTGGGAGAGAGCGTGTGACAGAGAGGGGGGCAGAGAGAGAGGGGGCCAAAGAGGGGGGATAGAGGGAAGCAGATGGGAGATGGGAGGGGGCAGAGAGAGGGCAACAGACAGAGGGGGGCAGAGAGCGGGGGTGAGAGAGAGGCGGGTGGGAGAGAGAGGGGGACAGAGAGAGGGGGATCAGAGACAGGGGGACAGAGAGAGGGGGACAGAGAGATGGGAACAGAGAGAGAAGGACAGAGAGAGGAGTACAGAGAGGGGGACAGAGAGAGAGGGGATAGAGAGAGAGGGCGTAGAGAGAGAGGGGACAGAGCGAGAGGGGGACAGAGAGAGAGCGGGACAGAGAGAGAGAGGGGAAAGAGAGGGTTGGGGGGAAGAGAGAGGGGGGACAGTGAGGGGGACAGAGAGAGAGGGACAGTGAGAGGGGGACAGAGAGAGGGGAAAGATAGAGGCGGGTGGGAGGGAGAGGGGGGACAGGGAGAGGGCGACAGAGAGAGGGGAACAGAGAGTGGGGGAGATAGTTGGGGACAGAGAGGGGACAGAGAGAGAGGGGCAGAGAGAGTGGGACAGAAAGAGGGGAGCAGAGAGAGAGGGGGCAGAGAGAGGGGGCAGAGATATGGAGGAACAGAGAGAGGGAGAAAGAGAGAGGCGGCTGTGAGGGAGGGGGGACTGAAAGAGGGGCAGGTAGCAGGGGTCAGTGAGTGGGGGACAGAAAGAGAGGGGTCCAGAGTGGGGTGAGAGAGGGGGTCAGAGAGTAGAGGAGAGAGAGGGGTACAGAGTGGGGTGGGAGAGGGGTTCAGAGAGTGGGGGGATGGCGATAGTAGAGGACAGAGAGAGTGGGGAACAGAGAGAGTGGGGGACAGAGAGAGAGGGGGACAGAAAGTGAGGGCGACAGAGGGGGGGCAGAGATGGGGGAGAGAGAGAGGGGGAGAGAGTGAGGGGGCAGAGAGAGAGGGGGACAGAAAGAGGGGGACAGAGAGAGAGGCAGGTGGGAGAGAGAGAGGGGGTCAGAGAGAGGCTGGTGGGAGAGAGCGTGTGACAGAGAGGGGGGGGGCAGAGAGAGAGGGGGCCAAAGAGGGGGGATAGAGGGAAGCGGATGGGAGATGGGAGGGGGCAGAGAGAGGGCAACAGACAGAGGGGGGCAGAGAGCGGGGGTCAGAGAGAGGCGGGTGGGAGAGAGAGGGGGACAGAGAGAGGGGGATCAGAGACAGGGGGACAGAGAGAGGGGAACAGAGAGAGCATGACAGAGAGAGCGTGACAGAGAGAGAGGGGGGCAGAGGGAGGGTGACAGAGAGGGTGTAGAGAGAGGGCGACAGAGTTAAAGGGACAGAGAAAGGGGGATCAGAGAGAGGGGGAGAGGGGGGAGATAGAGAGGGGGAGAGAGAGGGGGAGAGAGAGAGGGGGACACAGAGAGGGGGACAGAGGGAGGGGGACAGAGAAGGGGCAGAGAGAGGGTGACAGAGAGAGGGAGACAGAGAGAGGGAGGCAGAGAGAGAGGGTGAGAGAGAGAGGCAGACAGAGAGAGGGGACAGCGAGTGGGGGAGATGGAGGGGATCAGAGAGAGGGGGACAGAGAGAGAGGGGACATATAGAGGCGGGACAGAGAGGGGGACAGAGAGAGGAGGGCAGAGAGAGGGTGACAGAAAGAGAGGACAGAGAGTGGGGGAGATAGAGGTGGCCAGAGAGAGGAGGTCAGAGAGAGAGAGGGACAGAGAGAGAGGGGGACAGAGAGAGAGGGGAGAGAGAGAGGGGATCAGAGAGAGAGGGGACAGAGAGAAAGGGGCACAGAGAGAGGGGCACAGAGAGTGAGAGAGATAGAGGGGGACAGAGAGAGGGGGGGGCAAAGAGGGGGGACAGAGAGAGGGGGGACAAAGAGAGGGGGGACAGAGGAGGGGGGGACAGAGAGAGGAGGGGACAGAGAGAGGGGGGACAGAGAGAGAGGGGCACAGAGAGTGGGGGAGGTAGAGAGGGACAGAGAGAGAGGGGACAGAGGTAGAGGGGCAGAGAGAGGGGGCAGAGAGAGGGGGGAAGAGAGAGGGGGAAGAGAGAGAGCGGTACAGGGGTGATAGAGGGGGTCAGAGAGGGGGGACAGAAAAAGTGGGAAGTAGAGGGGGTCAGAGAGAGGGGGCCAGAGAGATGGGCACAGAGAGAGGGGCACAGAGAGTGGGAGAGATAGAGGGGGACAGAGAGAGAGAGGGGCAGAGAGAGATCGGGGCAGAGTTAGTGGAACAGAGTAAGGGGGTCAGAGAGAGAGAGTGGGACAGAGAGGGGGGACAGAGAGAGGGGGGACAAAGAGAGGGGGACAGAGAGAGGGGGGACAAAGAGAGGGGGGACAGAGAGAGGAGGGACAGAGAAATGGGGGCAGAGAGAGGGGCGCAGAGAGAAGGGGAGATAGAGGGGATCAGAGAGAGTGTGACGGATAAGGCGGAGGTTGAGGGGGTCAGAGAGAGGGGGGATAGAGGGGGACAGAGGGTGGGGGGCAGAGAATGGGGGTCAGAGAAAGGGGTACGGAGTGGGGGTGAGACAGGGCGTCAGAGAGTGGGGGAATGGAGGGGGCGGACAGAGAGAGAGGGGACAGAGAAAGTGGGGGACAGAGAGAGGGGGCAGAGAGAGGCGGACAGAGTGGGGGTGAGGGGGGGACAGAGAGAGGGGGGACAGAGAGAGAGTGGGACAGAAAGAGAGGGGCAGAGTGAGGGGGCAGAGAGAGGCAGACAGAGTGGGGGTGAGAGGGGGGGACAGAGAGATGGGGGACAAAGAGAGAGGAAGACAGAGAGGGACAGACAGAGGGGGGGAAAGAGAGGGGGGCAGAGAGAGGTGGACAGAGAGTGGGGGGACAGAGAGAGGGGGACAGAGAGAGGGGGACAGAGAGAGGAGGACAGAGAGAGAGGGACAGAGAGGTGGGACAGAGAGAGAGGGGATAGAGAGAGAGGGCGTAGAGAGAGAGGGGACAGAGAGAGAGGGGGACAGAGAGAGAGGGGACAGAGAGAAAGAGGGGGAAAGAGAGGGTTGGGGTGGAAGGGGGGGGGGGCAGAGAGAGGGGGGAGACAGAGAGAGAGGGGGGACAGAGAGAGGGGGAAGGGGGACAGAGAGTGGGGGACAGAGAGAGGGGTGATAGAGAGAGGAGGACAGAGAGAGGAAGGGGTGTCAGACAGAGGGGGCAGAGAGGGTTGATAGATAGAGGCAGGACAGAGGGGGGGACAGAGAGAGGAGGGCAGAGAGAGGGTGACAGAGAGAGAGGACAGAGAGTGGGGGAGATTGAGGTGGCGAGAGAGAGGGGGACAGAGAGAGAGGGACAGAGAGAGAGGGGGACAGAGAGAGGGGAGCAGAGAGAGAGGGGGCAGAGAGAGAGGCGACAGAGAGAGAGGGGACAGAGAGAGAGGGGGTAGGGAGAGGGGACAGAGAGAGCGGGTCAGAGAGAGGGCAACAGAGAGAGGAGGACAGGGAGTGGGGAGATACGGGGGGCAGAGAGAGAGGGGTAGAGAGAGTTGGAGAGAGTGAGGGGACAGAGAGAGGGCGACAGAGAGAGGGTGACAGAGAGGGGGGGGAGAGAGAGAGGGGAGATAGAGGGCGTCACAAGTCGGAGGTAGAGAGGGTTAGAGAGAGGGGTGATAGAAGGGGACAGAGAGTGGGGGACAGAGAGGGGGGCAGAGAGTGGGGTTCAGAGAGAGGGGTACAGAGTGGGAGTGAGAGAGGAGGTCAGAGGGTGGGGGGATGGAAAGTGTGGGGGACAGAGAGAGGGGGAACAGAGAGAGAGGGGGAAAGAGAGAGGGGGCAGAGGGGGGACAGAGAGAGGGGGACAGAGAGAGAGTGGCAGAGGGAGGGATGCAGAGAGAGGGGGACAGCGAGAGAGAGGACAGAGCGAGAGAGGGGGGGACAGAGAGAGGGGGGCAGAGAGAGGGGGCAGAGAGTGGGGGACAGAGAGGAGCGGGACAGAGTTGGGGTGAGAGAGGAGTTCAGAGAGTGGGGGGATGGAGAGAGTGGGGGACAGAGAGAGAGGGGACAGAGAGAGAGGGGGAAAGAGAGAGGGGGCAGAGGGAGGGGGGCAGAGAGAGGGGGACAGAGAGAGAGGGACAGAGAGAGGGCGAGATAGAGGGGGACAGAGAGAGGCGGGTGGGAGAGAGTGCGGGACAGAGAGAGAGAGGGGGGGACAGAGAGTGGGGGACAGAGAGAGAGGCGGGTGGGAGAGTGCGTGGGACAGAGCGAGAGGGGGACAGAGAGAGAGGGGGGGAAAGAGAGAGGGGCGACAGAGAGAGGGGGATAGAGAGAGGGGGATAGAGAGAGGGGGATAGAGAGAGGGGGACAGAAAAGTTCAGAGGTTGAGGGGGTCAGAGAGAGGGGAGATAGAGGGCGACAGAGTGAGGAGGACAGAGAGAGAGCGACAGAGAGTGGGGGACAGAGAGTGGCGGACAGAGAGTGGGGGGACAGAGAGAGGGGTATAAAGTGGAGGTGAGAGAGAGGGTCAGAGATTGCGGGGATGGAGAGAGTTGGGGACAGAGAGAGAGGTGTCAGAGTGAGTGGGGGACAGAGAGAGAGGGGGACAGACAGGGGGGGATAGAGGGAGGGGGACAGAGAGAGAGGGGGACAGAGAGAGAGGGCAGAGGGAGGGCGACAGAGAGAGGGGACAGAGAGAGGGGACAGAGAGAGGGGTTCAGAGAGAGGGGGACAGATAGAGGCGGGTGGGATAGAGCACGGGACAGAGGGGGGGACAGAGAGAGGGGGACAGAGAGAGCGTGACAGAGAGAGAGCGTGACAGAGAGAGAGGGGGACAGAGAGAGAGGGGAACAGAGTGAGGGGCGGACAGAGAGAGGGGGGGACAGACAGAGGGGGGGCACAGAGAGAGGGAAGACAGAGAGAGAGGGGGACAGAGTTAGAGGCGGACAGAGAGAGGGGGGACAGAGAGAGAGGGGGACAGAGAGAGAGGGGGACAGAGAGAGGGGGACAGAGAGAGGGGGAAGTAGAGGGGGAGAGAGAGGGGGGGACCGAAAGAGGGGGAGGTAGAGGGGGTCAGAGAGAGGGGGACAGAGGGAGGGGCACAGAGAGTGCGGGAGGTAGAGGGGATCAGAGAGGGGGACAGAGAGAGGGGCACAGAGAGTGGGGGAGGTAGAGAGGGACAGAGAGAGAGGGGACAGAGGTAGAGGGGCAGAGAGAGGGGGCAGAGAGAGTGAGGAAGAGAGAGAGGGGGAGGAGAGAGAGGGGCACAGGGAGTGGGGGAGATAGAGGGGGTCAGAGAGGGGGGACAGAAAAGGTGGGAGGTAAAGGGGGTCAGAGAGAGGGGGACAGAGAGATGGGCACAGAGAGAGGGGCACAGAGAGTGGGGGTGATAGAGGGGGACAGAGAGAGAGGGGCAGAGAGAGAAGGGGACAGAGAGAGTGGGACAGAGTGAGGGGGTCAGACAGAGAGAGGGGAGAGAGAGAGGGGGGACAAAGAGAGGGGGGACAGAGAGAGGGGGACAGAGAGAGGGGCACAACGAAAGGCGCCCAGAGAAAGGGGGCAGAGAGAGTGGCGCAGAGAGAAGGGGAGATAGAGGGGGTCAGAGAGAGGGGAGCGGAAAAGGCGGAGGTAGAGGGGGTCAGAGAGAGGGGGGATAGAGGGGGACAGAGAGTGGGGGGCAGAGAATGGGGGTCAGAGAAAGGGATACAGAGTGGGGGTAGGAGAGGGGGTCAGAGAGTGGGGGTTGGAGGGGGGGGAAAGAGAGAGAGGGGACAGAGAAAGTGGGGGAACAGAGAGAGGGGGACAGAGAGGGTGGGGGACAGAGAGAGGGAGGACAGAGAGAGGGGGGACAGAGAGAGAGGGGCAGAGGGAGTGGGCAGACAGTGGGGGAAAGAGAGGAGGGTACAGAGAGGGGGTGATAGAGGGGGTCAGAGAGTGGGTGGATGGAGGGGGGACAGAGAGAGAGGGGACAGTGAAAGTGGGGGACAGAGAGAGGGGGACATACAGGGTGGGGGATAGAGAGAGGGGGACAGAGAGAGGGGGCAGAGAGTGGGGGAAAGAGAGGAGGGGTACAGAGTGGGGGTGAGAGAGGAGTTCAGAGAGTGGGGGGATGGAGAGAGTGGGGGACAGAGAGAGAGAGGACAGAGAAAGAGGGGGAAAGAGAGAGAGGGGCAGAAGGAGGGGGCAGAGAGTGGGGGACAGAGAGTGCGGGACAGAGAGAGGGGTATAAAGTGGAGGTGAGAGAGGGGTTCAGAGATTGGGGGGAGGGAGAGAGTTGGGGACAGAGAGAGAGGTGACAGAGAGAGTGTGGGACAGAGAGAGAGGGGGACAGAGAGAGAGGGGGACAGAGAGATAGGGGTACAGACAGGGGGGATCGAGGGAGGGGGGCAGAGAGAGAGGGGGACAGAGAGAGGGGGACAGAGAGAGGCAGGTGGGGGACAGAGAGTGGGTCAGACATAGGGGGTCAGAGAGAGGGGGACAGAGAGAGGGGGTCAGAGAGAGGCGGGTGGGAGGGAGAGCGGGACAGAGATAGAGGGGGAGAGAGAGAGGGGGACAAAGAGGGGTGATAGAGGGAGGCGGGTGGGAGAGTGAGGGGGCAGAGAGAGAGGGACAGAGAGAGGGCGACAGATGGGGAGAAGAGAGCGGGGGTGAGAGAGAGGCGAGTGGGAGAGGGAGGGTCAGAGAGAGAGGGCGACAGAGAGAGTGGGACAGAGAGTGGGTCAAATAGAGGGGGTCAGAGAGAGATGTACAGAGAGAGGGGGACAGAGAGAGGGGGACAGAGAGTGGGTCAAATAGAGGGGGTCAGAGAGAGGGGTACAGAGAGAGGGGGACAGAGAGAGGGGACAGAGAGAGGCGGGTGGGGGACAGAGAGTGGGTCAGACAGAGGGGGTCAGAGAGAGGGGGTCAGAGAGAGGCGGGTGGGATAGAGCGGGGGACGGGGGGTCAGAGAGAGGGGTACAGAGAGAGAGGCGTGTGCGAGAGAGAGGGGGTCAGAGAGAGGCGGGTGTGAGGGAGAGCGGGACAGAGATAGAGGGGGAGAGAGAGAGGGAGACAAAGAGGGGTGATAAAGGGAGGCGGGTGGGAGAGAGAGGGGGCAGAGAGAGTGGGACAGAGAGAGGGCGACAGACGGGGGGAGAGCGGGTTTGAGAGATAGGCGGTTTGGAGAGGGAGGGTCAGAGAGAGAGGGCGACAGAGAGATTGGGACAGAGAGTGGGTCAGATAGAGAGGGTCAGAGAGAGGGGGACTTAGAGAGGTGGACAGAGAGAGAGGGTGACAGAGAGAGAGGGGGACAGAGAGCGGGGGACAGAGAGAGAGGGGACAGAGAGTGGGGGAATGGAGAAAGTGGGGCACAGAGATAGAAGGGACAGAGAGAGTGGGGGACAGAGAGGGAAGGGGCAGAGAGAGGGCGAAGAGAGAGGGGACAGAGAGCGGGGGAGACTGAGGGGGGACAGGGAGAGGGGGACAGAGAGACGGGGAAAGAGAGACGGGTGTGCGAGATAAGTGGCTGTCTAGCACCATCTACGGCACTTTTTATTTCCCTTCCCAGGAACAAAGACACGGAGGAGTCTGTCCAAAACTTTTTCATTCAACTTTGCAAAGTCGGGTGCTGTTCCCAAAGGTACACACACACAAGCATAGTAATCTCCACGCATTATGTACATGTATATGTGGGCTGGGTCTCCTACTGCTGCCTTGACCAATGAGTGCTAGGATTCCCCACTGTTTTCCTTATTTGGGTTCTGGTGCCTGCGATTATTTTGTTATTCACTTGGTCAATCAGTGTTTGAGCTTCCCGTTCTTTCCTTATATGGATGATGTTGTACAACTGTGGTTAAGGGCGGCCTCTCAACTATCGAGGAAAGCTGTTACAACTGTTTCATTCATATAAACGTGGGGGAGGTCCGGCAACAGTTTCGCGTGTCTGCTTGTGTTTACTATTACGTAGAAAAGACTAAAAGGCAGCTAACCGTCTACCCCCTACATGCTTGTGTTCACTATGAGGTAGAAAAGACTAAAAGGCAGCTAACCGTTTAAAAATTACACTACCCCCTACAAATCCCCCGTGTCTTTTCTTACGGCCTGTAATTTTTCAACCGTAAGTTTCTTCTCCAGGGCATTTAATAACTCCCGAGCTTGTTCATCAAACTGCCCTTCTCTAATACTACCCCCGCCCAAGAGGGATTCACGTTGTTCCATCTCGAGATTTATTCGTTCAACCTGCCCATAGGGAACATCCTTCTTAGTAAGGGCGGTTTCGATCAGTCGTTGAGTTAATCCCCGGACACAGGGAATAACGCAACACCCAAGGGCAGTGAGTACTCCTGCCACCACTATACATGAGACAAGAAAGGGAACGACCACCCCCGTCCAATTACCGAACGAAGCTTCCAACCAGTCCGTGAGGCCAGAGTCGATGCCCGAGTTTTCGGCCAGTTCGTCCGCCAATGTGGTGAGTCCATCCAGGGCGCGGGTGATGGACCCATCAGGGGCTGTGTTGTTGGGGATGGAAGTGCAGCACTGAGTGCCTATCATGACACAAACACCCCCTTCTCTGCCAACATCATGTCTAAGTCCAACCTATTTTCCCACGCCATCCTACTAGTGGCGTCCAGTTGTTCTGCTATTCCTTTCACTGCATCCCGGGTATAATTAATGAACCTCTGCTGATTGTAGTAAATATAATTAATCCAATCCACATTCTTATTGATGGTCACCCACCAGAACAGTGACGACTCAAAACCCGCCGCGATCTGGTTCCTAGCCTTGTATTCATCAGGAACACCCCTGGGGACCCCTATGGCATCTAAATATATGTTATCATCGAAAGGGGTCTCCAAAGAACGGGGTTGCTCTTGTTTTTCGAATACCAGGGTGAATGGGATGGCCAATTGAACGATCGCACAAGTGCCCGTCCATTTTTGGGGCAGGGTCGGTCGCAGAACCCTCCCACCACAGTACCACCAGAGGTCTGCCCTAGGCACATGAATGTGGGAGTAATTCCCACCCCCGGTAGTTTCATTGACCAGCCGAATTGATCCGCTGCACTTGTCAAATGTCCCCACATCGTCGTCCCACTGTAGTCCCGTCCGAGAGACGCAGGCCTGGTGCGTACCCGTTACCCTTGAGAATGATGGCGGGCGGGGCGCCCCCTCAGACCTGACGGGGGGGAAACTTCAAACTCAAGGGTCGACAAGTGGGGTCGTTCCAGGCCTCTCGGTCCTGGTACAGCCTTATCATGCAGTCCATGGCTCGTGGGTGTTTCTCCCATCCCAGCGGGAATGGGACCACCTGAGGGTTAGGGCGGGCACTCGTGCATGCGTAGCAATCACTCTTTTTCATGCTCCTCACAGTATATTTGACCGATTCCATCCAGGCATTCGCCTCCCCGTATCCCGTTTCTAATTCAAAGGTCTTTTCCAAATCCGTCGTCTCAATTATTCTAATCTTTTCCTGCTTATCAGTGGTGGATGAGCCCCCAGACTCAGCTTCAATGACCGTGATATACGTGCAGCACAGCTGCATCCCCCCCATCCTGCCTGGCCCCCAACTCTAATACCTAGTATTGTTCTATTAAGGCTCGCCTCGTTCTTTTCCAAGTTCTTTATGGTCAGATAAAGCGGATTGCACTGATTCTGCCCACAATCTCGTCCAGGGGTGATGGGATCACGGACAACTGACACCATAGCCTGGACCCCGGGGGCTGGAGGCCTATTTAGGCCTTCCCTACCATACAATTGTAATACTAACGCCTGACCCTGGAATCCCCTTTCTCTCTCTAGGTTCCGCTTAGTTTGATTCAGTTGACTTTTAGTCCTACAGGGCACCAACTCACATAGGTCTAAGCTAAGTGTCTGTGTTGATTGGTTGGCAAGCACGGAGATGGTGAACCACTGACGGTCCTCTGCTTGTTTTTTCCAGAGGCCAAATTGGGTAACACGCACACTATGACCCAGCCCAAGGATAATGGCATAGCAAGTTAACAATACGATTGACCGCATTTTTTTTTTCCGCGACACCCGTAGCCCGAGGGCACAGTTCCTTTAGAGTCGCCAAAGTCCAATTAGTTCGTTCTCAGGGTCTCTGTTCCTTAGGTGCCTTTGTCAGAGAGGTTCGTTCGTCCTCCGTCGGTTGTGGCACTGGTCCCTTGACTCGAGTGTAATGTGTCCAGCCCTTTTCGGCCGTACGGACAGCCGTTTCGGTCGTCAAAAATACCAGGAAGGGACCGTCCCAAGTTGGTTCGAGGGTACGTTGCTTCCAGCTTTTAATCAGGACCCAATGACCCGGCTTGACGGTGTGCACCGCAAACTCGAGGGGCGGCGTCTGTGCCAAAAGTCCCTGTTGGCGTAAACGAGATAGAGCAGACCCCAGAGCCACCACATATTTTTGCACAAACATATCCAGAGACTCGAATACAGGAGGTTCCCCCTTCGGCCCATGGAACGGGAGGCCAAACAGCATTTCGAAAGGGGAGACGCCCAAATCCCGCCTTGGCTGGGTGCGAATTTGCAATAGGGCGAGGGGTAGGCATTTGGTCCAAGGCAGGCCAATTTCACTAGTGAGTTTGGTTAGCTGCTTTTTGATGGTCTGGTTCATTCTTTCGACCTTGCCCGAGGAGGAGGGATGCCAGGGGGTATGCAAATCCCAGTCAATCCCCATTGCTTGCACTACATTCTGGAGGACGGTCGAGGTGAAGTGTCTCCCCTGGTCAGAGTCAATAGTGCAGGGTAGCCCAAATCGTGGGATGATTTGCTCGAGTAGAATCTTGCTAACCTGAGTTGCCGTTGCCGTGGTAGTGGGGAAAGCTTCCACCCATCCTGTCAGGTGATCTACCACTACTAATAGATACTTCAGGCGACCTATGGGGGGGAGCTCAGTGTAATCTACCTGAACACACTCAAATGGCCTATAGGCCGGACTCCTACCCCCTTGTCTTGCATGCCGCCGCAGCCCCCTTTTGTTAATCTTTCGACACGTTATGCAATCTCCTGTGACCTGCTTGGCTACCGTGTACAGACCAGGGTGAGCATATCGGCGCAGGAAGGCATCACACAGTGCCTGGGCGCCCCAGTGACCCCCTTGGTGTAAACGGGCAATAATGTCCCGCGTCAACGGTCGATTTAGTAGCTGGCGGCCATCGGGTAAGGTCCACTTGCCTTCCCTGTCCTTTGTACCCCCCAGAGACGCGAGAAGAGTTTCTTCTTTGTCAGTAAACCTGGGCACTTCGGTAATTTCGGATATCTGTGGAATCCTTACCAGGCAGTTTATTACTTCCTTCCCCATCCCAGCCAATTTTGCCTGTTCATCTGCCAATTGATTCCCCAAGGTCTCTATATTATCGCCTTTCTGGTGTCCTTTCACATGTACTACAGCAATCTCTTGTGGCAGCAACAAATCCTCCAAGATCATGGCTACTAGTTCCTCGTGGACCAACTCCTTTCCTCTACTATTTATCATTCCCCTTTCTTTCCAGATCTTTAGTAAGGGGGTCATAGTCGTCTATCCATAACCGACAATAGCCTAAGAGTCCCAAGAACTTCCGCAACTCCCTCTTGGTCGTTGGGAGGCCTAGTTCGATTATTGCCCGCACTCTGTCCGGACTTATTCGTTTCTGTCCCTGGCTTATCAAATGTCCCAGGTACTTAACCTCTTTCTCGACATATTGGAGCTTCTTCTGGCTCACTCTTAACCCCTTCTCAGCTAGGTAATTTAACAGGGCATTAGTCCCACGTAGGACGTCCTCCATCGCCGGTCCGGATAAAAGGAGATCGTCCACGTATTGTATAAGCTTAAGGGCCGGGGACAAGGTTAGTCCCTCCAATAATTGTTCCAGAATCTGCCCGAACAGAGTCGGGGACTCAGTGAATCCTTGGGGGAGTACGGTCCACCTGCACTGTTGTTTTCTGCCAGTATCAGGATCCTCCCATTCAAAAGCAAAAAGATCCCTACTGTCCTTGTCCAGGGGACACGCACAGAAGGCATCCTTTAAGTCGATAACACTAAACCAGCCGTGGTCCGGGGGGATTCGCCCCAGAATAGTGTATGGGTTCGGTACCACAGGGTGCCGTACTTGGACAATTTTATTTACTTCCCTTAGGTCTTGGACCATTCGGTAGTTCCCATCCGACTTCCGGACCGGCAGGATGGGGGAGTTGTATCGTGACATACAGGGCTCTACCAATCCATCTTTTATTAGGTCTTCCATAACTGTCTTCAGGCCCTGCCTCCCTTCCCAAGAGATGGGGTATTGGCGCACTCTGACGTCGGGGCTCTGGGGCTTTACTTTTACCTCCACAGGTCGAATTGCGAGTCCCCCCCGGTTCCCTTTGGCGACCCAAACCCTAGGTCTATCTCTGTCAATCGGGACTCACTAAGGTATGACATGGTAACGGCTAATTCTTCCTCTTCTCCCACTTCTATTCGCAATCCGAAACGGACTATCAAATCCCGTCCCAACAACCCACAGGGAAGATGGGGGAGGTGAAGGAGTTCCATCTGGAGCTCCTCCTCCTCCAGCCGCAAGGGTTGTGGTTCGAATATTTTCGCACTAAAAACCCCACCCTTAACTCCTGAAATGTTTAATGTTTTAGCTTGGAAGCAACCCCCCCTAGGATGGAGGGGAATTGAGGACCTGACAGCGCCTCTGTCAACTAAGAAGGTAACATCTTTTGTAAATGGGCCCACCCGTAAATTTACCAGGGGTTCTTGGTAGGCCCGTGTTCTGATCCTCCCCTGACTTCCCTAATCCATTTGTTCACACTCCATTTCATGCATCCCTTCTCTTTCCCTTTTAAACTCGGGACAATCCCTTTTGAAGTGTCCCAGTTTCCCGCAATGGTAACATCCGGCCTTCTGAGGGCGCTCAATTCCCTAAGATCCTCCTCTCTCACTTCTGCCCCGTCTCGCTTCTCTCCCTCTCCAACTTTTCTTCGACGTTCCTCTTTCCACCCCATAATCTCCCTCCCCCATTCCGGTGGACTTACAAGCTTCCCGTACGGCTGCCACCATCATTTTTGTCTTATGTTTCTCCCTTATTACATCCCTCTGAACGTACACCTTCTGTGCTTCCCGTAATAATTCTGCAACATCCTTTTCAGCCCAATCCTCCACTTTCTGTAATTTCTTCTGAATGTCAGGCCATGACTTAGCCACAAAGTGCACCTTAAGCATGCTCTTGCCCATTTCCCCATCGGGGTCTAAACCTGAATACTTTCGCATGGACTCCCGCAAACGGTCTAAAAACTCACTCGGGGATTCATCCTTTTTCTGTCCAACTTCAAATGCTTTCGATAAATTCCGCTGTTTGGGCACGCAGGTTTGGATCCCCCTGATTATAAGGCTTCTGAGGTCTGTCATATTGGCCCGTCCCCCCGCGTCGTTATGATCCTACCGGGGGTCCTCTAAGGGGTATTTCTGCTCTCCACGCTGAGGGCCGTCCTGATGCTCCCTATCCCAAATGGCCATTGCACTATTCCGGATCATAACAATTTCATCGTCATTAAATAGTATTCTCATCATAGCCTGCAGTTCAACCCATGTGTATATACTGGGCCCCAGAAATTGGTCCAGTTGTATTCCCACACTGACGGGGTCGTCCAGTAGACGGGGTAGTTCATTACGGAGTTGCCGGATATCCCCAGAATTTAAAGGTTGTACTACGAACCCGGTCCGTTCGTTCCCAAACGGCACCTTTCGTAAGGGGTTCAGCTGTTCGATATTGTCACTCCTCCCAGCTCTCAATCCCTCTTCTCGACCTCTCCGCATCTCGAGTTGGACTGATTTCCTAGTGCCTGGGGTGAGTTCTGCGCCCCCTCCTGTGCCCCCCCCAGCAGTCCCTTCCTCACTGGTCGTAGCCTGCTGGGACTCGGAATTATCCGTCGCAGGAGGGAGGTCCGCGCTGGACGCCTGGTCGTGCACGGGTGGTATATACGGGGGCGGGGCAGACGGTGGCAAACCATCGGTGAGGATGTCCCAAGACTGCTGGGGCTTCCTCGGGTCTGTTTGGGGAATCAGAGGATAGAGACGCGTGGGACTCTCGCCGTCGCCCGCTAACCAGGCGGCGGCACATTTGCTCTCCTCTGGGTCAAACGGTTGTTTTCTGTTAACATATACATTTAGGATTTGACACACCCAGTCTTCATCAGACCCTTACTCGGGCCAAACTACCGAGGGGGCGCGGATAGGTTCTTTGGTCAATATAAAACAACAATCTTTTATCATGGTCTCTTTCTTTAAGTGCTTTGTTCTCCTACTGTCCGTTCATAGACTTAACTTCCGACCTAATCGACTATCGGGGGGTATTTCTTTCCCATTTGCAGTCTTCCCTGACTTTTCCTTAGTAAATCTAGAAGTCTGATTTCCCATGGTTTATCTTCGGTCCTGGTCTTAAACGCCCAAAGCGTTTTCACAGATGACCGTCAAAACCACAATTTCCCGTGGTTTATCTTCAGTCCTGGTCTTAAACGCCCAAAGCGTTTTCACAGATGACCGTCAAAACCACGCGGCCAACAAGGAAGAACAAAAGAATCTCTTACCTTGATCCGTGCACGGAGTTGTCTGGCCTTTTTAAATGTGTGTACCCCCGTGTATAGTCACTAACCGGTCGTCCCAGCACTCGTCCGTGTGTTCCTTTTCCAGGATTCAAAATTATTTTTAAATGAGTCGGGTCACGTCCTCTCTTGGCCGACGGCCGACGGACCAAGCTGATCAGTGAGAAGTATAAATATATACTAGACGCGTCTTTGTTGTAATCAGGCTTGATCCGTGAGCCGAAGAGACTGCCCCCCCCGGCAATAATTATTTCATCCCGGACGAACCCCCAATTGTGCGAGATAAGTGGCTGTCCAGCCCCATCTACGGCACTTTTTATTTCCCTTCCCAGGAACAAAGACACGGAGGAGTCTGTCCAAAACTTTTTCATTCAACTTTGCAAAGTCGGGTGTTGTTCCCAAAGGTACACACACATAAGCATAGTGATCTCCACGCATTATATACATGTATATGTGGGCTGGGTCTACTACTGCTGTCTTGACCAACGAGTGCTAGGATTCCCCACTGTTTTCCTTATTTGGGTTCTGGTGCCTGCGATTATTTTGTTATTCACTTGGTCAATCAGTGTTTGAGCTTCCCGTTCTTTCCTTAAATGGATGATGTTGTACAACTGTGGTTAAGGGCGGCCTCTCAACTATCGAGGAAAGCTGTTACAACTGTTTCATTCATATAAACATGGGGGAGGTCCGGCAACAGTTTCGAGTGTCTGCTTGTGTTTACTATGAGGTAGAAAAGACTAAAAGGCAGCTAACCGTTTACCCCCTACATGCTTGTGTTTACTATAAGTTAGAAAAGACTAAAAGGCAGCTAACCGTTTAAAAATTACACTACCCCCTACACCACTGTTTCCTTTTCTAGTACCACTCCTCCACTTTTCGCAACAAATTTAAATGTAACCATGTTGGAGATATGGCCAATGATAAAGGTCTCAAACTGGGTCAGGTGCAGTGATAGGAACAAGTCACGCAGACTTCTTCAGTCAGCCACATATAACTAATAGAAATAATGGATGAGCATGGTGGATCTGCGGTTAGCACTGCTGCCTCATATCAGCAAGGAGCTGGGTTCAATTGCAACCTTCAATTCTCCCCGTGTCTATGTGTGTTTCCTCCATTTGATCCAGTTTCCTAACACGATCCAAAGATGTGCAGGTTAGAGTTAATTGGCCATGCTCAATTGGCCATAGTGCTCAGTGATGTTGGTTTAGTCATGGAAAATGCAGGATTACATGGTTAGGGTAGGGGGATAGGTCTGGGTGGGATGCAGTTCAGTTGGCCAGTGTGGACTCAATGGACAGAATGTCCTGCTTCTACACTATAGAGGTTCTATGACAATGACAAGTTTGGACTAGACAAACACCCAGTGGGTATCTATCTGATCCATGCTCCTCAAGGTCTTGCATATTTCAATAAGATCACCTCTCATTCCAAGAATAATCTGTTAAAGCCTCTATGATATAAAGTTAAAAATCACACAACACCCGGTTATAGTCCAACAGGTTTAATTGGAAGCAATCTAGCTTTCGGAGCGACGCTCCTTCATCAAGTAATAGTGGTGGGCTCGATCGTAACACAGAATTTATAGCAGAAATTTACATTGTGATATAACTGAAATTATACATTGAAACGTTGATAGTCTGTTCAGCCTTTCATCTATTAGAATACAGTAATAGTTTCACTTCTTTCATGTGTAAATCGCAAAACCGTTTTTTTTGAAGTTGCAGTCTCGGGTTAGCTGTTAACAATGGTGATAGCTAGACACCACCTTCAACATATTGTCTAGTTTTCACCATTGTTAACAGCTAACCCGAGACTGCAACTTCAAAAAAAAAGTTTTTGCGATTTACACATGAAAAAAGTGAAACTATCACTATATTCTAATAGATGAAATGTTTAACAAACAATCAATGTTTCAATGTATCATTTCAGTTACATCCCACAGGAAATTTCTGCTATAAATTCTGTGTTACGATCGAGCCCTCCAATGTCACCTGATGAAGGAGTGTCGCTCTGAAAGCTAGATTGCTTCCAATTAAACCTGTTGGACTATAACCTGATGTTGTGTGATTTTTAACTTTGTACACCTCAGCCCAACACCGGCATCTCCAAATCATGTCTATAATATAAGCCCTTTATCCCTGGAATACGTGAAGTGAAACATCTCTGAACTGCTTCCAATGTAATTATATCTTTACTCAGGTAAGGAGACAAAATAACAACCTCAAACCCCAGATGAGATCATTTATTATTTTCTCAGTGTTGTGAGACTTTGGAAATCTATTCCTGCAGAGGATTGGAGGCAGAGATATTGAATATTTTTGAGGCACAGACGGAAGGTTCTTAGATAATAATGGAGTCAAGCATTATGGGGCAGGAATGTGCAGTGTGGGGGAAATGATGGCAGTAGTACAAAATGATACTGATCCAAAATACCCAGGAACATAATGCAAAACAAATGTTAACGTATATTTTAAAAATGCAAAAGTGATAGAATATAGTTCCAAAGGACCATGGGGCTGCTCTGTCATGAGAGAGAGAGACCACTCGTAGTGGTTCAACATGAGGGTCAGCACACCTAAGGTGTCGGGGTGAGGTTGAGAGAGCGTCCTCTTCATATTAGCCGCTGTCAGTGTGGGAAATTGAACCTGCACGGGTGTCCTCCCTTTGCATCACAAACCAGCCATCCAGCAAAATGGGTGGGAGACTGTGTAACTGTTACAGACAGAAACAGCCACAGACAAAGGATAATAGAAACTTTCATAACAAGGGAAAAAGGTACAATTCAGATAACGGTCAAGATAACGGCGGAGGACAAAAATATTCTCGGCTCGAAATTGTATTTTATAATGAGACAAGTGTTTAGAAGCTGTCTTTGACTGAATAAAATAAGGTGAGACAAGTGAAATAACCAGAATACTAATTGTTATTGCTTACCGATAACCATAAAATAAGTGTAGATATTGGTCAGTCTGTGTAAAATGAGGTTATCATTACATAAAAGTATACAACTGATGGAATATATTGTTTGGTTGTCCGTCCCTGTGGGAAATTCCCTCGAAAAGGCGCTTGACGAAACCGGGGTAAAAATGCCTGAATGTCGTCTGGTCAGTGACAGGAACCCAGGGGGTTGAATAACTGAACGTTCCTACGACATGGAGCTGAGAAAACCATCAACTAAGCCGCAATCTTATTATATGCTAGAGCACATTTGAAGGGTTGATTGCCCTCATGATGGATTTTAATTGGATGTGATTTCAATAACATACATCTCTACTCCTTCCCATTATATGTTACATACTGGTGCATTGACACTTTCCTGAAAACGGAAATTACTTGGAACATGTTCTGGAACATCCCATAATCGACATTCTCCACAATGTTCTATCACCGTGTGAGTGTATTGGAAAGGCGAGAGAGAAAGAGAGAAAGAGAAAAGGCGCTGCGTGCAGCAGTGAGAGTGATGGAGCATGAGCCTTGTTCGAGGGTAGATGCTGTAACAGATTTCAATAGTGTGCGGGAACAGAGAGAAGATGGTGACCCTTATCCTAGCAGAATGGGGAAAGTTATTGATGCCTGTCCTGTACTGTTGGACATTTCTTCAGACCGCAGATCCTGCACTGAGCTGGGTGGTGAGCTGTCACCACTGTGCAGGGCAGCTCCAAACTGAGAAAGCTCAACCGTTTACCAATTGGCCTTTTAAAGATGGTACAAGTGCCAGGGATCACTTACTATCCATGGGGCATCCAAGCAATTGTGTTTACCTCTAGCCATGAAGGGTGGGAGAATTATAGGGACACCGTGGGATGGGTGGGTAGTGAATGAGGTGAGTTCGATAAGGTAGCACCAGGAAACTAACTCGGCCTCGTACAGGTGATCCTTCAGTCACACTCAATGAAAATGGCACTGAGATAAATTATTATTAGTTACTGCCCAATGAGTTGAAGAATCTGCTGACTCCACTCCGCTACAAAGCTGAAGAACAAATTATCACCCAAAACTTTCCATAATTCGAACTCACATCAATATCCCATTCACCCATCATTCCTGGGAATACTGGCTCACGTTGCAGAATGCTGTCAAAATATCTTCATTTCAGCATTCTGAAACCTATGATCTTCCATGAAATTGTCTCTCAATCTCCCTTTCCCTTTTTTTCCCCAAAATTATTTTGTTCGTTGATATTTACATTGATTCCCCCGCCATCTCTCTCTGGCAGTGATGTTCACATCCACAGCACCCCCTTGTCATGGCACAATGGACATATGGGGCTGTAAATGCATGGACGCTGCACATCCTGTCAATTCCAGCATGGGCTGCAAGATTCCTGACTCTGGGCAGTGATGTACCACAGTTTTACTGAGCAATGTACTGGGGTGGTGAAAACAGCTGTTTTGACAGTAACTGTTCCAGGTTGATAGATCCATTCACTGCAAAGTTCTCCATACTTTACACGGCTATAAAGCAAGACAGTGGTGTGGGCTGCATATCACCCCATACTGGACAGACCGTTTCATCAGTGTTTCCGAATCAGTGCATCGGTGTGTACTGTACTGCTCCACGTGTTGAACAGATAGCTAGTGGACTGGAGAGACCTGTGCTATATTCCATTCTGGACTGATTGCTGGGTTGTACTCAACCTGGTCTGTACAGTGCTCCATGTTGAGTAGATATCTCATCTGGGCTTATACGGTCTGGGCTGGATCTGTGAGGTGGATTAACTATGCGATATAATTCTTGATAAAGTTATCGCTCCTCCAGCATGGCGAATTCCGCTGTCCAATCCTGTGTTTCTGCAAGATGTTGTTCATTAAGTAATTAGCCAATTAAAACGTGAATATCTGTCTTTTTTGTTATGCAACTGAATAGACACATCTCAAAATATATGCTGAATGTAATCTTGACCAGAACATTTTCTTATTTTAAATAAAAATGTGAGGTGCTGTGTTTTAGATGCAATTCACTTGGTTAAAATATTCGATATGAAGCAAAACACAATTCATTCAACCACTGTCAACAAAACACAAAAAAATGGAGTAATAGATTGTTTACCTACTAAACAATAACTGTTCCTACATGGTAAAATCCTATAAGCACACACTTGTCAAAGAACAAATTCAGGAAACAGATTGTTTCACATGTAGTTCTCCAATCCAGGAGGAAAGAACATCAAAAGACAATTCTGAGAGAAATCTTTCCAGCCTTCCACTCCTGCTGAGACCCCAGCAATAACTGGGGCAAGGTAAAATGAAGAATGCTGGTTCTGTGACAGCTTGACCGTCACTCCAAAGGACTGGGCCGCAGCTGCAAGGACCGCAAGGAATGGACTGTATCTACGCTGTTTATGGAACTGTAGGAGCCTCTCAAAAATGTCTAGCCCCACCTAAGACGTTAAATGATGGTAAGATAAATGTCAAAGTTAAATATAAATAACTAAAATGAAAGTATACAGCAGGCCTGGTTATCAGACACAGCCGGCCCTCGGAGCCCAACAATTCCGACCCTGCCAAAACATAGTAGGATCATCGAGCTAGAGGATAGAAAGCATCAGCTGTCTGCCTCACCTATAACCTTACAAGTAGAGATGATGTTATTAGCCCAATAGTCAGCGATGTCAACATCCCAACCAGACCAAGTATTATTGTGACTTATAAGGATTGTAGTGAAAGAGTTAACTGGAGATGTTTGTACAGTGACTGTGATTGATGCCAGTCATCGTGGATACTAACTGTGTCATTGAAGGGTTTCCCTCTTCTATTAGTAAGGGGCTTCCGTCAACCTGTTATTCCATATTATCAGGGGCAGCGTCATCCTCAAGATGATTGGGCTCAGCAGCTACAGGGAGAGGGAGACGAAAAAAATCTTTGAACAACAGACTGGAATGATCCAACAATGGATCTGAATCTGAGAGCATTAGACTGGAATTTTCCAACAATGTATCAGAATATGAGAGCATAAGACTGGAATGTTCCAACAATGGATCAGAATCTGAGAGCATAAGACTGGAATGTTCCAGCAATGGATCAGAATCCGAGAGCATAAGACTGGAATGTTCCAACAATGGATCAGAATCTGAGAGCATTAGACTGGAATGTTCCAACAATGGATCAGAATCTGAGAGCATAGGACTAGAATGTTCCAACAATGGAATGTCGTTTATCCTTGGGTCTATACTTGGTTTCTCAGGATTGGGCATGGTTAGAATTGAGGATACGAGCTGTACTGATGATTATTCAGGCAGGTTGCCATCCTATCCTCGCTATTGTTGGTGTTCCTGGTAAGCGTATCTCTGTCAATTCTTTTAGCGATGGTGAAGGTTATTGCTATTTCTGTTATTTATATTTAACAAATACATAACCTGTTATCTTCAGTCACAAATTCCACTTCATTTCTATCGATTTCCGAATCCTCACTCATAAACATCTAAGAAGGAACAAGTCTGTTCAGACCCTTGAGTGTTCCTTTTGCCCCGAACTGTTTTATGCCTCTCTATTCTCTCTGTTATCAACCCTGCCTACACCCACCACTATAATATCCACAGTCTCCAGCTGTCCCTCAGTGCTATTGCAAAATAAGCTATCATCTGCCCTCTTGTTAACTTCAGATTTCATTTCTGACCACTCTTCCAGTTACAAATATTTTTACTACAATTTTGTACTTGTGTCTCCAGTTATTTCATAATAGGGACCTCATATCTGAATAATAATGTCACTTGCCGTGTTATGACTCTAAACACATTGTGTCAAATTCTACCAGAACCAATGATAGAACTTAAATTCAAACGGCAACAATTGGAAAGAAACCTCATTTTACAAACGGCAACGACAAACCATCAGGATTTCTTTTATTATTTCACTGATAGCCTTTGGTAATGAAACCAAGTGTGACAAAAAAAGGTTGAGTCCATATTGTCTTGACAAATGGTCTCGCGGTCAACCACAATTAGTGATGGATGACCAGTGCTGCCCTTGCCAGTGATGTGGACATCTCGTGAAACAACAGAATTAAAGTTGAACTAAACCAAGGAACTGTGGATGATGGATATCTGAAATAAAATTCCCCAGCGTCAGAAAATATTGGAGAATCTCAGCAAGTATGGCAGCCTCTGTCAGGAGAAAAACAGATAAAGTTCCAAATCTAGTGACCCTATATCACAACTGAAAGCAACTGTGAAGTAATGTTATTTATATCAGGGATGGTCGGATGTGTGAGGGGGAAGTTAGTTGAATGGATGTAGAAATGCCCGGCGAGAAAGAGAGAGAGAAATGAAAAGCAAACATAGGAACTGCTGATGATGAACCATAAGGAAAATAACATGAGACCGTATTCTAACATTTCCCCTTTTCCCATATTCGTGAATATCAGGTGAATTTAGATGTGTCCCTGTTTACATTGAGTTATATTCCCTTTGTCTTTCTTCTCTGAGTGTGATGATCAACTCTATCGGCAATACTGGTGCCGCCCTTATAGTTGCTGAGATACAAAGGGACGGAATGTCACATTGTCAACTGATTATTTTGGAGAAGGGAACTGTAACTGTAGGGCTGTGCAGAGATGTAACTGTTTTTTCCTGCTAAGAACAGAAACATTTTCAACACTGAATGGGTGCACCGTGTGTGGGGGGATTTGGCTTGCTCCAGTAATTACAGAGTAAAGAGACGTTATGTGGACACTTTTCACTGGTTTGTGTTATCAGCTGCTGCATCCACTCAGAGAGACCCAAGGGTATGGTGACCCCACTCTGGACGAGATGTGAGCACTGCATTTACAGAGTTTTCTGGGTTCATGATAAACACATGGAATCGTGGCTACACAGAAGGGAAGCTCTGTACACAGGGAGGACCAGGGCACTGCATGTTCCTACCAGGAATTTCCAGAATCATTTGGCTAAACTGGACCCATTCCAAGTGTAAAATGTGAAACCAGCGTCTTTCAAAAATGAGGTGGTCACTGAGCTGTGTCCCCTCCTTCAAACTCACAGCAGGGACAGGACTGTGCTGACACTTACCATAAAGTGAACTGGAATGATTCTGGAACTTTACAGGCAGAGTGGGTGACATATCCATCACCATGAAGTGTATTGGATTGAGTCTGGAACTTTCCAGGCAGGAGTGAGTAACATATCCAGAGTGCAGTCCTCTGATATATCACTAGCTGATAGAAACCCATCTGCCTGCTGAGAGGATTACATTGGTTCGGTGTCCATAGAAGAAGGTGCAGAAACTAACTTTCAGAAATAGTAGGGAACAGGGGTCCTGGTGAAAATGAGGGGCTGCACGGAATTAGAATTAATGGACAGTATGTCTTTGAAAATCTAATCGAATAGAAGACTGGCATGTTGCTGGAACTGATGAGCTACATCCCCTATTATGGAGGAGGTGGCAACAGAGCTAGTGAAAGAATTCCTGACTATTCGTCAAAGCTGGTTAGATTCTGGAAAGGATCCTGCAGACTGTAAAACAGCAATTGTAAACCTAAACATTTTAAACAGGACGGAGACGGCAAACAGAAAACGAAATAGCTTGATGTCAGCTGTGAGAAAAACATTTTAACCTTTTATAAGGAATGTGACAGCTAGACGTTTGGGAAGTAATGATATGATTTGGCAGAGTCAGCCTAGATTCAGGAAAGGGAAATGATCTTTGATAAACCTGCTGTAGATTGTGGAGATTGTCCATTGTGACATCGAAAAGTGACAACTAGTGGGAGTAGAGGATTTGAATTTTCAGAAAACATTTGACACGGTTGAATACTGGTGAGTGGGGAATGTTAGAGTCCATGGGTAGGTAGGGGTGGAACACACAGAATGGATCCAAAATTGGATAATGTGCAAAATGAAGAGAGTAGTGTTTTTCTGTGGGTGGAAGGCTTGTGGGGTATCAAAAGGATCTGTGCTTGGGCAATACCTATTCGCAAGGTATAACATGATTCAGGTGGGAACAACAAATGTAATGATTCTCATTTAAGTTTATTAAATGGTGAGAGGTTGGGAAGTTCTGTTGTTGAAATGGACCTGGATGTCCTTGGTTATAAGTCACTTACAGAATTCAGATGGGACACTAAATAATTATAACCGGAAATGATATCTGGTCTTTCATGCAAAGTACTTGAAGCACTACAGCAAATATACCTTACTCAATGGTAGTGTTTTGTTGAAAGTGCATTTGGGGTATTATGTACAGACTGAGTCTACTTCATAAATAATGATCCTGGCGTGATGGTATCATCAGGAGAGAGCGGTAACTATTTAGTTAACCTGTAGCATTATGACAGAATACAATGGTGAAACTTGACGGTTATGGACAGACACTCATTTTGTCCCAAGCAGCCAATGATAAGGTGAGAAATTTCGTCCTTTCCACAGGATGCTCGATTCCCAATAGTTTACGTGCCAGTGCATAGACCTCATTTCGATTAACATAGAGGTACAGGCTCCAAAATAACTCTGAACACTGTAATGTGCAGTTAACGTGTGACCCTCCACTCAACGTTACATTGTCCATAATACTATCCGCAGCCACAATACCTTCATTCTGAAACAGTTAGCCATTCCCCAACAGCTTCTGATTTCCAGAGAGAACATAGGTCTGCTCTCGCAGCTACGAATATGCTTTGGAGACTTTATTTTTAAAAAAGGCTTCATTCCCACAGCCAGAAAGGCATGCTAACATAACCCTGATGCACTACGAATAATGAAGCCACCAGGAATACCATTGAACAGTCCATCTGTGCAGTTCCTGCTCCTTTTGTTTGTTATGCTGAAGAATCTCTGACACTTTCCTGTTCCTGCGTTAGTGTCTTGAGAAGGTGAATGGCCTCTTCCTGTTCCTTTGTAAGCGATTCTAGGTGTGAAATGGTCACTTTCTGATCCCGTGTAAGTCATGTGTGGGAGTGAGCAGATTCCTTGTCTTCCTGTGTAAAGGCAGGAGGGATTGAATGGGCTATCCCTCTTATTGTCCAGTAGTTTTGATGGGCCGAATGATTTTGCCATATTCCTGTGAAGCCAGATTGAGGTACTGAGTGAACGCCTCCTTTTTCTGTGGAAATGAGCAGCACTGTTTCATGAATGTTATCGACAGTTTAACATCACAGGCTTGAATGTTGTCTAAGTCTTGTTGCACATGGACACAGACTGCATCAGGAGGTCAAGGATGACAAAGCTTTCTGAGTATTATGTAACGTACAGTAAATATCGCCACTTCTGATCGATGTGGGCTCAATGGGATGAATGGCCTCCTTCCTCACAGCAGGGATTCCCTGCTGACAACTGGGGATGCCTGGGCTGAGGTAGCTACCCTGAGGATCTCCTGCAGAGATGTCCCACGGCTGAGATGATTGATGCCCACCGATGATAAACATGTTCCATTGTGCTGTGGATGATTCCAAACACTGGAGAGTTTGCAATGGATTCTGATGAAGTGTAATTTTGCTCAGGCTCCTTGATATTAAAAACTGCCTTGATATCAGGGCCAGTCGCTCTATTGCTCATATCAATAGGGCATCGTGAAGGAACAGGCAGTGATTTCTTCAAACAGGGGTTAGTGAATGTCAGGAATTCTCTATTCCAGAGAGTCAAGGGAGCGATAGCAGTAAATGGCCTCCAACTGCATCTGTCTAGCAGGTTGGTGGGTCTGAAAGAACATCAGAACAGGAGCAGGGTTATATCGTTAGACACGATGAACATTCTCCACCAGGCACTACGATTGTGGCTGATCAGGTTGTGGTCTCAGCCACACTTTCCTGTCTGTATCCGATCATCTTTGACTCACTTCTCTGTCAAATATTTAACTAACTCAGCTTTCGATAAATGTGAACAAAGAGGCACCACATACCTCTGGAGAAGAGAGTTCCCACTCAAATGGTCCTTTTAGAATTTCTCCTCATCTCCCTTACAGTGTCATGCAGCACGGAGACCTGTCCACATAACTCAGACATCCCAATCTGATCTAGTCCTACTTGCCAGGATTAGGCCCATGTTCTTCTAAATCCTTCCTATTAATATGCATACCCAGATGTCTTTTAAATGTTGTAACTGTACCAGCCTCAATCACTTTCTCTGAGAGCTCATTCCATACACACTACACAACCTGAAAACATTGACCCTTTACTATCTTTCTTCTGTCACCTAAAGCCTTTTTCCTATCGCTTTGGAGTCCCCTGACGTGGGAAAAAATACCTTGGCTATTCAGATTATCCACGTTCCTCATGATTTTATAAACCTCTATAATGTCACGTCTCAGCCTCCGATGCTCCAGAGTAAACAAGCCCCAGTCTGTCCAGCCTCTCCCTGTAGCCTAATCCCTCCATGCCCGGCAATATCATTGTACATTTTTTCTGTGCCCTCTCAAGTTTAACAACATCCTTCCTGTAGGAGAGCGAACTGAATTAAATACAGTATTCTAAATCTGGCCTCAGCAACATCCTGCCCAGTTGCAACATGATCTCCCAACTCGCATACTCAATGTACTGATCAATGAAAGCAAGCATATGAAACCCCACCTTCACCACCCTGTCTACCTGCGACTTCACTTTCAAGGATCTATGATTGTGGGCTCTTTTGTTCAATAACGCTCCCCATGACCTCATCATTAATTGTATATGTCTTGCCATATTTTACCTTACCAAATGCAATACTTCACATTTATCTAAGTTTAACTCCATCTATCACTCCTTGGCCCATGGCCCATCTGACCAAGGTCTCATTGTACTCTGAGGTAAAACTCGCTGGCCACTGCACCTCCAATTTTAATGTCATGTGTAAACATAATAAACGGGCAAATATTCACATTCAAATCATTTATATAAATAATGAAAAGCAGTGGATTCAGTACGGCTCTTTGTGGCACATCTCTGGTCATAGACCTCCAGTCTGAAAAAACAGTTCTGTGCCACCTCTGTCTCCTACCTTCAATCTAATTTTGTCGTCAATTGGCTAGCTTCTCTTGGATCTATTTATGACCTAACCGTACTAACTTGTCTGCCATGTGGTATCCTGTCGACTGCCTTGCTAAATCTATATGGACAGCGTCGACGATACTGTCATCTTCAATCTTCTTTGTCACCTCTTCACAAAATGCAATCAACTTTGTTAGAAATGATTCCCCATGCACAAAGCCATGTTGACTATCCTTCATCAGTTGCATTTGCAAATACATGGAAATCCTGCCCCTCTCAATGCTCTCCAACAATATGACCACCAATGACGTTCACTGGCTCACTGATCTATGGTTCAGGTCACTATTCCATTTCCTCGTCCCACGCTTCCGCTGCTCATGTTAACGTTAATGTAACCAGGTTGGTGATATGATCAATAATATAGGTCTCACACTGTGTGAGGATTAGGAACGAATCAGGCAGGATTCTTTAATCTGCTAAAATTAACAAGTTTATGACCGAAACAAAGTTACTCAAACTAAGATGGAAAGATGAATGACAAATCGTTTGACTACTGCAAATCTGCGTGTCGATCTTTCCCTCTCTAAAAATACTGACACATGCACACGTTTGATGACAAACGGAAAAATATAATCTGTGCAGAACGTTAACTTGAAAGAACTGTGCCCAAATATTAATTGAACTCATGGTGAAAGGAAACATGAGTGATAGTTCCAAACATCATTCAGTTTATGAAGCTACTCTGCTCTTACAAGCTACTGGTAATGGGATAACTTCCTGGAACAGGTGGATTTAGTTGGATTGCCTTTACTTCAGGCAGTGGAGCGATTCCAATCAATCCTCGACAGGAATCCTCCATGAGTGGTAAAGACGACTAAGAAGTTTTCAGCTCACACACATTGCTGGGAATAGGAACAGCGAGAGAGGGAGCAACAGGCTGTTACTTCTCAGGAAGGATGCATTTCCTCCATCTCTGAGTTGAATCACACAATAACGTTATCCGGCCCCAAACTGGACCAAATGAAGTCTGTTTCAACAGTGTCTGAACTGTACGACTCCATCACATTCACTGCTCCATGTAGGTACCTCACTGCTGCTGTTGGACGCCTAGCCATTTCTTTTGGAACAAATAAAGCCACTAGGCCTCAAAGGCTTCCGCTTCTTCCTTTCCCGCCGGACCAACCAGTACCCTTCCACTGACACCCTCGTTCGACTGACTGAACTCGTCCTCACTCCGAACAACTTGTCTTTTCAATCCTCCCACTTTCTCCAAATCAAAGGAGTAGCCATGGGGACCCGCATGGGCCCCAGCTATGCCTGCCTCTTCAACGGATATGTGGAAGAGTCCAGCTACACTGGCATCACCCCCCCTACCTTTTCCTCCGCTACATCGACAACTTTATCGGCGCTACCTCGTGCTCCCACGAGGATGTTGAACAGTTCGTCCACTTTACTAACAGCTTCCACCCCAACCTCAGATTTACCTGGACCGTCGCAGACTCCTCCCTCTCCTTCCTAGACCTCTCCATTTCTATCTCGGACGACCGACTCAACACGGATGTTTACTATAAACCGACCGACTCCCACAGCTACCTAGATTACAACTTATCCCACCCTGCCCCTGTAAAAACACCATCCCATATTCCCAATTTCTTCGCCTCCGCCGCATTTGCTCCCAGGAAGACCAATTCCAATACCAAACAACCCAGATGGCCTCCTTCTTCAAAGACTGCAATTTCCCCTCAGACGTGATTGACGATGCTCTCCACCACATTTCCCCCACTTCCCGCTCCTCGGCCCTTGAACTCCGCCCCTCCAATCGCCACCAGGACAGAGCCCCACTGGTCCTCACCTACCACCCCAATAACCTCAAGATACATTGTATCATCCTTCGTCATTTCAGCAAACTCCAAACAGACCCCACCACCAGGGATATATTTCCCTTCCCTCCCCTACCAGTGTTCCGGAAAGATCACTCCCTCCGCGACTCCCACGTCAGTTCCACACCCCCCACCAACCCAACCTGCACTCCATGCACCTTCCCATGCCACCGCAAGAAATGCAAACTTGCGCCCACACCTCTCCCCTCACTTCCCTCCAAGGCCCCAAGGGATCCTCTCCTATCCATCACAAATACACCTGCACCTGCACACACATCATTTACTGCATCCGCTGCACCCGATGTGGCTTCCTCTACATTGGGGAGACAGGTCGCCTACTTGCAGAACGTTTCAGAGAACATCTCTGGGATAGCCGCACCAACCAACCCAACAACCCCCGTGGCTGAACACTTTAACTCCCCCTCCCACTACGCCAAGGACATTCAGGTCCTTGGACTCCTCCATCGCCAGACCATAGCAACACGGCGCCTGGTTGAAGAGCGCCTCATCTTCCACCTAGGAACTCTCCAACTACAAGGGATGAATGCTGATTTCTCCTTTTTTCTCATTTCTCCTCTCCCACCTTTTCTCAGTCCCAACCGTCGGACTCAGCACAGCCTTCTTGACCTGCAATCTTCTTCCCGACCTGTCCGCCCCCACCCCCTCTCCGGCCTATCACCCTCACCTGAACCTCCTTCCACCTATCCCATTCCCAACGCCCCTCCCCCAAGTCCCTCCTCCCTACCTTTTATCTTAGCCTGCTTGACACACCCTCCTCATGCCTGAAACGTCGATTCTCCTGCTCATTGGATGCTGCCTGACCTGCTTCGCTTTTCCAGCAAAAGGTATTTTTCCTGTCTTAAGGGAGTCCAGAACTAGACGGCATAGGTTTAGGGTGAGAAGAGAAATATATAAGAGAGTCCTCACAGGCAACTTGTTCATGCAGAGGGTGGTTCGTGTATGGAATGATTCATGAGAGCAAGCGGTGGAAGCTAGTACAACTGCATCATTTGAAAGGCATCTGCATGGGTATATCAGTAGGAGGGCTTTTGAGCGATCTGGCAGTTGGGACTAGTTTGGGTTAGGATATGTGGTCAGTATGGAGTTAGACCGAGATGTCTGTTTCCATGCTGTACATCACTAGGACTCTAGGACTCTATGGCCCAGCCTTCACTGTTCACTGGGGATGAGAATACCACAGACCGTACAACTCTAAGGAGATAGGAACATCCTTATCTCAATCTTAAATGGGAAAACATTTAATTGTAAAAGTGTATGAACCTCACAGCAAGTCGGCTTCCATTTTTTTAAAAATGAGGGCACAACCAATAGGAAAGACAAAGACCATTCAGCCCCTCAAACCTATCCCACCTTCCCATTGGCTACATTTAGTAAAGTATTTATCAAACGCAGCCTCCACTGCTCCCTTGGTTAGCATTTCAGATAGCGTAAACCATAGAACATATGAAATTGGTGAAGAACTAGACTGTTTCAGTCAACAAGTCTGATCTGCTGTTCAATCAGGGCTGACATGTTTCTCAACAAATTTATCCGCTTTCTCACTGTTATCTTGATCCATGTATCAATCAGAATATAGCTATCTGTGTCTGTGCTCTATGTCTGTATGCATGTGTGTGTTTCAGCTTATTGGCAGGAGGCAGAGGGTAGTGGAGGAAAGGTGACTTTTGGACTGGAGGCCTGTGACCAGTGACATTCCAAAGGGATTGCTGCTGGATCCACTTTTGCTTGTCATTTACATCAATTATTTAGATGAGAATTATACAAAGTATGGTGAGCAAATTTACAGACGACAAAAAGATTAGTTATATAGTGAAAGGTGAAGAAGATTACATAAGATTACAACGAGGTCATGTTTAATTTCTCAATGTATCATAGAAATGTATAGCACAGAAACGGACGCTCTGGTCAAACTCATTCGTGCCAACCAGATGTTGTAAGTTAACTTAGTTTCATTTTTCAGCATTTGTACCATATCGCTCTTAACCCTTCCAATTCATGTCCCCATCCAGATGCGTTTTAAATGATGCAATTGTACCATCCTCTACCACTTCGTCTGGCAGCTCATTGCATACATATACCACCTTCTGTATGAAAATGGTCCCCTTAGGTCCCTTTTATATTTTGTACATTTCATCTTAAATCTATTTCCCCTCGTTTTGGATTTCCCTACACTGGGGAAAAGACCCTGAATATTCACCTTATCCATCGTCTTCATGATTTTACGAAACTCTAGAATGTGCAAAATTCACTCCAATCAACACGAATGGCTCTGTTTTCAGTAAACCTGGGCCTAAATTTTGAAATTCAATACTGACTCCTCTTCCTTCTTCATCACATCAGAATTCTAAATTCATTATAACAACTTGTTCAGCCACATTATGAAACACCTCTGTGGGATTTGAATAAAAACTTATGGGCTCAAAGGTAGACATACTACCACCATTTGGCAACAATTCCTGAAGCTGCAACATTATTCTTCTGTGTGTTTGTTCATCAGACACTTTTGAATTACTGTGGCATACTTCTGTGACAGTCAGGTCTTGAATCAAGACATTCTGGTCCAGAGTGACAGACGCTACCACGCAAGTTCACGTATTGGAATCTAACCCAGAGCTCTGGCTCAGAGGCATGGGCGTTACTCACTATACAAGTCTTAAACCATGCCCAGATTTTTGGTCACATTTTAAATGTCAGCTTTCAGCTCGGTGTGGATTCATTAAAATTTGGTTCACTTCACTGACTCACACAATTAAATGAATTACATTGTTAAACAGGTGAAATGCACTCACTTCAACTCTAGATTGTTGAGTTTATGTGTGCTGCCTTCGAGATAAACTATGAAGATCTTTAATTGCTTGGCTATGGTTTCCACCTAAAGTGGCTATTATCTGAGATCTGCAATATTAGGGAGAAAGCATCCTGCAGACACACTCTGCACTATAAAGGATCTGGAATAGATATTTATTACTGAACACCAGAGACGAAGAAAGAGCATACTTACTGGATCAAAAACACGAATCACTCTTTCCTGCTTCTAATGTGCGGCTGCTCTCTTCTTAAAACCACGAAGGAACCCAAGGCAGCTGATTACTGTCCAGCCTTTCTTCCCCAGTACTATCAGTCACTGGACTGAGGAGTGGCAGATGGATTTTAATTTCAATAATTACAATGTATCACAATTTGAGAAAACAAACAAGGAGAGGACATCTACAATTAAATGTCAGGCCATTGGTAGTATTGTAGAACAGACATATCTAGGGTTCTGTTTTTTTTTTGAAGTTTGCAAAATGTGAAGGCACGGTGGTTATGAAGGCGTTTGGTTTGCTAGCCTTCATTGCTCAGACCTTTGAGTACAGGAGCTGGAACATTATCTTCAGGTTGCACTGGACATTCGTGAGGTCTATCCTGAAGTACTGTGTAGTTATGGTCACCCAGTTACATTGAGGATATTATTAAACTGGAGAGGGTTCAGAAAGGATTTGTCAGTCTGTTGTTGGGAATGGAGTGTTTAAGGACAGGTTCGATGGACTGGGACCTTTGCCACTGCAGCGTAGAAGTTTGAGGCATTATCAAACTTAAAGAGGTTTATAAAACATTTAGGGGTATGGATAATGTTGAATGGAAGGTGCCCTTTCCTTACAGTGGTGGATTTCAAGACTAGGGGGTAATTTTAAGATGACAGGAGAAAGGTTTACAGAAGACAAAGTGTCATAAAGCTACCCAGCTCTACCCAACCTCTCCCTGCCAAACAGATGACCTATATTAGTGTAGTTCAATTTGCCAGCATTTGGCGTATATCCCCCTAAACACTTTTTATTCACGTGGCCGTCCAGATGCCTTTTAAATGTTGTACTTGTCCCAGCCTGCACAACTTCTTCTGGCAGCTCGTTATATATAAAGCACCCTCTCTTTGAAAGCGTTGCCCCTTACATCCCTTTTAAGTCTTGCCCCTCTGAACTTCAACCTACGTCCTCTAGCTTTGAAGCATTCTACCCTGGAGAAAAGACCTTGACTATTGACACTACCCATTCCCCTTATGAGTATATAAACCTCTATGATCACAATTCAACCGCTGATGCTTCAGGGAAAATAATCCCGGCATATTAACCCTCTCCATAAATCTCAAAACATCCAACCCTGGCAATATGTTTGTAAATCTTTTCTGAATTCTTTCACGATTCACGCATCTTTCCTCGAATAACGGGACCATAATTGCACGAAGTATTAAATAGTGGCCTAACCAATGTCCTGTACAGCTGCAAAATGACCTTCCAACTCCGACATTAAATGCACTGTCCAACAACGACAAGCATATCAAACACCTCAAAGTTGGTGAGAAGATTTGTTGCTCGGATGCTCGTTGTTGTGGTTCTGTTCACCGAGCTGGGAATTTGTATTGCAGACGTTTCATCCCCTGTCTAGGTGACATCCTCAGTGCTTGGGATCCTCCTGTGAAGCGCTTCTGTGATCTTTCCTCCCACATTTATAGTGGTTTGAATCTGCCGCTTCCACTTGTCATATCCAGCTGTCCGTTGCAGTGGCCGGCATATTGGGTCCAGGTCGATGTGCTTGTTGATTGAGTCTGTGGACGAATGCCATGCATCTGGGAATTCCCTGGCTGTTCTCTGTTTGGCTTGTCCTATAATAGTAGTATTGTCCCAGTCGAACTGATGTTGCTTGTCATCTGCGTGTGGTTACTAAGGATAGCTGGTCGTGTCGTTTCGTGGCTAGTTGGTGTTCATGGATGAAGATCGTTAGCTGTCTTCCTGTTTGTCCTATGTAGTGTTTTGTGCAGTGCTTGCATGGGATTCTGTACACTACATAATTGAGTCAGAGTTCTGGATGGAGTACAATTTGTACGAAGCATCCAGGAGAGTTGTCTTGAGCAGTATGTCAATAGTCCGACGAGAGAAATGGCCATATTGGTCCTGGTACTGGGAACGAGCCAGGACAAGTGGTAGAAGTTGCGTTGGGGGATTTCTTTTGGAACAGTGACCACAATTCCGTAAGTTTCAGAATACTTGTATATAAAGAAGAGAGTGGTCCTCAGGGAGGTGTACTAAACTGGGCCAAAACCAATTATTTCAAAATTAGTCAGGAGCTGGGAAATGTGGATTGGGGCCAGTTATTTGAAGAGAAGTCCACATTTTGAGATGTGGGAGGCTTTCAAAGATAGGCTAAAGATCGTATAGGATAGGCATGTCCAGCTGAAGGCAAAGGATAGGAAGGGCAAGATTCGTGAACCGTGGATGACAGCAGAAATTGTACGACTAGCCAAGAGGAAAAGGGAAGCGTACATAAGATCTAGGCATCTGAGAACAGAACGGGTCCTGGAGGAATATCGGAAGCGTAGGACAAGTCTTAAACAAGGAATCAAGCGGACGAAAGGGGGTAATGAAATAGCTTTAGCAAGCAGAATTAAGGAAAATCCCAAAGCATTTTGTTCTTATATAAGAAGCAAGTGGGTAACTAGTGAAAGAATTAGTCCACTAAAAGACAATGAAGGATGGCTGTGTGCCGAACCTGAGAGTGTTCACTGAGGAGAGGAACATGATGAATCTTGAGAATAGAGATAGACGCTTGATTAGTATCGATCACGTTGGCATAAGTAGGGAAGATGTGTTGGGTATCTAGAGGCTATTAAGGTGGACAAATCCCCAGGACCAGATGGGATCTGTCCCAGGTTGTTGAGGGAGGCGAGAGAGGAAATAACTGAGGCCCAGAAAGATATCTTTGTTGCATCCTTTACTGCAAGCGTGGTGCCAGAGGACGAGAGAGTAGATTAGGTTGTACCCCTGTATAAGAAGGGTAATAGGGATATTCTGGGTAACTACAGACCAGTGAACCTGACGTCAGTGGTGGGGAATGTGCTGGAGAGAGTACTAAGAGATAGGATCTATTTATATTTCGTAAAGAATGAGCTTATCAATGATAGGCTACGTGGTTTTGTGCAGGCGAGATTGTGCCTTACCAACTAAATAGATTTCTTCGAGTAAGTAACCAAGTTGTTTGATGAAGGAAGAGCTGTTGATGTCATAAACATGGAGTTTAGTAAGGCGTTTGATAAAGTTCCCCATTGTAGACTAATGGAGAAAGTGAAGTCACATGGTGTGCAGCTAGGTGGAAAAAGAACTGGTTGAGCAACAGGAGACAGAGAGTAGTAGTTGAAGGGAATTTCTCGAAATGGAGAAAGCTGACCAACGGTGTTCCACATGAGGTCAGTGCTGGGACCATTTTGTTTGTAATATACATAAATGATCCAGAAGAGGGCATGATCATCAGGTTTGCAGATGACACAAAGATTAGCAGAAAACATAAGAGATTGTCAGAGAATACAGGAGGATATAGATAGACTGGAGAGTTGGGCAGAAAAGTGGCAGATAAAGTTCATTCCAGGTAAATGTGAAGTGATGCATTTTGGCAAGTCTAATTCTAGAGCGAATTATACAATGAATGGAAGAGCCTTGGGAAAGGTTGATGGGTAGAGAGATCTGGGAAAGCAGGTCCATTGTACCCTGAACGTTGCTACGCAGGTGGATAGAGTGGTCAAGAAGGCATATAGTACGCTTGCCTTCATTGGACCGGATATTGAGTATAAGAGCTGGCGAGTCATGTTAAAATTTTACAAGACATTGGTTCGGCCGCATTTAGAATATTGTATACATTTCTGTCCGCCACAATACCAAAAGGATGTGGACGCTTTGGAGAGGGTGTAGAGAAGGTTTACGAGGATGTTGCCTAGTATGGGAGGTGCTAGCTATCAAGAGAGGTTTAGTAGGTTAGGTTTATGTTCACTAGAAGAGAGTGAGGGGGGACCTGATTGAGGTTTACAAAATCGTGAAGGGCATAGACGGGCTGGATAGAGACAAGCTTTTTTCCAAGGGTGAAGGATTCAATCAACAGAAGTCATGCTTTCAAGATGAGAGGTGGAAAGTTCAAGTGGGATACACGCGGCAAGTACTTCACACAGAGGGCGGTTGGAACACATTGCCAGCAGAGGTGGTAGAGGCAGGCACGGTAGGTTAAGATGCGTCTGGATAGATGCATGAGTAGGTGGGGAGCAGAGGGATACAAATAATTAGAAATTGACTGACAGGTTTGGACAATACATTTGGATCGGCTCAGGCTTGAAGGGCCGAAGGGACTGTTCCTGGGCTGCAAATTTTCTTTGTTCTTCTTCTTTGATTCTTTGTTCTTTGTAAGTGTGCGTGTGTGGGGAGTGTGGGTGTCTGTGTGTGTGTGGTGGGGGGGCGAGGGTGGGTGTCTTCGTCGGTGGGAAGTGTGGCTGTCTGTGTCTTTGTGCGTGTGTCGTTATGTGTGTTTGTCTCTGTCTGTCTGTGTGTTTCTGTGTCTGTCTGTGTGTGATTTTCTGCGTCTGTGTGTGTGTGTGTTTCTGCGTCTATGTGTGTGCATGTGTGTGTCTGTGTTGAAAAAGTGTGGTGCTGAAAAACCGCAACCATTCACGCAGAATCCTAGGAGCAGCAGAGTTGAAATATCGAGCATAATCCCTTCATTAGAAAAGAGGCGTCTGGGCCAAGGGGACTGAGGGATAAATGTGAGGGGGTGGTGCTGGGGGCAAGGTAGCTGGGAAGGTGTTTCAGAGTCTCCACACGAGGCATCCCGGTCCTCTCGGGCTCATACGAGGGTCTTCCCCACATGAGGAGGGAGGGTAGGGAACGGATATCCGGCACTCCACCACTCAGCCTGGCCCTTTCTGTCCTATTCCAGGCTGTGTCTCCTGGAATGGGAGAAAGGGAGGGAGGGAGGGTGGGAGTGGGTCGCTCTGCTGTTAGTCTGGTGCAGGTGGGGTGGTGTCCAGAGGGATTCGGTCCACAGTGTTGTATCCATGCAGTGTTATTTGTATGGGAAGTAAAGTGGAGCGAGAGAGAGAGAAAGAGAGAGTGAGAGAGAGACTGCATGCAGTAGTGAGAGTGATGGAGCATGAGCCTTGTTCGGGGGTAGGCGCTATAACAGATATACAGTGGGTTTGCGGGAGCAGAGAATGTGGTGTGCCTTATCCTGATTGTTGTGGTTCTGTTCACCGAGCTGGGAATTTGTGTTGCTCCTGATAGAGCGGGGAAGATTATTGATGCTTGTTCTTTATTGCTGGACATTTCTTCAGATTGCAGATACTGCACTGAGCTGGGTGGTGAGTTCAGACCATGCTCATACTAATATCCTGTTCACCCATCATTCCTGGGAACATTGGCTCATGGTGCAAAATACGGTAGAAATTTCTTCATTTCAGCATTCTGGAACCATGCACACATTCTTCCATGACACTATCTCTCAATCTCACTCACTCTGTCTATTCCACAAACCCCTCCCATTTGTTGATACCTTGAACTGATTTCCCCGCCATCTCTCTCTGGCAGTGATGTTCACACCCACAGCACCCTCATGTGATAGCACAAGGGAGATATGGAGCTGTAATTGGATGGGAGCTGCACATTCTGCCACTTCCAGCATGGGCTGCAAGTTTCCCCTCACTGGGCAGTGATCTCACACAGTGTTACTGAGCAATGTACTAGGGTGATGGACACAATTCCACACCCTGGTCACATAGCTTATCTGGGTTTATAGATCAATGCACTGCTATAATGTGCAGTGTTCTGCTCTGGACTGATTGCAGGGTGGGGTTCAGCAGTACACTAGCCTGGTCTGCACAGTGCACCGTGCTGAACTGATATCTCCACTGGGTTTATAGTGTCTGGTCTGGTTCCGTGAGGTGGATTGAGAACCTGATATAACTGATCCTTTCACTTGATATGGCAATGCCTTTATTTTTGTTCGCAACCATGTGATTGGACCCTCCAAATTCTGACTCCGCCAGCCAGTGCCATTCTTCAGTCTAATTCCATAGGTCAGCAACATGTTGTCCCATGAGTAATTGTCCAGTTTCAATGTGAATAACTATTCTGTCTATTTCCCGGGCCTTTGGCCTTGCTCATCCTGGAGCATCGGAATTCACCGCAATAAACCTCAGTAAGGTCACTCCTGAGAACCAACGCTCCAGGGAACATAATCCCAGCCCATTCATACTCTCCATCACTCGCCACCACCACCCTGCACAACTCTGTCAATATACTTCGAAATCTTTTCTGCATGCTTTCAAGTTTAACAACATCTTTCCTGTCGCAGTGTGAACAGAATTAAAGGCCGTATTACAGAAGTGGTTAAAACTAGCGAAAGTAAGTATAGCAGATGCGAGAGATTAGAGTCGAGAGTGTGAAAAATGTCGAAGTTTCCAGCTCCTCGAATGCTGCCTGACCCGCTGTGTTTTTCCTGCACCGCTCTTTGAACCCAGTATATATCCCAGATGGCCTCCTTCTTCAAAGACAACAATTTACCCTCCCGCATGGTCGACAATGCCATCCAGTGCATCTCATCCACTTCCCATACCTCCGCCTTCGAATCCCACCCTTCCAAACTCAACAGGAAAAGAACACCCCGTTCCTTACCTTCTATCCCACCAAACCTCCAGATACAACGCATTATCCTCCCCCATGTGCGCCACCTACAAACAGACTCCACTACCATGGATATATTCCCCCGTTCCCACTTGATCTGCTTTCCATAAAGAACATTCCCATCGTGACTCCTTTGTCAGGTCCACACAACCCGCCAACACAGCATTCACTCCTGGCACCTTCCACTGCCACCGTATGATTTGGAAAACCAGGACCCTAACCTTTGTCCGAAACCCCAAAGGATCCTTCCACATCCTTCATAGTTTTACCTGCACTTACACAAGTCACCTACAGTATTCATTGCTCCTGTTGGCTCCTCGACATTGGGGAGATAGAATGCCAACGTGTGGAACACTTCAGGGAATATCTCTGGGACAACGGCACCAACAAACCTCACCATCCCGTGGCTGAACACTTTAACTCCCCCTCCCATTCCGCCATAGACATTCAGGTCCTGGGCATCCTCCACCACCGAACCTTAACCATCCAATGCCTGGTGGAAGAAATACTGATCTTCTGCCTTGGGACGCTGGAACCACATGGGGTCAATGTGGATTTCACCAGTTTCCTCATTTCCCCTCCCCCCACGTTATCCCAGATCTACCCTACCAATCCAGCACCCATGACCTGCCTTACCTGTACATCTTCGTTCTCCCCATCCACTCCACCTTCCTCTCCGACATTTTACATCCAACACCAACTTCATTGCCCTATCGCATTCTCAGCTACCTTCCCCTAGCACCATCCCCTTCCCATTTATCTCTCAGTACCCTTGGGCCACAAACAGCATTCCTGATGAAAAGCTTACACAAGAAATGCCGATGCTCCTCCAATGCTGCTTGACAGCCTGTGCTTTTTCAGCACCACATTCTCGACTCTGATCTCCAGCATCTGCAATCCTAATTTTGTCCCTTGAGTTAATGCATCCCGTAATTTCCCCACCAGACATCTTAGTTAGCTTTTCTGTTAATATTCTCCTTTCCCTTTCTCCTTTATAAACAGAGCGGGACATATACAGCCCCGCAGTGCGCTGGCAATTCTCCCACATACAATGAAAAAGTTTTTATAAATTGCAAGATTTATAGGCCGTTCATCAGTAACCATCATCCATTCCATTCAGATTGAGAAAATATTCCCTTTTATTGTGATGTGAAATGTTATGTAAGGAAAGGGTTAATTGAACTTGTTTGTTTAGTGACTTTGATTAATGGCAGTCACCGTGTTTTGTAATTATCCCAGTGGAGAGTTTCCATCTTTTAATGATCAATGGGCTCCATTCAATGTGTTATGCCATAGTATGAGCAGAAACATCACCGACAGCACTAACAGGGATCAGCAGCTCCAGAGAGAAGGGGGAGGAGAGATCATTATCTAAGGATGTTAGATTTGAATGTTCCAACAATGGATCCGAATCTGAGAACATTAGACTGGAATGTTCCAACAATGTATCCGAATCTGAGAACTTCGAACTGGAACGTTACAACAATGGACAGGAGTTTATTCTATTATGTTTGGTTTCTTTCTACATATTATTATTGGTTGTCATTGAATTCGCAGATTTATTGTGGTCTTCACATTATTCAATATTTTTATTATCCTCTCTGTTGGTGTTCCTGGTAAGTCTCACTGTCCAGATATGTTTTCCTTTAAACTAATTACGACTGCATTACTGCTCTTTCATATAGTCTTCACTTCTTGCCACTATTATTGTTCATGTTGAGACTCTGAATCCAGATATTCATTCTGCAGATCACGTCTAACTGCATCAGTGAACTTGTTCAATTACTTACAAATCCTTGATTCTGGCAGTGTTACTCATGGGTCTCTATGTTGACCTACTCACTTTCAGATGCGAACCATTGTCTCACTCTCCTTGTTATTTAAATATTGGGAGCGTGGAGGTCATTGTCATCTATTCTGTTTACAAACTCCGTTTCCTTCCTGGGACTCCATCTCATTCCTGGCCAATATTTTTATTCATTCATTTCTTGGACTTGGGTGTCGCTGGTTGGCCAGCATTGATAGCCTCACTCTATTTGCCCTTGAGAAGGTAGTGGTGAGCTTTCTTCTTGAATCGCTGGAGTCCACTTGCTGTCGGTTGACCTATAATGCTGGTCGGGAGGGAATTCCAGGATTTTGACCCAACGACTGTGAAGAAACAACGGTATATTTCCAAGTCAGGGTAGTAAGTGGCTTGGAGGGGAACTTGCAGGTGGTGTTTAAACCAGACGAATCACAACATTGGTCATCCCTTTAGCAATGAGCTGATTCCTGACACCATGCCCTGACCATTATTAACTTTAACTATTCACTGTTCCAGAATATACTTCACTGGCATAACCCCTCTGCTGTTTAAACCTTGAGCTGTGTAACACAGACTTAATGATAACAACAATCTGCTGCTGACACTCTCGGGTTGAAACCTGCAGAAATCTGATTCGAACTCAGATCCAATTTCCATCTATCTGACATTCTTGTGCACGATGATCTATATCGCTATTGTGTCAAAAATGCCTTTATTTTACTATTCTCAAGTACTTTAACTCATCTGTCCATGACACTTCCCTCAGTCGCTCTGTGTGGATTATCCAAATCCCTGCCAATTGTTCATATTTAACCTGGTTTCCTTTAAGTATAGTTTTCAATACTCCTCATGCTGGACAGATAATCCAGTCTACTGAGCAATGCACTAGCATAGTCTGCACAGCTCTCCATGTTGGCCTGTCATCTTGTCACAGCGTATGTTGTTTGGAGTGTTCTGTGAAACCGATTCAGAATTTGATTAAACAATCCATTTCAGCTGATCCGAAAATACCTTTATTCAATGATCTCGTTCTTGCAATTTTGCTGTCTAGGTGATCAATTCTCCAGTTAGTCCAACTACCCAGTCTTTTTCTCCATATTTCCACAACATGGTCTCAGTTAGTTAATTGTCTGTTTCAGTCTTTAATGTGAATCTCTCTATCCCCCTGTACCTTTCCCTAGCCTTAGGCTTTGACTCTCTCGTGTGTTGAGTGCTGGCATTGTGAAGCTCAAAAGCAATGAAATGGTGTGTGTCAGGCTGTTGTTCACTTCCCAGTGTGTGCCATGCGGTGTTCCACGGATGGGGGGTGGGAGGTGGAAAAGAATTAGGTAGTGTGTGTCAGCCTGTTATTCACTTCCATGTGGTGTTCCATATTGGAAAGGTGTGTGTGTGTGTGTGTGTGTGTGTGTGTATCCGTCGGTTGTTCATTTCCCCGTGTGTCCCATGTGGTGCTCCATGTTGGATAGGGGTGACAGCAACTTTGACTCATGTCTTTGAAAGATGGTCTGTGCCTGCCCACTGAACGTCTGACGTCTGTATTTGTCCCTTTGAGCTGATTGTGTGGTCAGTGACACGAGGCATCCCCTTGAGTATTATTGTGAAAGGCCAGGTGTCTAACATCTGTGGCAATGCTCTCACTTTTAAAAAAAAGTTTATTTTCTCATTTTCTTCAAAGAGAGATCTTAAAGGCCGAACTTCCTACTGCAAACGGCTGAAATAAATAACTTAGGAGGCTTTTAGGCTTTTTAAAAAAATAAATAGTGATAACAATGGCCAGCTCCTACAGACCAGACTTCCCAGGTTTGCTGAGCTATAACAATCACCAGATTCCTGGGGTGGGAGAAAGGTTGGATGCTTCAGTAAATGATCCCTAGCTGTATTATCTCTGAAATCTGTCTTGATGCTGTTTCCTCCAGTATTGGATGTGTCTTTTTGCCAAGGGACGAGTTTATTGGATGTTAGGACATTGAAACTCTTCATTATTGGAAAGTATTGGATCTAATATTCTGTTAAGATTTTCAATAGTTAAGTTATTCTAAGCATCTCTTCTTTTTGTATGCATTTTTAATATGGTGTTTAAATAAATTGTGTTTTGGTTTAGGTTGAGTGGTTTGACCAGCCGCATCACATCTGAAGCACCCATTTCACATCTACCTTTACTAAAAGGTAGTGGGGCGACCGCACCAGGGACCCAAGTTCAATTCCCACTGATGACTGTGTGGAGTTTGCACATTCTCTCTGTATCTGCGTGGGTTTCCTCTGGGTTCTGTGGTTTCCTCCCACAATCCAACCATGTTTAGGTCAGGTGAATTGGCCATGCTAAATTGCCCATAGTGTTAGGTGCATTAGTCAGGGGTAAATATGGGGTAGGGGAGAGGGGCTGGGTGGTTACGTCTTCGGTGGGTCAGTGTGGACTTGTTGGGCTGTATGGCCTGTTTTAATACTGTTGGAAATCTAACCTAAGACAACGTTGGCGTCCAGGCTACCATCTTGAAGCATGTGAAGGCAGTCTGGTCTGTTCCATAGCAAAGTGGGAACACTTGTCCAGTTCAAAATCGATAATTCCAAATTGGGTTCAGGATTAGAATCCCTACAGAGTGGAAGCAGGCCATTTGGCCAAACAAGTTCACACCAACCCTCCGAAGAGTAAATTACCCAGATTCGTTCCCCTCCACTATAACTCCATATTTGCCCCTGACTAGTGCAAATAACCTACACATCACTGAACGTTACGGGCAATTTAACATGGCCATTTCGCCCAAACTACATATATTTGTACTGTAGGAGCAAATTGGAGCACCTGGAGAAAACCCACGTAGGGACGGGGAAAATGAGCACAGGGAGATTGTTGGGCTCAAAGGCAGTATTTTGTAGTTGTTAGTATCTTTTGTTGTGGGTGATGAATTTGGTTGGTTTGTACAATGTTTTGTGTAGTAATGGCTATTTCTGTCACTAAGAGTTCTCTGGGTGAGGACAAAGTGAAGTTGGAGATTTTACAAAAGGTGAGCAAGGCAAAGCTTTTAGGATTGGCAGACAAGCTGGAGTTGATTTTGTGTTTGTCTGTGAGAAAAGGAGATAATTACAGCTGTAGCTTTACATTTAAATTTTTGCGGAAAGATCATCAGAATCTTTGGAAATAGCTAGAATTCATTTGCAGATGGAGCAGCTTGGACACAAAAAGGAATTGAGACAGTTTGAAATATGATTTAAAGTAGAATTAAAATAAGAGGAAGAAGAAAGACAGAAAAAGAATGAAGAACAGCAGAAAGAGAGAGAAAGTTTCAACTTCAAACGTTAGCAATTTGAGAGGAAAGTCGACTTAGCAGGGTGGAGATGAAAGGAGATGGTCGGCTGGATGAGGAGGATAGTGAGGATGAACAACTCTATGGTAGCCAAAGGCCTGAGGGGGATCTGTTTAAATATGTACAGACATTGTCTAAATTTGATGAAAAGGATGCAGAAGTCTTTTTAATTTCATTTGAGAAAGTGGCTAAACGGATGCCCTGATCACTGACCAAGTGGTTTGAGTTAATCCAAACAAAGCTGGTCGGTATTACGGGTGATGTATTTGTATCCCTATTGGAAGAGGAATCTGGAGAGTATGAGAAGGTGAAGAAAGACATTTGAAAGGCATATGAACTTGTGCTAGAAGCACACTGACAGTGATTTAGAATGTAAAATTGTGTCCCTCATTAAATGCACAATGAGTTTGAAAGGATTAACCAAAGTAATTTTGAAAGGTGAATCAGGGTATTAAAAACAGAGCAACCTATGACACTCTTCGACAGACTCATACTTTGGAGGAGTTCAAAAACTCACTTCCTGCAGTCGTGAGAACGCGTGAGGAAGAGCGGATAGTTGAAATGGCACAATTCGAATCTGAAATGACTGATGATCATCAGTTGGTCCATAAATCAAAGTTTGGATTTTGGGAGGACTTGAGGAGAATGTGCAAGATGTTAAAATATACACCTATGTGTAAGATTTAGTGGCATAGGCCAGGATTAGCAGGTAAAGAGGTTACAGCATTAAGACGTACAGGAAGATGTAAATCCTTTAAGCTGAGACATGGGGAGATATGACATTGAGAAGAACTACATTAGAGATGAGAAGTGCTCCATTATGTAAATTTGTTTGGAGTGTCTGGTGACGCCATCAATTGTAAAATATTTCACAATTGGGAAAGAGGCCTTGAGCTTGGTGTTGATGTTACAATATTTCAGCATCTAAGTTGCCAATACCGTGTCAAGACAAAGATATATATATACTGATTATAACGCCTGAACGATTTGGACAAATTTAGGGAGAATACTTCCAGTCCATTCAGACAGAGGTTATTATTGTTGCCATTCAATTTGGAAGCTATACAGGTGACCGGACGAAACCTGTACTTGCTGACAATTTGTCGAAACTTAGATGAAGAAAAACAGAGGCGTTCACTCGCAGAAGTAAACTGACTGAAATACAATAGAGTTGTGAATGTTAGCACACTTAGTGTCAATGTAATATATATGTATTGCAGTCTACTGGAACAATAAGAATAAAGGGTTTAAATGAGGCCGTCTTTGCATATGGATGTTTCTTTTTTCACTTTAAAAAGGTTATTTTCTCTTGTGTTTTTTTTTTTGAAGAGAGGTCTTTAAGGCAGCGATGCCGAACTGTCACCTGAAAACAGCTTAAGTAAATAACTGAGAAGTCATTCAGGTTTTATTAAAGCGTTGGGAACAATGGAAGGGGAGTGGCCAGGTTTTCTCGTTTTGTTTTTAGCTGAAGCATTCAGAAGCTGCTTGGGATCCCAGAAGGGTTGGAAGTTTCAATGCATGATCCTCAGCTGCTATTCTCTCTGAAAACTCACTTAAAGTTGCTTCCTCCTGGATTGGAGAACTGCACATAAGATTCTGTGCTTGAATTTACCTTTTTGCCAAGGGGTGTGTTTATGGGATGTTCCTGTATTACCGCAGTTAATTAGTAGAAGGCACTGTATCAAATGGTAACATAGATATTCCAGTAGAGAAGCTATCCCAAATTGTTCTTCTCTTTGATTGTGTCTTAATTGAGGCTTTTGAATGGATTGCATTTTGCCTAACGTTGAGTGGGGTGACCAGTTGCAACACATCTGGAACACACATTTAACATCTACATTTAAAATAAGGGAAAGTTAGGTTCCAGGCTGCCTGCTTAAAATATTTTGACGAAGTCTGGTCAGATCCATAACACTTGTAGCTGAGGGGCTTCTGACTGTCTCCTGCTATTGCAAAGTTAGTGGAAGTGTTGGGGATGGTTTTCTGGAGGTTGTGCTGTGAGCTGCCTCAGACATTCATGGAGACCCAAGGATTTGGTGACCCAACTCTGGATGGAGAATGGGGACTGTAGTTACAGCATCTGGGTCTGTATCATGAACAGCTAATGGAACAGAGGCTGTAGAGAGGGGAGGCTCTGAAACCACGGTGTGAATGTGTCTGGGGAAAGGGACCTACTGGATCCACCCCGTGTTTTCCAGGAACAGCTTGCAAAGTTCCACTTAACCCTGGAGCAGAGTGTAAGGGGACCCTGACTGAATAAGGAGCTGGTCACAGAGCTGGGTCACCTCCTTCCACAGGACCTGCAGCTTCACACCAGGGTGAGGATGGTGCTGCCGGTGACAATTCGAGTCACTGTTTCATTCAGATTCTATTATCTGGAACTTTCCAGGCCGGAGTGGGTGGCATGTGCATTATCTCCCGGTGGCATAGTGGTTAGCAGTGCTGCCTCAGAACGCCAGAGACAGGGGTTCAATTCCCGCCTCAGGTGCATTGCTATGTGGCGCTTGCACATCCTTCGCGTGTCTGCGTGGGTTTGCTCTGGTTTCCTCCCACAGTCCAAAAATGTGCAGGTTAGGTGAATTGGCTATGCTAAATTCACCTGCAGTGTGAGTTGAAGGGGTAAATATACTAGAATGGGTCTGAGTAGGTGGCGGGTCGATGTGGACTTGTTGGGCCAAAGGGTCTGTTTGCACACTGTAAGTAATTTAATCTCAGCATCAATGTCACCATTTGGTGATGAAGGGTATATATTTTGGATGAGGTGAATGTTTTCTCTCTCAGCAGAGAGTTGCCAGGTGTATCCATGTTTTCTCAGTATTGCAGGATTCCCAATGATGTACATGGCTCTATGGGCTTCCCATGTTAATGAGGAGAGCTCGAGGAACTGAAGGAGCTCTCACTCCATTAATGTTACAGAGTGCCCATGCACAGTACATCATGTTGGTGAATACTCACTGTCCTGGCAGCAGCCACTGCATCTTATTTCAGAAGCAGTCAGCCATTCCCATCGTCTTTGGGTCTCCATTCGGAAAGAAAGGATAGGCTCTCCGCCTTTGATAGACGTCTCAAAACAACCTCCCCCTCACCACTCCCACCGCCAACAAACCACATCAAAATATCCCGGGTGTTCTGAAAGTAGTAGGACCAATGGTAATGTCAGGGAGCAGACCATCAGGGAGATTGTGCAACACTTCTCATGTCTGAATGGGTTAGATTAAACCCTCCACAACACACTGTCTCTCTATATTGAGTAATCCATCTCCATTTCAGTATCATACTGCCTTCCATTCTTCCAGAAAAAAGCTGGCAGGTTATACATTCCGTTATATTCCACGTGGCAAAGTATTATTCATTGACTTTACCTGTCCATATCAATTTGCAGACTTTCCACATTCTCTTGATAGTTTAACGTCTTGTTTACCTCAGTGTCAATACCAAACTTAGTAGCAGTACATCTGTTCTATCATCCTGATCACTGATATCGATTGAAAACAGTTAAGGACCCAGCACTCTTCCCTGTGTGACTCCGCTCGTTACGTTCTGTCAAACTGTTTAAAACTGATTTATCCAGAGTGCCTGTTTCCTGATCGATAACCAGTCCTCCCCCGTTCCTGTGGAGCACAGTCAAAGGACTGAATAAGAAAGAGGAACAATCCAGCCCCTCAAGTCTGTTCCACCATTGAGTACAATCATGGCTGATGTAATCGCCGGCTCAGGTCCATTCCCCTGCCTGCTCTCCAAATCCCTTCATTTACTCAATGTCCCAGCATCCCCTGCACACTGGGACAGTGAGCTACACAGATCCACAATCCATTGAGAGAAGTAAGTTCTCCTCACCCCGTTTTAAATCTGCTCTGCCAAAACCTAAAACTATGATCTGTGTTCTAGTTTGCCCAAGATGAGGAAATTTCCACTCCAAACCGACATTGTGAATTGCCTTTAACATCTTCCAGGCCTCAATGAGGTCTCCTCTCATTCTTCTGAACATAGAGTGCATTGGCCTGATCTGCTCGAACTCGCTTCAAAAGACAAATTCATCTCTGGAATCAATCTAAAGTACTTATTCTGAACTGCCTTCTTTTTAACAACATCACTACTGCGTCAGGACAACAAACCTGATCACAGTACGTCAGTTACAGTCTCACTAATATCTTGCAGAATTGCAGTATTTCTTCCCTCCATTTATACTCTATTCTTTTACAAGTACTTGCTGAAATTGCACTTGCTTTGCTTATTTCCTGCTGTACCTGTATGTGCGTTTTCTGTGATCTGCACAAGGACACCCAGATGCCTCTGCAAGTAAGCACTCTGAAGTTTCTCTCCATTTCCACAACATGTTGGATTCCTCTGATCAAAATAGTTAATCCCATATTATCCACGTTAAATTTTATCCGCCAGATGTTGGCACATTCATCTAAACTGTTCATGGCCATTTGTAATTTTTCGACAACTTCATTACACCAACCTACTTTCCCACTTGTTTTTGTGTCAGCTGAAAATGTGGCTGTAGTGTTTTCTCTCCTCTCATCCAAGTAATACAATGGATGGTAAATTGTTGAGTCATGTGATCTGAACTCTATGGAATCTCAAAAGTTGGCAAACATTAACGAAACAACTATTCCATCTCACTGCATGTTGTTGGCTCACCAGCCCTCTATCCAGGTGAATTATCTCCTCCCAAACCCATGTCCTATTTTACAGCTTAATATTTTGTGCAGCGTTTAATCAATGTCTTTCTAAAGTCCAGGTACTTTACTTATCCAGGATCCACATTGTCTGCTTTGCATGTTACATCTTCAAAGAATTCGAGCAAACAAATGCTTTAAAAATGCTGATTCTGATGTATACTGGTTTTACTTTGCAAATCCCCTGTTATTAATTAATTAATAATGGAATCTCACAATTTCCCTTAATTCCCAACAGAATGCTCACGAACTTTTGTTGACAAGTGAAGTGATTATCCTAATTCCTAACTTTTCTATACACTCTACGTTCCCTTTCCCATGTTCCTCTGAAACAGGTACAAATCTTTAAAAGATCTGCTCCAATCGCTGTGTAATAGACATGAGTGTCTGAATGGATTCACTCAGTTCCTGGTTTATACGCTCAATGGGCTGAATGTCCCCATGGTGTTCCTACATTATAGTTTCGATGGCTGGAATGTCCTGATTTACAGGTTCAAGGTCTGCTTCTCCTCCTCCTGATAATATGTCAAAAGCCTGAGAGATTGTGGAATCGTTCTGTTGCTGTGCAACATTTTGAGGGGCTCAAAAGTCTCTTCATATTCCTTCACAACTGTCTCGAGATACTGAACAATCACCTCCTGCATCTCTGAAATGGGATAGAAGGAGTGATTTGTCTTCTTCTGTTCCCGGACAACAGACTCATGGGTGAATTACCTCCAACTTTCCATAACATATCCCAAATAATTTGATCTCCTTCTTTAATTCTCATGCTGAATGGCCTCCTGTTATTCTAGTGTACCAATCTCTTCCAGTTCCTGTGTTAGAGACTTGAGGAAGCTAGATAGACTGATCCTGTTGCTGCATAAAAGTATATTGGTACCTCATGGCCCTCTCTGCATGCAGTGTTATAGACTCGAGGGGCGGACTAGCCTCCTCCTGTAACTGTATATCAGGATTCAGGGGCTGAATAACCAAGTCCTGTTCTGGTGTAACAGGATCGAAGTCCTGAATATCCTTCTGCTGTTCCTGTGTTACAGGATGGAGAAATGGAATTGGCTATGTAATTGGCTTCTGTTGCTGACTCTTTCTGGTGTTCTATTTAAAAATGAAGCCACTTTTCATTCTTTTTAACTCTACTGCGTATTGGATCAACCTGATGATCCTTACCATGTAAGTTAACCGCTTCATTGCAGGAATCAGATGGAGGAAGCATTTCTGATCTGCTTCCAATATAGCAATATCCTTTCTTCAGTGAGGAGACTAAATCTGTGCACACGACTCTAGATGTGATCTGATTATGATCCTGTACAGTAACAGCAACACTTTACCAATCTGCTGTAAGGTTCCCAGCCAGGACAGAGCACGCTCAGCTGTCTGGGGGAATGCGTGGCATTGTTGAAAGATCATTGTCCTTTTCTACCCCACCAGCATAACGGGAGATCTGGTGAAAATGTCATAATAATACTTGAGAAGAATGAATAACGTGACAAGATTATCTCAATGTCCAAATACCCTTCACCAAATATCTCACCTGAATCTACCATTGATCTCCCAAGAGGCCACATCGCTCAGATTCCACACAATCTGCTAAGGTGAAGCTTAGAAACAGCAAGGAGAAGCAAAGATTGATGGAAGTTATATGTCAAAGTGAAAGTTGCAATACAAATGTTGGGTATGTTATAAAACAGGAAATAAGATACCCAGGTTTGTTGGTACTGCAATAATAATAAACAGTTTCAAGCTACATCTAAACTGTGGCAACCCCCGTGAATAATAACACTGAGAAAATTGATTTCATTAACGTATTTGAGATGGTTTCCTTTAACAGTACATTGATCACTGAAGTAGAAGTGAGGCTGTTTTGAAATTGATGCTATGTGCTCAGAAAAGCCAATTGAAAACCATGCTGAAAAGGAGGCTTCGGGAATAGTAATAACAATATATTGAATTTTATATGATGTCTGAATACAAAACAGTTGTTTTTGAAATTGTAGTTATAAATCTGTGTCATGCAATTCACGAAAGTATGAGGCTAAAATTAGATTCAGTGAATTGGAGAAGTACATGAAAAAGATTTACTGGAAGACAGGCAATGGTTGTTGTTTAAACAAACACTTGAAAATGTACAATACCGACATATCCACCACAGTTCAAACAGCAAAGGGGAAAGGTGACTTAACAATAGTTTACAAAAGAAGCTAAAGTTTGCATTAGGTCAAAGGAAGAAGCTCAGGAAATTGTCAGATATTGTTGTAAGTCATGGATTCAGAGACATTTGAGGACCAAAGAACTAATAATGAAATAATAAAAAGGAATGCAAATTAACAAGAATCATTAGAATGACCAAACGCTTCTCGCGATACTTGATAGGAATGTGAAGGCAAGGACACGTGTGGAATGGGGAATATCCACACAAAAAAAATTCTTGAAGAGAACTTGGAAATTACAGAGAAACTAAACAGTTACTTTCATGCCAATCTTATTAGAGGCAAGATTAACTGATGGTGAAATTCAGTTTGTGTTCTCAGTGATTGCCAAAATGAAAGGAGATTGCAGTGAAGCTTAGAAAGTTCACACAGAGAGACGGACTGACACAGGGGCACAGAGAAGTGTTGCCAGGCAAGGTTAGGGAGAATCCAAAGATGTTGTCCACGTATATCAATCAGAAAAAAATAACCAGGATACAAATGGGGCCCATTAGAGACCAAGGGAGCACTCTGTGTGTGAAGCTGGAGAACATTGATCGATTGTTACATGAAAGCTCCATATCTGTTTTACTTGGAGAAGGAGGATGCAGGGCCAGAATTCAAAAAGATGGGTTGGGAAGCTCTTGACCAGACTGATATAAGATGGGAGCAGGGATTGGAGGCTTTGGTCGGTATAAAATTGGACTGATTGCCAGGTCTGGATAAGTTGCATTACAGGCTGCTGTTAGAGACAAAGGACAAAAGTCGCTGACTCAAATTTTTTAAGTCGAATCTGGCTACAGGGAAGTTGGAGTTGCCAGATGACTGGAGAACAACGAATATGGTCCCACTGTACTGGAAGGATTGTGGAAATAGCCTGACCATTGACCAGTAAGTATTAGATCAGTCTTAGGGCAAGTACTGGAGAAAATAGGAAAGGAAAAAAATATCTCTCTTTGCAGAGGCAAGGTTTGATCAGGGGGAGTCAGCATGACATCATAGGAGGGAAGTCATACCAAGTGAATGTTATTGTTTGTTTTAGAGCATGTTGTTCTTATGGTTTTTTCCGCAAGACCTTTGACCAAGCCCCATATGTGAAACTGATTTTAAAAAGTCATGATATTAAGGGTAACTTAGTGAGTTACTCGCAGGAGACTGAGGGTGGTGGAGGAAGGCTATTTGTGTGACTGGAAACCAGTGTCCCCTCTGATATACCACAGGGATCATTGCAGTGTATCTTATTATTTGTGGTATTCATAAATGATCTAGGTGTGAACGTGTTGGGGGGTGGTAGTGAGGGAGTGTGCTAATTAAGTTTGTATTTGACACAAAGTTTGGCCGGGTGGCAGTGAGGAGGAAGGCCTTATGTTACAGGAAGGTACAGATGGAATGGTCAGATGGAATATAACCCTGATAAACATGTGTTGAAGAAATGGGGTAAAACAATGAATTGCAGCACAGTAAAAGCTGAGAGGGTGTTCCTCCACAGATCCCTGAATGTGATGGCACACGGTAATAGGTTAGGGAAAAAATGAGGACCGCAGATGTTTGAGGTCAGAATCAAGAAGTGGACTTCTGGTAAAGCACAGTCGGTCCGGAAGCATGCAAGGAGCAGGAGAGTCGATGTTTCGAGCATAAGCTTTTTATCAGGATTGGTGACCACATTCCTAATGAAAAGCATATTCTCAAAAAGTCGACTTTCCTGCTTCTTGGAAGCTGGCTGATCTGCTGTGCTGTTCCAGCAATATACTTTTTGACTGAGGTTAATACGTTAGTTAATAAGGCAGAGGAAACCGGAGGCAGACCCTTCATTTACCGACGTATAGATTGTCAGAGCTATACAAGACTATGGTTAGGCCATGTTGGAACACTGTGCGTACTTCTGGGAGCCATATTGCAGGAAGGAATGTGATTGTAGTGGAGGGATGCAGAGGAGATTCACCGGGATGCTCCCTGGGATGGAGCATATCAGCTATGTAGAGAGGCTGGATAAGCTCAGGTTGTTTACTTTGGAGCAGAGAAGGCTGAGGGAGAGGTGATTCTCAACGATAAGATTACGATGGAGATCTCCGGAAAGATTTTTGCTGAAGTCCCAAACCCAGTGTTCAAAATCATATCTTATGGGATTGTGGCAAATATTTGGACATGGTAACAGAATGGGACAGCTGGCAGGAAAGAGTGAGTAAAAGTTTTTGATTTTGATTTTATGACCAGGTGTATTTTCCAGGATAAATGGAATAAAACACAGTGAAATGCTTTCATTTGTTGCCACAAAGTGGTGCCATTTTGGATAATTGAAGACAATGGATTTAACAGAGGATACAGCCTGATGAGAGTTTATGGGTTGTGAGACAGCTCCTCATTATCGACCACCCCTGCAACCCAACCCCTCCATGACAGCTTCATCCCCATCTACATCAGACCCCAACAACATCGAAGTTGCTGATCCTCAGGCACCATCTTTGCCACTGGGCAGATACTCCCCCGTCACCAGCTCATTGCCCCCTGTGCCAGGCCATTAAAATGTCAGAAATATGTCTCTTACTGCTGGGCCCACCTCATCATGTTACTATCATGTCCTTCTACTATCCGCTTCATACAACCAGTGCAGGACCCAAACAACAACATGTCTCCAATCTTCAGGCATCACCTTTTACTGCCTGGCCCTATCTCACTCATGTTGATTCTGCTGGTGTTGCAGCTGCCAATTCCAGGTCATGTGCTTGTTCCAGAAAAGTAAGGACTCACTCTCCTCCGCATTGGGCTTAGCTTGTGTTCCAAACCCTGGGTCCAGCTTGTGGTCAGTAAATTACAAAAAGGAAGTTGGAGGAGAAAATAAGAAAAAGAAAGCAGGTCAGCAAAGGAGGCCTTGGACCGGAAAAACAGGAATAAAATGATCCTTTTATTGGAGATTGACAGGTCGTGGAGTATCTCAGGATTATGTCCTTGAGTCTCAGCTATTCGCAAACACCTCAAACATTTGGTTGATGGAATCAATTACAACATATCACAGTCTGCTGTAGGAGAAATGCATTGAGGAGATTCTCGGCCATGATAAGAACGTGGGAGGCTCATTGCGTTGAATGACCTCCTCCTTTCCCAATGTTTCTATGTAGTCTGTGGATAAACACTATCAATGTTGTCACGAGCTCTCAGATGTTAGGAAGGAAGTCTCTGCAGTGTTGACAGACCTGTGTTTCCCTTTCCTAATGCAGAAGCTGGTGCCGGGCATTCTGACCGGTTATATCCTTTAAGAATTCGTAGCAGTTTGATACAATTTAGTGTCTTGCTTGGCAATTTCAGAGACCATTGAAGAGTACCTCCCATGTCTGTGTGTCTGGAGTCACTTTTCGGCCAGACCAGGAAAACATGGGAGATTCACTTCCTGAAAGTACATTGTGGAAGCAAATTGGTGTTTATAATTGACATTGGCTTTAAGGTCATTATTACTGACTCAAGATTTTAGATCTCGATATTTTATTAATTGTTATTAACTTCCATTAGCTGCCAAAGCATTAGCCTGGTCTGGATTAGAAATCCAGTGACATTTCCATCTCCACAAGTAACCTATCGCAAACCACACTGAGCAGTTTATTTCTGTGCTGCTTGACAACTCTGTCAAAAAGAACTCCCAACAATTTGAGTGTCATTATGGAATTGAGGGGGTGATGTCGGTCATACTGTACTTATTCTCCTCTTAAGGGACTTGTCATAGTTGAGTAATTTTCCACATTGCTATATAGATGTCAGAGTTGGAACTGGAATGAAACAGCTTCCCCAGGGACATGGCTTGTTGTACATTGCCTTTGTCATATCTACTGTGTTCAGATGTTTCTTCATGTCGCATAGAGCGAATCAGATTGTTTGAAAACTGCCATCTCTAATTCTGTGGGCATCCTGACGAGGTGAGGTAGATCATTGACTCAATACTTCTGGCTGAGTATGTCGCAGATAACTACATGCTTGTCTTTTGCACTGATGTGCAGGGCTGTTCCATTATTAAGGAGGGGGACATGTGTTGGGTCCTCTCCTGCAGTGAGTTGTTTAATCCAATAATGGCTGATCTGGCAGGACAGTAGAGTATCGAACTGATCTGTTGGTCTTGCAATCATTCCGCCCTCCCTATCAGATGGTACTTCTGCTGTTTGGAATGCAAACATCAAGTGTAGTGGCTCTATGGTTTGCCATCAGTTTTAGGTACACATAGTTCTGCCCTGGCATGTTCACCACACTCGTCGCTGAAGCATAGATTCGCTTATTGGTAATGGTAGACTGAGGGATAATCCCAGGAAAAAAATCCCAGGCAGATTATGGTTGAATATAATTTTGCTTCTGTTGCTGTTGTGGTCTACAGCATCACATGGAACACACAGGTTGAGCAGCAATATCTCCAATACAGTCCTGCTGCCTGTCCCCCAGTTCACACCAAGTCCCACTCACCCATCAGCCATGTACTCAGTGACCTACTTTGGTTTCTGATGTGGCACACTTCCAATTTTATATTCTCATTCTACTGAGGGTCTCTCTATGGTGTCACATTTACAGTTTGCCTCATTGCCCAACACCCTTTAACATAATCATCTGAATCCTTTCCTTTCCAGTATGTGCTACCTTCTGTGTTTAGAGTGAATCATGTCCCTCTGTTTCTCTCCCGAACTAACAGTGAGAACTCTGTAGTTTCAGTGATGCCGGCTTTACATCATTTCAGAGACACGGAAATTGTGCATCTCGTGTTATCTTTCACTTCCCGGCTTATGGCGCTCAAGGTTGAACCGGGCCTTTGAGCCAAGTTGACACATGTCTTTGAAACGTGGTAAAAGCAGAAATTGTTAGATAAATTAAGCAGGTCTGGCAGCATCCGTGGGGTGAAAGCAGACTTAATCATTTGGGTGCAGTGATCATTACTCAAGTCTCACAGCTTTTTTTTTGTTCTCGTTTCAGATTTCAAGTATCCAGAGTTATTTGTTTAATTGAAAATGTGCTTTTTTTCATTTCTGGAGAAACACAGCAGATCTGGCAGCATCTGCGGAGAGAGAGAAACACAGTTAGCATTTCAAGTTCAGTGTGACTCCTTTTCAGAATAGAAAAGGATTGGAAAATGGGCTTTTAAATCCCTTCATCAAGGTAGAGGAGGGGTGATGGGAAACAAGACGGTGTGGAAGAGCAATGCCACTGACAAGTTGACTTTTATATCTGGTAAAAGAGAATCAAATGTAAAATGAGTATTAATTAGATTGTGAAGGGGGATATGAGTTACTTAATTAAGTGCAAGACAAACGATTCACAAACAGGGCAAGTTCATTGGGAGACCAGGAGAAAGAATGTGTGAAGAATGGAGAACAGCCATAATGCGGTCAGGCTGTGGAAGTATGGAATTGAATAAAAACTCCTTCAGGATAGAACGTACCAAGGTCTAAAGTGAGGTGTTACTCGAGGTAGAGTTGTGCTTCATTGGAGCATTGCAGCAAGGTACATTAATGAAATGGGAAGCAATGAGAAGGTCAGGGTTATTCCCACAGACAGAGTGGGAGTGTTCCTCAAAACAGTTTCTGTTTGGTTTCCCCAATGTTAAGGAGACTGCATCGTGAGCAGAAATGACAGAAGACTGGATTGAAAGAGTACAAACTAAATGCTGCTTCATCTGGAATGTGTATATTGGGTTGTTATGAAATAACGGATGTGTCCGCGTTCTTTTCAAATGTCCAAATTTATTTCTTCTTATATATAGACCACCTAGTTCCACAGCTTGGAGAGATGAAGTACTATAGGTGCGGGAGACCAGAGTTAATAAACTTCGAGTTGGATAAACACAGCAGACCAGACAGAATAGAGGAGCAGCAAAGGCAATATTTTGATCTTGGACCTTTCGTCAGGACTGGTGAGTGGGAGGGGATCCCTGAAATGGAGTGATGGGATATGAAATGGCGGTGGGTAGGTATAGTGATGGTAGGTACATGCAGGTATGAGGTTACTGTGATTGGACATTGAGAAGGATGGAGCAGATACAGGTGGGTCTGGTCAGGGAAAAGGGATATGGGATAAGGGTGTGGATGGAGGTCGTTTGAAGCAGCTTCAGTCAATATTGAGGCCACTGGGCTATCAGCTTCAAAGGTAAACTCTCAGCTGGTGTTTCTCTGACAGTGGACAGGCTAAGGATGGGCATGTCGCCGGGCGAGTGGGATTTGAAATTAAAATGAATGGTAACTGGAAAGTTGAGTTGGTTGTTTCGTGCAGAGCACTAATGCTCCAGACAGAGCCTGATCCTGACCCACTGAGCAAATCTCCAACTCGCAACGTGGTCTCCTCTATGTTGTGGAGACCAAAGGGAGACTCAGGGACATATTCATGGAGCATCTGCTCTCTGCACGCTTTAACAAACTCAACATTCCAATTGCCATCCATTTCAATCACTCCCTTCCCGGTGTTCATCTGGAAACAGGTCCATCTTTGCCCTCCTCCACTGTTAGAGTGAGGTCAAACAGAAACTGGAGAACACAACTTGATATTTCAGCTGGAGGCCTTACAGCTCAATGATCTCAATATTGCCTTCACTGGCTTCAAAGTCTCTCTATTCACAGCCTTACCCCATGTCCCCTTCCCTGACCTGACCAAAGCTGTCCGTCCTCCCATTCGTATATCTGTTGTACCCTTCCCACTGACCAATCACAATAATTCTCTGCCTGCATCCCCCTATCGCCATTCCACCTACCCTTCCACCAGCCACACGCCCCTCCCTCTATTTACTTCCCGGCTCCCCTTCCCTCACCCCAATCCTGATTAAGTATTTCAGCCTGAAACGTTGACTTTCCTGTTCCCAGGATGCTGTCTCACTTGCTTTGCTTTTTCAGCTTCATATGTATTGGCGATATAGTTGTACGTTGAGACCTTATCAGCAACAGATTTTATTGTGCTTTTTATGCATTCCTTTTTGTCTCTTTACTGACAAGCTTATCTCAACATTCTCAATGCAGATCGAGGAAACATTCTTTTCTGTCACTAATGCTCCTGTCTGCTTCGAACTGATTTCATTTGTTTTAACCGTACTTTCATCACTGCTGTTCGTAATGGCATTGTAAACGTAACTCTTGTTATGCTGTAGCTTAATCACACCATTTCCAATATATTTCACAACTTCCTTGGTCTTATACTCCACACATCTTTTCATAAACCCCAAGATCCAATAAGTCCTTCTATAATTTCCTGTCTTCTGTGTCCCTCTCTCCTTAAACAGGGAGGTTACATTTACCAGTCCTCCCTCACTCCAAAATTTCCTGAAAGGTCACCAGCAATGCCTCCACAATTAACTTCGATATCTCTTTAGAACTATGAGCTGTTGTCCAACTGGTCTCGCTGATTGACTCAACTTCACCTTCCCCAGCACGTTGTCTTTACTAAGGTCAGTATACTCAACTCTATACACTGACTGTCTTGAAGTTCTGGCATTTTACTGGTGTCTTCCACCGTGAAGCCTGATGTAAAGTATCTATTCAATTCTTCTGCCATTCTATTGCTTCCCATAACTACTCAAGCCTCATTTTCCAACAGTCCTTTGTTTGTTTTTTTAACTCCATGTCTCCCTTGTTATATATCTAAAATTCGCTTTCCTTATTCTTTTACACGATTAAGAAGCATAATGTTATATTTCACCCTCTCCTCCCATTTGCTGTTATTAGTAATCCGTGATGGAATTTGTAGACTTCGTAATCCTTTGGATTCCCAATAATCTTCACCACATTGTGCGCATTTTCTTTTGTTTTTATGCTTTCCCTGAATTCGTTATCACTCACGGCTGGCTTGTCTTCTGCTTAATATTGTACTTCTTACTTGCGATGAGTTTCTGATGTGCTGCTGAATTATCCCCAGAAACTCCTGTCACTGCTTTTTCACCATCTTCCCGTGCTCAGCTTCCCTTCCAACTGACTCTGGCCAACTGCTCCCTCATGTCTTGTAGTTTTATTACTCAATTATAAGACAGCACATCCAAAAGTGTGCAATAGATGTAAACAGAAGGAGGGACGTCTGAGGCATGGGACAGAAAGAACGATTGAACGAAGTATCAATTAGATTAAAAGAGAAATCGAGAGACAGAGACAGAGACAATTTCACATGGAGATATAAAAATAGAGAAGTCTACATGACTGATATATATAAAGAGATGTACTTCTGTATTTGGATTGACAATTCCTGTGTGTTGTGGTCCTTTATACAGTATACGTGCAACAGAATAATATGTTGAAATATCGGTCTGATGCCAGAACTTTTATCTCCAGCAATATGACAGGCAACAGTTGTTGCCAGAACCCAGCAGGCCAATGTATATGTTTCCCGGTAGAAAATTGATTAACTGAAATAAATTGGAAGCAGGAATTTATAACATACATCCTGAAAAGAATTAGAGATTAGGTCTGGGAATGCAAGGAAGAGGCAGGAGGCAGAGTGTACGTTGAAAGAAGGGGAACATAACATCTCAGCTGAAGACTAAATAACATGTTAACGTTTTATAAATTTTGTGCAACACATGCATCATTTTTGTTAACTATGTCTCTCTTGTTCATTCTGAATATGGTGCACACATATGAACAGTCTTATGTATGCACACACACACACCAACACACAGACAAACACAGAGACACCCACACACACTCACACACACACAGACACCCACACACAGACTCACACCCACACACAGAGACTCACGTACAGACACCCACACACTCACTCGCAGAGACACACACACACGCATACAGACACACATACTCACACACAGACAGACACACAGAGAGACACATGCACTCACACAGACAGACACACAGCCAGACACACACATACACTCTAACACACACACAGACTCTCTCTCTCTCTCTCTCTCTCTCTCTCTCTCTCTCTCTCTCTCTCTCTCTCTCTCTCTCTCTCTCTCTCTCTCTCACACACACACACACACACACACACACACACACACACACACACAAACACTGATCAATAGTTTTTCAGCCATTCTATTTCAAATTATCCTGTTTTATTTACACTGTCACTTGTAATTCCTTCTTTCGAATATATTCTGTTTCTTTCTCTACATTTGATATTATTCTGTCTGTCAAGAAGACATTGGGGACTGGGGGATGTCACTTTACTCCACGTCAGTCTCCACAGTCACTGTCTTCTATCCCTTTCTGGTTCTTAGCCCATTAAAAATACATACTGTGTCTAACCTTTGAATCCAGTTAAACAGGTCACTTTTTTAAAAGATTACCTACAGTATGGAAACAGGTCCTTCGGCCCAACAACTCCACACCGAACCTCCGAAGAGTAACCCACCCCGACCCATTCCCCTACCCTCTATTCATCCCTAACACTATGGGCAGTTTAGAATGGCCAATTCACCTAACCTGCATATCTTTGGACTGTGGGAGGAAATCGTAGCACCCGGAGGAAACCCATGCAGACACTGGGGGAATATGTAAACGTCACACAGACAGTTGCCCAAGGCATGTTCAGTGAACAAAACATTTACTTTTGTGCTAAGGCTACAACAAATCTAAAAAAGAAAAGGCATACAAACTGTGCAATAAGATGTTTGCACCTTTGCACGCAAATTATTGAATTATATTGTGTAAATGATAATTAACTGATAAAAGATATGAGAGTATAATCCAGCGAAATCCGTAGCACAGCGAGAGAATAACAAGCAATTACATTTAAACTTGAGGATTATGGACAAACATTTATTCTGTCCAGAAAAAAAGATGGTGATTTTGCGAGAAAGTGCATTTTCCCCATGATTTGTAATTCCCAATAGTTCACAGTTCAGTGTGGAGACCCCATGTTGGTTGAGAGGGAGCTCCAGGCTCTGAATGAATTCTCACCATCTCAATGTGCAGTTGACGTGTGTCTCTGCACTGTTCATAAATCTATCAGCAGCTTTAATGCCTCACTCCTGAAATAGTTCGCCATTTCCACCAGCTTCTGACCTCTATAGGAGTGCAATAATGTCTTCTCGGAGATAGAAGGCATTTCCTTGAGACTTGACACAAACCATTCACTTTTCCCCCTCACGTTCAGCAAACCAAGTTAAAGCGACACATATGTACCACGAGCAAAGGAACCAGGAGGAACAACATAGAGCAGTCTATCTGAGTAGACTCTGCTTCACTCTTTGTTATTTTCGAGCATCAAAGACATCTTCCTATTTCTGTACACATGGTTCGATAGGCTGAATGGCCACCTACTGGTCATTTGTAAGCTGCTCAAGGACCTGACTTGGCAACTCCGTTCCTGTTTAACATCTCGATGTGCTGACTACACTCCTTTCCTTGTGTAATAGGCAGTAGAGTCTGAGTGGGCTATCCCTATTCTTGTCCAATAGTTTCAATTGATTGAATGGTGTCCTTGCATTCTGTTGAAACCAAGTTTCGGGCAGAAGCTTATGCTCAGAAACGGCGATTTTCCTGCTCCTCGGATGCTGCCTGACCTGCTGTGCTTTTACAGCGCTACACTATCGAGTCTTCAGTCACTGAAGGGTCTCCTCTGTTTCTGTGTACCAGGTTATCGGAATAAATAAACTCTAAATGCTCCTGTCTTGCACTTTTGAAGAACTGAATGGAACAAAGGGACGTAGGACTGAGGAGTAGGAGTGTGTCATTAGACACTTTAAGCCCTCTCAACTGGGCAGTAAGATCGTGGCTGATCTGGATGTGGTCTCAGCTCCACTGCCATATCTGTAGTTCATTGTCCTTTACTATCCAATATCTAAATGCTTTGACTAAATGCAAACACAGAGGCACCATAAACCTCTGGGGAAGAGCATTCCCACTCAAACAACCCTTTGTGAAATTCTCCTCATCCATGTTCTGACAGGGGTTGGACCGACCACTGTTTCATTTTCTAGTCCTGTTCCTCCATTGATCATGATAAATTTTAAATGTAACCTAGTTGGTGATATGACCAATGATATAGGTCTCAAACTAGATCAGGTTCTTTGCTGGGGACAAGACATCTCGATATCTTACATTTGTAAAAATAATTAACCAAAGCAAAGTTACTCAAAGCTAAGATGGAAAAATACATGGCCAACATTTGGACAAATATTAACATTAATATTTATCTTTCAACATACACACAGACACACACTAAGACATACACAGTGTCTCACACACGCAAGTGCACACAGACACACACATACACCTGCCTAAATACAAGCAGGAAAAAAACCCTGCAAAATATCAACTTGAAAGAGCTTTGTCCACGCAACAGTTAAACTCAAGACAAAAGTAAAATAATTAAATGTTATTCTACCTCTGAGGTTGTTCTGCTCACACAAGCAGGATTTATTCCTGGAACATTCGGAATTGGCTTAAAAACGTTTGAATTTAGGCAGTAGGGAGATGCCAATGATTCCTCAACAGTAATCCGACATGAATGATAAAGATGACTGAACGGTTTTCACCTGTCATACATTGCTGCGAGAAGGAACAAGAAAAGAGAGGGAGCAATAAGCAGTGGCTTTTCCAGCATGTTGCATTTTCTCCATCTCGGAGCAGAAATATACAATAATGTTATCTCAACACCAAACTGGACCACGTGAGGCCTCCTTGAACATTCTCGGAACTGTAGGACTATGTCCCTGTTCTCTGCTCCATGTAGGAGTTTTAATGAAGTTACGTTTGTATGTGTCCTCACATTTTTGTCCAATAAAATCATGTCTTCATAGTATTTGTTTTCTTATACTGTGAAAAGCGTATGTAACATAAACATGTTGTTTTCTTAAATTTGAATCCTCAGTTCTAGACTCCCATACCAGAGAAAATGTCCATAGGCTATGCACCAGATACACTCTCCTCAATATCTTATACGGTTCAATACGAACGCCTCTCGTTCTCAATCCTGAAGTGCTCTCGCCTTATAGAGGTTTATAACATCATGAGGAGCAAGGAAATGGTGAAGATCCAAGAACATTTTCCGAGCTTAGGGAAGTCCAAAAATAGAGCTCATAGATTGAAGGTGAGGGGAGAAAGATTTAAAAGGGAAAAAAGTGGGAACTTTTCACAGAGTGTATAGAATGAACTGCCAGAGGAAACGTTGGAGGCTGGGGCAGCTACAGTATTTAAAGTCATTTGAATGAAGTCTTTTGAGTGAACACGAAGGTTTTATGGGATATGGGGAAAATGCTGGCAAATGGAATGTGATTAATTTAGGACACCTGGTCGGCATGGACATGGTGCACCGAAGGGTCTGTTTCCGTGCTGTATGACAGAATAAGGCCAACTTTCCAGGGGCAAGTACAGTGAAACATCTTCGCAAAGCTTCTAAAGCGATTGTGTATATTTATTTTGCAGTTTATGGAATCATCACAGCCCACAATACATCAGATGTTGACTCAGAAATCCCCTGTACACATGCAGTAAAACATCTTGATCGCCTTTTCATGAAGTAATCATTCCTAATTACTTGCTGCATCTGCATACTAACCCCGTGTGATGTATGTACCAGGGTGAACAAATGCCTTTGTACAAATGAGTTTTGTGATCTCTCTTCTTTTAATTAGTTTACTGTTGTTTTACCCTTCTGCCACAGCACAAACCTCAGTAGCCCATGTTATCCTGTTTCTGCTGAAGGTTTACACACTAACCTTCCCTGTCTATATCACATTACAGACTCTCTACCTCCACTTGACATCTTATCGAATCTTCGTGGTTGAGCCAATTGAGTTCCATCCAATCAGTCCCCACACGCAGATCATTTACAGATTCCAAGTAGCTTTTGATGTTGCACTGATCTCTGAGGCACTTCACCAAGTTAAAGATTTCCAACCCGAAAATATACATTTCTGCCGACTGTCTATTTCCTGATAGTTACCCAGGGCTCCCCTTTTCCTGTGTAGCAATCTCGAAAATCGGTGAGACCTCCTCTTGTGCTGCGTAATGTACTGAAAAGGCTGAAGAGATTCATCCTATTCCTTCGTAAATCCTTAGAGGGACAGAAAGGTCTCCTCATGTCTCATTGAATCGATCCAGAATGGCTGAATGCGATTTTCCTCACCTTCTGTAACAGAATTGCGAGGTTGAGTGAGTGAACAACACATGAAGCAAGAGCAGCAGGTGGTCATTCAACCCCTCGAGCTTGCTGCACAATTCAGAATGGACATTGTTGATGTGATTGTAACTAAGCATCCGTTTTCTGTCTGTTCCCAACAATCATTGATTCTCTTGTTCATCAACGATCAATATAACTCCTCCTTGAATGTTTTCAGTAACCCAGTCTTCACTGCTCCTTGGGCATGAGAAGAACACAGACCACACAATCCTGAAGAGAAAGGAACATCCCTTTCCCCGTCTGAAATAGGAATGCCCTTATTCTCAAAATGATTTCCCCTCAAACCAATCATCATTCTTTTGACACAACGATGATGAACAGATATAGACCATTCCGCACCTCAAACCTCCCCAAATTTCCATTAAGCCTCGACGACCAAATACTGACCAGATTAACCTCCACTGAAGTTAAAGGAATTCCAGGTACAATATTTTCACAAGAGTTCAAGAAATTAGAACTGCAAACATTGAACAGTACAGCACAGTAAGAGCCCTTCAGCCCTCAATGGTGTGCCGACCTTTTATCCTACTCTAAGATTAAACTAAACTACAGAGCCTTCCTCCTATTGTCATCTATATGCCTAACCAAGAGTTACTTGAATATCCCTAATGTAGCTGATTCTCCTACCACTGCTGGCAGTGCATTCCACGCACCTATCACTACCTGTGTAAACAATCTGCTTCTGACATGTCCCCAAAACCTTCCTCCAATCACATTAAAATTATACTTTCCTCGTGTTAGCCATTTCCACCCTATGAAAAAGACTCTACTTATCCATTCTATCTGTGCCTCTCATCATCTTGCACACCTCTGTCAAGTCACTGTTCATCCTTCTTTACTCTAATGAGAAAAGCTAAAGCTCCCTCAAACCTTCTTCATTAGACATGCCCTATAGGACAGGCAACGTGCTGGGAACTCCCGTCTTCACCATTTCTGAAGGTTCCACATCCTTCCTTTAATGGGGCGAACAGAACTCAACACAATATTCCAAGTGTGGTCGAACCAGGCTTCTATGGAGCTGCAGCATAAACTCGCAGCTCGAAAATCAATCCCCGAGTTTATGAAAGCCAACACATCATACACATTCTTAACAGCCCTATCACCTTGAGGGCTTTGGCAACTTTGAGGAATCTATAGACGTGGACCCCAAGATCCCTTTGTCCCTACACACTGCCAAGAAGCCTACCTTTAACACGGTAATCTGCAAACAAGTTCAACCTTTGAATGCTCTCTCCTGAAAATGGGAACATGGAGCAGAATCAGGCCCCTTATCCCATTGGATCTGATGTGCCATTGGATTGCAGCTGAACTGTTTCTCACCGACATTCTCCTGCCTTCGCCAAATGATCATTGAATCCCGAATTAATGAAAAGCTTATTCAACTCTATCTTAAAGAAACTGTGTGCAGGAGTGTGTGTGTTTGTTTTTGTGTGTCCATATCTGTGTTTATATATGTTGTGTGTTTAACGTGTCTGTGTATGTTTGTGTGTATCGCCGTGAGACGAGGTCTTGCCGTTTTTTCGGGTAAATCCATTGAATTTGAGATCAACCCGTCACCACCCCCCACACCTCTACGTCTGTCCCTGTTAAGTTTATAGTTACACAATGCCACCCTCTGCTCGCCTCCCCATGCCTTTGCACTAGTGTCAGATTTATTTTGTTTCTTTCAGAGTACATCACATACTGTCAATCTCTCACATTTCATGGCTGTTTGGTTTTTCAAATAACGTCTTTTACGCACAGAGCAGTTTCGTCTGAAACCTAGTGATATCGTTCCTGAGATATTATCACCACCACTGGGTCAGTTTCAGGACTTTTCAATCTTTTTTCATTTATAATTTGTCGGAGTATATTGTAAAACATTTCAAGATAATCAACGTGCAATATATTCATTGCATTGACTTACAAGTGGTTCCGTCAACCTTGCTTGGATGCATTTGCGATGGTAACATTCTTTAATTTGTGCACTCTGTGTCATGAGTAATCTTCAAAGACAAATCACTTCCACATTGCAGAGCGACCATAGACATAACTTGACATGAACATTCTCCAAACTAAGGGTCCTCAGTACGAATACAATCCTCCATATACCAAACTGTGTGTGTGTGCGTGTGCAGATGGTTCTATCAGTTTGGATGGCGCTATGAGCTGCCTCCCTCCCCCTCCCTCCGAGACTTAATTCTCTGATGGTTGTCACCCTGCGGTGCTGTCAACGCAGAGGAGTGTGAAGGCCAGCAGAGGGAGACATTGCATCACTTTAAACACCAGAGAGCCGGACAGATTCTCTGTGTACATGGACACACAGATACACAGAGAGAAGAATACAGGCACGCAGACAAAACGCAGAGATGAAAACAGACACGCAAATACACAAAGAGACAAATACAGACACACAGACATGAATGCAGGTGCACAGGCGCACAGAGAGACGAATACAGACGTGCAGTGACACACAGAAACAAATACAGGCACACAGAGACAAATACAGACAGGCAGATACACAAGAGAAATGAATACAGGCACGCAGATGCACTTAGAGACGAATACAGGCACGCAGATACGGAGATGAATATAGACATGCAAATACACATAGAGACAAATATAGACACGCAGATACACGCAAAGATGAATAAACTCACACAGATGCCCACAGGGATGAATACAGACACATGGATACACACAGAGATGAACACAGACACACAGATACACACAGAGACAAACACAGACGTGCAGCTACACACAGAGACGAATACAGACACACAGATACTCACACATGAATACAGGCATGCAGATAGACATAGAGACGAACACAGACATGCAGATACAGATATGTATACAGACATGCAGATAGACATAGAGACGAATACACACTCGCAGATACAGACATGAATGTAGGCACACAGATACGCACAGAGATGGATGCAGACACGAAGTTACACACAGAAACACGCAGATAGACAGAGAGATGGATAGAGACATGCAGATACACGCAATATGAATACAGACATGCAGATATACACATAGACAAACACAAACACGCAGATACACACAGAGACGAATAGAGTCACACAGATGCCCACAGAAACGAATACAGATACACAAATACGCACAGAGATGAAAACAGACACACGAATACACACAGAGACAAACACAGACGTGCAGGTACACATAGAGTCTCGCAGATGCACACAGAGATGAATTAATGACACACACAGATGAATACAGGCACGCAGATGCACATAGAGATGAATACCGACACACAGATACACAGAAAGACAAATATAGACACGCAGATACACAGAAAGACAAATACAGACACGCAGTTACACACAGAGATGAATAAAGTCACAGAGATACCAGCAGTGACGAATACAGATACACGTATACACACAGAGCTGAACACAGATAAACCGATATACAGAGACAAAAACAGACGCGCTGATACACACAGAGATAGGCAGATAAACACAGAGACGAATAGAGTCACACAGATACAAACAGAGGTGAACACAGACAGTCAGATACACACAGAGACGAATACAGACATGCAGCTGCACATAGACATAAATACAGGCATGTAGATACTCACTGAGACAAATACAGATATGCAGATATACACAGCGATGAATGCAGAAACGCAGATACACACAGTGACAAAATCAGACATGCAGAGACACACAGAGATGAGCATAGATGCACAGACACACACGGAGACTGATGCAATAGCACATATACTAAAACATGCACACATAGACAAATACCAATACACAGCTGCACATGCACACACAGATACCCAGTCATCAATACAGACGTACTACACCCACTGCCACACTGATGTTTATATAGACATAGGGAATCTGCCCGTGTTTATTTTTTCACGTGGTGACTTTCTCAGTATTTCACTCACTCTGTGTGGCTTGTGTCAATCTCTCTGCTGTTCCATAGGTAATTCTCTGCAACCTCTCTATATCTTCCACCTCATTCCTTTAATGAGGTGACTAGAACATGGTACTACAAGTGTGTGTTATGACACAGCGATGAACCCTTCTGTTAATGAAACCAAACACTCAGAAAAGCTCACCTCGCTCATAATCTGTTAAAGTCAAGTGACAGAGAGCTCGCAAATTCCGCTACTTAACAGGAAATAATATCAATGTATTCCTTAATTCTAAAAGTGAACATTGAACAACAACGGTTTTTCCCTACTCTCAGCTTCCCTTTTTCTGAACTGTTATCTTCATCCACCTTTAACAATGTACTCTTCCAATTAAAGAAAAACTGTATTAAAATTACATAAACCAGACAGTGGCTGTAGTATCCAATGCCCTCCTTCTTTCCACTGAATATCTCCCTGGGTCATGTTCTGTCTTTTAATGCAAGGGTTTTTGGTCCAAAAAATGAATCTTGCATAGAGAATGTTGGTCATGGCAGACTATCCCGATGGAATTTTACTCTCTGTCTAACTTCCAAAATGCGTGCCTCTTTATTCCCTCACTATCAACTCATCTCCTTGGTTTGATGTTGGCAAAACAATAAATTTAAAATCGAATGGGTTTAGTATAGTGTGACATAATTTAAACTTGGTTGTTTAAATTCGAATAGTTGTCAAAAGAGCAACCAAATCTCAATATATCTGTTTCACAGCCAGATGTTACATAGTTTCAGTCCAGTCTACTCTGAAAATATTAGCTAGTCATGTGACAAGTACTTGCAAGCTATCAATGCAGAACAGCATTCAACTTCATCACAGTGGGTTAAACAGTGGGATTATAGAGCTGCAGCATAACGTCACAGCTCTGAATCTGATCTCCCTGGCTGTGAAAGCCAACACCTCATATGTCTTCCAAACAACAGCATCAACCTGGATGGCAACTTTGCAGATCTATAGACATGACCCCAAGATCCCGCTGTTCCCGATTTATCTCAATCTGTCACTCATCAGCTCAGTTCTGTCAATGTCCTGTTGCAACCTACAACAGCCCTCCATTCTAACCACCAACTCCACCAAAGTTCGTGACATCAGCGAACCTATGAACCCACCCTTCCAATTCGTCATCCAACTCTCTTATAAAAAAATCACAAAGAGCAGAGGTCCCAGAACAGATCACCAAGCTAGTCACCAAGCTCCAGGCTGCATCTGTTCCATCTACCACCATCTTCTGTCTTCTATTGACCAGCCAATTCTGCATCCAGACAGCCAGATCTCCCTGTAAGCCACGCCTCCTTATCTTGTGAATGAGCTTACCGTGGATAACTTTTTCAAACGCCTTGTTAAATTCCATATATACCACATCCACTGCTCTAATTCATCAACGTGTTTTGTCACATCCTTACGGAATTCAGTAAGATCTATGAGGCATGACCTGCTCCTCACAAAGCCATGTTGACTGTCTCTAATCATTTATAATTTTCCAAATATTCATAAATCCTGTCTCTCAAATCCTCTCCAATACTTTGCCCGTCACTGCTATATGACTGGTTAGCCAATAATTCCCAGGATTATCCCTATTCCCTTTCTTGAACCAGGCATTAACTTTTGCCAGCCTCCTGTCATCTGGCACCACTCCAGTGTAAAGTGAGAATGCAAAGATCATCGCAAAATGCGCAACAATCTCTTCTCGCTTCCTATAGTATCCTATGGCATATCCTGTTTGACCAAATAAATTTATCTTTCCGTGTGTTTCTCAAACTTTTCAACACATCGTCCTGTTCTAGCATATCCACCTGTTTCATGCTGTCCTCAGAAACGTCAAGGTCCATCTCATTAGTGAATACTGAAGCAAACCTTCATTAAGAACCTCCCCTACCTCCTCCGACTCCTGGCGCAAGTTCCCTCCACTATCACTGATCAGTCCTACTCTGCCATCCTCTTGTTCCTGACATAAGTGTAGAACTTCTTAGGTTTTACCTTAATTCTACCCACCAAGCCTTTATCGTGCACACTTTTATCTCTCCTGAGTTCATTCTTCAGTTCCACCCTGGTTATCTTGCAACCTTCTAGAGCATTGTCTAACCCTTGCCTCCTCAACCTTATGTATGGTAGATGAGAACAATAGGCCCACTGGGAACATCAGACAGCAGACGATCAGGGTGATGAGAAACACTTGCCATGTCTGAACGGCTCAGAGTGAACCCTCTGGTATACACGGTATCACTATGTCCTGTAATCCCTCTGTATTTCAGTCACATACTGCCTGCCGTTCTTCCTGGAAGAAAATGACAGGTTATATATGACGTTAAAGCCCACCTGCCAAACTTTTATCCATTGATTAACTTGTTCATATCCATTTACAGACACTACAACTTCCATTGATTATTTAATTTCCTGCTTATGTTAGTTCCATTGGCAAACTTAGTTACAGTACATTTGTTCCACTTCTCTAGGTCATTGATATAGATGGTAAATAGCTGAGGACCCTGCACTGGTCACTGTGTGACCCGACTGGTTACATTCTTTTAAACTGATTAAATTGATTTATCCCGAGTGCCTGAATTCTGGCCAAACACCAGTTCTCACCCATTCCTATGTAACACGTTTGAAGGGCTGAAGAAGGACGAGGAACATCAGTCAGCAATCCAGCCCCTCCAGCCTGCTCCATTATTGAATACAATCATTTCTGATGTCAACCTACTCCACCATTGAATACAAACATGGCTGAAGTCAGCCTGCTCCACCATTGAATACAATCATGGCTGATGTCAGCCTACTCCACCATTGAATACAATCATGGCTGATGTCAACCTACTCCACCATTGAATACAAAATGGCTGACGTCAGCCTACTCCACCATTGAATACAATCATGGCTGATGTCAACCTACTCCACCATTGAATAAAAACATGGCTGATGTCAGCCTACTCCACCATTGAATATAATCATGGCTGATGTCATCTCGGACTCAGTCCCACTTTCCGGCCCACTCTCCATATCCCTTCAGTAACTCAATATCCCATAATCCACTGCACTGTGGAACAGTGGATTACACTGATTTACAATCTTTTGATAGAAGTTCTCTCATAACTGTTTTAAATCATCTCCACTTATCCTAAAACTATGATCTCTTGTTGTAGATTGCCCCACATGAGGAAATACCCAATGCATGTCGACATTATCAATCACCTTTAGCATTGTCCAGTCCTTAGAGATATCCTCAATTTTTTCTAAACTCCAGAGAGTATAGGCCTGAATTGCTCAATCTCCCTTCAGAAGACAAACTCCTTATCTCTGGAATCAGTCTAGTAAACCTCTTCTGATCTGCCTCTATGGTAATTACATCCCTCCTGCAGTCAGGACATGAAAACTGTACACAGGACTCAATTGCGATCTCACAAATGCCTGTCATTATTGCAGCAGTACCTCCCTCGCTTTATAATCTATTCTTTCAGAAATAAATGCCAAATTTGTAGTTTCCTTTCTCATTATCTGTTACACCTGCATCTGTGCTTTTTGCGATATGGATGAGGATACCATATCCCTCTGTACCTAAGCACTCTGTAGTTTCCCTCTGTTTGGATAGTAAGTTGCCTTTCTGTTACACCGACCAAAACGGCCTCATACTTTTCATTGTTTCATTTCATCTGGCAAAAAATGGCCCAAGCTATCCTTAACCATTCATTACAATTTATCCCCTGAGTCAGTGTCTTCTGAAAAACTGATTATAGCATGTCCATCCCCTCAAATAGGAGATAGTATTGATTGCTAATAGTTGGAGCCTGGGGACTGAGCCCTCTGGAATTTTTGGAAACAGAAATTGAACCAGTTATTCCAACTCAATACAATTCTTTGTTTCGCCAAGCCTACATCCAAGCGAATAGATTACTTCTAACCATATGCGATCTTATTCTGCAGAATGATCTTTATTCAATGTCTTCTGCAAATCCTGATTTTACATCTCCAGCATCCCCATTATGCAGCTTGCTTTTCACTCTCTTAAAGACTCAAATAAATAATGAAAATACGATTCATGCTTTGTAAACTTATGTTGATTCTGATGGATTGTGGCTTGACTCGGCAAATGTCCTTTCATTAATTCCTGAATAATCGATTTTAACAATTTTCTTAAATTCCAGCAGTTTTGTCACTACTTTATATTCCATCGTGAAGGTGATAAGCTTGAATTCTCACCTCTATATATTCTCTTCATTCCCTCCAATCCTGTATAATTGACGCATGGTGTGAAATGACCTACTCTGTTTGCTGCGTAAGAAGCATGAGTGGCTGAATGGACTTTTTATCTTCCCTGTGCACAAAATCAATGGGCTCATATCAAAACAAAATCAAAACAAAATATAGATTAAACCGAGCTGAACCAAGGCAAATTAAATTAAATTACACGAAGTTACATCACCCAGCACAATACTACCAAAGCTCCCCATCACTGGTAGCATGTGTTGCCATATCCATATTTTTTCAGAATTCTTCCTCTCAGAGCCCTCACCGTTACACAAATGTCCTGATCAATATAGCCTATAAAACCATGTCTATATGGTTGAAATAGGGCCGCCACGTCCTATAACAATGTTCATGTTTCTGTTGCCCATACTCGTAAGGAGGTCCAGGGGGGTGGGCTCCATAACTAGTCTACACCACGATCAGAGTCCCGGGAGGTTTCCTGGAACCCAGTTCATCAGAATGTTCTTCCTCGCACAAAATCAAAGAATACTAAACAATTTATTCCAATGTAAGTCCAAAGAGGGAAGGTTCAGCGAACCCAAGAGGAGGGAACCAGATTTGCCTTGACCTTGGTTCCCAAAACCCCTTCCAAAACACTTGCTATAGTGCACCAATACCTACGAAGCTTGTGGCATGATCACAAGCAATAAGTAAGTATACCAACATCTATTGTACATTTGGGGCATATTGGGGACGCTCCTGTCTTAAAGTTGACAAGCTGCTCCAGTGTCAATTAAACCCAGTGGAGTACCTTCAACTGCATAGCCTACGTCCTATTGCAAATTGAAATCTTCCTTACGGTCTCCCAATTATTTTCCCACTCCTCTGGAGATATCTCCACCCACAATTCCTGAACCCAGATTCCATGCAGCCGCTTTATATTCTTTGAGACACTACCTCTTAATAAATGATAGAGGGTGCTGACCGAGAGACCACCTGTGGACCGAAGCTCTCTTCTCTCCATTTCCGACCAATGGGGACGAACCATTAATGTAGTCTTTTTTTTCTGTCTAAAATTCCTCATCTGAAAGTAACGAAAGTGGCCCCTCTAAGATAACTCATATTTCTGGCTCAGCTGCTCTAGAACCATCATGACCACCACGTCAAATAATTCTCCCAAACAGGAAACTCCTCTGGACTCCCAGAGCCGAAAGCCATAATCCATCAATCCCAGCTGGGATCCGAACAATCCTACAATGGGAATAAAAGGGAAAGTTCATTTTTGTAAATTGCCCTCACGTTGTCACATCATTTTCCAGGCTTTAACTATTTTATGGACAATTGGATTTCTGCAATGGTCCATAACAGTCCTCGTCTTGCCCACGAACAACAGATTAATGAGGGGTCATTTTGCCTGGGTTACCTCAATGTCCAGCCAAACTGACCGCAGGTCTTTACAAGCTCAATCAGCCACATCCGATTGCAGGGAACCTCGTTGGTATTTCTTAAAGTCCAGACAATCACACCCTTCATCTCCCGCAGAAGCTGCAATTTGGCGAGCTTCATAACATGCCATCTATGGTGCCAGATAAACAAGCTTAACCAACTGTAAAGCCTTCATAGAACCGACCTGGAGAGCATCAAAAGGACCATTCACGTGGAAGAGAAGAAACGAGGAAGTACATTCCTATTAACCGGAGGTATTCTACCCAATCAGGATATAGGAATATCTTCCCAGAGCCGAAGGGCCTGCCTTATCTTCTCGAGCACCTGCGTGAAGTTTGCTTTATATAATTGACCGAAGGCTGGTGTGACAAAAATTCCTAAAAAAGGAAACCTCCTTGTGACCATCTGAAAAGGAATCGGATTGCACCCCCCATGATCAGGTACATTAATAACACCCCGACAGGCATGGCCTCCGATTTCATTCACTACTGTTCACAGGCCTCCAGACTGAAAAGCAATCCTCTACCAATCACTGTCGCCTCCCTTCAATCTGATTTTGTATTCAGTTGGCTTGGGTGCGTTGTTTCCCATGTGACCTAACTTTACTAACTTGCTCATATGCACAATCTTGTCGCAGAATTGCTCCAGTCTATATGGAAAGCATCCGCAACACTGACTTCATCAATATGCTTTCTCACCTCTTTAACAGACTCAGTCAAATTAGTGCAATACGATTTCTCATGCAAAAAGCTATGGTGACTCTCCCAAATCAATCCTTATCTTTGAAAATGCATGCAATTGGCTATCTCTCAGAATCCTCTCCAATAACTCACAGACCACTCATGTCAGGCTCACCGGTCCAGAGTTCCCTTTGTTGTTGAGTAACTGTTTTCTTTTCTACTGCCTCTCCTCCATTGGTCACAGCAAATTATTGGTGCAACCAGTTTGATGATATGGCCTATGATATAGGTCGCATATTAGGTCAGGGTCGTCCTAGGAAGAAGTCTTGTAGATTTCCTTCATCTGTTAAAATAACAAATTCATGATGGAAACAAAAGTTCCTCAAGGTATGATGGAAAGATGAATGACAAACAGTATAGAAATTACAAAATGTACATTGATATTTCCATTTCTAAAAATTATGATGAGCACAAATATATGCAGACACATGCACAGATACATACACAGACAGGCGTATATAGACACACTCAAACACACACACACAGACATACGCACACAGACACACTCAAACACATTCACACAGACATGCACACACAGACTCAAATACACAAAAGTACAGACACCCAAAAACATGGACACATAGACACACATGCACATGTAAATACAAACACTAACACAGACAAATGCATGAAACCATAGAGCGTAAAATATTGGAGCAGAGAAAAGGCCATTTGGCCCATCCAGTCTACTGAACTATTGATCATGGATGACATGTTTTTAAAGCCAATTCTACTTCCCTCTCATAACAATCCTTGAGCCAATCTTTAATCATAACTTATTGTGTTTTACCCTAAAGACGCTAAGATGTTTGTGTGTGGCATGCGCATGCATGTGTGTCTCTCTGTATATGTGTCTGAGCGTGTGTGTGTATGTCAGTGCGTGTATGTCTCTTTGTGGGTCTATGTGTGTCTGTGTACATGTGTTATCTGTGTGTGTGTCTATGCGTGTGCATGTGTCTGTGTGTCTCTGTGTGCGTGTCTTTGTGTGTGTGTATCTGTGCATGTGTGTCTGGGTGTGTGTGTCTGTGTACGTGTCTGTGTACGTGTCTGTGTATGTTTGCCTAATAGCAGGAGACAGCATTATCGAGGAGGGGTGTTTTTCAGACTGGAGGCCTGTTGTTATGGACCAGGCCAGACCACTCAAAATTTTCTTAACCAGGCTGTGCATACCGTAACATTGTAATTTGTTTCAGTAAGTGCACAGTGAAAATTATCAGGTTTTAAAACAGAAGAAAAAATACAAAACTACACAACTAGACTTAATTAGCTGTTCTGGAATCACACAAACATCCCAATAAGCAAACCCCCCTTAAGAACAGTGCAAATGTAACAAATGCTTACAGGCTGAAGCTAGAAGGGCAGAAGGAGAGAGAGAGAGAGAGAGTGAGAGAGAGCCTGTCCACACAGCTAAACAACAAACTGGTTCTGGACTTAACTGCTCACTTAGAAAGCTGGCCACTCCCCTTTCGTTATACCTTTAACCACAAAACCACTTAATCTCTGTACCAAACCTCTGTACCTTGGAGCCGGGAACAATTTACGACCGCTCTGAAAAGAAAATTAAGGACACAGTATCTTTGAGCAAAGGAAGCTTTTAGAGAAAAGGGACCTGTTTTGTGACACTGTGCACAGTGGTGTTCCACAGGGACGTGCGCTCAATCCATTTTTGTTTGACATTTCGACAAAAGATTCAGATGAGAATGATAGAAGGCGTGGTTACAAATATTGTGGATGAAACCAAGTTTGGCTGTAAATTGGACTGTGAAGATTACACAGGGACCTACATAAAATGGCTTGATGAATCTTAGAGTTGTACAGCATGGAAGCAAACACTTTTGACCAACTCGCCCATGACATCTGATTTCTGAAATTAATCGTACCCTGCTTTGTGGGCGTCACGGTGGCACAGTGGTTAGCACTGCTGCCTCACAGCGCCAGAGATCCGGGTTCAATTGCCGCCTCAGGCGACGAACTGTGTGGAGTTTGCACGTTCTCCCTGTGTCTGCGTGGGTTTCCTCCGGGTGGTCCGGTTTCGTCCCACAGTCCAAAGATGTGCAGGTCAGGTGAATTGGCCATGCTAAATTGCCCGTTGTGTTAGGTAAGGGGTAAAGGTAGGGGTATGGGTGGGTTGCGCTTCGGTGGGGCGGTGTGGACTTGTTGGGCCGAAGGACCTCTTTCCACACTGTAAGTAATCTAATCTAATCTAATCTAATCTATTTGGGGCGGTGCGGTGGCTCAGTGCTACTGCCTCACAGTACCAGGGACCTGTGTTTGATTGCTGGCTCAGCTGACTGACTGTGTGGAGTTTTTACATTCTCACTGTGTCTGCGTGTGTTTCCTCCCACAGTCCAAAGTTGTGCAGGTTATGTGAATGAGCCATGCAAAGTTGCACATAATGTCAGGTGCATTAGTTGGGGGTAAATGTGGCGAGATGGTTCTGGGTGGGTAACTCTTCAGAGGGTTGGTGTGGACTTGTGCTACACTATAGCAAATGTAATCTATTTGCCAGCAATTGGCCCATATCACTCTAAATCCTTCCTATTAATCTACCCATCTGTATGATTTTTAAATGTTGTAATTGTACCAACCTCCACCACTTTGTCCGGCAGTTCATTTCCACTTTCTGAGTGAAAAAGTTGCCTCAAGGTGACTTTAAAATCTTTTCCCTCTCACATTAAATCTATGCCTACCAATTTTGGACTTCCAAACATGGGGAAAAGATGTTGACTACTCACCCCCTATCCCTGCATTTCATGAATGTATAAACCTCTAGAAGATGCAAATGTCCCTCCCACCCAGGGTCTGTGCTTTCAGTCATCCGGGGCTTAAATTCTAAAATTCAATACCGACACCTCTTCCATAGTGATCAAACCACAATTTTAAAATAATTTCAGTCAACGCGTTCAGACATATTATCAAACATCTCTCGTAGGATTAGAACCTAGACCTTTGGGGGCCAGAGTTTGGGACACTACCACCACTTCACAATAGCCCCAAAACTCGCAAAATTATTCTCCTGTGTGTTTGTTCATCAGCCTGTTCTGACACGCTGCACCAGAATCTAGACCATCTGGTCTCGAGCTAGGGACACTACCAGACAAGTTCTGGGATTGAAATAGAATCCAGAGCTCTGCCTCAGATGCAGGGATACTACCGACTACACAAGAACTACACCATGCCCAAATATTTTACTTTAAATGCCAGCTTTCAGATCGGTATTGATTCATTGAAATCTGGTTCACTTTACTGACTTACCCAGTTCAAATAATTACGTTGTTAAAAAATGCAAAAACCATAAAACTTGCCTCAACTGTAGGATATCAAGTTTACGTGCTCTGCCTTCGAGATAAACTACGAACATCTTTTATTTCCAGTATTATTTTCATATTATCTCCAGTTTAAATGGCTATTATCTGTAGTCTGCAATATGAGGGAATGAAATCCTGTAGACACACTCTGCACTGTGAAGGAACTCGAATAGATATCAACACTGAACATCAGAGACAAAGACAGAGCATACTTACTGGCCTGAAACACCCACCTGTAACGTGTGACTTCCCTCTTCCTGAAACCATTAAATTATACAAGACAACTGATGACTTTCCAGCCTTTCTTCCCCAGTGTTATCACTTACTGGGCTAAAGAATTGTAGCTAGAGCTTAATGTTGATAAATTCAAGGTATTTTACTTTGGTAAAACAAAATAATAAAACAATTATACAATTAAATGTTGAGTCATTGCTCGTGTTGTAGAACAGAGCAACTTCGGGTTTCGGGCATAATTCTTTGAAGTTTGCTTCATATGTAGACAGTGTGGTTATGAAGGTGTTTCACTTGTTGGCGTTCATTATAAAGACATAGAGTCATAGAGATGTACTGTACAGAAACAGACCCTCTAGTGCAATTTGCCCATGTCGACCAGATACCCGAACATAATCTTGGCAATTTTGCCAATACTTGCCCGTATCCCTCTGAACCCTTCGTATTTATATATTCATCCAGATGTCTTTTAAATACTTTAATTTGACCAACCTCTGGCAACTCATTCCATACACATACAACCCTCTATGCATAAAAATTGCCCCTGAGGTCCCTTTTAAATTTTTCCCCTCTTATCCTAAACCTGTGCACTCTAGTTGTGGACTCGCCCACCCTGGGGCAAAGACATTATCTATTTACCGTATGCATGCCTCTCATGATTTTATAAACTTCTGTAATTCACCTTTGAGCCTCTAATGACTCAGAGAAAACAGCCCCAGCCTATTCCTGCTCTCCCTACAGCCCAAATCGTCCAGCCCTTGCAAATCTTTTCTGAACCCTTCCAAGTTTCTCAACATCTTTCCGATAGGAATGAGACAAGAATTGCACGCAGTATTCCAAAAGTGCCTAACCAATGTGCTGCACAGCCACAAAATGACCTCCCAACTCTTGTACTCAGTGGTTTGAACAATTAAGGAATGAATATTAAACACCTAGTTCACTATCCTATCGACCAACAACTCCACTTTCAAGGAAATATGAACCTGTTCGCCAAGGTCTCTTTATTGAGCAAAACTCTCCAGGACTTTATCATGAAGTGTATAAGTCATGCTCTGATTTGCTTTTCCAAAAGGTAGCACCTCGCATTTATCTAATTACATCTCCATCGCTACTCCTCAGTGCATTGGCCCATCTGATCAAGATTCCAGTTTACTCTGTGGTAAATTTCTTAACTATTCACGACACCTCTAATTTTGGTGTCATCTGCAAATTTACTAGCTATATCTCCTATGTTTACATATAATCATTTATATAAATGACGAATAGCAGTGGACAATCCTTTGAGTACAGGAGTTGAGGCGTTATGTTCTGGTTGCACAAGACTTTCGTGAGGAATGTCCTGGAGCACTGTGTGCAGTTCTGGTCGCCCGTTGTATAGAGAATATTATCAAGCTCGGGAGAGTTCAGAAGAGGTTTATCAGGATGTTGCTGGGAATGGAGTGTTTGAACAGGATCAACAGACTCAGACATTTTCTACTGGAGGGTAGGAGGCTGAGAGGTAACCTTGTACAGGTTTATAATATCATGAAAGGTATCGATAATGTTGAATATTAGGTCTCTTTTTCTTTGAGTGAGGGATTGTTTTAATATAAGAGAGGAAGTTTCTTAAAAGACATAGCTTCATAGAGCTGCATAGCATGGAAACAGACCCTTTGGTCCAACGTGTCCATGTCAACCAGATAGCCAAAATTATTCTCCTCCCATTTACTGGCATTTGGTCAATTTCCATCTAAACCCTTCCCATTCATCTGTCCATCCAGATGCCTATTAAATGTTGTAATTGTGCCAGCCTCAATACCTTCCTCTGGAGGCTCATTACACACGGACCATCCTCTACATGAAGATGTTGCCCATTCGAACTCATTTATGTCTTTCCCATCCCACATTAAACCTTTGCCATCTAGTATCTTTTTCTCCACTACCCTAGGGAAAAGACCTTGGCTATTCACGCTATCCGTTGCACCCATGATTTTACTAACCTCTAATATCAACCTTCATCCTCTGATTCTCCAGGGAAAACAGGCTTAGCCTATCCAGCCTCTCCCTGTAACTCAAAACCTCCAACCATGGCAATCTCAGCGTAAACTCTTCTTGGACCTTTTCAAGTTTGACAACATGCTTCCTAAGAGCAGGGAGATCAGAAGGGCACACAGTATTTCAAAAGTGGCCTAACCAATATCCTGTACAGTCGCAATCCAGTCTCCTAACGCATATACACAATGCACTGACCAATAACATATCAAATATTTTCTTCCCTGTCCTATCTACCTGCAAATCCACTTTCAAGGAACTATAAACCTGTACTCTGAGATCATTTTGTTTAGCAACACTCCCCCGGATTTTACCATTAAGTTTATAAGTCCTGCCCAGATATGCCTTTCCAATATGCAGCATCTCACATTTATCTAAATTAAACTCTGTCTGCCACTCCTCGGCCCATTGACCCATCTGATTAAGATCCCGTCGTAATCTGAGATAACATTCTTTGCTGGCCACTGCACCTCCAATTTTTGTGTCACTTGCAGACTTACTAACTGTCCTATGTTCATATCATAATCATTTATATTAATGACGAAAAGTAATGGACCCAGCACCGATCTGTGTAGCACTCTAATGGTCACAGGCCTCCAGTCTGCAAAGAAACCCTCCACCACCACCCTCTGTCCTCTACCTTTGAACCAGTTCTCTATCCAACTGGCTAATTCTCCCTGTATTCCATATGATCTAACCTTGTTAACCAGTCTCCATGGGGAACTATGTCAAATGCTGAACTGAAGTCCATATAGATCACATCCAGCGATCTGCCGTCATCAATCCTCTCACTTACTTCTCAACAAAAAAAATCAAATTAGTGAGACATGATTATCCACGCACAACCCCATTTCACTCTCCAGACAAAGGGCTTTTGCACAGAACGTCGATTTTCCTGCTCCTAAGATGCTGTGCATTTCCACTACCACTTTCATCTAGACACTGATCTCCACCATCACCATCCTCACTTTTGCCTGTCCTGAATCAGTCCTTGCCTTTCCAAATGCATGTAAATCCTGTAGCTCATGATTCCCTCCAACACTGTGCCCACCGCTGATGTCAGGATCCCCAATCTATAGTTCATCGCTTTTTCTTTCTATTTTGTTTAATTGCAAACCTTTACTCAAACTCATGACTTCCAGCATTTCACCTGTGGCTATTGATGAAAACCACATCTCAGCAACGGACCCAGCAATCTTAGCTTCCTACAAATTTATTGGGTCCACCTGATCAGGACCTGTGAGGTGATTCTTTTTTTAGACAGCATTTGGTTCGTGGAGGGAATGAACTTCCTGAGGAAGTGATGGATATTGGGTAAAGTTATTTAAAGTTGATTTAAAATGCATTTGGTTAAGTACATGAATAAGAGAACACTTGGACAAATCTGGACCCAGCGCAGGCAGGTGGGAATAATTTAGCTTGGGATTGTGGTCAGCATGGACTGTACGAGCCAATAGGCCTGTTTGCAAATACCGTGTATAACTCGATAAGTTTGTGTGTGTTTGTATGTCCAAGTATGTATCTGCATATTTCTGTTCGTGTTTGTCTATTCCTGTGTGTCTACATATGTCTCTGTTAACCTCTGTTTGCATGTCTATCTCTCTGTGCTTGTTACATGTGTTCCTGCATTAGTGTGTGGATCTCTGTCTCTGCATCTCTGTGCAATGGGATCTCTTCTTGTTTTTGGCGTGAATCACTGAAACGGGATCAAAATCACTCTCACTTCCTCTCCCTTTCTCACTTTTCTTTAAAATGATACAAGCCCACACTCTTCTGGTCTGGTTTAGGTCTTTTCAATCCTTTCTCACATGTAAGGTTACTTGTCAGAGTAAAACATCAATACTTCCAAGTTAAAGAAAGTGCATTAAAATTAATCTCATCGCCTTGGAAAGTGGCTCACTCGGAATTGCTTGGATATAATTGCAATGGAATTATGCTTTAATGTGTATACTGTGCATTGGAAATACTACCCAGTGAAAAACCATTTCCACATTGCAGAAGGAGCGCAGACATTTCTCCACACGAACATGTTCCACTCTGCGGGCCTAAGGTCAATGACAATCCTCTCCAAACCAACCGAGTGTGTGCATGTGCATGTGTGTATGTTCACCCGCGCGTGTATGCGTGTGTGTGTGTGTGTGTGTGTGTGTGTGTGTGTGTGTGTTTGGTGCAATCAAAATTCAGGTTGGATTGTGCTGTGAACTGCTGCCCTCCGTCTCTCCCTCCCAGACTGAATCCCTGATCGTTTACACACTTCAGCATCACGATTACAGTGGCATGGGGGGTGGGGGATCGGGGTGGGGGTGCAACAGAGATTGACAACAACAGAAATCTCCACAGCTCTGGAAGCATCTTTGGACAAAAATGAAAGTTGACATTTTACAATGAGTGATCCTTACTCAGCATTCATATCGGGGGATATTACATCACTTTAAATACCACAGAGACTGCCAGACCCGCCCCACACAGATACACACACGAATACAGACACATAGAGGCACTCACTATGCATTGACAATAATACAGACATGGAGCTTGTGTCAACATTTCACTCCCTCTGTCTGGTGTGTGTCAGTATTTTTGGGTGGAATATGACTGTCGGACAATTTCAATATTTTCAGATACCAAACCTAAAAGAATTGTGAAGTTTGTTGAGGACGGTATGGAACTCCAACTGGAAAGTTATAAATTGGTGTAGTCTTCAGGTGTATGGCAGATGAGGATCAATGCAGCGCAATGAGGTGGTGCTCTTTAGTAGGAAGGACATTGAAAGACAATATAAAACAGGTTGTACCGTTATAAAGGAGGTGCAGGAACAGATGGCCCAGGGTGTATATGAGAACAGATTATTGCAGATGCCAGGACAACTGGGGAAAGCAGTAAATCTCACAGATTAGTTTCAGTATCTGAGCTGTTTACAGGGGGAGGTGTAGGAGGGAATCTCCATGCTTCCTTCCTGGGAGGTGGTGGTGACGATGTGTTGTGAGCCCACCCTCCTGCCCACCGAGACCGTGGGGATTCCATTTGTACCAGCTCGACATAAAAGGAAGATGGTATCAGGGCCACGGCTTCTAAGTTGTGCCGGCGGGAAATGGAGCTGCCAGTGGGTTTAAAGTGAGAATTGCCCTTCACTGAACATTACTCCGTACTCGATCCGTGGGACGTGGATGTTTCAGAATTTCCACACGAGGCGTCCCAGTCCTTTCTGGCGCATACCAGGGTCCTCTCCACATGGCGGGGGGAGGGGGTTGAGGGAACGGATATCGGGCACTCCACCACCTGGCTTGGCCCTTTCTGTCCTATTCCAGGCTGTTTCTCCTGGAATGGGAGAAAGGTAGGTAGGGAGGGAGGGAGTGGGTACCCCTGCTGTTAATGTAGGTGGGGGGAGATATGGTGAGTTGTCTGGAGGGAGTCAGTCCACAGTGTTGTATCCATTTAATGTTATCGGTGTGTGTATGGGGGGTGGGAAATAATGGAGAGAGAGAGAGAGAGAGGGTAGAAGCTGCAAGCAGTAGTGAGAGCTGTGGAGCATGAACGTTTTTCTGGATCGCTGCTGTAACAGATATACAGTGAGTGTGAGGGAGCAGAGAGAATACGGTGACACTTATCCTGACAGAGCGGGGACGGTTATTGATGCTTGTCCTGTATTGCTATACATTTCTTCACACCGCAGATACTGCACTGAGCTGGGTGGGGAGCTCAGACCATGCTCTGTGAGTCTGATAGTTTGACCCTTTCTGTGAAGAGAATGGTCCCCCTCTGTTCTACCCCATCCACGAGGACCTCCGTCCCCCCTTCGGCAAACTGTGGTGTAATTGCCCCTTATCTGCCATGCTCGGGGTAAACTGTACAAACCATCTCTGACATCAAAAAAGCTCAACTGTGTGCCCATTGGCCTTTTAAAGATGGCACCAGTACCAGTGATCACGGAATACCTAGGGGCATCAGTGCGATAGTGAGTACCTCCAGCCGTGATGGGTGGGAGAATAGGGCTGGCATTGAATGAGAGGGACACCATGGGGTGGGGTAGGTAGTTAATGAGGTGTGTTCGATAAGGTAGCACTAGGAAATTAGCTCGACCTTGTGCAGACAATCCCTCTGTCACACTCAATGAAAATGGCACTGAGATAAATTATGGTTAGATCCAGCCCAATGAGACGAAGACACTGCTGAGCCCAATCCCAGTTATAACGCTGCAGCTGCTTGACCAATGCTCTCCATCACAGAGAAGGAGCTCAACGTCACCTTCCCCTTGGGAAATATCGCAGGGCAGGAGACTGAGCTATCAGTGGGGAAGCACTTTGGGACACATAATCATAATTCTATTAGTTTTAAAATATAGATGGAAAAGAATGAACTGGGTCTAAAAGGTAACGCTCTAACGTGGAAGAAGGCCAATTTTGATGATATTAGCAAGAACTTCCAAACTGGATTGGAACAGATATTCGCACTTACGGGGCCAGCTGGGAAGAGGGAAGCCTTCAAAAAGGAGATGTAAATATCACAGAGACAGTCTGCCCCTGTTAGGGTGAAGGGTAAGGAATGCTGGAGGACGGGAGGAATTGAGTGTCTGGTCACCGATAAGAGGGAAGCATATGTCAGGTAGGGAGAGCAGGAGTCAAGTTTTTATTCAGTCCTCATTCACGGGTTGAGGGTATCACTGGTTGGACCTGCATTCATTACCCATTACTAATTGCCCAGCGGGCAGTGGGCCTCCGTCACTGCCGCTCCCTCATCACCAGTCGCCTGGAGGAAGAAAGCCTCATCTTCCGCCTTGGAATACTTCAACTACTGGGCATCAATGTGGACTTCAACAGTTTCCTCATTTCCCCTTCCCCCACCTCACCCTAGTTCCAAACTTCAAGCTCAGCACTGACCCCGTGACTTGTCCTGACTTGTCCTATCTTCCTATCTTCTTTTCCACCTATCCACTCCACCCTCCTACCGCCCCCGACCTGTCACCTTCATCCCCTCCACCACTCACCTATTGTCCTCTATGCTACTTTCCCCCCACCTGCACCCTTCTCTAGCTTATCTCTCTACACTTCAAGCTCTCTGACTTCATTCCTGATCAAGGACTTTTGCCCGAAACGTCGATTTCACTGCTCCTCGGATGCTGCCTGAATTGCTGTGATCTTCCAGTACCACTAATCCAGTTACGAGTCACACACATGGTTGTCGGTCTGGAGTCACATGTAACCCAGGCCTGGTAAGGCAGCAGGTTGCTTCCTTCAAGGCCATCAGCGAACGTGATGGGCTTTTCCAAAAATCGAAAATGTATTCACTATCGTCATTTGGCTCTTAATTCCAGATTTAAAGTGACTGTCAAGAAGGGTCTAAAGCCATTAGGAGAATACATAAGAGGGAAATCCGGAGGCCATAAAGGGGACATGAGATAGTTCTGGCAAATAGGGTTAAGGAGAATCCAAAGGGACTCCACACATACATTAAGGACAAAAGAGTAACTCAGGAGAGTTTTGGGCCACTTAAAGATCAGCAAGGTTGCCGATGTGCAAAACCGTAGGAGATGGAGGCGATATTAAACAAGCATCTTGCATCAGTATTGGCTGTGCAGAAGGATATGCAAGCTAAAGAACTTTGGAAATAAACCGTGACATGTTGGAAAGTGCCTGTATTACAGAGAAGGAGATGCTGGAGCTCATAAAGCCCGTAAAGGTGGGAAAATCTCCAGGACCTGATCAGATGTACCCGAGAACTCTGTGGGAAGCGAGTGAAGTGATTGCTGGGCCCCTTGCTGAGATATTTGTATCGTCAATTGTCACAGATGAGGTACTGGAAGACAGGAGGCTTGCGAACTTGGTGCGATTATTGACAACATTTAAGAAGGATGGTAAGGAAATGCTAGTGAGCCTGACTTCAGTGGAGGTAAAGTTGTTGGTAAGGATTATGAGGCACAAGCTTTGCATGGATTTTGAAAAGCAAGGACTGATAAGTGATAGGCCACATGGATCGAAGCATGGAAAGTCGTGTCTCACTAAATTTACTAAGTATGTTTGAAGAAGTGACTAAGAGGATTCATTGAGGCAGAGGTGTGTATTGTTGGTATGGACTTCAGTAAGGCATTTGCCAACTTCCTGCATGGTAGATTGGTAAACAAGTTTAGTTCATATGGAATACAGGGAGAACTAGCCATATGTAAACAGAATTAGCCCGAAGGCAGGAGACAGAGGGTGGTGGTGAAGGATTGTTTTTCGAAAAGGAGGGTTGTGACCATTGGTGTGCTACAAGGGTTGGTGCTGGCTCCACTGCTTTTTACTATTCACAGAAATCATTTGGATGTGAACATTGCAGCAATAGTTGCTAAGTTTGCAGATGAAACCAAAAATGATGGTGCAGTGGACAGCAAAGAAGGTTTACCTCAAGAGACAATGGAAGCTTGATCAGATGGGCAGATGGGCTGACAATTGGCAGGTGGTTTTTAATCGAGATAAATGGGAGGTGCTGCATTTTTGAAATGCAAATCAGGGCAGGACATGTACACTTCATGATAACGTCCTCGGGACTACCTCCTGTTTCTCCCTGTTCCTGAGCAGCAATTTGAATGCTCTGAATGATGTCACAAGGTTAAGAAAGGACTTGATAACAGGGAATTTCAAACGTGGAGCAGCATTACACAAAGGTATCTAGAAACGTCTCCACCAAACATTTTATGCAGCTCGTCTGTTATTTTATTCCTGTCTCCTTTTATAAACAGGGTGAATCATATACAAGAGTGCAGTGTTCCGACAATACTCCCATATATAGGGAAGACAGATTTAAAAAGATTGAAATATTTATGACCTATCCCTCAGCAACTCTCATTCATTCCATCCAAACCTGGTAAATGTTCCCTTTTATTGTGTTATGTAAAATGATGCAAGGAACTGGTTAACTGAACCTGTTTGTTTGGTGACTGTGACTAATGTCAGTCTCCATGGATTCTAATTATCCTCGTGGAGAGTTTCCATATTTTAATCATAAAAGGGCTCCATTCAATATGTTATCCCATAATATGGGCGGGAGCACGACCGATAGAATTAACAGGGATCGGCTCCTCCAGAGAGAGGGAGAGATCAGAAACTGAGAACATTAGACTGGACAGTTCCTACAGTGGATCAGAATCTGAGATCAATAGACTGGAATGTTCCAACAATGGACAGGAGTTTATCCTCTTATATTTGGATTCTTTCTACATATTCTTGGCTGTTAACATCGCGGATCAAATATGCACTTTACATTATTCAATTTTTTTATTATCCTATCCTGGCTATTGTTGGTGTCCCTGGTAAGTTTCACTGTAGATATATTATTTGCATTAACCATGTGCGACTGTATTACTGTTCTTTTCATTTACTGTACTCTGTAAGTATTCACGCTCCAAACCACAACAAACAACAGTGAACTTGTTCATTCTTTCTCTCCTTCTTTCGTTCTGGCACTGGGCCTTGTTGGTTGACCTACTCACTTTCAGGTATGAACCAGGATTCATTGCACCACTGCCCTTGCTATTTAAATATTGAAAGCTTGGAGGTCACTGTCTTCTCTTCTGGATGCAATCTCCATTTCCTTCCTCTCCTCCATCTCATCCCTGGCCAATAACTGAGTCTGAAACAGACGAGTCACAACTATGGTGACCCCTTTGGCCACAAGCTGATTACTGACACCATATCCTGACAATTCATAATTTTAACTATTGTCAACTGCAGAATATATTTCACTGGTCCATGCCATCTGCTGTTTGAACCTTCAGCTATGAAACACAACCTTAATAAAGCCAATAATCTGCTGTTGCTTAACCAAATCTGACTCGGTATTCCATGGCTTGTATCGAAATGCAGACCAAAATCCCATCATTCCTGTACGGATTGCTTATATTGTTGTTGGGTCTGGCAATGCCTTTACTTTAGTATTCACAAGCACATCGTCACCTCTGTCTATAACACCTCAGTCTCCCACTGTTAATGGCATAAAACCCTGTCAGTTGTTCACATCTAAACTGATTACCTCTATGTCTATTCTCTCTCAAATAACAATTTTCATATCTACTGCCACCAACACACACACACACACACACACACACACACACACACACACAGACACACACACAGACACACACACACACACACACACACACACACACACACACACACACACACACACACACACACACACACACACACACAATCTCTTATCTTATATTTCAGCAGTGGAGATACAGAGCCATACATTTGTGGGAGTCCATTTACTATTACCTACTGCATGGGTTACGCATCTTCCCGTGCAAGGCATTTCTGTAGTCCAAGTATAGTAGCAATATACTGGCAAAGGTTTGCAATGGTCCCCATGCTGGGCAGGTAGTCCTGTTTATAGAGTAGCCCACTAGCATGGTCTGCACAGATCTCCATTTTGGCTCGTACCTTGTCCCAGTTTATGGTGTCTGGGATGGTTCTGTGAGGCATATTCACAATTTGTTGTAACTAACCTTTTCAACTGATCTGGCAATAATTTTATTGAATGCTCCCATTCTTGTGATTGGACCAACCATTGTCTCACTGCTCCAGTTACTCCCACTCCCCTGTCTCCTCATCCATATTTCCACAACATGTTATCAGTTAATTAATTGTTTGTTTTTCTGTACCTTTCCCTGGTGTTGTTTTTTCACTCCCGAGTGTATCGAGTGCTAGAATTGTGAAGCTCAGAAAAAATGAAATGGTATGTGGTGGGCTGTTGCTCCAAGTTGGAAAGGAGGTTCCAGCAACTTTGAGACACGTCTTTGAAACTTGGTCTGTGCCTGACCTCTGAAGGCCTGTGTTCGTCCGTCTCAGTTGATTGTGCAGACCATAACATGAGGAAACCCCTCGAGTATTATTGTCAAGGAACAGGAGCTGAGGGACATCTGACTAGCTCCTGTCATGGAAAGGTTAGTGGAGAGGATGGAGATGGTTTACTTGAGGTTGTGCTTAGAGCTGCCTTAGACAATCAGGAAGACCTGAGGTTTTGGTGAACCAACTCTGGATGGAGCATGGAGAGTGTAGTTACAGCATCTGGGTCTGCAACATGAACAACAAATGGAGCAGAGGCTGCAGAGAGGGGGAGCTCTGAAACCACAGAGTGTTTGTGGGAAAAGGCATCTGCCAAATCTGCTATGTTTTAACGAGGATACACACATCCTTTCCCTCTCCCCTTTAAATACACACATGCAAATTCACCGTCTCCTTCCCACGCACAAACACATTCCCCCCTCTCACATGCACACACACACACTCTCCCCTCTCTCACACGCATGCATACCCTCTCTCTCCCTCCCAAAGACACACATACTCCCCCTCACTCTCTCACAAACACACACACTCTCTCTCCTTCCCACAGACACTCCACCTTGTTTTCAATCACACACACCCACGCGCGCGCGCGCGCACACACACACACACACGCACACACACACACACACACACACACACAGACATCTAATCTGTAAGACGAATTTACATTTGCCGGTTTGTATTTACAGATGCATTATATTTTCTCAACAAAAATACAATTTGTAGGGAGTCAGTCAATACGATATTTTATTAACTCCAACTTTGGAAATAAACCCAGTCTGATTCCAGGTGAAGACACATACAGACCCCAAACAAGACCGCATGCCTAAAATACGATGTCAGACTGGAGGGGTCACCTCCTTTATATCGATAATTCCTGAAGGTATCTCCAGGCAGGACTTGAAAGGAACTCTGGGTTTGAATATTCATCAATCAAAATCTGTATCTCCATTCTAACCAATTAAAGATTTAGCAGCCATCTTAGATGTGATCAATTCATGTGCATGTGTTGTACAACTCTTTCATCTTTTCCTTATAAATTTTGTGCCTAAGGTCTTCTCTCTCTCAGACCTGACGACGGAGCAGGACAATGAAAGCTTGTGTTTTCAAATTAACCCGTCAGACTATAACCTGGTGCCATATGATTATTGACCTAACTCAACGCAGTCCAAAGCTAGCACCTCCATACCATGGTTTTTTATTAGTTAGCCAATTTTCACTCCAAGCAAATAAATTGTCCTAACTCATGTGCTCTTCTCTTGCATATTAATCTTGCATCAAGCATTGCCTTCTTGAAGTCCAGATATAATACATCTTTCAGATCCCCGATATTCAACTTGTTTGTCACACGTTTTAAGTTTAAAAAGTTCGGAAAATCATTCAAACATGATTTATCCTTAATACAACCATGTCGACTTTGATGGGTTGTGTTTTGACTTTCAAAGTCTCCTGTTGTTAATTCCTTAATAACAGATTCAAACAATTTGCCTTCAATAATTTGCTCATAACTTTTCATTCCCGATTGAAGTTGGTTATTCGAAGTTCTTCCCTTTCCATAACCTCGACAGTCCGTTTCAATTCCTGTGAAATAGGCACGAGACTGTAAAAGATCGGCTCCAATTATTGTGTGAGGGGCATGGGTGACTGATTGGACTCATTCTGTTCCTGATTTACACACACGATGGGCTGAATGTCCTCCTGGTGTTCCTACACTATAGCTTCGATGTCTTGCATGTCCTGCGCCTGTTCCTGACCAAGCTGCTTAAGATATCATTGTCCTCATCCTGTTGCACAATGACAATGTTGGGGACTTATGGAACCTCCCTGCTGTTATGCCACATTTCGAGTGTTGAATTGAGCAGGCAGGTTGCATTGTCCACAGTGGGTAGCTCAGTGGTTAGCACTGCTGCCTCCCAGCACCAGAGATCAGGTTCAGTTTCAGTCCCGGGTCACTGATTGTGTGGAGTTTGCACATTTTCCCTGTGCTTGCAAGGGTTTCTGTCGTGGACTGCAGTTTCCTCCCACAGTCCCAAGATGTGCCAGTTAGGTGCCTTAGTCATGGAAAATGCTAGGTTGCAGATATTGGGTTGAGATGGGGGTTGGAGAGTGGGGTTTGTATGGGATGGCCTTCGGAGGATCAGTGTGGAGTCGATAGGTTAAATGGTCTGCTTCCACACTGTAGGGATTCTATGATTAACACTTTCATTGCAGAAATCAGTTGAGGGAATAATATCTGAGTTAATACCAATACCCTTTCTTAGTGAGGAGATTAAATCTGTACACATTACTCCAGATGTGATCTCACTAAGACCCTGTACAGCAGCAGCCACACTTTACCAGCCTGTTGTAAGGTTCCCACTCAGGTCAGAGCAGGCTCAGCTGTCACGGGAATACACTATTTTGTTTAAAATGAATGGTGTGCTGACCTTCAGGATGTTTTGAGTCCAGGAGTAAGGGTGTCTTACTGCAGCTGTACAGGGCCTTAGTAAAACCCACCTCGAACATTGTGCAGTATTGTATGCAGTATTGGTCTCCTTACCTAATAACAGACAAACCTGACATTGCAGGAGAGCAGCGAAGGATGACCAGACTGGTCTCTGGGATGACAGGCTTGTTGTGGGAGAAGAGTTTGGGACGACTGTGCCTGTATTCCATGAGGTTTAGGAGAGTGAGTGAACTACATAAAACTCTGACATGGCGAGACAGATTGGAGGCAGGGATGATAATTTCCCTGGGTGGGATGTCCAAACCATGGGCTCACAGTGTTGGGTACAGCCAGGCCAAATTGCGTTGAGATGAGACTAAATGTCTGCACTCAGGGACTGGTGAACTTGGGGAATTATTTCCCTGATCAGGCTGTGAAAGCTAAAGTACTGAATATAAATAAGGATTTCAAGACACAGAAGGGATGGGGAGAGTGCAGGAGTTTGGTGTGGAGATATAGAGTCAGCAATACTTACAGGCAGTTATCCAATAATGTGGCAGTGGTGTTTCTGTGGAAAACCGTATTATAGAAAACGGTGCAATATCAATAATGGGGCCAATGGGAAAAAGAGGCTTCCGTGCAAACACCCAAAATTACCAGGAAAAATCAAAACAAAAATAATAGTCAGCCTAACACAAACAATAGCACAGGCTACATAAATATTTAAACTGTGTATTGTAAGGAGTTAGTGCAGTAAATGTCACACTTTAACACTACATCCACTGACTACAGCACTGTATCTTTCACCAAGATCTTCCCCAGAAATTGCGTGGGCTGACTGACCACGTGATGCAGAATTCCAGTTCTCTCCAAAATATTCCAGTCCCGTTTTGAAATAAAGTTCCTTCTAAATGTAGACCACAAATCCCACATTCAGGCACAGTTTCAAGGCTTGCAGAGCGGATTACAGACCTGCTTTATCTGAACACACTGAGGGTGCATTTGGCAGACAGAGGGATCCTGAGGCTGGGGTTTGCTGTTCAGTTGGTGCCAGAGACGGACTCCCATAACAGTGAACGGGAGCACACCGTATAAAGAAAGGTGTTCAATTCACTAATTGTGTTGCAGCGAAATTGCGTTTAATAAACACACCTTTATTGGATAACTGCCTGTATATCGAATGGAGGATCAAAATTGATGGACCAAGGCGAATACAGTAGATCCTATTTTATATGTTCCGATGATTAACCATACTAAAGGATACGAACACTGTGTGGGGAAAACTGAATTGAGGAGATTTTCACCATGAACTAGAATGGAGGATGCTCAGTGTGTTGAATGACCTACTCCTTTCCCGAAGTTTCTGTGCAGTCTGTGGAAAAGCTCTGTAAATGTTGCCAGCAGCTCACAGATGTTAGGAAGGTGGTCTCTGCAAGGTCAATAGGATAGTGTTTCCCGTTCCAATACTGAGGCTGGTGCCAGGTGATTTGTACGGTTTTATCCTTTAAGATCTCGGAGCAGTTTGACACAATAGAGTGTCTTGCTTGGCCGTTTCCGAGACCATTGAAGAGTTTATCACATGTCTGTGTATCTGGAGTCACTTTTAGGCCAGACCAGGAAAGCATGGGAGATTCACTTCCTGAAAGGACATTGAGGAAGGAAATTGGCGTTTACAATCGACATTGGCTTCAAGGTCACTGTTAATGACTCTAGGTTTTAAATCTCGATATTTTATTAATTATAACTTCCACCGGCTGCCAGAGCATTAGCCTGGTCTGGATTAGTAATCAGATGATATTTCCACAACATCACCATCTCCACATGGGGACCTATGTGAAACCACACTGAGCAGGTTATGTCGGTGCTGCTTGACAGATCTGCCAGAAAGAACTCCCACCAATGTGACTATTGCGATGGGACTCAGGGCGAGGTAAATGGTCAGGCTGTAGTTATTCCCTTGTTATGGGATTGGATTTAGCTGAGTTATTTTCCACATTGCCTGGGAGATGACAGAGATGGAGCTGCAATGAAACAGCTTCCCCAGGGACACGGCTTGTTGTGCAGCACAAGTCTTCAGACCGATTGCAGGAATGGTGTCTGGGCCCATTGCCTTTGTCGTATCTTCTGTGTTAAGCTGTTTGTTCATGTCACATGTGCGGTAGCTTTAATGGATTGTCATCAGGTTTAGGTACACATGGTTCCGACCCAATCGTATTCACCCACACTTGTCGCTGAACCATAGATCAGCTTTATGGTAATGGTAGGCTGAGGGATTATCCTGGGGAAAATGTTAGATTGTAGGTGAATTCAAATCTGCTGCTGCCGTGATTCTAACGCACCACACAAATGCCCATTTTGAGCTCCAGTATGTTCAATTCAATTCTACTGACTATCCCTCAGTTCACACTAGGACCCATATCTTAATCTGGTTTCTGATGTGATAACACTTCCTTTTTCCTATTCCCGTTGTTCTGAGGGTCTGTTTCTGGTGTCACGCCTCCAATTTGTTACTTTACTCAAACCCCTTAACATACGCATCCGAATCTTTTCCATTCCCCCAGTGCCATCTTCTGTGTTTGATGTGAATGTGTTCCCCTCTGTTTCTCTCCCTGACCAAGATTAAGAGCTCTGCAGTGTCAGTGATGCCAGCTTTATGTAGTTTCAGATCAAGGAATTTGTGCACCTTCCATTATCGGTTACATCCCAGTGCATTCCGTGTGAGACAGAGCATTTGAGCAGCTTTAACACACGTCTATGGAACTTGTTCAAAAACAGAAATTGGTGATGAAACTCAGCAGGTCTGGCAGCATCTTGTGCAGTGAAAGCAGAGTTAATCTTTCAGGACCAGTGATCATTCTACAAAGCTCCCATTTTCTCCAGCAATTTTTGCATTTTCATTTCCAGTCTCCACAGTTATTTGTTTAATTGAAAACTTGTTCTGAGCCTATTCATTTCTCGAGAAACTCAACAGGTCTGGTATCATATGCAGAGACAGAGAAACAGAGTTAGCGTTTCAAGTCCTGTATGACCCTTCTTCAGAACTGATAAAGGATTGGAAAATGAGCTTTATAATCCCTTGACAGATATGGGGAGTGGGTTGACAGGTAAAAGTAGGTGTGGCAAAAGATAAACATGCTTTTAGTAGTGGTGAACGAGAAGACCATGTGAAATAGCTTTAAATTAAGATGTGAATAGGGAAAAGGGGTTCTCTCTATTGATTGGAAGATAAAGAAGATCCAACCACACAAGGTCATAGGGAGGCCAGGAGGGAGGTAGTACGGAAATTGAAGAACAGTTATAATGGGGTCAGACTGTGAAATTATGAAATTGTACATTAACTTCTAAAAGCTGTAACGTACGAAAGTGTAAAGTAAGTTGTTACTCGAGCTTGGGTTGTGCTGCCTTGGAACATTGCAACGGCCCAGGGCTGAAATGTTAGCATGAGAGCAAGGTGAGTTATTGAAATGGGAAGCAATGAAAAGGTCAGGGTTGTTTCTACAGACAGAGTGGGTGTGTTCCTCAAAGCAATCTCTATTTGGTCTCGCCAATATAAAGAGACTGCATTATGAGCAGCAATGACAGTAGATCAGATTGAAAGTTTACAAGTGAAATGCTGCTTCACCTGGAAGCGATGTTTGGGGCCTTGGACAGTGAGGAGGGAAGAGATGAATTGACAAGTGTTGCAGCTTCTGTAATTGCATGGGAAGGTGCGATGGGGGAGTGGGGAAACGTTCGGGGTGATGGACGGTGACACAGAGGGAACGGTCGCTGTGAAATACTGACAGTGGGCGGGAGGGGAAGATGTGTTTGATGATGCTGTCCTGCTGGAGATGGTGGAAATGGTGTAGGATGAATATGTGAATGTGGATTCTCGTGCAGGCGGAAATGTGGACAAGGAGGAATCTATCATTGTTCTGAGGTGGAGGGGACGGATTGAGGGCAACACTGTGGGAGATGGGACAGTCATTGCTGAAGGCCCTGTCCACCAGAATTCGGGGATTTCTGGTTTGATGGAAAAGGAGGTCACGTTAGACACAGCTCACAGAAATGTGGCATCATCAAACAGAAATAACAGAGATGGAGAAACTTGAAGAATGGAGTCAGCCTCCGCTGATCTTGTGCTCAGCCACAGGCAGAAGTTCCTTCTGAATGATTAAAAATAACCAGGCATCTAATTTGAGGATTTCTGCCTCACATCTGGTCTGAAGCGGAATGTGAAAATAGACCCAGAGGAAGGCCAGTGAGTATACGTGAGCAGACATTCAAGCAGATATCCCAAACCGCTCAGTTATTATTGTTTCTGTTCAAAAAGATGAACTCGATAAGAAGGTGAACCACCCATGGTTGACAAAGGCTCTCAAGGATACTATGCATAAGCATGAGTGGAGGGCCAGATATGGATTTTTATTTCAGGGACCAGAAGCAGATGCTGGGTATGAATTTCAGCTGTGCTTCCTGAATTCCCCCCAGAAACTGCTGCCATTGCTGCTCCATCTTCTTCCCTGCTCGTGTCTCCTTCCTGATTCCAGGTTCTCCCTCTCAAATTACAGAGTACATTCTCTTTCATTATGGTCCCTCCCCACTCCACCTGAAACTCTTTGTTCAAGTCTACCTACTCTGCAGTAGTATCAAGCTGCGTTTTGTGCTGCCACTTTGCCCCTGGTCTCAGTGTGGCTCGACCTCTCCATTCATGCTGTTTTACACCTCCCACTCACATCTCACTCCGGAAAGTTTCCTTCATTGAGTAAACCTTATTGAAAAGACCTGTCCCCCTTTACACTGAATTCTCACTGTGATCCAAATTTCAAAAGTATACTCAGCCTTCACCTCACTCTGCTAAAGGCAACTGCACGCTGACCGTGTGGTACAAGAATTCCCATTCTTATATGGTTCAGGCCAGTGATGCGCTTTCACTGTAGAGATTATCACCCCATTTGGACAAAGCAATTCAGGTGTTTGAACTCTTATTGGTACTCGTAACAGTTTCCTGCTGCCTTAGTATTATAACATGGAGAAAAATAAATCACAGTATGAAGCTTGGGCTGAATGTTATTTACTTGTCATATGAATACTGTTTCAAATTTGCAGTGCTTTATCTTGAAATGCTTGTTCGTAAAGTTAGTGTCAGATAGAATGTAGGAGGTTGAGGGGTGACATTGTAGAAGTTTATAAAATCATGAGAGGTATGAATAGAGTGACCAGCCAAGGTCTTTCCCACGGGATGGGGGTGTTCAACCATAGAAGGCAGAGGTTTAAGGTGAAAGAGGGGAGATTTGAAATGGACGAAGGGTCAATGTTTTCACACAGAGGGGGATGTATGTATGTGGAATGAGCTGGCAGAGAAAGAGTGGGAGGTGCAAGTACAGCTCCAACATTTAAAACTCATTAGGACAAACATATGAATGGGAAAAGCTTAGAGCCATATAGACAAAATGCAATCAGATGGGACTAGTTTAGTTTGAAAAACCTGGTCAGCATGGACAAGTTGGACCAAATGGTCTGTTTGTGCGCTATATGACTGTATCAATCTAGAAAGCGAGGAAAAGGGGAGAAAAGCCATGATGTAGTAAATTGGCAAGAAATACAAAAACAAGCAGCACGATCTTTTCCGAGCATATAAAAAAAGTTCAAGATGAGTGTGTGATCTTAGGTAAAATTAATTAGGAAAGTATACTGAGGATAATTGGAGGGTGTAACTGAAGAATTGGCTACAGGGAGCAGACTGATAATTTACAAACATGTTTTACATCTTTCCTCACAGGGGAAGGTACAGGAAGTATTTCAAAGATGTAAACAAAATGGGAATAGGAGGGAAGTTCTTGAACTGTCTCTAACAAAAGGAACAAGCATTTTCTAACAGATAAGAGTAAGAGTAGACAGGCCAGCAGTAATTCATAGTTGTTTTAAAATAAGTGGTCACAGTCTTGTGGTCATGGCGCCCCCTCTATCAGATGTTAGTTCTGCTGTTTGGTAATGTAAGCAGTAAGTGCGGTCGCTTGAATGGGTTGTCATCAGGTTTAGGTACACACAGTTCTGATCGTGGCATGTTCATCCACACTCATCACTGAACCGGAGGTCGATTTCATGTTAATGGTAGACTGAGACATTATATTGTGGTTGAATATAATTCTGCTGCTGCTGCTGCTATGACAGCTGCTATGATTTGCAGCATCACATGAATGCCCAGTTTGAGATGCATTATCTACAATACAATTCTGCTGCCTGTCCTCATTCGCATGGGGACACGGTCGTCCTCCTCCTCTGTACACAGTGCTCTATCCCAGTTTCTCATGTGGGAACACTTCCTTTTTTAAAAATTCTCATCCTGTTTGGGTGTCTTCATGATGCCATGCCTCCAATAGTCGCATTCCTCAAAAGCATTTAACGTTTTCACCTGAATATTTTCCCCTCCAGTAATGCCATCTTCTGTTTAAAGCGAATGTGTTTCCCGCTGTTTCTCTCCATGACCATGATTAAGAGCTCTGGAGTGTCGGTGATGACAGCCTTATGTAGTTTCAGAACAAATGAATTTGTATACCTTGTATTATCATTCACTTCCCAATGTATGGCGATCCATGTTGGTCAGGGCGTATGAGCAGCTTTGACACACATGTTTGAAACTTATTCAAAACCAGAAAGTGCTGAAGACACTGACCAGTCTGACAGCATCTGTGGAGTGAAAGCAGAGTTCATCTTTCGGGTTCTGTGACTGTCCCTCAAAGCACCAAGTAAGTCCAACAATTTTTGTTTTTGTTTCAGATTTCCTGTATCCAATGACCTTCGCTATATTGAAAATGTGTTCTGTAACTTTTCATTTTTGAAGGAACTCAGGGGTCTGGCAACATCTGCAGAGACAGAGAAACAATGTTAATGTTTCAAGTCCAGTGTAAATCTTCTTCAGACGTGTAAAGGATAGGAAAGTGAGCGCTTTATTATCTTGGCAGAGGTGGGAAAGAGTGTTTGGAGGCCCAGTGTGAAAGACAAATGGGCTTGAAATTGTGGCGAAAGAGACACAGGTCTATAATGTGTGTAAATTAATATGTAAATATTAGAAATTGATTTTCTCTGTTGAATGGAACACAAACAAGACACGAACTTAGGGAGCACAGGAGGGAGCGTGTACGGAAAATGGAGAACAGCCATAATGGGTTCAGGCTGTGAATTTATGGAATTCAATATTAATTCCTACAGACTAACGTACCAAAGTGTAAAGTGAGCTGTTACTCGAGCGTGGGTTGTGCTTCATTAGAACATTGCAGCAGCCTGCATTTTCTTAGAATCCCTACAGTGTGAAAACAGGCCCTTCAGCCAAACAGGTCTATACTGACCCTCCAAAGAGTATGCGAATCTATCCCATTCTCCACCCAAATACTACACATAGACCCTTGACTATTGCACCAAACATCAACATCCCTGAACACAATCGGCAATTCAGCATGGCCAGTTCACCTAACCTGCACAACTTTGAACTGTGACAGGAAACTAGAACACCCAGAGGGAATCGAACTCAGTTCCCTGATGCTGTGAGGCACCAGTGCAAACCACCGGGGCCCCCTCCCATCCAGGACCGAAATATTATAAGACCACAACTCTATACGAGCAGATATGAAGCCATTCGGACCATCAAGTCTGCTCTGGCATTCGATCGCGAATTATAGGTTCTCAACCCCATTTCCCTGCTTCCTGCCAGTTATATTTGATCCCCTTGTCAATCAAGAACTTATCTGAGTCTCTTTTAATTATACGAAATAGAACGTAGAACAGGACAGCACAGAATAGGCCCTTTGGGCCATGATATTGTCCTGAGATTTAATCTTAATGTAAAATGTGGTAATTTAATCTATGCACCCCTCAACTCCCTGCTATCCACGTGCAGATTCATCAGTCGCTTAAATGTCCCCAGTAACTCTGCTTCCACCAACGGAGCTAGCAATGCATTCCATGAATTCACAACTCTCTGCATAAAGAACCTACCTCTGATGTCTCCCTTTTACCTTCCTCCTAATATCTTCAAACTATGACTTATCGTACTTGTCAATCCTACCCTGGGGAAAAGTCTCTGGGTATTGTCTCTCTCTATTCCTCTCATTATCTGTTATACCTCAATCAGGTCTCCTCTCTTCCCCCTTCACTCCAGAGAGAAAAGTCTGAGCTTAGTCAACTTATCTTCCTAAGGCAAGCCCTCCAGTCCAGGCAGCATCCTGGTAAACTTTCTTTGCATCCTCTCTAAAGCCCCTGTATCTTTCCTATAGTAGGGGGTCCATAACTGGACACAATATTGCAAGTGTGGTCTCACCATGGACTTGTAGAGCTGCAGAAAATCTTTGCAGCTCTTAAGCTCAATCCCTCTGTTAATGAAAGCCAAAACACCATATACGTTCTTGACACCATATCCACTTGCGTGGCAACTTTGAAGGATCTATGCACTTGCGCACCCAGATCCCTCTATTCCTCTACACTGCCAAGAATCCTGTATTGAATGCTATATTGAGGATTCGAATTTGACCTTCCAAAATGAATCACTTCGCATTTACCCAGGTTGAACTCCATCTGCCATTTCTCAGCCCAGCTCTGCATCCTGTCTATGTCGCGCTGCAGCCTACAGTAGCCCTCTATACTATCGACGAGGCCTCTAATCTTTGTGTCATAAGCAAATTTACTAACCCACCCCATAACCTCCTCATCCAAGTCATTTATAAAATCTACAAAGAGCAGAGGCCCAAGGACATAGCCCTGTGGGATCCCTCTCAACACTATCCTCCAAGCAGAATATTTTCCATCTACAACCACTGTCTGCCTTCTGCTAGCCAGCCAATTCTGAATCCAGATAACCAAATCTCCCCGTATCCCATACTTCCTGACTTTATGACTGATCCTTCCATGGGGAACCCTATCAAATGCCTTGCTGAAGTTCACATGCACCACGTCCACTGCTCGACCGTCGTCGAACTGTCTTGACACCTCCTCAAAGAAATCAATAAGATTTGTGAGGCATAACCTGCCCCTTCCAAAGCCATGCTGACTGCTTTAATCACACTATGCTTTGCCAAATAGTCATAAATCCTATCCCTCAGAAATTTTTCCAAACTTTGCTGACCGCTGACGTAAGAGTGACTGGTCTGTAATTGCCAGGGATTTCCCTATTAGCCTTCTTGAAATAAGGAACAACATTCGCCTCCTTCCAATCCTCTGGTACGACTCCTGTGGAGACTGAGGAAGCAAATATCCTCACCAGCAGCTTAGCAAACGCCTTTCTCGCTTCCCGGAGCTATCTAGGATAAATCTGGCCCTGGGGACGTATCTATCTTAATGTTTTCCAAAATTTCTAGCACATTAATTTCATCAATCTTGATCTGAACCAGCTCCTCTAAGTTTTCATTTACAGCAAGTTCCCTTTCCCTGGTGAAAGTCGAACCAAAAACCTCATTTAGGACTTCACCTATTTGCTCAGATTCCACACATAAGTTCCCTACACTACCCTGATTGGCCCTACCTTCTCCCTAATTATTCCCTTATTCCTCACGTATGAGAAAAATGCCTTTGGGTTCTCCCTAAAACTTCTTGCCAAGCCTTTTTCATGCCCCATCATGGCTCGCCTCGGTCCATTTCTGAGCTCCTTTCTAGCGAGCCTGTAATCCTCTAAAGCTGTGTTAGATTCTTGCTTCCTCCATCTTCCGTAAGCTGCCTGCTTCCTTTTGACGAGAAGTTTCTCTCTTCTCGTCATCCAAGGTTCCTTAATCTTACCCCATCTTACCTGTCCCAGAGGAACAAATTTGTGAATCACTCGCAACAACTGCTCCTTAAACAGTCTCCACATGCCTGCTGTGCCCTTTCTGTGGAACAAATGCTCCCAGTCTGTACTTCCCAATTCCTGTCTGATAGCATCATAATTTCCTTTTCCCTAATTAAATATCTTCCTTCGGAAACTGCTCCTTTCACTCTCGCAGACTATGCTACATGTGAGGCAGGTGTGATCACTTTCGACAAAGTGCTCTCCCACCATTAGTTCTGACACCTGTCCTGGCTCGTTGCCAAACACCAAATCCAAAACAGCCTCTCCTCTTGTTGGTCTGTCTCCATACTGAGCAAGGAAACCATCTTGAACACAGCTGACAAAAACGGCTTCATCCACACCATCTGCACTTAGGAGGTTCCAGTCGATATTGGAAAAGTTGAAATCGCCCATAACATTAACCCTGCTACTTTTGCACTTTTCTGGAATCTGCCCGCCTATGAGATCTTCAATCTCTCTACTGCTATTAGATGGTCTGTAGAATACCCCCAAATGCGGCGACTGTTCCCTTGCTGGTCCTAACTTCCACCCATACTGACTCAGTAGACAAACCTTCCTCAACAACCTTCATTTCTGTAGCTGTGATGGACTCTCTGATTAGGAATGTTACACCCTCTCCTCATTTTCCACTCACCCCGTTCTTTTTTAGATCAGATTAGATTACTTATAGTGTGGAAACAGGCCCTTCGGTCCAATAAGTCCACACCAACCCTCCACAGAACAACCCACCCAGAACCATTCCCCTACATTTACCCCTTCCTCTAACATTACGGGCAATTAAGCATGTGCCAGTTCACCTAAACTGCACATTTTTCGATTATGGAGGGAAACCGAAGTACACCCACGGGGAAACTCCACACAGACAGTTCCCTGAGTTGGGAATTGAACCCGGGTCTCTGGCGCTGTGAGGCAGCATTACTAAACATTGAGACTCTGTGCTGTCCCGAAACATTTTAAAACGTTATAAACCCTGGAACATCAAGCAACCATCCCTGCCCCTGTGAAACCTACGTCTCCGTTAAGGCCACGAAATCGTAGCCCAAGTACTGATCCATAATCTAAGTTTGTCACTCTTAGATCAGACATTCCTTGCGTTAAAGCAGATGCACTTTAACTGATCCCTTTGTTTCATCGCGTGAGAAACCTTCCTGGTAGATTCAATATATCCTGTCACTGTTCTGTCTTCAACTAGCCCCCTCTCAGACATGTGGTCTTATTCCTACCCCCCTCTGCCAAACGTGTTTTAAACATGCCAGAATCACACGAGCAAACCTCCCAAACAGGACATTTGTGCCCCTCCAGTTCAGGTGCAACCCGTCCTTCATGTACAGCTCCCACCTTACACCGAAGGTATCCCGATGGTCTAGGTATCTGAACCCTCCCTCCTGCATCAGCCCCGCAGTCACGTGTAAATCTGCATTCGCTGACTGTTCCTCATCTCACTAGCCCGTGGCACTGGTAGCAAACCTGAGATCACTACTCTACTCGTCCTACTCTTCAGCTTCCAAACTAACTCTCTGGAGTCACTTTTCAGATCCTCAGTCCCTTTCCTGGTTATATCGTTGGTGCCAAATAATCTGGTTTCCAAAGCCTTCTGTGGTAAGGATTTCCACAATTTTACCAGTCTCTGCCTAAAGACGTTTAATCTTATCTTCATTTAAATGGGTTTTCCCTTTGCTCTAAGCCTGTGTCCTCCTGGCAGTGCCAACGTGCTCCCAATTTTGTCTGTATCCAGGTCATTCTTTATTCTGTAACTTTCAATATGAACCCCACCCCTCCCCCACCCATCCTTCTAATCTCCATCGAGTATAAATCCAGTGTTCTCCAACGTTCCTCATGTGTTAAGCTTTTCATTTCTGGTGAACCTACTCTTGACACACACCAAGGCTAATACATACTTCCTGAGGTATGAGGCACAAAATACTGGAAATGTGTTCTGACCAGAGCCTTCGAAAGCCTCAGAATCCCCACCATTATATCCTACTCCTCTCGAGATGAATGACAACATTGAATCTGCCTTCTTAACTACTGACTCAACCTGCAAGTTTATCTAAGGCAAATCCTGCGCTTGGAATCCCAAGTCCCTTTGTTACTCAGATTTCTGATTTTTTTTTCCCATTTAGTAAATAGTCCATGCCTGTATTCTTCACACCAATGTGCATGACCTCACACTGCCCCACATTGTTTTCCATCTGCTACTCCTTTTCCCACTCTCCGAAACTGTCGAAATCTTTCTGCAGGATCCCTGCCTCCTCAATATTACATGCATCTCCACCTATCTTTGCTTCATCTGCAAACGTAGCCAGAATGCCTTCTGTCCCGCCACTCAGATCACTAACCTATAAAGTGAAATGTTGTGATCTCAACACTGACTCTTGTGGAACACTGCAAGTCACCAGATGCCATCCTGAGAGAGACAAATTTATCCTCACTCTGTAACATGTAAGAGAGGCAATATTTTATCCATGCTAGTCCCTGTCCTCTGAGAACCATGGGTCCAAATCTTACTCTGCAGCCTACTGTGGGATACCATATCAGAGGCCTTCTGGAAGTTCAGATAGGTAACTCTCAATTGTCCAACCCGTCGTTACCTCCTCAAAGAATTTTCATTATCTTGAGAGCAATGTAGGTTCTTGAAATGGGGAGCAATCAGAATGTCAGTGTCATTCCTACAGACAGAGTGGAGATGTTCATCAAAGCAGTTTCTGTTTATCTCAGTAATGTAAAGGAGACTGCATTCTCAGCAGCAATGACAGGAGATTGGATTGGAAGCGTACAAGTGAAATGCTGCTTCACCTGGATGGTGTGTTTAGAGCCTTGGACAGTGAAGAGGGAAGAGGTGAATGGGCAAAAGTTGCAGCTTTACATGGGAAGGTGCCATGGGGGAGTGGGGAAGTGTTCAGAGTCATGGAGAGTGCCACAGAAGGAATGGTCCCTGTGAATTTCTGATAATGGACGGGAGGGGAAGATGTGTTTGCTGGTGCTGTCCTGCTGGAGGTGGTGGAAGTGGCGGAGGATGATTCTGTGAATGCAGATTCTAGTGCAGAAGGAAATGTGGACAAGGGGAGATCTATCATTGTTCTGGGGAGGAAGGGACGGAGTGAGGGCAGAAGTGAGGGAGATGGGACAGACACAGCTGAAAACTCAGTCCATCAGATTTAGGGGATTTCTCGTTTAAGAGAAAAGGATGACATGTAGGAAGCTTCCCTCTGGAATGTGACATCATCGAACAGAAATGACAGAGCCAGGGAAACTGGGAGAATGGAGTCACCTTCAGCTGATCATGTGTTCAGCCACATACGTAGGTTCCCCCGAATGATTGAAAAGAGCCAGGCATTTCAAATGCAGATTTATGTCATATATCTGGTCAAATACGGAGTGTGAAAATAGACACAGATGAAGGTCAGCAGATATGTGTGTGGCGGGAGTGGGGTGTAGGAGGGAGGGGTGTGGGAACATTGAAGCAGGTACTGATTAATAACTCTCAGTAATGTTTGGCTCTGGTGAAAAAGAAGATGATATGAAGATGTAAAGATGAACCACCTATGATGCACAAAGGCTGTGAAGTATGCTCATCAATCACAAACTAAAGAATTCAGATTGTTGAGCTGTAGCGTCGGCCACATTTGGGAAATTTAATTTTGGAACAACAAGCAGATTGTATAAAACAAAATACAAAGAAAAAACATTTCAAAACTGACAAGAAATATGAAAAGAAACTAACCGCAAGAGTTTTCCCATATCGAATAAAAAACATTCATGAAGTGTGTGTGACCCTTGGAAGGAAGGCAGGAAAGAATATGTGGGACACCTGTAGGATGTGACTGGGGAACTGATTTCAGGGAACATGCAGAGAATTAAAAACATTATTTTACATTGTTCCTCGCAGAGGAAGGCACGAAGAGTTTCAACATTATAAAGAAAATTGGAGTCAGATGAAAGTTTTGCATTGTCTCTAACAAAATGAACAAGGCTTTTCTCAAAACAAAGGTAAACAGCTCATCAGCAATTCATAGCTTGTTTTGATAGAAATGGTTACAGAGTGACTGGTAGCACTGTGTGAAATATTCCATAACTCTCAGGATTGCAGGAGTGTTCCAGTGAAATTGGCGAAACTCCAAAGTGGCGCCTGTCTTCAAGAAGAGAGTGAGTCTTCAAGTGTTTAGGTGCTCCCTTTGCTTGATTAGTGGAGCATATTTGAGAGGATTAATGGCCTCATGATGCACTTTCATCCTGAGGGATTTTAAAAAAAAGTAAAACTCTGCTCCTTCCTCTGATGCGTTGCATACTTGGGGATGAACATTTTGCTGAAATTGAATTATTTTGTAAATTATTTGGAACATTGTACGAACGACATCAACCAGAGAATTCTAGAAACTGCACTCATAATAACATTTTATAACCATGTGGGGGTATTGCGTAGGTGAGAGAGAGAGAGAGAGAGAGAGAGAGAGAAGGTGCTGTATTGCAGTGGTAAGAGTGATGGAGCCTTATTCTGGGGAAGGCACTAACAGAAAAACAATGAGTGTGAGAGAGCAGAGAGAATACATTGACCCTTATCCTGACAGAACGGGGAAGGTTATTGATGCTTTTCCTGTATTGCTGGACGTTTCTTCGGACGCAGATACTGCACTGAGCTGGGTGGTGTGCTCAGACCATGGTCTGGGAAGAGAATGGTCCCTCTCCGTACTAGACCATTCACCATGACCTCCGTGCCTCTGTCGTCAAGCTGTGGTGCAATTTCCCTTTATCTGCCATGCTCGGGTAAACTGTGCAGGGCAGCTCCAAACTGAGAAAACTCAACTGTGTGCCCATTGGCCTTTTCATGATGGCAGCAGTACCAGCGCTCACGGAATATCCAGGGGTATCTGGGCGATGGTGCGCACCTCCAGCCATAATGGGTGGGGAAATCGTGCTGGCGTTGAATGAGAGGGACACCATGAGGTAGGGTGGGTAGTTAATGAGGTGAGTTCGATAAGGTAACACCAGGAAACTAGCTCTGCCTCGTGCAGATATTCCTTCTGTCACATTCAATGAAAATGGGACTGAGACAAATTATTGTACGATTCAGCCCAGTAAGTCGAAAACTTTGCTGATCCTACTCCCAGTTACAACGCTGCAGGACAAATGCTTATCCAAAATTCTCAACCATCATAACTTACACAAATATCCTGCTCACCCATCATTCCTAGAAACAGTGCAAGACGCTATCAAAATGTTCTCATTTCACGATTTTTAAACCTACCATCAGATCATTCTCTGAAATTCTCTCTCAATCTTCCCCTCGCTTTTAACAAAGTTCCTCCCATTTATTGGTATTTAAACTGATTCCCCCGCCATCTCTCTCTGGCAGTGAGTTTCACACCCACAGCACTCCTGTGTCATGCGACAATGGAGATATGGAGCGGTAAATGGAGAGGTGCTGTACATTCTGTCGCTTCCAGCATGAGCTGCAAGGTTCCCCACGCTGGGCAGTGATCTAATACAGTGTTACACAGCAATGCAGCAATTGGTGCACGCAGCTGCGTTTGCTGGGAAGGTAATTGCTCCAGATTAAAAGATAAATTCACTGCTATTTACTGCACAGCTCCGCATGCTGCACAGATATCCAGTCCGTGTGTATAGAACAATGCCTTTGTGTGTTCTGCACAGCGCCCTGTGTTGAACAGATCATTTTGTCCAAATTTATAGATCAGTGCACTGTTGGACACATAAGTAGTGAACTTCTGAGCTCTAAACAGTGTTCGATCCTGAACGGATTGCTGAGCAGTGCAGTAGCCTGGTCTACGCAGCGCTTCATGTTGAGTAGGTACCTCATCTGGGCTTATACGTGCCCGGGCTGGATCTGAGAGGTGGATTGGGTAACCGATATAATTCTTGACATGATTATCACTCCTCCAGCTCGGCCCATTCCGCTGGTAAATGTAAGGTGATGTGTTTCAGATAGAATTTACTTTGTCAAAATATTTGACATTAAGCAAAACACAATTTATTCGAAGACTGTCGATAAAAGACAACAAAAGGAAGACGAACTTTCAATAACTTAATTCTGTCCGAAAACATAGCAGAATAATAGTTTATTTAACTACTAAACACTAACTGCTCCAATATGGTATCATCCAATAAGCACGCAAAGGTCAAAAAACAAATGCAGGAAACAGATTGTCTGACATGCAGTTCTCCAATCCAGGAGGAAAGAACATCAAAAGACAGTTCCGAGAGAAATCACAGAGTGTGTAGAACCGGGGAAAAATTTCCTGCCTTCCAACCCTGCTGAGACACCAGCAATAACTGGTGATATGTAAAATTAAGAGTCCTGGTTCTGTGAGAGTTTGACCATCACTCCACAGGACCCAGGCCGTGGCTGCAAGAACACAAGGAATGGACTGTATCTACACCGTCTATGGCTCTGTAGGTGTCCCTCAAAAATGCCTAAACCCACCTAAGCCGTTAAATGCTGGACAGACAAAAGTCAAAGTTAAACATAAATAAATGAAACAAAAAGATGCAGCGGGCCTGGTGATCAGACACAGACAGCCTCGGGAGCCCAGCAATTCCTATATTGCTAAAACACAGCAGAATCATCGAGCTTGTGAAGAGAAAGAATTATATCTCTCCCTCACCTCGATGTTTACAACTAGAGATGTGCCATGAGCCCAATAATCATCGATATCAAAATCCCACCCACACCAATTATTGTGATATTTCAGAGTTGTCGTGAAATGGGTTAACTTGATCTGTTTGTTCAGTGACTGATTAATAGCAGTCTTTTTGGACCCACCTGGGTCACTGGAGGCTTTCCCTCTTCCATAATTAGAGCCTTCTTTCAACTTGTTATGTCTTAGTATTCTGCACAGCGTCAACCTCAACAAGATTGAGATCAGCAGCTACAGAGGAAGAGAGAGAAATCAGAATCTGAGAACATTAAAATGGATTTAATTTGAGAAGTTTAGACTAGAATGTTCCAACAATTGATCCGAATCTGAGAACATTAGACTTGAATGTTATAACAGTGGACAGGAGTTTATTATTGGGTCTTTCCTGGCTTTCTCAGGATTGGGCATGGTGAAGTTGCGGATACGAGCCGTACTGCTGATTAGTCAAGCTGGGTACTATCCCATTCTCGCTATTATTGGTGTTCCTGATAAGTCTATCTCTGCCGATTCTATAAATGATGCTGAATGTTATGGCTATTCTGGTTGATTATATTTAACAAATACATAATCTTGGAGTCCCAAACACCACGTCCTTCTCATGCATTTCCAAAGTACTTACTCATAAACATCTGAGAAGGAATAAGACTGTTCGGAACCTTGAGTTTCCTTTTTACTGTGAACTGTTTTCTGTCTCCATATACTCTCTCTGTGATCAAACCTGCCGACACCCATCTTCATAATATACCCAACCTCCAGCTCTGCCTGAGTTCTGTTGCTGACTTCGCCATCACCTACCCCTTCGTTAATGACAGATTTTATGGCTCCAGTTCTCTTCTGACCCCTCTTCCAGTTACAAATAGTTTGACCACAAACTTGTTCTTGTCTCTACAGTTACTTCACAACAGGGACTCGTAAACAGAGTAATAATGTCACTGACTGTGTAATTAAGATGTGCAAGTCATGACTCTAAAAGCATTGTCTGAAATCCTACCACTGCCGATGACTAAAGTTAAATTCCAACATCAAAAATTGGAATGAAACCTAATTTTACTCATGGCAAGCATAAACCATCAGGATTTCTTTTCTTATTTTATTGATAACCTTTGGTAAAGAAGCCTAACATAGTTGCCCTGTCTGAACTAAGTGTCACCTCAGTTCCACAACAATTTAGTTGCCTCCATATTGCCTTGACAAATGTCCGCGTGGTCAATGGCAGCTAGGATGGACAATAAATACTGCCCTTGCCAGTGATGCTGGCATCCTGCGAAACAACAACATTAAAGGTGAAATAACCAAGGAAATGTGGATGCTGGTGATCTGAAATAAAATTCTCCCCTTCTGAAGGAATGTTGGAGAATCTCAGCAGGTATGGCAGTCTGTCAGAAAAAAAGACAAATAGCGTTTCGAGTTCAGTGAACCTATCAAAACTGAATGCAACTGAGAAATAATATTATTATATCAGGGATGGTAGGAAGGATAAGCGGGAGGTTTGTGTTGAGTGGATGATGTCCAGCAAGAGAGAGAAAGTGAGAGAGAAAAGGAGAGAGATGGAGAGAGAGAGAGAGAAAGGAAAAGCAAGCAAAAGGATTGCTGATGATGGACTGGAAGGAAAACAGAATGGGAAGTTATTCTACCATTTCCCCTTTTCACATATTTCTGAATATCATATTTTTTATGGGATCTCCCTGCTTACCGTGAGTTATTTTCCCTCTATCTCTTGTCTCTGAGTGTGGTGATCAACTCCATCAGCAATATATATAGTCGCTGAGATATAGAGAAATGTAATGTGCCATTGTCAACTGTTTATTTGGAGACAGGAACTGTTCCTGTGCGACACTGTGGAGATGTAAGAGCTTTCTCAAACAGGAAGATAAACTGAGCAGCTGAAAAATGTATTGCTGGAAAAGCACAGCAGGTCAGGCAGCATCCAAAGATCAGGAGAATCGACGTTTCAAGCATGCCCTTCTTCAGGAATGAGGAAAGTGCGCCAAGCAGGCTAAGATAAAAGGTAGGGAGGAGTGACTTGGGGGAGGGGTGTTGGAAATGCGATAGGTGAAAAGAGGTGAAAGTGAGGGTGATAGACTGGAGAGGAAGTGGGGGCGTAGAGGTCAGGAAAAAAATTGCAGATCAGGAAGGTGGTGCTGAGTACGAGGATTGGCATTGAGACAAGGTGGGGGGAGGGGAAATGAGGAAGCTGGAGACATCTGAATTCATCCCTTGCGGTTGGAGGGTTCGTAGGCAGAAGATGAGGCGTTCTTCCTCCAGCTGGAAGAGTGCCTCATCTTCCGTCTGGGAACCCTCCAACCACAAGGGATGTATTCAGATTTCTCCAGCTTCCTCATTTCCCCTCCCCCCACCTTATCTCAATCCCAATCCTCGAACTCAGCACCACCTTCCTTACCTGCAATTTCCTTCCTGACCTCTCCGCCCCCACCCCCTCTCCGGCCTACCACCCTCACTTTAACCTCTTTCCAACTCTCGCATTTCCAACACCCCTCCCCCAAATCCCTCCTCCCTACATTTTATCTTAGCCTGCTTGGCACACTTTCCGCATTCCTGAAGAAGGGCTCATGCCCGAAACGTCGATTCTCCAGATCTTTGGATGCTGCCTGACCTGCTGTGCTTTTCCAGCAACACATTTTTCAGCTCTGATCTCCAGTATCTGCAGTCCTCACTGTCTCTGAGAGAAACTGAGGAGACCGAGGCATTTTCAGTAGTGAATGGATGCATTGTAGGTGTGGTGAATTCACTTGCTGCTGCCATCTGGAAAGTCAGTGGAGTCTCTGTGGATGGTGTTCTCAGGATAGTGATGTCAGCTACTGGGTTCATTCAGGGAGCCCCGATGGTCTGGGAACCCCACTCTGGATACTGCATTTGCAGTGTGTCTGGATCCATGATAAACAACTGAAGCTGAGACTACAAAGAAGGGATTCTGTATAAACAGGGAGGAGCGAGACATTATATTTTCCTCTCTGGGATTTCCAGGAAGATTTGTCCAACCTGCACCCATTCAGGTGTAAAGTGTAAAACGAGCGAGTCTCAAAATTGAGGTGATCACTGAGCTGTACCCCCTCCTTCAGTATAACATGTGTTCTCACACCAGTTAGCAATACTGTGCTGACACTCACGATGAATTAAACTGGATTAATTCTGGAACTTTTCAGGCAGCAGTGGGTAATATATCCACCATCTCTGAAGTGCAGTCCTCCAATGTATTCATGAATTGACTGAAACCGTCTGCCTGCTGAGAGGAAAGCGTTGGTTTCACCTCCGCAGGGGAAGGTACAGAAACTACTTTCCACAAATATTTGGGAGCAGAGGGACTGGTAAAAATTGGAAACTGAAGGAAATCAGAATTAATGAAGTGTATGTTATTGAAAATCTAATTGAATTGAAGTTTCATAAGTTGTTGCATCTGATGAGCTCCATCCCAGAGTGATTGAGATCAGATCAGAGTTAGTGAAAGAATTACTGATTATTCTTCAAAGCTAGTTAGATTCTGGAAAGGATCCTGCAGACTGGAAAGCAGCTATTGTCAACCTAAATATTTAAAACAGGATGGAGAGGGAAAACAGAAAACTAAATAATTGGATGTCAGCTGTGAGAAAAAAAAATTGGAACCTTTTCGAAGGAACATGACGACGAGACACTTGGAGAATAATTATATGATTTGGTACATTCGGCCTAGATTCAGGAAAGGGAAATGATCTTTGATAAACCTGCTTGTGGAGATTGTCCGTTGTGACATCGAAAGTTGACAACCAATGGGATTGGAGTATTTTTATTTTTAGAAGACGCTTGACATGTCTGAATACAGGTGAGTGTGGAATGTTTGAGTCCATGGGTAGGTAGGGGTGGAATATATACCACATGGATTAAAATTTGAGTAACGGAGATACAAGAAGAATACTGTTTTTCTCTGGACTGGACGATTGATGGGTGGCAGCAGAATCAGTGTTTTGGCAATAGCTGTTCACAAGGTATAACAATTATTCAGATGTGAACAACAAATATCATCATGTACATTTATATTTATTAAACGGTAGAGAGGTTGGCGAGTGCTTTTGTTGAAAAAGACCTGAATGTCCTTGGTCATAAGTCACTCACAGAATTCATACAGGGGCAGGAAGTAAATGATATGTGGCTCTTCAGGCAAAATGATTCAAGTACAAAAGTTAGAATATCTTTCCCACTGATCGTGTTTTGTTGAGATAGTATTTGGTGCTTTGTGTAAATATTTGGTCTGCTTTATAATCAATGATCTCTTTGTCACCGAGACAGTGCAAAGGAGTTTGACCAGACTAAACACTAGCATGATGTTACCGTGAGGAGAGAGTGCAGTAACGATGTGCTTAATCTGTAGCGCTGTGAGAGAATAAGAAGTTGAAGCTTGATGGGCATGGACAGAAACTCATTATGACCCAAACAGCTGAATGGGGGGTCAATGTCATACTTTTCATTGGATGTTTGATTCACGACAGTTTATGTGCATCTGCAGAACCATCATGTCGATTGACAGCGAGGTGCAGGCTCTGAATGAACTCTGAGCACTTTAAAGCACAGTTACTGTGTGACACTGCATTGAGTGTCACTTTGTACACAATCCTGTCAGCAGCCAAAATACCATCATTCTGAAACAGTTAGTTATTCCACACAGGTTTCTGACCTCCACGTAGACCATGTGTCTGCCTTCTTGGAGATGGAAGATAACTTGGAGAATGGCTAAAAAATGTTGGCTTCATTCCGACTGCCTGAAAACCATGCTAAAGTAACACATATGTACCATGAGTAATTAAGCCATGTGGATCAATTTGGAGCAGTCTGTCTGTGCAGACCCTGCTCCATTTGTTTGTGATGTTGGAGCATCTCTGACACTTCCTGTTCCTGCGTTAGTGGCTTGACAAGCTGAATAACCTCTTCCTGTTCCTTTGTAAGTGACTCCGGGTGTGAAATGGTTCTTTCTGATCCCAGGTACGTGACATGTGGGAGAGAGCAGACTCTCACCTTGCTGTGCAACAGGCAGGAGGGGCTGAATGGGCTATCCTTCTTTTGCCCAGTTGTTTTGATGGGATGAATGACTTCCCCACATTCTTGTAAAACCAGATTGGGCTGCTGAATGAACTTGTCCTTTTACTGTGGAAATGTACTGTGCTGGTACATAAATGTCAACCAGACTTTAACAACATGGTCTTGAATGATGTCCGAGTCTTGCTATACATGGTCATAGATTGTTTCAAGAGCTGAATAGCGAAAACCTGTCCTGAAAACTTTGTAGACTTCAGTGAATGTCCCCGCTTCTGCTGGCACGGTGTCTCAGTAGCTTACACTCCTGCGTCACAGCACCAGGGTCCCAGGTTTGTTTCGAGACTTGTCAACTGTCTGTGTGGAGTTTGCACATTCCCCACTTATCTGCATGAGTTTCCTTCGGGTGCTCCGGTTTCCTCTCACAGTCCGAAGATGTGCACGCAGGGTGAATTGGCCATACTAAATTGTCCATCATGTTAGGTGCATTAGTCAGACGGAAATGTGTTTAGGTGGGTTACTTTTCGGAGGGTCGGTGTGGACTGGTTGGGCCGAAGTGCCTGTTTCCACATTGTAGGGAATCTGATCTGCTCAGTTTGGACTCAATGGGCTGAATAGCCTTCTTCCACACTGTAGGGATTCTATGATGACAAACTGAAGATGCATGAGCTGAGGAAGCTACGCTGAGGATCTCCTGCAGATGTGCTCCACGGTTAAGATGATTGATGCCCAACAATGATAATCATCTTCCCTTGTGCCGTGAATGACTCCAAGCAGTGTTGAGGTCGTAATTAATTCTCAGTAAGTGTGATTTTGTTCAGGCTCCTTGATGCCATCCTCAGTAAAATACTGCCTTGAGTTCCGGGTCAGTCTCTCTTACCTGAGCTCCTGCGTTACCTCTTTTGTTCATATCAATTGGTCATGGTGCAGAAGCAGAGAAGGTTTTCTTCAAACAGGGGGTAGTGTATGTCAGGAACACTCTTACAAAGAGAGTTAGGGGAGCTAGATCACTGAAAGGGACCAGTGGTGTCCCGCTGGGATCAGTTCAGTGACCTCTGCTCTCTGTTATTTTCAAAAATGACTTGGATATGGGTGTTGAAGAGTGGGCTAGTAAGTTTGCCGATGACACAAAGGTGGTTGGAGTGGTACAGAATGTGAAGGGCTATTGTAGGTTGCAATGGGACATCGACAGGATGCAGAGCTGGGCTGAGAAGTGGCACATGGAGTTCAAACTGAAGTAATTCACTTTGCAAGCTGCAATGTGAACGCAGAATACATGGTTAACGATAGGATTCTTGGCAGTGTGGAGAAACAGAGGGATACTGGCGTCCGTGTCCACAGATCCCGCAAAGCTGCCACCCAAGTTGATCGGATTGTTAAGAAGGCGTATGGTATGTTGGCTTTCACTTGCAGGGGGATGGAGTTGAAGAGCCGCGAGGTTATGCTGCAGCTCGATAGAGCCCTGCTCAGACCGCACAGGGAATATTGTGTTCAGTTCTGGTCTCCTCATTATAGGAAGGATAATGAAGCTTTTGAGAGTGTAAAGAGGAGATTTACCAGGATGCTGCCTGGACTAGAAGTCTTACGAAGAAACCATGAGGGAGTGAGGTCTTTTCTCATGAGGAGATTTACCAGGATGCTGCCTGGACTAGAAGTCTTACGAAGAAACCATGAGGGAGTGAGGTCTTTTCTCATTGGAGGAAAAATAGATGAGAGGTGACTTGATAGAGGTGTACAAGATGATGAGAGGCAGATAGAGAGTGAATAGCCAGAGACATTTTCCCATGGCAGAAATGTCTATCACCAGGTGGCATAATTTTAAGGTAATTGGAGGAAGTTTTAGGGGAGATATCAGAGGTAGATTCTTTACACAGACAGTGGTGGGTGTGTTGAATGCACTACCATCAGTTAGTAGAGTCAAATACGTGAGGGAAACTTAAGAGACTCTTGGATAGGCACATGGAACAAAGTGAACGGAAGCATGTAGGTTAGAGTGGGAAAAACAACACAACGACGAGGACTGAAGGTCCTAACTGCATGCATTCATGTAGAACCTTGAGCTCAAAATCTGCATGAATTCATGTAAAACTCCATTATCTCACTTTTTAGCTTAGAATCAATCTAAACATCATGGCATAGTCAGAGAACACAGGGGGCCAACACCTTCAACATTTTGTCATGCTATCACCATTGTTCACAGCTCAACTGTGAATGCAACATTTTTTTTTTAAAATAAAGGTTTTGTGATTTACACATAAAAGAAGCAAAACTATCATGGTATTTTAACAGATGAAAGGCTTAACATACAATCAGTTTTTCCACATATAATTTCAGTTACATCATACTGTAAATTTTTGCTATAAATTCTGTGTTACGTACCAGCCCTCCACTATCACCTGATGAAGGAGCGATGCTCCACAAGCTGGTATGCTTCCAATTAAACCTGTTGGACTATAACCTGGTGCTATGTGATTTCTAACTTTGTACACCCCAGTCGAACAGCGACATCTCCAAATCAGTACTGTTCTTTGCTCTGTGTTCTATGGAAGTTCTCAAGAAGACTTGGACATTAAGAAGATTTGAGACTTGGAGCAGGTCAGCCTTGATCTTAGTGAAGGGCAAGGCAGGCTTGGGATGTGAATGACCTGCCCCTGTTTCTGATGCTCTCCCATTCTGTTATTGGAAACTTAGTATGTGTTATTATCCTGGAAGGTCATTTATGGAATAGTGCAATCAGGGAGACCCGAGGATTTTGTGAGCTATCACTGGGTGAGATTTGGGGGCTGTATTCACAGTGAATCTAGGTCTACAACATGATCAACAAATGAAGCACAAGATTCAGAGAGGGGAATTTTTGTAAAGAGAAATGAGCAACCCCTTCCATATCCAGCCTGGGTCTTCCAATTACATTTTCCAAATCTCCCAAACCGAGTGGGACAGTCTCGAAGGACCGAACTGTTTCCTCTATTTCTGCGCAACATGCTACAACAATAAGTGGACTCTAACTGCTCCTGTCTAGCAGGTTAGAGGGGTTGAATGGAACACAGAAACATGGGAGTGAGGAGCAGGAGTGGGTCATTAGAGAATTTGAGCCTTCTCCACCAGGCATTAAGATTGTGGCTGATCAGATTGTGGTCTCAGCCTCATCGTCCTGTCTGTGTCCCATTATCCGTGACTCGCTTTTCTGTCAAATCTTTAAATAACTCAGCTGTGAATACTTGTAATCAGAGAGGCACCACAACCTGCCGGGGAAGAGAATTCCCATTCGAATGGCCCTTTTAGAATTCTTCCTCATCCCACTGTGAGAATAAGAGAATCATACAGCGTGGAAACAAATCATTTTGTCCTATTTGTCCATACCAATCAGGCATCTTAATCAGATCTCGTCCCACTTGCCAGCATTTGGCCCACATCACATGATCCATTCCTATTTGTGTACCTTTCCAGTTACATTGTAAACATGTAATTGTGCACGTTTTCACGACTTCCTCTGACAGTACACCCACCAGCCTCTGTATGAAAAGGTTTCCCCTCAGGTCCCTTCTAAGTCTTTGCCCTGTCACCTTCACCCAATGCCGTCTAGTTCTGGACGCCCCTACACTGGGAAAAAGATCTTGCCCATTAAGACTATCCATGCCCCTCAGGACTTTATTAAACCTCTGTCTTGTCACCATTCAACCTCTGATAGTCCAGGGGAAAAAGCCTCAACCTGTTCATCATCTCTCTGTAGCTCAAACTCTCAGGTTCCAGAAAATCCTTGTAAATCTTTTCTGCACCCTTTCAAGCTTAACAACATCCATCCTTTAAAAGAGTCAACTGATATGTACGCAGTTTTCTTAAAGTGGCCTCACCTACGTCCTGTACATGCGCAACACGTTACTCCCACTCCTATTCTCAATGTTCTGACCGATTAAGGCAAGCATGTCATCCACGTTCCTCACTACTCTACCGACCTAAACTCCACTTACAAGGAACTATGAATCTTCACCCGTAGGTCTCTTTGTTAAGCAACATTTCCCAGGGCACTACCCGCTTTAACTTAGCAAAATGTAAAACCTCACAAATAACTAAACTAAACTCCATCTGCCAGTCCTTGACTCATTGATGTTCAACGATCCCGTTATATTCTGAGATAATCTTCTTCACTGTCCACTGCACAGTTATCTGTAAACTTACTAATCATGCCTCCGATAATCACATCAAAGTTGTTTATGTTCGTGATGAAAAGCAGTGAACTCAGCACTGATTCTTTCAGAACACCGCTGGCCACAGGTCTTCAGTCTGGAAAACAGTCCATTACCTTCAATCTAATTTTGTATCCAACTGGTTAGCTTTTCCTAGATTACATATAACCTAATTTTAGTAATCTGTCTATGATGGGGAACGTTATTAAATGCCTTGCTGAAGTCTGTGTAAAAATTGTACACCACGGTGTATTCTTCAATCTTCTTTGTCACCTCTTCATAATACTCAATCACATTAATTAGACAGGATTTCCATCACACAAATCCATATTGACTATCCCTAATCATTCCTTGTCTTTCTAAATAAATGCAAATTCTATCCCTCAGAATCCCCTCCAAGGAACTCCTCGTCTCTGACGTTGGCTGATTGAGTCGATTATTCCCTGTGTTATTTTGGCTCACTTCTACCTTTTCTAGCCCCACTCCTCCACTGCCCACAAAAAATAATTATAACTATGTTGCTGATATAGCCAATAATATAGTTCTCAGAATGTGTCAGGGTCAGTGTTAGGAACAAGTCAGGCAGATTTCTTTAATCTACTAAAACAACATGTCTATGACCAAAACAAACTATGATGGAAAGGGGAATGACGAGAGGATATTGCAAATATGTACAGAGATATTTCCCTTTGAAAAATTCTGAGAAACACACACACACACACACACACACACACTCAGACACACAGACACACACACACACGCACACACAGAGACACATACACACACACATACACACACACACATGTGCGCACACACATACGTATTGTTGATAACAAACTGAAAAGCAAAATATCTGCAAAGTTAACTTGAAAGAACATTGTCCAAATATGATTCGAACTTATGCCTAAGGAAAAATGAGAGTTTGACCCAAATGCTGTTCTATTTGTACAGTCATCAAGTCCTACAGCATGGAGAGAGGCAGCGAGGCCCTTTGGCCCACACTCATCCATGCTTACCCAAATATCAACCACACTAAACTCATTTCCCAGCACTTGGCCCATAGCATTCTCGAACTTTCCTGTCCATGTACTTGCCCAAATGCCATTTAAATATCGTTAATATAAATGCTTCAACGCCTTCCGTTGGCAGCTCATTCCCTTTGTGTGCCACTCTCTGTGTAAAACAGTTTCCATCAGTTTCCCTTTTATTCTTTCCACTCTCACCTTAAACTGATGCTCTCCCCTTCTTGATTCCCCAACTCTAGAAAAAAAAGGTTGGGTCCATTTACCTTATCCATTTAAACATCTATAAGGCCCCTCTCCTGTGCTCTAAAGAAAAAAAGTCCTCGCTTGTCCAACCTCTCCCTATAATTCATACTGTTGGGTCCTGGCAACATTTTTGTAAATTCCGTTTGCACACGTTCCAAATTAAAAACATCCTTCCGTTCGCAAAGTGACTAAAACTGAACACAACACGACAAGGGCAGCCTCACCAACATCCTGTATAACTGCTACATAACTTCCCAACTGCTCTCCTCCATGTCCTGACCGATGGTTGCTAGTGTGGCAAAAGCCTTCTTCACTACCATGTCTAACTCTGTCCCCATTTTCAGAGAACGGTGGACCTAAACTCCATGGTCCCTCTGCTCAACTACACTCCTTAAGGTCCTACCAATCAACATGAAACTCCTACCTTGATCTAACGTTGCCAAAATATTTCTCAGTCCACTTCTCCAGTTTGATCAAGGTCCTGCTGCAATTTTTGATATACTTCCTCACTGTCCATGATACCACCTATTTTAGTCATGATTCGGAGATGCCGGTGTTGGACTGGGGTGTACAAAGTTAAAAATCACACAACACCAGGTTATAGTCCAACAGGTTTAATTGGAAACACACTAGCTTTCGGCGCGACGCTCCTTCATCAGGTGAAAGCTAGTGTGCTTCCAATTAAACCTGTTGGACTATAACCTGGTGTTGTGTGATTTTTAACCTATTTTAGTGTAATCTTCAAGTTTCCTAACCATGCCTTGCATATTCGCAAGAATATCATTGGTATAGATAACAAACAGCAACGGGCCCAGCAGAGACCCCTGAAGCACTTCATGTGTCACAGGCCTCCAGTCCGAGAGCATCCTTCCACTATTAACCTCTGCTTAGTACCATCAAGCAAATTGTGTGTCCAATTTGCCAGCTCCCTCTGGATTCCATGCGATTCTAACCTTCCAGACCAGGCTGTCAATGGCAACCTTGTCAATGGCCTTACTGAAAACCACACAGTCTACCTCATCAACATTACTGGTCACTTCATCAATGAACTCAAACAAATTTGAGAGGCATGATCTCCCAATCACAAAGCCATGCGATCTTTCCAGTCTAAAAACAACTATTAATAATAATTATTAAAATTAATAATAACAAACTAATAAATAATAATAATATGACACTTTCAGTGGAGAATAAATTAATCATGGTATGTGATATTGGAACGTGCATCATGGGTGAAGGTCAGAATAGATTTTGTGCCTGTGTCATTGAACTGTGTTGAAAAAAAGCGAGGGAGACATGGTAATTCAGTGGCTAGTACTGGTGCCTCATAGTGCCATGGATCCGGTTTGGTTCCAGCTTCGGGTGACTCTCTGTGTGGAGTTTGCACATTTTCACTGTTTTTGTGTGTGTTTCCTCTGGGTGCTCCATTTTCCTTCCACAATCCAAAGGTCTATAGGTCAGGTGAATTGGCCATGATAAGTTACCCATAGTGTTATGTGCATTCGTCAGGGGTAAATATAGGGTATGGGAATGGGACTGGGTGGGTTACTGTTTGAAGGGTCGGTGTGGTCTTGTTGTGCCAGATGGCCTGTTTCCATACTGTAGGGAATCTTTCAAAAAAACTATTTCTAAACAAACCTTATCTTTCCAAATGCACGCATATCTCATCCCTCAGAGTCTTCTCAAGGAACCTACGTACCACAGACGTTAGACTTCCTGGTCTATCGATCCCAGATTTTTCTTTGCTTCCTTTCTTGAATAATGGCACAACATTTGCTAATCTCCAATATTCTAGAACCTAACCTGTCGCTAACAATGATGCACAAATATCAACCAGGGTCCCCGTAATTTCTTCTGTAACCTCTTGCAGCATTCTTGGATGCATCTGTTTAGGACCAGGAGATTTATCCACCTTCATACATTCTAATGCATTCAACACATCTTCTCCTGTGATATTGACTCACCCCAAGGTAACACTACGACTTTTGTTAACCACCCAAGTTTGATGTATTTCTCCACGGTAAAGACAGAGGAGAAATATTCATTGAGACTCTCGCAAATCTCCTACGGTTCTCGACATGCATGTCCATTTTGAATTTGAGGGGTCATATTCTCATTTAGCTATTCTTTTTACTTTAATATACTTAATGAACCTCTTTGGATTCACCCTAATCTTCTCAGGCAAGGCTATCTTCTGGCCCCTTTTAGCCCTCCTGATTTCCATCATCAGTAAACTCCTGTATCCCCTGTCTACCTCCAGGTATTCCCTCGATCCCATCTGCCTGGACCTGAGCCACGCCTCCTTTTTGCTGGTCAAAGCCTCAATATCTCCTGACATCCGAGGTTCCCTCTTCCTACCAACCTTGCCTTTTACCCTCACAGTAACATATAGACCTTGAACTGTAGACATTTCACTTTTAAAGTCCTCCCACTTGCAGGAGGTCACTTCGCCTGCAAACAAACACCTCCAACCAACCCCTACAAGCTCCTGTCAAATTCCATCAAAATTCGCCTTGCCCCAATTTTGAACTTGAACATGTGGACCAGTTTTGTCCTCCGTAACTATTTAAAAATTAATAGAACTATGGTCACTGGTCGCAGAGTGCTCCCCCACTGTCACCTCAGTCACCTGTCCTGCCCTAGATCTTAGAGTAGGTCACGATTCGTCCCTTCCCGAGTTGCACCCTCTACTTACTGCTTGAGCAAACCAGTCTGAACACACTTAATAGATGCACCCCATCCCTGTTCTTAATTCTATGTCATTCCCAGACTATCTTCGGAAAATTAAAACTCCTACTAATGCAATCCTATTGGCCCTGCAAGTCTCCCCAGTCTGTCTACATACTTTTGTTCCCCTAATTCCTCGTTTATTATTTGGGGGTCTAGAGTACAATTCAAATCCTATCACCATTCCCTTCTTATTTATTCGCTCCCCAGACAAATCCTCACAGGATGATCCATCAGTTATTTTATCTCTGTTTACTGCTGTGATACTCGCCTTAATGAAAAATGAAACTCCCCGTCCCCTCTTTCCACCATCTCTGTCCCATATAAAACACCTGTACCCTGGTACTTTAGGCTGCCAGTGCTGTTCCTCCCTTAGCCATGTTTCAGTAATGGCTATAATATCCCAGTCCCACGCACCGATCCATGCCCTGAGTTCATCGGCCTTACCTGTCAGCCATCTTGCATTGAAACAGTTGTGATTTAATCCAACAGACATTCCTTGCTCCCTTTCATTGTCTAGCCTGACCTGTCTCTTCATTTTACTGTTTCTGATTACTGTATCTCCTTCTAGCCTCGCACTTCCCTCCCTGCTGTTGAGGATACCACACGCACCCACCCCCAACCCCAGCAAATCCAGTTGAAATCCTCCCTTGCAGCAGTTGCAAACCTGCCTGCCAGGATATTGGTCCCCTTCCAGTTCAGGTACAACCCGTCCTTCCTGAATACGTCACCTTGCCCCACAAAAGATACCAGTAATCCAAAAATCTCTGACCCCTGCACCAATTCTTTAGCCACCCCTTCATCTGCCATATCCTCCTCTTCTTACCCTCACTAGCACGGAGAACTGGAAGTAAACTGGATATTATCTCTGTCTTTTATCCTTTTCCGTAGCTCTCCCCAATCACTCTGCAGGATGTCATCACTATTTCTACCTGTGTCATTCTATCCTTTGTACCAATGTGCACAATGACTTCTGGCTGCTTCCCCCCAATCCCCCCCAACCCCCAGTGAGAACGTTCTGCAGTCACTCTGAGACATCCTGGACCCTGGGCATGTGGGAGGCTACACACCATTCCGGATTCCCATTTGCAGCCACAGAATCTCCTGTCTGTTCCCCTCACTATCGAGTCGGATAATTACTTCTGTTGTTATTCTGCTTGCACAGCCTTCTGACAATGGGATTTCTTCATTGAACAGTTGAATTTGGCTGAACTGTTTTGCTTCAGGCAATGGGCAGATTCCAATCAATCCTCATCAGGAGTCCTCCATTAGTGGTAAAGACGACTTTTCACTCCACACATTGCTGTGATGAGCGATAGGGAAACAGAAAGGGCGCAATAGAATGTTTCTCCACAGATCGGCTACATTTTCCATCTGTAAGTAAAATCAGTTACGTTATCAGTCCCACACTGAACTCTGCGAGCTCTTCTTGAACACTGTCTGAACTATATGACTCCATAACATTCTCGACTCCAGGTCAGTGCATTATTGCAGTATCAATTCATTAACAATAAATGGTTCTACTTGTTTTGAAGATGTGTTACTATGTGCTTGCATAATGTAAAAATAAGTGTTTCATGTCTTCAAAATATCTGTGTTAAAATGAATATTCTTAAATATATACAGTAATTGCTGGAAAAGCTCAGCTTGACTGTCAGCATGTAGGAAGAGAATTTACAGTTCAATTTTACTGTCCAGTGACCTTTCCTTTGAAACTGACTTATTCTTAAATTATTTCCCCAGTTTTATTCTCCCACACAATGAGAAATATCCATCCGGTATTCACCAACTACACTCTCCTCAAGATCTTATATGGCCAATAAAACATCCCTCATTCTCAGGCCGAACTGATAATTCTTCACAACGTAATGCCTTCATTCCAAGAATGCGTAAAGAGAAACATCTTTGAGACGTTTCGAAAGCAATTTTGTTTTTTTTTTCAGTTTAGGCTGTTATAACTACACATATTGCAACAGATTTAATCTCAGCAATGCCCTATACTGATGCAAAAAAACATCGCTAAGATCATACCTAACACCCCTTGCACGAAACCGGATCACGACATTTACCTTCCAAATCACTTGCTACATCTTCAGCTTAATTTGATGTGATTCATGTACTAAGACACACAAATCCCTCTGTAACACTGAGTTCTGCATTCTCCTCGCATTTAAATAAATTTCTGCTGTTTCGTCTTTTCCATAAGACAGAAAATTTCCATCACATATATACTGTACTGTTTTTTTTTTGTGAAGCTTTGCTCACAGCCATCCTCTGTCTGCATGTCATTGCTTGTTGCTATTCCCTCCCCCAGTCTGTGTCCCATTGCAGATGTTCTGCACTCCCACTGTCTGTATCCCATTGCAGAAGCACTGCCCTCCTCCATCTGTATCCCATTGCTGATGCTCTGCCTCCCCGTCTGGAACCAATAGCAGACCCTCTGCCCTCACCCATCAGTATGCCATTGCAGATGCTCTGCCCTTCCCCTGTCTGTATCCCATTGTAGATGCACAGCCCTCACCCATCAGTATACTATTTCAGATGCTCTGCGCTCCCCTGTCTGTATCACATTGCAGACGCTCTGCCCTTCCCCTGTCTGTATCACATTGCAGACACTCTGCCTCCTCCTGTCTTTATCCCATTGCAGACTCTCTGCCCTCCCCCTGTCGGTATCCCACAGCAGACGCTCTGCCCTCCCCCTGTCTGTATCCCATTGCAGATGCTCTGCCCTCCCCGTCTGTATCTCACTGCAGACGCTATGCCTCCCCGGTCTGTATCCCACTGCAGACGCTATGCCTCCCTGTCTGTATCCCACTGCAGACTTTCTGCCCTCACCCATCAGTGTTCCATTGCAGGCGCTCTTCCGTCCCCCTGTCTGCATCCCATTGCAGACGGTCTGACCTCCCCTGTCTGTATCCCGTTGCAGACGCCTGCCCTTCCCCTGTCTATGTCTCATTGCAGATGCTCTGTCCCTCCCCTGACTGTATTCCATTGCAGACGCTCTTCCCTCCCCCGTCTGTATCCCGTTGCAGACACCTGCGCTTCCCCTGTCTGTATCCCATTGCACAGGTGCATTCCTTCCCCAGTCTGTCTCCCATTGCAGGCACACTACCCCTCCCCTGTCTGTATCCCATTGCAGACGCTCTTCCCTCCCCCTGTCTGTATCCCATTGCAGACGCTCTGCCCTTCCCCAGTCTGTCTCCCATTGCAGGCACACTGCCTGTCTTTAGCCCATTGTAGACGTACTGCCCTCGCTCTGCACTCCGCTGTCTGTATCTCATTGCAGGAGCTTTTCCGTCCCCCGTCTGTATCCCATTGCAGGCGCTTTTCCCTCCCCCTGTCTGTATTCCATTGCAGATGCTCTGCCCTCCCCCTGTCTGTATCCCATTGCAGGTACTTTTCCTCCCCCTCTCTGTATCCCATTGCAGACGCTCTGCCCTCCCCCTGTCTGTATCCCACTGCGGACGCTCTGCCCTCCCTCCCATCTGTATCCAATTGCAGGTGATCTGTCCTTCCCCTGTCTGTCTTCCATTGCAGATGCCTGTCCTCCCCCTGTCTGTATCCCATTGCAGACGCTCTGTCTCCATCTGACATCTTATTGAATGACTATCCTGGTGGATGAGCAAACTGAGCTCCATCTGCTTCACCCGGTTCATTAGAATAGATTGTAATTTGCAGATGACCTCATACAGATCCCTGAAAAATTCCACTCGTTACCGCTTTCCAAACACAAAATGAGTAATGATCTATACTCTGTATTTCCTGACAGCTGCCCAGGGCACCCCTGCTTCTGCATAACAGCCTGGGATGGTTATATGGCGTCCTCCTGTGCTGTGTAATTTACTGAGTTCTTCATTCTGTTTGGTGGGGCCTGTTTGGTGCAGCCCATTTTGACGCAGACCCTTATAGGCACAGAACTATTTCAGCGCATATTTATTCGTTTTCAGGCTTAAATAAAAGCATTAATCAAAGCAATAAATATAAAAATAATGTTTATTCCCTTCAGTAAAAATGTTAAAAAGACACTTGAGTAAGTATAACATTGACTCAGTGTTTTCTTTCAGAGCTAAAATGATTATTTGTCTTGCATTTATTCACATTGAAAACATTCATGAAGCTTTTGAACATTTGTCTGATGCGCTTCCAGATGAACTGCAACCGCTGCTGGCTTGGTTCGAGGATAACTATGGAGGTAGAAGGTTATGCAGAGGATATGATCGGCGTCCACTGCTTTTTCCAGTTGAAATGTGGAATTTATATGAAAGAACTTTAAACAATGAGGACAAAACAAACAGTAATGCAGCAGCAGGGGCGTCACGGTGGCACAGTGGTTAGCACTGCTGCCTCACAGCGCCAGAGACCCGGGTACAATTCCCGCCTCAGGCGACTGACTGTGTGGAGTTTGCACATTCTCCCCGTGTCTGCGTGGGTTTCCTCCGGGTACTCCGGTTTCCTCCCACAGTCCAAAGATGTGCATGTCAGGTGAATTGGCGATGCTAAATTGCCCGTAGTGTTTGGTTAGGGGTATGGGAGGGTTGCGCTTCGGCGGGGCGGTGTGGACTTGTTGGACCGAAGGGCCTGTTTCCACACTGTAAGTAATCTAATCTAAGCTGTCCACAGGAGCTGACAATGCGAACTTGATGTGTAACATCCAGTTATTTGGAAGTATATTGACAGTTTACGAAAAGTTCAGAGAGGAAGGGACATTTACTATGAGTATTTGATAGCAGGGCACGATATTCCATTGAAATTAAAGAAGCCATTGTTAGAATACAAATACTCGTAAGAAGATTTAGTGAGAGAAATTATGTCGAGTATTTACGTGGATTGCCCATAATTTTGAATGAACGTCATGTTTTAGATTTTTCGTAATGAACTTATATCGTTTAATTGCTCTTTACTGAACATTACTTGGTTGGTGGGACGTCGATGTTTCAGAATCTCCACAGAAGGTGTCCTGGTCCTCTCTGGCTCTTTCCAGGATCCTCCCCACATCTCGAGGTAGAGGGTGAGGGAACGGATATCGGGCACTCTAAAACCCTGCTTGGCCTTTTATGTCCAATTCCAGGATGTTTCTCCCGGAATGAGAGAAGGGGGGGCGGAGTGAGGGTGGGAGTGTGTGTCCCTGCTGTTAATGCTGGTATAGGGGAAGGGGGGAAGGGTGAGATGTCCGGAGGGAGTTGGACCACAGTGTTGTATCCATGAAGTGGTATTAGTGTGCGGGGCTATTGCGTCAGTGGCAGACAAAGTGAGGGAAGGAAGGTGCTGAATTCAACAGTGAGTGTGGTCGTGCTTGAGCCTTATTTGGAGATAGAGTGTGAGCCTTGTTCGGGGGAAGGTATTATAACAGATATACAGTGAGTGTGATGGAGCAGAAGAATATGGTGACACTTATCCTGGCAAAGTGGGGGGAAAGAATATTGATGCTTGTCCTGTATTGCTGACCAATTCTTTAGATTATCTCAACGTTGAGGTGAGTCTCCCTGAACGTCTTGTCCAAGTCTATCGGTAATAACGCCACAGACACTTTCCATCACTTCCCACAGAATCAGTTTGGGTGGATCTTATAAATAGCAAGGTGAAGCAAACATTAGTGTGTTTTATATATGAAAACCAAATCTGTCACGTAAATACTTTACAACATATGCTCTGGAAATTAGGTATGCAAGTATATGCAAGGGGGAGCAATGACACAGTGATATTATCGTTGGTCTCTTAACCCAGAGACCCAGGTAATATTCTCGGGAATTGAATTCAAATCCTGCCAAGGCAGATGGTGGAATTTGAATTCAATATGTATCTGGAATCATGGGTTTATGATGACCAGGAATCCATTTTCGATTGTTGGAAAAAGCTCATCTGGTTCATTGATATCCTTGAGGGAAGGATACTGCTGTCCTTACCTGGTGTGGCCTGCATGTAACTCCAGATTCAAGACAACGCTGCTTACGCTTAACCGCACTATGGCATGGGCAATAAATACTGGTTATCCAGCGACACCCTCATCCTGTGAACGAGTAACAAATAATCGTGGGTGCTGCAGTAATAATGGATGGTCTCAAGTTGCACCGAAACTGCAGTGACTACTAATACTGTGAAGAAAAACTTCCGTAAGTGTGTATTAGGTAGGTTGAACAATACGTTGTGAACCAAACTAGAGAGCAGGTTATTTCAGATGTGGTGTTGTGTTGTCAGGAGGACTAATTAATAATCTTGCTCTGAAGCAGCTTTGGAGGAATAGTGACATCAATATATTGCGTTTTTACATGGCGTCTGAATACAACATCGAATGTTTGAACATTCTGGTCAATCGTCATGGAAGTATGGAGGCTAGAGGGTCAAGTACGCTCCAATGAATTGGGGAAGAATAATATAACATTCAATGGGAGAAGCAATGATTGTGAGAGTCATAGAGTCCGACAGCACCGAGAAAGGCCCTTCAGCTCAAATTGGTCCATTCTGAACGAAATGTCCATTCACATTAACCCCATTTCCCTGCCCTTGCCCCACGTCCTTCTTATTCTTTCTTTTCCGTGTATTTGTCCAAATGCATTTTAAATTTTGTGAATGTACCTCCCTCAACCACTTCTGCTGGCAGCTCATTCCATGTGTATACCACCCTGTGTGTAAAAGAAATTGCCCCTCAGGTTCCCTTTTACTCTTTCCCCTCGGATCTTAAATTAATGCCCTCAAGTCCGTGGGTTGCTCAATCCTGTGGAAAAAAAAAGACTGAGAACATTCACTCTATCCATGCTTCCCATGATCCTATACACTTCTATCAGATCCCCCTCAGTCTCATACACTCTAAAGTAAAAACTCCTAGCTTGCCCAACCTCTCACTCTATCTCAGACCATTGAGTCCGGGCATCATCCTTGTAAATTTCTTCTGCACTATTTCCAGTTTAATAAAATTCTTCCCATAGCAAAGTGAACAACACTGAACATAACACTACCAGTATTGCCTCACCAGCATCCTGTATAACTGCAACATAACTCTAAAATTTCGACACTCATTACTCTGACCGATGAAGGTCAGTCTGCCAAATGCCTTTTTCACTGCCCTTTCTACTTGTTACTCCACTTTCAGAGATCCTTGAACCTGAATTCCAAGGTCCCTTTGTCTCAATACACTCCTTAAGGCCCTGCCATTCACCATGAAACTCCGACCTTGATTTGACTTTCTAAAATGCAAGAACTTACACTTATCTCTATTAACCTCCATTTGCCATTTCTCGGCCCACTTCCCCACCTGATCAAGGCACTGCTGTAATTTCAGAAATTTCTGATAATCTTCCTCACTGTCCACGATACTGCCTATTTTAGTGTCACCTTGAAACTTATAATTCATGCCTGTACATTCTCACCTAAATCATAGATGTGTGTAATATGTAAATATATATACAATATACAGGCATAAAACAAACATTAATGGTCTCAGAACCAACTCCTGAGGCATTCCACTGATCACAGGCCTTCAGTCTGATAAGCATGCTTCCACTATTACTCGATGTTTCCTACCATCAAGCAAATTTTGGATCTGATTTGCCAGCTCCCCCTCAATTCCATATGTTCTAAACTTCCAGAGTAGCCTACCATGTGGAACCTTACGGAAGGCCTTACTGAAATCCATATACACTATGTACACCACCATGCACTTGTCAACGTTACTTGTCATTTCACCAAAGCAGTCTCACAAATCTTTGAGCCATGATTCCCCCATGCACATAATCACACCCTGACTTGCCAAATGAGTATTTATCGTCTGTCTCAGAGTCTTCACAAGAAACTTACCTACTAGAGATGTTAGGTTTACTGGTCTATAATTCCCAGGTTTTTCTTTGTACCTCTTCTTGAATAAGTGCATAGCATTCACTACCCTCCAGGCCTCCGTGACCTCACCCAATGATACAAACGTACCAACCAGGGCCTCCACTATTACTATTACAGGGATGGTGCAGGAGGGAGGGATTTCGGTACTTGGATAACTGGGGTTCTTTCGGGGGAAGGTGGGACCTCTATAAACAGGATGGTCTGCACCTGAACCTGAGGGGCACCAGTATCCTTGGGGGGAGGTTTGCTAGTGCTCTTGGGGGGGGGGGGGGTTAAACTAGCTCTGCAGGGGCATGGGAACCCAGACTGTAGCTTTAGGGTGCAGGACCTGGAGTGTAGGGAGGTTAGGAATATGGCATCAATCTTAAAGGAGGGTGCCTGTAAACAGATGAGTGGCTTGAAGTGTGTATACGTTAATGACAGAAGTATACGAAATAAGGTAGGTGAACTTGCAGCGTGGGTTGGGACCTGGGACTTCGATGTTGTGGCTATTGCGGAGACGTGGCTAGATCAGGGACAGGATTGGCTGTTGCAGGTTCCAGGGTTTAAATGTTTTAGTAGGGTCAGAGGTGGGGGTAAAAGAGGGGGGTGTGTGGCTTTGCTTGTCAAAGATAGTATTACAGCGGTGGAAAGGAAGATGGACGAAGATTTGCCATCTGAGGTAGTTTGGGTTGAGGTTAGGAATAGGAGAGGTGAGGTCACCCTGTTAGGAGTCTTTTACAGGCCTCCTAATAGTCCTAGAATCGTTGAAGAAAGGATTGCGAAGATGATTCAGGAGAAGAGTGACAGTAATAGGGTGGTTGTTATGGGGTCTTTAACTTTCCTGATATTGATTGGGAAAGCTATAGCTCAAGTTCGTTAGATGGGTCAGTGTTTGTCCAATGTGTGCAGGAGAGTTTCCTGACACAATATGTAGATTAGCCAACAAGAGGTGAGGCCATACTGGATTTGGTTCTGGGTAACGAACCAGGCCAGCTATTAGAACTAGAGGTAGGTGAGCACTTTGGGGACAGTGACCAAAATTCGGTGATTTTTACTCTAGTGATGGAGAGGGATAAGTGTGTACTACAGGGCAAGAGTTATAGCTGGGGGCAGGGAAATTATGATGCGGTGAGGCATGACTTAGGATGTGTGGATTGGAAAAGTAGATTCCAAGGCAAGAGCGTAATTGATATGTGGAACTTGTTCAAGGAGCAACTATTGAGTGTCCTTGATAAGTGCGTACCTATCAGGCAGGGAGGAAAGGGTCGTGTGAGGGAGCCGTGGTTTAATAAGGAATTGGAATCCCTTGTTAAATGGAAGAGGGCGGCCTTTGTAAAGATGAGGCGTGAAGGTTCAATAGGGGCGATTGAGAGTTATAAGGTAGCCCGGAAGGACCTGAAGAGAGAGCTAAGAGCAGCAAGGAGGGGACATGAAAGGTCCTTAGTTGGTAGGATTAGGGAAAACCCTAAGGCTTTCTATAGGTATGTTAGGAATAAAAGAATGACTAGGGTAGGAATGGGTCCAATCAAGGATAGTAATGGGAAGTTGCGTGTGGAGGCTGAAGAGATTGGGGAGGCACTGAATGAATACTTTTCGTCAGTATTCACTCAGGAACAGGACATTGTTGTCGATATGAATACTGAGGCACGAATAAGTAGAATGGATGGATTTGAGATATGTAGAGAAGAGGTGTTGGAAATTCTGGCAAGGGTGAAAATAGGTAAGTCCCCTGGGCCTGATGGCATTTATCCTAGGATTCTCTGGGAAGCAAGGGAGGAGATTGCAGAGCCATTAGCCTTGATTTTTGTGTCCTCTTTGTCGACAGGAGTAGTGCCAGAGGACTGGAGGCTAGCAAACGTGGTTCCCTTGTTCAAGAAGGGGAGTAGGGATAATCCTAGTAACTATAGGCCAGTGAGTCTCACTTCTGTTGTGGGCAAAGTCTTAGAGAGAATTGTAAGGGATAGGATTTATGCACATCTGGATAAGAATAAGGTGATCAAGGATAGTCAGCATGGTTTTGTGAAGGGCAGGTCGTGCCTCACAAACCTTATTGAATTCTTTGAGAAGGTGACTAAGGAGGTAGATAAGGGGAAAGCGGTAGATGTGGTATATATGGATTTTAGTAAGGCGTTTGATAAGGTCCCCCATGGTAGGCTACTGCAGTAAATACAGAGATATGGCATTGAGGGTGAGTTGGAGGTTTGGATTAGGAATTGGCTGGCTGGAAGAAGACAGAGGGTAGTAGTTGATGGCAAAGGTTCATCTTGGAGTGCCGTCACTAGCGGTGTTCCGCAAGGATCTGTTTTGGGACCATTGCTGTTTGTCATTTTTATAAATGACCTGGAGGAAGGGTTAGAAGGTTGGTTGAGCAAGTTTGCGGATGATACGAAAGTCGGAGGAGTTGTCCACAGTGAGGAAGGATGTGGTAGGTTACAGCGGGATATAGAGAAGCTGCAGAGGTGGGCAGAAAGGTGGCAAATGAAGGTCAATGTAGCTAAGTGTGAAGTGATTCACTTTGGTAAGAGTAACAAAAAGATGGGGTACTGGGCTAATGGTCGGATACTTGGTAGTGTGGAAGAGCAGAGGGATCTTGGTGTCCATGTACACAGATCGCTGAAAGTTGCCACCCAGGTAAATAGTCCAGTGAAGAAGGCATATGGCGTACTGGCTTTTATTGATAGAGGAATTGAGTTCCGGAGTCCTGAGGTCATGCTGCAGTTGTATAAGACTCTGGTGCGGACGCATCTGGAATATTGCGTGCAGTTTTGGTCGCCATACTATAGGAAGGATGTGGAGGCACTGGAACGTGTGCAGAGGAAGTTTACCAGGATGTTGCCTGGTATGGTAGGAAGATCCGATGAGGAAAGGCTGAGGCACTTGGGGTTGTTTTCATTGGAGAAAAGAAGGTTTAGGGGTAACTTGATAGAGGTGTACAAGATGATTGGGGGTTAGATAGGGTTGACAGTGAGAACCTTTTTCCACGTATGGAGTCAGCTGTTACAAGGGGGCATAGCTTTAAATTAAGGGGGGTAGATATAGGACTGATATTAGGGGTAGGTTCTTCTCTCAGCGAGTCGTAAGTTCATGGAATGCCCTGCCAGTAGCAGTGGTGGACTCTCCCTCTTTATGGGTATTTAAGCGGGCATTGGATAGGTATATGGAGGATAGTGGGTTAGAGTAGGTTAGGTGGGCTTTGAGCGGCGCAACATCGAGGGCCGAAGGGCCTGTACTGCGCTGTATTCTTCTATGTTCTATGTTCAATGTTCTCTGCCCTCCTGCAGTGTTCCTGAATATATCGGATCAGGGCCAGGAGATTTATAGAAATACTGCATAGTCTGAAAGATATGTCTACTTCTTTCAGGTGAAAACACCAAAGAGTGAGCAAGTGACTCAATGATGATTAACATAACAAATTAAAGAATATATTAATCACATGAAGTGACTTCAGAAGAATTCCAGACATTGTGGAATCCTAAGAATTCGCAGAAAATTGCAATCCAGAATAGGAGGGCCATGAAACTGATCAGGAAATCAAAAAGCGAACATGCATGCAAGCAAACAGGAACACAAAGACTGCAAAAATCTTTGATATATATTTCAAAAGAAAATAAACATAGTCAAATGTGGAAATTTGCAATCGGGAGAGACGAGTTTATGGTGGATAACAGGGAAATGGCAAAGCAAATGACCAGTTACTTTACATCTGTCTTAATGGAGTAAGATCCAAAAAATCACCCAGAAATACGAAGTGATCATATAGGACTTGTGGAAGTAAAGACATAAAGTCAATTAATATCACTAACAAGGTAATATTGAACATGCAGCTGGATTGAGCATTGCTAAGCTTGACAAACCAGATGTACTTCATACCAAAATCTTCAGAAATAAATCACAACTAGAAGTATTGATTGCATTGTCGATGACTGGGTTCTATTTTCCTGTACATTCTGCAGAGTCTGGAAGCTGGTGTAGATAAATGCACATTAGTAAACGTGATCCAAGCACTATAGATGAATGGTAGGGATCCACGCATCTTCAAAGAGAAGAAGAGATAGTATTGAGAACTGCAGACCAATTAACTTGACATTTGTGGCGAAACTGTTGGAATCTATTATTTAGGATGTGATGTTGGATACTTAGACATTAACAGCAACGTTGGAGAGAATCAGTATGCATTTCTGAAAGGGAAATCATACTTGACAAACTTTGGAATTGTTTGAAGTTGATTCTTACAGCATAGATAATGGGGATCCAGTCGAATTGGCATACTTTAGAATATCAGAAGGCTTTCTATAAGAATTCACACAGTGAGTTCGAAAATGCAATGATGTGAAGGGTATTTGGAGAAATATATGTAAGTGGAAACCTAAAGTTTGGATTGCCTTCCTTTCAGGGATTCAGAATATAGATGAAAAGTCATGTTGAAGCAGTTTCACAGAGTGTTGGTGAGACTGTACCTGGAGTATTGAGAACGGTTTTGGTAACCAAATCTAAGAAATAATATACTGACCACAGAGGAAGTGTAAAGGACATTATCCAGATAAATCCCTCAGGTGGCGAGATTGCGTGATGAGGAAACTCGGTCTATGCTCTCTAGAGTTTCAACGAATCAGCTGTGGGTCACTGTGAACTTTATAAAACTCACAAAACATACGGCAAGTTGGAAATTAACAGAAAATTTATCAGGCTGTCTAATCCACATTCAAGGCAAATAATAGCAGGATTAGGGACAGACCATTAAAGACTGCAATGAGCAGGAAATTCTGCGCGTTGAGGGGACTGACTAGCACAGGGGCAAGGCAGGGCAAGATTACGGATCATCCCCAGATAACCTACAAGTGTGTCAAGTGGAACAGATTAACCACGAATACGTAGGACTCATTAGTGACTTGGCAAGTTGCATCGAAATCAACTTTAGTAGTAGGAGAAAGAGAGGAGTGGTAGAAGGCTGTTTTTTTGTGACTGGAGGCTAGTGTACCACGGGCATCAGTGCTGATTCCCTTATTATTTGTGATTCGGAGGTGTTCGTGTTGGGCTGTGGTGGACAAATCTAAAAATAGCATAATACCAGACATAGTCTAACAGGTTTATTCGGCAGCACTAGCTTTTGAAATGCAGCTTCTTCATCAAAATGCACAACCACGTGATATAACTGATGATGAGAGATTTTTAACTTTATTATTTGTGGTATTCATAAATGATGCAGCTGTGTATATGGATGAGGGGTGGGGTGTGTAATAAATAAGTTTGTATTTGATACAAAGATTGGCCGGGTGGTTGGCAGTGAGGAGGAAGGCCTTATGTTACGGGTAGATACTGATGGAATGGTCAAATGGGTGGATCAATGGTAGATGGAATGTAACCCTGATAACTATGAGGTGATGCAACTTTGGAAGAAGGAACCAGTCAGGGGAGTACTCAATGTATGGCAGCACACTGGAAAGCTCAGAGGGTGCTTCTCCACACATTGCTGATGTGTCTGCACAGGTTAGTACACAATCTGGGAAAGGCTAGGGGAATGTAAACAGCCTTTATTCATCGAGGCATAGATTATAAGAACTATGCGGAACATTGGTGAGGGCAAGATGGAATACTGTGTGTAGGTCTGGGAACAACATTACAGGAAGGATGTGATTGTAGTGGAGGGGGTGCAGAGATGTTCCCTTGGATGGAGCATATCAGCCATGGAGAGAGGCTGGATAACCTCAGGTTATTTAGTTTGGAGGAGAGAAGGCTGCGAGGTCTGTGATTCAGAAGGATATGATTACGAGGTACATGGACAGGGTGAATAGACAGCAGCTGTTGCTGTTACTCAAAGGGCCACACTTTAAAAGTGAATGATTTGCGGTTTAGTGAAGATTTGAGAATTGTTTTTCAACCAGAGCGTGTTGGGGCCTGGAATGCACTTCTTGAGAGTGGAGTTGTCATGCTAACCTCAAACCATTAGAAACGACACAGTTGTGCACTTCAGTGTTGTGCACTTCACATGCTTTAAGATTCACGGCTTAGGTCTTGTGTGAGAAAGTGGGCCTACAGTAGATCGTGCTGTATTTCTGGTAGTACAGAGTCTGTGCTTCTGTGATTGTATGGCTGTGGAAGGTCAATCATTGCGTAGCTTAAGGTAGGAATTGATGGGTTTCTGAAGATTATCTTAACAAAGTTGATAAGAGAGAACTTGTAATATTTTCTGGAAATACGTCAATGGCAAAATTAAGAGAAAAAAAGTTACAGATTTTGTACAGTGTGATACCAGATAATTGAGGACCGGGAAAAAGCAGAACTATGGAGCAAATACTTTGGTTATGCCTTCACAGAAGAAAATAAAACAAAAAAGAAAACTCCCTAGCAATACTAGGGAACTTTAGTCTTGTGAGAAAAGGGGAATAGAATGTAAATAGCAACTAAACAGTTTAGAAAAAGTATTGGACTGAAATTAATGGGCATAGACAAAGTCAACGGAGATTTATGACATGGGAATCATATTTGAGAAATTGGCTTTTAGTAAAATTATGGAGCAGATATCAATGCTATGCGAGTGGATTATCAGAAAGATTTTTGATAAAGCCCCAAGCCTATTGTGCAAATTCGAAACCTATGGGACTCGGGCGAATATATGGTCATAGATTTAGAATGGGAGAGCTGGCAGGAAACAGTGAGTAGGAATAGAACAATGTTTTATTTTTAAATGGAAGGCTTGGAGGATATTTTACGGATCGTGTCTTGGGCTCCAGCTATTCCCAATACACTTCATATCTCTGGGTGAGGGGCGCAAATGCAATATTCCCAAGTCTGCTGACAGCAGTAAACGGTGTCAGCCTGTGAGTGGATGAGGAGGATGTAAAAAAGTTCCAAGGTGATTGAGACAAGTGGAGTGACTGGGCAAATACGTGGCAGGTGGAGAGTAATGGGGGAGATGAGATGTTGTGTACTTTGATGGGAACAATCGACTGGCAGCCTCTCATTTGAAAAAGGAGTAGTTGAAAAACGTTACACTATAAGTGAACTTAAGCTGCACTTTTGGTTATTTCTGCGTAGTCCTCCGAGTCCATGTGTGGCAGTGAGTTCTGCAGCCAGAAGTCAATTCTGGGAATGGCATTGGCACGCTGACTATTGTAGGTAGGCCCAGCACGTGGGGAACTGTAACTTTGAAAGAAATCTGGATCTCCCTGTACACCAAACACTTAAAGCAATATTGCAGTTGTAGAAAGCAGAAAAGAAGATAAATGCTGTATTCACCTTCATTTCAGGGGAATTTGAGTACAGGAGTAAATGTATCTTATTGCAGCTGTTCAGGGCTTTGGTGAGACGCCATCTCGAACATTGCGCAGTATTGTGTGCAGTTTTGGTCTCTTTTCCAAACAGATGACAAACCTGACATTGAGGGAGAGCAGCAAAGGATGACCAGACTGATCTCTGGGATGACAGACTTGTTGTGGGAGTAGAGGTTTGGGCAACTGGACTTGTATTCAATGGGGTTTAGGAAAATGAGTGGAAATCTCAGTGAAATATATAACACTCTGACAGGGCGAGACAGATTAGAAGCAGGAATGGTAATTCCCGTGGCTGGGACGTCTAAAACAAGGGGCGACAATATTAGGTACAGACAGGCCACTTTGCATTGAGATGAGAATAAATGTCGGCACTCGGAGACTGGTGAACCAGGGGTACTCTCTCCAAGATCAGGCTGTTGAAGTCAAGGGGATGAGTATAGATAAGGATTTCTGGAAACTAAAGGGATAGGGAGAGAGCAGGAGTATGGTGTGAAGATAGAAAATCAGCTATCATTCCAGGTTGTTCTCCAATAACGCAATAACTGTGTTCCTGTGCAACATTGTGTTGTACAAAATCATGCAATATTAATAATGGGGTCTATGGAAAAAAGAGGGTAATTGGCGAACGCCCGAAAATATCAGTAAAAACCAAAAATTAAATTTGGTCTAACAAACAATAGGACAGTCTAAATAAATCTTTAAATTACATGTTGTAATGGATCAGTGCTGTAAATATAACGCTTTCACACTACAGTCACTCACTGGTGCACTGTAGCTTTCACCACAATCTTTACCAGAAAGCGCGCGTGGGCTGACTGACCATGTGATACCGATGCCGAATTCCAGTTCTCCCCAAGATTCTCCCCACAGTTTGAAATAAAGTTCTTTCTAAATATAGACTACAATTCCCAATTTCAGGCTCAGTTTCAAGGCATGCAGAACCAATTGCACTCCTGTTTTAGCTGAACACATTGATTGTACCTTTTGTAGATAGAGGGTTTCTGAGGCTGGGTTTGCTGTTCAGCTGGTGCCACCTAAGGAACCGCGTCACAGCAAACGCCAGTTCACGTTATAGAAAAAGGTTCATGAATTGCATTGCAGCCTAATTGTATTTAATCAACACGTGTTATTGGTGAACTGCCTGTACATAGAATGGAGGCGCAAAACTGATGGGCTGAATGGACTACAGCAGTTCTCATTTTATGGTTCACAATGTTTAAACATATTAAGGGTTCTGAATATTGTATGGGGAAAACTGCGTTGAGGAGATGTTCGGCCATTAACTAGAATAGGGAAAAATCAATGAGTTGTATGACGTATTCCTTTCCCGATACTTCTGTGCAGTGTGTGGGAAAGCTCGTAAACGTTGTCACAAGCTCTCAGCTGTTAGGAAGGAGGTCTCTGCAGGGTCGACAGGATTGTGTTTCCAGTTCCCTTTTCTGATAACGAGGCTGGTGCGGGCTGTTCTCTCCAGGTTTATCCTTTATGATCTTGGAGCAGTTTGATACAATTGAGTGCCTTGCTTGGCCGTTTCAGAGACCATTGAAAAGTGTATCACATGTCTGTGCGTCTGGAGTCACTTTTAGGCAATACCAGGAAAGCAGGGGAGATTCACTTCCTGAAAGTACACTGGGGAAGGAGATCAATGTCTATAATCGACATTGAACACACGATCACTATTACTGACACCAGATAATAGATCTCGATATTTTATTAATTGTTTTTAATTTGCACCAGTTGTCAGAGAATTATCCTGGTCTGGATTAGCAATCCAATGACAATTCCACAACACTACCATCTCCACATGGGGGCCTATCGGAAACCACACGGAACCGATTATTTTTTGTACTGTGTGACAGCTCTTTCAAAAATAACCCCAACCAATTTGACTATCGTGATGGGACTGAGGGCGTGGTAATTGGTCCGATTGTAATTATTCCTCTCTTAGGAGATGAGACATAGTTGGGTAATTACCCACATTAGGAGAAAGTGAGGACTGCAGTTGCTAATTACCCACATTGCCAGGGAGTTGGCAGAGTTGGGGCTGGAATAAAACAGCTTCCCCAGGGATACGGCTTGTTTTGTAGCTAAAGTCCTCAGTCCTATTGCAGGAATGTTGTCAGGGCCAAATGCCTTTGTCATATCTAGAGTGTCCAGCTGTTGCTTCATATCACGTGCAGTGAATTGAATTGGTTAAGACGGGCATCTGTGCTTCTGAGGGTATCATGTTGAGGGTGAGTTGGGTAATCGACTCAACACTTCTAGCTGAGGATGGTGCAGATACTGTATCTTTTACATGGATGCACAGGGCTGTTCCATTATGTGGGATGGGATATTTGTGGAGTCCTCTCCTCCAGTAAGGTGTTTAATGGTCCATCGACTTTTATGCATGGATTTGACTGGACGACAGAGCTTAGATCTGATTTGTTAGTCTTGGGATCATCTCTCTCTCTGTATCAGATGTTAGTCCTGCTGTTCGTAGTGTAACCAGTCAAGTGCGGTAGCTTTAATGGATTGTCTTCAGCTTTAGGTGCACGTGATTCCGACCCGACCATGTTCACCCACACTCGTCACTGACCCATGGATCGGCTTGAATGAAATGGTAGATGGATGGACTATCCTGGGGGAAAAGTTACAGATTGCCATTGAAATCTACAGCATCAGATGATAACCAAGTTTTAGCTGCAATATCTACAATTCAATTCTACTGAATGTCCCCCAGTTCACACCGAGACCCATTCACCCATCAGCCCTGTATTCAGTGTCCGACTCTGGTTTCTGATGCGGAAATACTTCCATTTTCATATTCTCTTTCTTCTGGAAGTCCTTCCTTGGTGTCACGCTTCCAATTTGTTACATAAACAATATCCATTTAAGGTACTAATCAGAAACGTTTCCTTTCAGTAATGCCATCTTCTGTATTTGAAGTGAATGTGTTTCCTTCTGTTTTTCTCCCTGACATGAATCAGAGCTCTGCAGTGTCAGTGATGCCAGCCTTATGCAGTTTCAGAGTCAAGGAACTTGTCACCATGCCTTACTGTTCAGTTCCCAGTGTACAACGCTCCATGTTGGACAGGATGTTTGGGCATCTTTGATAATATGTCGTTGGAATTTGTTCAAAAACAGAAATTGCTGAAGAAATTGCGAAAGATGTTGAAGAAGTTTTTTGGAGTGAATGCAGAGTTAAACTTTCAGGTCCAGTGAACCTTCTGTCAAGGCTTTTTATTTTTATTTCCAGTATCCATAATTATTTATTTAATTGAAAAATTGTTCTGCGTCTATTCATTTCTGGGGAAACTCAGAAGGTCTGTCAACATCTGCAGAGAAAGAGAAACAGAGTTAGCGTTTCCAGTCCAGTGTGACAATTCTTCAAAACTGAATACAATTGCAAAATGGTCGTTTAGTCCCTTGCCAGATGTAGAGGATGGGTTGCAGGGAAAAGAGGGTGTGGCAGTGGTGAAAGGAAAGATTCTGTATAATTGGTCGAATTTAAGGTGTGAATGGGGGAAAGGGGTTCTCTCTATTGAATGTAAGATAAAAAAGACACAACCACACAAAGCTATACGGAGGCCAGGAGGGACAATGTTGACCATGTGGTGTATACATCTGGCCACAGATAAGTTTTCACCGTCGTGATCATCACCCACTTTAGATAAAGGAATTCAGGTGCTTGACTTCTCCTTGACACTAGTAAGCGTTTCATGCTGCCTTAGTATTGTAACATGGAGAAAAACAAATCACAGTTTGACTTTTGGTCCGAGTGTTGGTTACCTGTCATTTTTAATATTGTTTAATTTTGCAGTGCTTATCTTTAAACGCTTGTTCTTGAAGTTAGTATCAGATGGAGTGTAGGATGTTGAGGGGTGACAGTATAGAAACTTATAAAATCAAGAGAGGTATGGATAGGGTGAATAGCCAAGGTCTTTTCCACAGGAAAGGGGAACCAAACATAGAGGGAATAGGTTTAAGATGAAAGAGGGTAGATTTAAAAGGGATGAAGGGTCAGCTTTTTGACACAGAGGGCGGTGTGGGTTTGGAATGAGCTTCCAGAGAAAGAGTGGGAGATGCAAGGAGAGCTACAACATTTAAAACTCATTTGGACAAACATATGAATGGGAAACATTTAGAGACCTATGGGCCAAATGAAAGCAAATGGGACGAGCTTAATTTGGAAATGTTGCCCAGCATGGACATTTAGAAAAGCTTCGCGCAGAGTCAGGGTGGGTTTCTGAAAGGGAAATGACATTTTGCCCTGTAAAATCATGCAAAGTATTTCTGGAGATGCCTGTAAATGTAACAAGCGGACTTGACAAAGGGGATCTGGTGGACACGAGGCTTTCCAGAGATTTTCCACAATGTATTACAAAACAAAACTTCTTACACAAAACAGAAGCTCCAGGATGTCAGATACAGTGGAAAAACGGGATGATGATTGGTTAACACAGAAATCGGACAGTCAGGATTAATGGATCTTAATGGTAAAGGTTTATCTGCAGGAGTACCACAAATATCAGTCTGATGGCATCAGTTATTTACAATCTATACTGACAGCCTGAAGGAGTGAGCTGAGTGCAATATACATCCGAGTTTATGGATGACACTGAGAATCAAATGGCAGGCTGTTATTTAATGGAGAGGACTTGCAGAAAAGGAACAGTAAAGGCATTGGAGTCTTCCTGTGTATGAAACATAAAGTCACCATGATGATGCAGCAAGGAACTCGGTTGGTACATTAGGTGGTTTCCTGGGAAGAAAGGGTTGTGTTATTGAGAATCTCTAAGATGATGAGGCGATAATTCATTGGGGTTTAAATGAATGAGGAGTGATGATGCTGAAGCCTACAAGACACAGAAGGGGTTGAAGAAGGTAGATGTTGAGAAGTTGTTTCCATTCTTGGGCAAAGTGTCGAACTCGATGATATAGATACAGAATAAGGAACATCGATTTCAATCTGAGATGCAGTCTTCTTTCCGAAGGTAGTGAATGTCTGGAATTCCCTAGCTCAGAGAGGTGTGGAGGGATACAAGGAGTCGGCAAGAGAGTTGAGTTGAGCCCTGGAGTAGATCAGCCATGTTCTTATTAAATGACAGGGTTAGCTTGAGGGGCCGATTGACCTACTCCTGTTCCTATTTATTCATTTCACATGTTATGCATTTGGAAAGTTATGGGTTATTTTGCGGGAAATCGTGTTGGACAATGTTGCATTCAGGGAGAGCAGAGCATTTGTTGTTTTAACCCTAGGTGGGGTATGTGGCTGTATTCCCAGCGTATCTGGGTCTGCAACATGACCCACATCTGGAGCAGAAGTTACAGAGAGGGCAAACCTGGAAACAGGGACTGGGGGGTGGGGATGGTGGTCACTTCCTGATCCAGTTTGAATTTTCCAAGTACATTTCCAAAAGTACACCTAACCATTGGAGTGGCCTCGATCTGCCCCTGTTCCGCATGTCCGAGGGCTGAACAGAACATCAGAACATAGGGCTGAGGGACACAAGTGGGCCATTCGGCCATTTGACACTATTCCACTAATAAATAAATTTATGGCTCATCTCATTGTGGTTCCAGCTGCACTTTTCTTTCCAGGCACCATTATCCCTGATTCACCTGTCCATGGAAAATCAGAAAAAGCCAGATTAGATACAATTTAAAGATCCAGCCATTCCAAACTTCTGGGTAAGAGAATTCCCAGTTGACTGAAATCCTACTTTGTGTGTTTCTCCTAATTCCTGCTCTGATGGAGGTTGGAGGGTATCACTATTTCATTTTCTCGTCTCATTCCTCCACTGCTGACACATAATTTTAAATGTAACAAAGTTGGTGATATGGCCGATGATAAAGTTCTCAGACTGAGTCGGGTTCAGTGACAGGAACAAGTCAGGAAGATTTCTTTAGTCAGCCACAAATAACTAATACAACTAACGGATGTGCATGGTGGATCTGTGGTTAGCACTGCTACCTCCCATCACCAAGTAGCTGCGTTCAATTCCAACCTCGGGCAACTCTCGATGTGGATTTTGAACATTCTCCCCATGTCTGTGTGGATTTCCGCCCACTGTCCAAAGGTATCGAGCTTAGAGCAGATTGGCTATGCTAAATTGCCTATAGCGCCCAGAGATGTCCTGGTGAGAGAGGTTAGTCATGGGAAATGCAGGGTTACATGGATAGAGTAGGGGGGCAGGTCCGGGGGTGGGGGGGGCGGGGATACTGTTACGAGCATCAATGTGGACTTGATGGACGGAATGTCCTGCTTCCACAATGTCGAGATTCTATAAAAACAACAAGAAGTTTTACTCTACAAACACCCAGTGAGTATCTATCTGATCACTCTCCTCTAGGTTTTGTATGTTTCAATAAGATCACCTCTCATTCCAAGAGTAACCTGTTAAAGCCTTCATAATATAAGACCCTCATCCCTGGAATACATGAAGTGAAATATCTATGAACTACTTCCAATTTAATTATATCCTTTCTTAGGTGAGGAGGCAAAAATAATCTCATACACAGATGAAGTTAATTTTAGTTTTCTCAATGGTGATAGTATTTGGAAATCTCTTCCCCGCAGAGCATTAGAGGCAGAGATATTGAATATGTTTGAGGCACAGACAGAAGGTTCATTAGGAATAACGGAGTCAAGGATTATGGAGGAATAGCAGGAATGTGCAGTGTTGGGGAAATGCTGACAGTGGTAAAAAATCACACTGCTCTAGAAGATCCAGGAATATAATGCAAAATGAAATGATAATATCGATAAAATGCTAAGGGGAAATTCAAGATGGTGGCGATCTGGAAGGTCTGCTTTGTTGTGCACTCCATCACAGCCATTTACTTAAAATGCTTAGTTTTGGAAAGATTTGAGATTTGGCAGTTGTAGTAGTTTTAGTTTGTGTAGTTTTTAAGCTCTATGAGACTTGTTTATCAATGATCAGTAATTCGAGTTCTTCGTCTCTCGAGTTCAAATGTTGCTACAGCATGTTCTGGGTAATGATGTGCTTACATGGTGTACCTGGAGCATTAAGGGGAGCCATTAGCCAGAAAAGAGGAAAAATTTACTTTCTAGTTTTAAAAAGAGAGGGTGGATGTTGTCCTATTGCAGGAGATGCACCTTGATGACAAAGAACATTTGACTTTCCAGCAGGTCGGGTTTGATCGGGTTTATTTCTCCTCGTTTAATATTACGAGTTGGGGAGAAGCCATAATGGATAAAAAGAATCTTCCATTCAACCTACTAGATTGTATTTGATACTCACGGGAGGCTCATAATCCCCAAAGCGTTGAACTATCGTAAATAATACAGTATTTTGAATGTTTATTACACCCCCTCCCCACCACCCCACCACCCACCCCCCCTCGCCCCCCACCCCCGGCGCACCCTCTTAAAATCCTGGTAGATGCACTTTCCAAATTCAGTTATCTTGCATCGTGGCACATTAGTGTAGAAGATTTCAACTGTCTTATGGACCCCACGGTGGACAGAATGTCCAATGGTGCCCCAATACCCTCGTTATAATGTAAGCAATTAGTGGATTTGTGTGCAGAAAGAGAGCTGGTGGATGTCTGGAGGCAGATCCACATCACAAGTAAGGATTCTATTTTCTTCTTTAACCGGCATAAATGCCACACGAGGGTTGATATCTTCCCTATTCCTGCAACAATCTTAGATTCGGTGGCATCCTGCACAATTAGGAATATTACCATTTCTGACCATGAAGCAGTATACTTATTTATTAAGATTAAGGGCAATATAACAGCTTCGAGACACGAGCGAATCGATCTCTTTAGTATTAAGACTAGTTGGTTAATTGAGTATTTAGGTTAGATTACTTACAGCGTAGAAACAGGCTCTTCGGCCCAACAAGTCCACACCGACCCGCCGAAGAGCAACCCACACAGACCCATTCGCTGACATTTACCGCTTCACCTCACACTACAGGCAATTTAGCATGGCCAATTCACCTAACCTGCACATGTTTGGACAGTGGGAGGAAACCGGAGCACCCGGAGAAAACCCACGCAGACACAGGGGTAATGTGTAAACTCCACACAAACTGTCACCAAAGGCAGGAATTGAACTGGGGTCTCTGGTGCTGTGAGGCAGCAGTGCTAACCACTGTGCCACTGTGCCACCGTGCCACCCACTGCAATGAATTCAGATCTTTCTTATCCATTAATTCAGATTTAACCAGTAAATCATCCATTCGATGGGAAATTGCTAAGGCTTCTGCCGAGGGATTAATTAATCCTTAGGATGTCGCAGAAGGGGGAGCAGGAACGCTGGTTTGAGGCAGAGCTGAGGCCAGCCAAGAGAGCATACTGTGATAGACCCTCAGTGGCTAAGCTGCAGAGGATCACAATGCTTCGGTCTACAGTGAATTCCACGCTCACACAGACAGCCAGGAAGGTACTTACTTTTGCTAAACAAAGGCTGTTTGAACATGGTGATAAGCCAGGCAGGTATTTAGTCTATCTTGCCAGGAAAACGAACGCCCCTCTTAAGCCATTACCTCAAATAGGAAAGGTACTCGGATTCTTACCTTCAATTCCAAAAAGGTTCATGCCTCCTGTCCAAGAATTTTCACCAAATTATTTCAGCCTGAACATTTTGAGGACAGATGGATTAAGATGGAGTCATTTTTTCAAGAACCTGGGTCTTCCAGGAGTAACCCATGAATAGGTGTTGTGCCTTAATGCACCATTGTCAGCGCAGGAGGGTGTGAAGCAACTTCAGAATGTAAAGGTGCACGTTCCTGACGGATTTCTGAGTGAACTTTATAAAAAATTTGTAAACCTATTGTCAGGGCTGATGTTTAACGTGTTCCGTCACTCATACAGTCACGAATCCCTCCCTCCATCCTTAAGAGAGGTTCATCTCTCTCTGATGCTGAAGAAATGAAGACCCCGGAGGATTGTGCTTCTTACACGCCAATCTCACTTTTAAATGTTGGTCTCAAAATCCCGTCTGAAACCCGTGCATTAAGGCTGGAAACTTTGCTGCCTTCCATTACCAAAGAGGACCAAACAGGCTTTATAAAGGGCGGCAGATTTTCCTACAACGTTAAGTGGTTACTCAATATGATCCAAGAGTGTCAACATCAATCTATCCAGGGATTATTGATCTCTTTAGATGAGGGAAAGCATTTTATTGGGTTCAGTGGCCGGATCTCTTCTGTACATTAGAATGGTTTGGTCTACGCAAAGTTTTTATCAAGTGGGTGAAGGTCATTTACCATGATCCTCTGACCGCAGTTCTCACTAATGGTGTGCCAACCAGTAACATTAATATTATTCCAGGCAGCCGACAAGATTGACACCTTTCACCATTGTTGGTTACGTTGGGGATTGAGCCACTGGCGGAGGCCATCCGTAGGATAGCAACATATCTGCCCCAGAGGTGGGATAGAAGTCACGAAAGATTGCATTGTATGCAGATGAGGGTCTTATGCTTTCTGTCAAATCCCACAATTTCGGTTGTTCATGTGATGCAATGCATTAATTCACTTGTTGCCTTTCTGGGTGATAAGATTAATTTTACAAAGTTGGAGGCCATGCCTATGGGAGGTCTTAGGGAAATACCTGATACTGAGGCTAAATCCTGGTTTCCCTATTTCAGTATATTCATTACATCTGTCTTTGATCATTTATTTAAAGTGAACTATGTTCATTTGTTGGACAAAATTAAACAAGACCTTCAAAGATGGGAGGCATTTCCAAAATCCTGGCTAGGTCGGATAGCTGTTATTAAAATGAATGTCCTTCCTCATTTCCTACACCCCGTGTGAATGCTTTTTTTGATGTTTCCCAGACAGATGAGGCATGTGGGCTGCACTGTGGCACAGTGGTTAGCACTGCTGCCTCATACTGCCAGTGACCCGGTTCCCTTCCCACCTCAGGCGACTGGCTGCGTGGAGTTTGCACATTCTCCCCGTGTCTGCGTGGGTTTTCTCTGGTGCTCCGGTTTCCTCCCACAGCAGAAAAATGTGCAGGTTAGGTGAATTGGCCACGCTAAATTGCCAATAGTGTTGTGTGAAGGGGTAAATGTAGGGGAATGGGAGTGGGTGGGTTGTGCTTCGGCGGTTCGGTGTGGACTTGTTGGGCCGAAGGGCCTGTTTCCACACTGTAAGTAATCTAATCAAAATTTTTTTTTGAAGAAAAATGGCTGGTTTAGTTCTTTTATTTGGCACCATAAGCGATTCCTTATCAAGCTAACAAAATTGCAACTGCCCCAAAGATTGTGGGGAGTTGATCTCCCTGATTAATAGCAATCAATTAAGTTTTTTTTCAACGTGTTTGAGTGCCTGGACCGCTGTGGTCTTGGCGTCAATATGGCTAGACATTGAGCCCTCTCAGACAAGGTGAACCCTTTTAGTCTGCCGTTCTTAGATAAATTGACAACGTTTATGGAGTATTGTCAGAAACTAATGATGATCAATAATGTTAAAGCATGAAGGACAATCCGTCAGATTGAGGGCAATACAGCCAAAACCATGCTTTTAACCCCTATAATTGGTATACCAGGTTGCAACCAGGGATAATGGATTCCAGGTGTAAACTGTGGGCAGCGAGGGGGATACCTTGCTTGGGTGATTTAGAATTAGTATAAGCCCTGCAATGTGGAATTAGGTCATTGGGCCCAGCAAGTCCACTTCAACCCTCTGAAGAGTGACCCACTCAGACCCATTCCTCTACCATGCTATATTTACCCTGGTTAATGCCCCAACTTACAGATCGTGGAACACTATGAGCGATTTAGCAATGACCAATTCATCTAACTTGCACATCTGCGTGACTGCGGGAGGAAACCTACGCAGACACAGTTGAGAATATACTAACTCCGCATAGCCACTCACCCAAGGCTGGAACCAAACCATGACCCTGGTGTTGTGAGTCAGCAGTGCAAAGCACTGAGCCACCACGTGTTACTTGAGGGAGAAACAATTATATCATTTGGTCAAATAATTCGTAAGTATGGGCTACCTAGGAGAGACTCCTTCTGTTATTTTTCCAAATTAGAGATTTGATTAAAAAATTACTTTGAACAGACACTGATAGATCCGATACAGAGAAGTGGGTTCTTACTGCTAAGAATACGCTCTCTGTCATTATCCTTTATCATTAGTTGGATAGTGTCCGCTCAGACAAGACTGTGCAGCTTCGTGACGTCTGTGCGAGAGAGTTGGGGGTTTAGATCTCTTCGGACACATGGGAGGATATTTGTGAAAACGCTCTAAGGATTTTGATCTGAAATAGGACCCATTCCATGCAGTTGTAAATTTTTCACATGGTCTATCTGACCCCAGATTTTCCCTCCAAATTCAAAGTGGGATTATCTTCAGCGTTTCCTAAATGCAGAATGACTACAGGCACTCTGACTCATTGCATGTGGTCCTGCTGCAGGCTTCGTATATATTGGAGCACTGTGTTCGGTGTGGTAGAGTGGGTCTTGGGGACCGAATTTGAGGTGAACCTGGTTTCTCTTTTCCTGGGCCTGCCCAGAGTATCTTACACAGATGCACATGGGAAAAAAAATATATCCTTACTTTTTGGGTAGGCAAAATATTATGTTGAGTTGTATGTCTGAAAACTCCACGGATCTGTTGGGACTTTGTAAACTCATCATGGAGAATATCCCATTGGACTTTCACACCAGCCCGGTGCAACAAAAAAAACAGATTAATATATGTCATAGAGTCATAGAGTCATAGAGATGTACAGCACGGAAACAGACCCTTTGGTCCAACCCGACTATGCAGGCCAGTTATCCCAAACCAATCTAAACGCACCTGCCAGCACCCGGCCCATATCCCTCCAAACCCTTCTTATTCATTTACCCATCCAAATGCCTCTTAAATGTTACACTTTTATCAGCCTCCCCGACATCACCTGGCAGTTCATTCCATACATGTACCATTCTCTGTATGAAATAGTTGCTCTGCAGTTGTCTATTATATCTTTCCCCTCTCAACCTAAACTTATACCCTCTCGTTCTGATTCCCCGACCCCTGGGAAAAGACTTTACCTATTTACCCTATCCATGCCCTTCATAACTTTGTAAAACTCTATAATGTCAGCACTCAGTCCCCGACGCTCCAGGAAAAACAGCCCCAGTCTGTTCAGTCTCTCTCTATAGCTCAAATCCTCCAACGCTGGCAACATCCTTGAAATCTTTTCTGAACCCTTTCATGTTTCACAACATCTTTCCGACAGGAAGGAGACCAGAATTGCACGCACTATTCCATCACTGGCCGAACTAGAGTCTGTACAGCCGCAACATGATCTTACAACTCCTGTACTCTAAACTCTGACCAATAAAGGAAACGCCTTCATCACTATCCTATCTACCTGCAACTCCCCTTTCAAGGAGCTTTGAACCTGCACTCCAAGGTCTCTTTGTTCAGCAACACTCCCTGCGACCTTACCATTAAGTGTATAAGTTCTGCTAAGATTTTCTTTCCCAAAATGCATCACCTCGCACTTATCTGAATCAAACTTCATATGCCACTTCTCAGCCCATTGTCCATTTGATCAATCTGAGGTGACCCTCTCCGCTCTCCACTACACCTCCAATTTTGGTGTCATCTGCAAACTTACTAATTGTACCTCTTATGCTTGCATCCAACTTATTTATGTCAATGACAAAATGTAGTGCATCCTGCACCGATCCTTGTGGCACTGAACTTGTCACAGGCCTCCAGTCTGAAAAACAACCCTTCACCACCACCCTATGTTTTCTACCTTTGAGCCAGTCCTGTATCCAAATGGCTAGTTCTCCATGTATTCCATGAGATCGAACCATGCCATTCAGTCTCCCACGGGGAACCTCATCAAAACCCTTACTGAAGTCCATATAGATCACATCTACCCCTCTGCCCTCGTCAATCCTCTTTGTTACTTCCTCAAGAAACTAAATCAAGTTTGTGAGACATGATTTCTCACTCACAAAGCCAAGTTGACTATCCCTAAACAGTCCTTGCCTTTCCAAATGCAAGCACATCGGGGCCCTCACGATTCGCTCCAACAACTTGCCCATCACCAACTTCAGGCTCATTGGTCTATAGTTCCCTGACTTGTAAATAACACCCTTCTTATACAATAGCACAGCGTTAGCGAACCTCCAGTCTCCGGCACCTCACCTGTGACTATCCATGTTACAAATATCTCAGCAAGACGCCCAGCAATCACTTCTCTAGCTTCCCACAGAGTTCTAGGGTCACCTGACCAGGTCCTGGGGATTTATCCACCTTTACCCGCTTCAAAACATCCAGCAATTCCTCGTCTGTAATATCGACATTTTGCAAGGTGTCACCATCTATTTCACGACAATTTATATCTTCTATATCATTTTCCACAGTAAATACTAATGCACAATACTCCTTTAGTATCTCCCCCATACTTCCTGTGCTAGGAAAAATATTCTGTTGTTTTGGATGTCTGAAAATCCCCCGTGTCTGTTTGGTCGTTGTAAGTTCGTCAAGGAGAATATCCCTTTGGACGTTCTCATTAGTAAGGTGCACCGAAAAGCAGAGATTTCTATAAGATATGGCAACCTTTTCTGGATTACCGCGATGCAGGCTTATTTGCCACTCTAAAAAGGTCTTTTATATAGCCATGACGATATTGTCTAATGAATCAGATATTAGGAATTATGAACGTATGAATATGTATGAGTTGATGCTCTCGAAGAACGACAGCTATCACTTTGTTATTATTTATTTATTATTTATTGTTTATTTTTGTTTTTCTTCTGTCTGTTTAGAGACTTCAACTTATTTTGTAAATACATGCACATGGGTGAAATTTTGTTCAGTTATTTGAGTTGTTTTGTTATTGGTTAATATAATAATAAAAATATCTTTTTCATTAAAAAAAATGTTCAAACTTAAAATGCTAATATGGCTAGATTAGAGTCCCAAATAACTCTCATTAGAGAGACCACTCATGGTGGTTTACGTTGAAGGTCACCACACGGGTAATAGGGTGAGGTTGAGAGAGGATCCCCTTCATGGTAACATCTGGGGAATTGTGGGGAATTGAAACTGCGCTGGTGGCCTCCCTCTGCATCACAAACCAACCATCCAACCAACTGAGTGGGAGTCTTTGTAACTGCTCCACACAGAATCAGCCGCAGAAAAAGGGCAAGAGAGATTTTAATGATAAGGAAAAAGGTGTATTTGATACAAAAACGTTCTGTGCTAGAAATTGTATTTTATTATGAGACAAGTGTTTGGAAGCTGTCTTTGGCTGAATACAATAAGGTGAGACAAGTGAAATAACCAGAATGACTAATTGTGGTTGAATACCGATAGCCATAAAATAAATGCATGTTTTTGAATGGTCTGTGGAAAGCATGCTGACTGTTGCATAAATTTATAAATCAGATGAAATATATTATTAGGAGAGTCCATCCCCATGGGAAATGCCTTCGGAACACATGGTGGAAGAAACCCGGGGTATGAAGTGTCTGAGAATCGTCTGCTCGGTAACAGGAACCTGGGGGTTGAATGACTGAAAGTTCCTGTAACATGGAGCTGAGAAAACCATCAGATCACCCCCGAACGTATTGAATGTTGGAGCATATTTGAAGGACTGAATAGCCTCATGATGGATTTTAATTGTGCGTGATTTGAATAACGTACATCTCTACTCCATCCTCTTTCATGTTACACACTGGGGCACAGCCGTTTTCCTGAAACTGGGAATAAGTTGGAACAATACCTGGAACATTCCATAATTGGCATTTCCCAGAATATTCTATAACTATGTGGGGGGGGGGGGCATTAGAAAGGCAAGAGAAAAAGAGAGGGAAGGTGCTGCATGCAGTCGTGAGAGTGGTGGAGCATGAGCCTTGTTCGGGGGTCGGTGCTATAACAGACTTACAGTGAGTGTGAGGGAGCAGAGAGAATACGGTGACCCTTATCCATACAGAGTGGGGAAGGTAATTGATGCTTGTCCTGTATTGCTGGGCATTTCTTCAGACCGTAGATACTGCACTGAGCTGGGTGGTGAGAGCAGACCATGCTCAGTGGGTCTGGGAGTGTGGCCCCCTCTGAGAAGAGCATGGTCCCCTTTTGTACTTGCCCATCCACCAGGACCTCCATGTTGTTGTCGACAAACCGTGGTGTAATTTCCCCTTCGCTGCCATGCTTGGGGAAAATGTGCAGGGCAGCTCCAAACTGATAAAGCACAAACGTGTGCCTATCTGCCTTTTAAAGATGGCACCAGTGTCAATGATCACAGAATATCCAGGAGCATCCAGGCGATTGTGAGTACCTCCAGTCATGATGGGTGGCAGAATCGGGCTGGCATTGTATGAGAGGGACACTATGGAGTGGGGTGGCTAGTTAATGAGATGGGTTTGGTAAGATAGCACCAGGAAACTACCTCGGCCTCATGCAGACAATCCCTGTCACACTTAATTAAAATGTCACTGCAACAGTTTTTTGTTAGATTCAGCCCAGTGAGGCGAAGACTCTGCTGTCCTCATTCGCAGTTACAGAGCTGCAGACCAAATGCTTATCTAAAACTCTCCATCAACTGAACTCACAGCAATATCCCTTTCACTCATAATTCTTCGAAATACAGACTCGTGTTGCATGATACTATCGAAATGTCTTCATTCTGAAACCTGTGAACATATCCTTCCATGACATTTTATCTCAGTCTCCTCCACCCCCCCCCCCCCCCCCCCCGCCACTCATTTACAGTCATATTGCACGAGACTGCCAGTATGACTGGTCATTTGGCCTAGCTGGTCCATGGCAACCAAAATGTACATCTAGACTCACCCCAAATCCCTGCCCTTGTTCTGTATCCCTCTAATCCTTTCCTATCTGTGTATTTGGCCAATTGCCTTTTCAATGTTGTTATTGTACCACCTCCATCACTTCCACTGACAGCTCAGTCCATATGCATACCACACTCTATGTAAAAAAGTTGCCCCTCAGTTTCATTTTTATATTTTTTATCCTTTCCAAACATTAATGAATGTCCTCTAGTCATCGATGCACCAAACTTGAGAAAAAAGTTTGAAGTATTCACCCCATGCACGCCTCTCATGATTTTGTAAGGGCTACACTTCTATAAGAACCCCCTCGGTTTCCTACGTTGTAAAGAAATAAGTTCTAACCTGTCCAACCTCTGCCTATAACTTACAGCTTTTAGCCCAGGAAACATCTTTGGAAATTTGTTCTGCATACTTTCTAGTTCAATAATATCGTTTCTAGAGCAAGATGAACAAAACTGAACACAATACTCCAACTGCAGCCTTACCAACATCCTGTACAATTGCAGCATAACGTCCCAACTTCTATACTCAAAGCGTTGATGAAGGTCAAAGTGTCAATAGCATTCTTCACTGTCCTGTGTATCTGTGACTCAAATTTCAGACAACCGTGCACCTGATCTCCAACGACCTTTTGTTCCACTACACTCCTTAAGGCCCTCTCATTCATCATTAAACTCCGAGCTGGATTTGACTTTCCAAAATGCAAGACGTCACACTTATCTAAAATAAACTCCATTTGCTATTTCTCAGCCCACTTCCCCAGCTGATCAAGGTACTGCTGCAATTTCTGATAACGTTCCTCACTGTAAATGATATCTCCTAATTTAGTGTCATCTGCAAACCTACTAACGTTGCATTGTGCACTCTTGTCCAAATCATTGATAGACATAACAAACAGCAATGGGCCCAGGACCGACTACTAAGGCACTCCACTAGTTACAGGCCTCCAGTCTGACAAGCATACCTCCATCATAGCCATTTGTTTCAGAACATTACGCCAATTGTGTCGTCAATTTGCCAGTTTACATTGGAGTCCATGCGATCTAACCTTCTAGAGCGGCCTACCATGTGGAACCTTATCAAAGGCCTTACTGAAATCCATATAGACAATGTCCACCATCTTTCCTCGTCAACCTTCCTGGTCACTTGCTCAAAAATCTCTATCAAAATTTGTCAGGCATGATCCGCCACGCACAAAGATATGCTGACTGCTCCAATTCAAACTCTTTCTTCCCAAATGCATCCATATCTTATATCTCCGAACCTTCTCAAGTGGTTTCCGAAACAGATGTGAAGCTTACTGGACTATATTTCCCAAGCCTTTCTTTGCAGCCCTTCTGAATAAGGGCACTACACTTGCTACTGCCCAGTCTTCCGAGACCTTGGCCCTGAACTACCTTCTCTCGCCTTGTGCAGTGCTCTTAGATATATCTGGTCAGGACCAAGAGATTTATCTGACTTTATGCATTCTAATATGTCCAACAACACCTCTACTGTGATATTGACTGTACCAAGATATCGCAACTAACCTCCCAAAGGTCACAGGTCTTCATGTCTTTCTTCATGAGAAACACAGAGGGGAAATTGAGGACCTCACCCATCTCTTGAGGTTTTACACATGCATGCCCATTTTGGATTGTAAGGCGTCCTATCTCTCACTAGTTGTTCTTTTTATTTACTATACTGAATTTGGATTCATCTGAATCTGCTCAGCCAAGGCTATCTCATACCCCATTTTAGCCCTGCTGATTTCCTTCTTCAGTAAACTCCTGTAACCCATGTGTACCTCCAGAGATTCCCTTGGAACCAGCTGCCTGTACTTGAGTGATGCCTCCTTTCTTTCTGGTCAGAGCCTCGATATCTCTTGTCATCCAGGGTTCACTCTTCCAGCCTCATTTTCCCTTCACCCTCACAGGAACATGCAGACTTTGAACTCGAGCTATCTTACTTTTGAAGCCCTCCCACTTGCCCTGGATCCTTTTATCTGGAAACACACTACTCCAATTAAGCCCTGCAATCCCCTGTCTAATTTCAACAAAATTCGCCTTGCCCCAATTTAGAACTTGAATCTGTGGGCCAATGTTTTCCCTACCATACCTATTTTAACATTAATACATCTCTGGTCACTTTTCCCAAAATGCTCCCCCACTTTACCTCCTTCACCTATCCTGCCCTGTTTCCCGACAGTAGGTTGAGTTTGTCCCTTCCCGAGTAGAACCCTGTACATGCTGCTTGTGGAAGCTTTCCTGAACACACTTAACAAATAACGTTCCACCTAAGTTCTTAACCCTCTGGAAGTCCCCGTCTATGTTAGGATAATTAAAATCACCTATTATGACAAGCCTATTGATCCTGCAAGTCTCGCCAGTCTTCCTGCATATTTGTTCTTCTAATTCCCAATGATTATTTGAAGGCTTATAGTGCAACCACTATAATGTAACCAACCCCTCTTATTGTTTGCATCATTTACAAAATCTCATTGGATATTGTCTCAGTTATTTCATTTTTAAATACTAGAGTGATACGCGCCTTAATCAGAACTATTGGTATTTAAATTGTTTCCATTTACAGCTCTTCCTCGCAGTGACTTTCAGATTCGCCGCATCACTTGTCAAGGCACAGTCGAGATATGGATCTGTAAATGGATGGGAGCTGCACATCCTGTCAGTTCCAATATTGGTTGCAAGTTTCCCCACACTGAGCTGCGATCTAACACAGTGTTACCAAACAATGCAACAATCTGGGTTTATATATGAATGAACCAGTGTGGACTGCACAGCCGCCCACGCTGGACATTTAGCCCAGGATTATAGATCCACCATTGGTGTGGGCTGCACAGAGTTTCACTCTGGACATTTCTGGGTTGCATACAGCTGTACACTAGCCGGATCTAGACAGTCGTCCCTCCTGAATATGTAATGGTTATGTGAGTTAGATTGCGAATGTGAGAGAACTAAACATCCGGCTATGCCTTTATTTTTGTTTTAATTCTTGTGATTGGACTCTTCAAATCCTGACTCATCCCGTTCGACACGACCATCTGGATGAGTCATGGTGACTGTTGTTACAGCATCTGGGTGTGCAACATGACCAACAAATGGAGCAGAGGCTACAGAGAGGGGAAGCTCTGTAAAATGGAATGAGGGAATCACAATCAGATCAGCCGTGGTCTTAGTGAATGTTGGGGCAGGATTGAATGGACCACTAATGCAATTTATTCATATATTTATGTTTGTTCCAAGCAAACTCCCCTTCTCTCCCAGTGAATCATACTGGTGGGGAGTGAGGCACCTCCTCCTGTTCCTGCATAACAGGATCCTTTGGCCTCACTAGCCTCCAGATTTCCCTGTGCCCCAGTTTTGAGCAGTTGAATAACTGGCTCCTGTTCCTGTGTCCAAGTCTCGAACAGTTGAGTGACTGCCTCCTGTCCTTGTGCCCCAGTTTCAAGCAATTGAATGACTGCCTCCTGATCCCAAGTTTGTGAAAGTAGATGTCCTCCTCCTGCTCCTGAGTAACAGGCTCCAATAGCTCTGTGTTCACCTGCTGCTCCTGTGGAATGGAGGTGAGGGACTGAATGGCCTCTTCACATTCTTTACAGCTTTTCTTGACTAAAGGCCTTTCCCTATTTCTGTAAAGCACCATCAAATTCTGAATGATGTATTTTTGCATTTGACTCTCTGTGATTGAGCAAACAAGCCGACTGGCAAAATTCAGATGCTGAATAGCCTCCTCTTGTTCCCGTGTTATACACTGAAGAGTCAATAGACTCTCAGAGATGTACAGCACGGAAAACGATCGTTCCGTCTGGTCATCCATACCGCCAAATATCCTTAATTAATCTCGTCCCCCTTGCCAGCAATTGGCCCATCTCCCTCTAAACACTTCCCATGCATGTATCCATCCAAATGCCTTTTAAATGGTGTAACTATATCTGCCTCCACCACCTCTTTTGTCTGTTCAATCCATACACACAGCAGTCTCTGTGTGAAAATGTTGTCCCTCATGTCCCTTTTTAAATCATTCTCCTCTCACCTTAAACTTTTGTCTTCTAATCTTGGACTCGTCTATCTTGGGAAGACATTGACTGTTTACCTTATGTGTGCCCCTCATGATTCTATAAACCTCTTTAAGGACACCCCCAGCCTCAACACTTGAAAATAATCCCAACCGATTCAAACTCTCCCTGTAACTCAACCCTCCAACACCTGCAACATTCTTTTAAATCTCTTCTGCACCTTTCAAGTTTGACAACATCTTTCTGACAGTAGAGAGACCAGAATTAAAGGCAATATTACAAAAGTGGCCAAACCAATGTCCTGTACAGATTTAACATGTCATGCAAATGCTTCGACTCAAAGCACGCACCAATAAAGGGAAGATCACCAAATGCCTTCTTCACTGCGCTGTCTATCTGTGACAGCACTTTCAAGGAACGGAGAACCTGCACCACAAGGTGACACAGTAGCTCAGTGACTCGCATTGCTGCTTCAGAGAGCAACGATCTGGGTTTAATTCTATCCTTGAATGACTGTCTGTGTGGAGTTTGTACATTCTCCCCGTGTCTGTGTGAGTTTCCTCCGGATGATATGTTTTACTCCAACTGTATAAAGATATACAGATAAGGGTAGATTGGCCATGCTAAATTGCGCACCGTACCCAGGGAGGTGTAGGGGAGGTGGATTAGCCATGGGAAATGCAGGCTCAGAGGGATAGGGCAGGTGTTTGTCCAGTGGGATACTGTTTAGAGGTTCGGTGTGGCCTCGATGGGCTGAAAAGCCTGTTTCCTCACTGTAGGGATTCGATAATTTCAATGGAGTTCTCCTCCACTGGCAGCTTTCGACAGGGCACTACCTGTAAGTGTTACCTTGATTTGTCTTGCCAAAATGGAACACCTCATATGTAACTAAAATATACTCTATCTGCCACTCCTCGGTTCACCTAAACAAGGTCCCATTATAGTCTGAGAGATCATTCTTCACTGTCGACAACACCACCAAATTTGGAATTATCTCCAAACTTACTGACCATACTTCATATACTCAAATGTAAATGATTTGTAGAAGTGACAAAAGACAGTGGACCCACTACTGATCTTTGTGGCACGCCACTGGTCACAGGTCTACAGGTTTAATGAACAAATGTCCACTATCACGCCCTGTTTCCAATATACAAGAAAATTTTGGATCTAACAGGCGACCTCTCCCTGGATTCCAGGCAGTCTAACCTTGCTAACCAGTCTATCATGTAGAACATTTTGGTCATCTTACTGAATTCCATAAAGACAACATCTACTGGCCTGTCTTCATCAATCATCTTCATCACTTACTCAAAAGATTACACCGAGTCAGTAAGACGTGATCTCCAATGTACAAAGCCCTCTTCAGTCCTTGTCTTTTCAAATGCATTTACATCCTTTCCAACAAAATCCCCTCCAACAATTCAGTCACCATTGACGTCAGGCTCACTAATCTATAGTTACCTGTTTTTTTTTCCTTACTTTTTAAATAATGACACTGTGTTTGCTGCCCTCCAGTATTTTGACACCTCACTTGTGGAAATCAATGATACAAATACATCAGCAAAATGCTGACCAATTTCTTTCCTAGCTTCTCACAAACATTTGGGATACAACAGATCTGGTCCCAGGGATTAGTTCACTTTTATGTGTTTTAAAATGTCAAGAACCTCCTTGTAATATAGACACCTTTCAATGTTTCACTGTATATTTATTCATTCTCTCGCTCTTGTAACCTCCTCCTCATTAAATACTGAGGAGAAATTTTTGTTTCATATCCCTCCAATCTCGGGTGGTTCCACACATAGGTATTCTTACTGATCTTTAAGGGGCCCTGTTATCCCCCTAGTTAATCTTTTACCATTAAAGGATTTGTAGAATTTCTTCAAGGCCTCATTAACCCCATTTCTAAAGCCATCTCATATCCACATTTTTCTGGCCCAATTTTCCCGTTGACTGTACACTTATTGCCCTTATACTCCTCTCGGGATTCACTTCATCTCAACTCTGTTTACCTGATATATGCCTCCTTCCTTACCTTGACCATAACATCAATATATCTAACCATCCAGCATTCCCTGCACTCACCAGCCTTGCCCATCTCACTAATAGGAACACGTTGGCTCTGGACTCTCCGAAACAAGTTTTGATGGCCTTGCATTTACTAACCATCCCTTTACCTGTGAATAGGGTATTCCAATCTGCCTTTTACAGGGCTCGCCTAACACTTTCAAAATTGGCCTTGTTCAAAGTTAGAACTTTAATGTTGACATCAGGTATTTCCTATTCCACAACTAATTTAAAACTAATATTTATGCGAAACAGACTTGAAAGTTAAATCAACACTTCCTGCCCCTCTATAATTGGCTCGAAAGTCTGACTAGGCTACTCCTGTCCCTCTGTAATAGACTCAAGAGGCTTAATGGCCTCCTCCAGTTCTTCTCAACACACTCGAGAGGCTGCATGGCCTCCTCCTGTCCTTGTGTAACAGATCCGAGACACAGCAACCCATGGATTACAAGCAGCCGTTAAATTGTATCTGATGGAGGTCCATCCTTTCTCAGATACAGAAACACAGACAACACAATGTACTCCAGGTGCCCTCTCAGTTACGCTTTATGCAGCTGCAGCAACACATCTCTTTATTCTGAATGGTTCTGTTGACAAAATGTGCCAATATTCCAGCTTTCCATCTTTTCAAGTAGCAACAGGCTAATATGGGCTGAATGGTCTTCTCTTATCCCTCTGTAAGTGGCCCATAGGTACAGAATTGCTTAGGCCTGTTCGTGAGCAGCAGTCCCAATGCTCTGTCTCAAGGTTATGAAAGGATTTGATAACAGGGCATTAAAACCAGGGGGAGCCCCACACTGGTCAATAAGCACCGTACTTTGTGTTCACGTATCTAGAAACTTGCCCATCCCCCTTTTTTATGCAGCCAATCTGTTATTTTATAACTGCCTTCTTTCATAAACAGAATGGAACATACATAGACCCCTGCAGTGTTCTGTTAATACTCTCATATACAAGGAAAAAAAGATATAAAATATTTGAAGATGTACGGTCCATCCCTCAGCAACCCTCATCCATTGCATCCAGTATATGAAAAGTGATTTATTGAACTGGTTAACTGAGCCTATTTGTTCAGTGACTGCGATTAATGCCAATCTCCATGGATTCTAATTATCTCAGTGGAGGGTTTCCATCTTTTAATGATAAATGGGCTCCGTTCAATGTGTCAACCCATAGCATGAGCGGGAGCATCACCGACAGCACTGACAGGGATCAGCAGATCCAGAGAGAAGGGAAGGAGAGATCAGAATCTGAGAACATGAGACTGGAATGTTCCAACAATGGATCAGAATTTGTGAACATGAGACTGGAACGTTCCAACAATGGATCAAAATCTGAGAACATTAGATAGGAATATTCCAACAATAGACAGGAGCTTAGCCGATTATTTTTGGTATCTTTCTGCATTTGATTGGATGTCATTATAATTGCGGATCTATTACGCTCTTCTCATTATTCAATACTTTTATTATCCCTTCCTGGCTATCGTTGGTGTTCCTGGTGAGTGTCACTATCCAGATTTTGTTTTCTATAAACCAGTTATGACTATATTATTGTTATTTCATATCGTCTACACTTCCTGCCACTATTATTGTTCCAATCCAATCCAATCTCCCAATCTAGATATTCACTCTACAGACCACTGCTTACTGCATCAATGAAGGTGTTCAATTACTGTCTCGCTCTTTGCTCTGGCAGTGTTACTCACGGATCTCTATGTTGAACTATTCAGTTTCAGGGGTGAATCATAATGCATCGTATCATTGCCTTTGCTGTTAAGAGCATGGAGGTCACTGTCTACTGTTTTGGTTACAAACTCCACTTCCTTCCACTGTTTCCATCCCATCCCTGGCCAATATCTGCAGTTGAAGCAGACAAGTCACAACTGTGGAGATCCCTTTGACAATGAGCTGATTCTTGACACCATTCCCTGACATATCTAACTTGAAATACTCGCTACTCCAGAATATATCTCACTGATTTATTCCATCTGCTGTTTGAACCTTGAGCTATGAAGTACAGGCTTACTGAAGCCAATAATCTGCTGCTGACGCTCCCGGCTTCAAACCTGCCGAAACAAATCTGATTCAAACTCACACCAAACTCCCATCCATCTGTCATTCATGTGCACGCGGATGTATATTGCTGTTTTGTCTGGCAATGCCTTTATTTTAACATTCTCAAACACTTTACCTCATCTGTCCATGAAACTTCCCTCGTTCTCTCTATTGATAAACAAAAAGCCTGCCAGCTATTCTTATTTAAAATTGTTTTCTCCATGTGCGTTCCTTCTCAAACAATGAGTTTCGCATTCAACCACACCTATCGCGCGCACTCTCTCAGTCTCTGATGAACACACACAGAGAGCAAACCTTCCCATTATAGGCAGTAATCTGATGCGAGTATAGTTAGCATATGTTAGTAAAGTTTGCAATACTCTCCAGATAGTGCAGTTCACTGAGCAACACACTAGCATGGTGTGCACAGCTCTACATGCTGGGCTGTCATCTTGTCCCAGTTTATGTTTGTTTGTGATGTTCTGTGAAGCAGATTCAGAATTTGATGTAACAAACCATTCCAGCTGATCTGACAATGCCTGTATTCAATGTTCTCATTCTTGTAATTTTACTCACGAAGGTCTCACTTCTGCAGTTAGTCCCACTGTCCTGTCTTTTTCCCCATATTTTCACAACATCTTTTCAGTTAATTAACTGCCTGTTTCTGTCTTCAATGTGAATCTCTCTGTCCCTCTGTATCTTTCCCTGGCCTTGGGTTTTGTCTCCCTAGTGTATCGAGTGCTGGCATTGTGTAGCTCAGAAATAATGAAATGGCGTGTGTCAGGCTGTTGTTCACTTCCCGATGTGTCCCATGTGATGGTTCATGGACAGGTGTGTTTCAGATGTTATGAGACACATCCTTGTAACTTGATGTGTACCTGTGGCTGTCCCTCTCAGGTGACCTTGCGATAAGTAAGACGAGGAAGCCCACTGAGTAAAGGACCAGGCATCTAAATTGCCTGACAATGCTGTCACTTTGTTAATAAAAGGTTATTTTCTCCTTATTTTTAGTAGGAGGTCTTAAAGGCAAAACTTCCTACTGAAAACGGCTCAAGTAAATAACTTACGGGGACTTTAGGGTTTTTAATAAATACTAGTAACAATGGCTAGCTCGCATAGACCAGGCTTTCTAGGTTTCTTTTCATTGTAGCAATAACAATCGCCATGTGCTTGGGGTCCCAGAACGGGTGTAAGTTTTAGTAAATTATCCCGAGCTGCTTCCTCACTGGAAGCTCACTTGATGCTCTTTCCTCCTGGATTGGAGAACTATATGCAAGAATGCATGTTTGAATGTTCCTTTTTGCCAAGGGGTGTGTTTAGGTGATTGTAGTATATTGGAACAGTTCATTTATAGAAGGTACTGCATCCATTATTCGGTTAAGGTTTCCAATAGTTAAGTTAGTTTAAATTCCTCTTCATTGTGTATGGATTTTGATTAGAGTGTTTAAATACACTGTGTTTTGCTTAATGGTGAGTGGTTTGACGAGAACCATCACATCTGGAACTCCAACTTCACATCTTCCTTTAAAATAAGAAAAAGTTCGCATCCAAACTACCTCCTTAAACTAGTTTGAGTCAGTCTGGTTGGTCTATAGCAAACTGGGGACTCTTGTCTGGTTCTAAATCGATAATACCAAATTGGGTTTAGAATTACAATCCCTACAGTGTGCAAACAGGCCATTCGACCCAACAAGTCCACACCGACCCTCCGCGGAGTAACCTACCCAGACCCATTCCGCTACTCTATTATTGCATATTTACCCGACCAAGGCACCTAACCCACACATCCCTGAAAACTACGAACAATTTAGCATAGCCAATTCACCTGACATGCACACTTTTGGATTGTGGGAGGAAACTAGAGAATCCAGAATAAGCTCATGCAAACACTGGAGAGTATGCACTGCGAGGCTATTGGGTTCAAAGTTCCCGTATGGTAGTTGTTAGTGTCTTTGGTTCTGGATGTTGAATTCGGTTGGTTTAAACAGTGAGTTGACTATAAAGACAATTTCAGTCACTAAGAGTTTTCTGGGTGTGGAAGAAGTAAAGTTAGGGGTTTTCCAAAAGGTAATGAAGGGAAGCTGTAGGAATTGGCAGACGAGCTGGAGTTGGGGTTGTGTTTGTCTGTGCGAAAATGAGAGATAATTACAGCTATAAGTCGGCAATTACATTTGGTGGAACCGCCATCAGAGTCTTTGGAAATGGCTAGAATTCAATTTCAAATGAGGCGCCTTGAACATGAAAAGGAATTGAAACAGTTTGAATTATGATGAAAAGTAGAAATAAAAGAAAAGGAAATGAAGACGAAAGAGAGAAAAAGAGAGAAGAAAAGCAGAGAGTTTCAACTTCAAAAGTTAGTAATTAGAGAGGAAAGTTGACATGGAAGGTGGGGATGAAGGCAGACAGTCGGCTGGATAAGGAGGATAGTAAGGATGAGCAACCCTATATAGCCAAAGGTCTGATGGGGATCTGTTTAAATACATCCAGGTATTATCTAAATTTGATGAGAATGATGGAGGGAGCCTTTTTAATCTAATTTCAGAAAGTGGCTAAACAAATGCAGTTGCCAGAGAACATGTGAATTTAGTTGATTCAAACAAAGCTGATAGGCATTTGCATCCCTATCAGAGGAGGTATCTGCTGAATATGAGGAGGGAAAGAAAGCCATTTGAAGTCCATATGAGCTTGTGCCAGAAGCTGACAGACAGTGTTTCAGAAATCTAAAATAGCATGCCTGGTTAAACGCACGATGTGTTTGAAAGGATCAAACAAATTTTGAAAGGTGGGGAAGGGTATTAAAACAGAGCAAACCTATGACCCTTAGAGAGATTCTTATTTTCGAGAAGTTCAACAATTTACTTCCTGCAGTCATGAGAACTCATGTGGAAGAGCAGAGAGTAACAATGGGAAGTTTAGAAGCTGAAATGGCTGATAATGATGATTGAGTTCAGAAATCAAAGTTTGGTTTCTGTGAGGGATTGACAAGAATGTGTGAGATTTTCTTAGAACATATCCTTGTGAGAGTAAGGTTTACTGGTATAGGCCAGGAGTAGCAGGTAAAGAGGTTACAGCATTAAGAGGTAAAGAAGGATTTAATTCTTTTATGCTGAGACATGAGGAGCTATGTCATTCAGAAGGACTATTGGAGAGATGAGAAGTGCTCCATTATGTAACGTGTGTCAGAGTGTCCAGTGGAAACATCAACAGATTTATTCCACAATAGGGAAGGAGGCCTTGAGCTTGGTGTTGGTGTTACAACATTTCAGCATTTCAATTGCAAATAACGTATCTGAGACAAATCGTTTTCACTGATCGTGACCCCTTAAAGTTTTTGGAGAAGTTTTGGGAGAAAAATACCAGTGTGTGTCGACTGAGCTTATTATTTCCGCCATTCAATATGAAATTATACATGTGACAGGGTTAGAAAACTTAAGTTTTGACACGTAGTGGAAACTTGAGTGAAGAAAGACAAAGGCATTCTGTGTCAGGAGTAAAATGACTGAAATCGAATCTCGTTGTGAACATTTGTATGCTCAGAGTCAATGTAATATATATGCATTGCAGTCAATAGACAATAGACACTAGGTGCAGGAGTAGGCCATTCTGCCCTTCGAGCCAACACCACCATTCAATATGATCATGGTTGATCATTCCGAATCAGTGTCCTCTTCCTGCCATATCTCCATAACCCTTGATTCCACTATCTTTGAGAACTCTATCCAACTCTTTCTTAAATGAATCCAGAGACTGGGCCTACACTGCCCGCTGGGGCAGAGCATTCAACACAGCCACCACTCTCTGGGTGGAGAAGTCTCTCCTCATCTCTGTCCAAAATAGTCTATCCCGTATTTTTAAACTGTGTCCTCTGACTCGGCACTCACCCATCAGCGGAAACATGTTTCCTGCTGCCAGAGTGTCCAATCCTTTCATAATCTTATATGTCTCAATCAGATCCCCTCTTAGTCTTCTAAACTCAAGGGTATACAAGCCCAGTCACTTCAGTCTTTCAGTGTAAGGTAAACCCGCCATTCCCGCCAGTCTACTCATAGAGGAAGATTAGGAGGTCTAAAATTAATCCCTTTTTGTATATTGATGGATCATTCTATTAAAGGTGGAGTTGTGAGTATACTATCACGAGAAAAAAGGTTATTTTATCTTGGGATTTTTTTTTGAAGAGAGGTTATAAAGACAGAGGTGCAGAACTGCTGTCTGAAAACAGTTTAAGTAAATAATTGAGAAAGCCTTTCGGTTTTATTAAAACTTTGGTAACAATGGGAGGGCAGCGGCCAGCTCTCCCAGACCAGGTTTTCTCGGTTTGCTTTTAGCTGCAGCATTCAGAAGCTGTTGGGGATCCCAGAAGGGTTGGAAGTTTCAATACATGATCCCCAGCTGCTTTTCTCTCTGAGATCTCTGTTGATGTTGATATCTCTTCGATCGGAAAACTGCATGTTAGGGTCTGTATTTGAATATATCTTTGTGCCAAGCAGTGTATACCAAGAAGGTACGGTATCTATTGTTTGTGCAAGTGTTCAAACATATACGCTATTTCAAAATGTTCTTTTCTTTAATTGTATTTTAACTAAAGCATTTGAAGAGATTATGTTTTGCTTAATGTCGACTGGTTTGACCAGTCACAAAATATCTGGAATGCAAACTTCACATCTATTTTTAAAGTAAGGAAAGGTTTGGGTCTAAGCGACCTTCGTAAAATATGTTGCAGGGATCTGGTCTGGTCCACAACACTTATAGATGATGAGTTTCTGACTGACTCTTATTGAAAATTTAGTGGAGGGGTTGGGGATGGTTTGCTGGAGGTTGTGCTGTGAGCTGCCTGAGACATTCAGGGAGACCTGAGGATTTGCTGACCCATCTTTGGGTGGAGCCTGGGGACTGTAGTTACAGCATCTGGGTCAGTAACATGAGCAACAAATGGAGCAAAGGTTACAGAGTGGGGAAACTCTGAAAACACAGAGTTAGTGTATGTGTGGAAAGGGATCTGTTGGACCCACCCGAGTTTTCATTAACAGCCTCGCAAGCTACACTTAATCCAGGAGCAGAGTGTGAGGGCACACTGATTAAACAAGGAGCTGGTGCAAGAGCGGTGTCACCTCCTTTAACGCGTCCTGCAGCTTCACCCCAGGGGAAAGGACGGTGCTGCCAGTGGCTGTTCGGGTCACAGTTTCATTCAGCTTCTATGTTCTGGAACTTTCCAAACAGGACTGGGTGACATAGCCGTCATAGCCCAGTATGTTGCCATCAAAGTAACCATTCGGTGATGGAGGATATACATGGTGGATGAGGTAAATACATCGTTTCCCCCACAGCAGGGAGCTGCCGGGTGTATCCAGTATAATGGGATTTCCGATGGTGTACATGGCATCTGCAGAGTACCCATGTCAATGGGGAGAGGTAGAGGAACTGAATGAGCTCTCCTTCTGTTAATGTTACCGTGTGTCCATGCACAGTACACTATGTTGGTGAATACCTCTGTCCTGACAGCAGCCACAGTTCCTTCATTCACAAGCAGACAGCATTCCCATCGTCTTCGGGTCTCCATGTAGAAATGAATGAATGTATCTTGGATAAAGGCCGTCCCCTTAATACATGTTTGAAAACAGCATCCCCATCACCAACCAAACACTTCAAAACATTCCATGTGTACGGAGAGCAATGGGGTCACTTGGAGTGTCTGGGAGCAGACGATCAGGGATGGAGCAAAACCTCCCATGTATGAACGGGGCTGAGTGAACCTCCCAGTACACAGTATGATTAAGTCCTGTAATCCCTCTCCATTTCAGTAACATATTGCCTTCCATTATTCCTGTAAATGAAATGACAGGTTATATCGTGTTATATTACACCTGCCAAATTATTATCCATTGCCTTTACCACTCTTGATAATTTAATCTCTTGCTTATCACAGCAACATGACCAAACTCAGTATCTCTATATCTGTTCCATCCTCCTGATCATTGATATAGATTGTAAATAGTGTAGGGCCCTGCATGGTCATTATGTGACTCCACTGGTGACGTTCTGTCAAACTGATTAAGACTGATTTATCCGGAGCGCCTGCTTCCTGTTTGATACACAGTCCTCTCCCATTACTGTGTAATACAGTGCAAAACTAAATATGAACGAGGAGAATCAGTCAGGAATCCAACCCCTTGAATCTACTCTGCATGGAATAAAATCATGGCTGATATCATCGCGGCCTCTGTTCGACGTCCCTGCTATCTCTCGATCGTCAAACTCTAGTCCCTTGTTGGAGATTGCGGCTGATGAAAAAAAAATCCACTCCACATCTACACTTTCAATTATATTTCGCATCTTACAGACCTCAATGAGCTCTCCTATACTTCTTATAAAATCGAGAGTATAGGCCTGAACTGCTCAATTTCTCTTCATAAGATAAACACTTCAAATATGGAATCATTCTAATGAAGCTCTTCTGAATTGCCTCCAATGGAAATACCTCATTCTGCAGGACACCCAAACTGTACTCCAGTTGCAGCCTCACTAATACCTTGCATAGCTACACCAACACTCCCTACCTTTCTACTCTATCCTTTTATAAATAAACACTGAAAATATGCTTGCATTTCTCATTACTTCAAGTACTCGCAAGCAAGTTTTCTGTGATATGCAAGCAGGCACCCAGATCCCTCTGCACTTAAGCACTTTGAAGTTTCTCTCCATTTCGATAATAATTTGCCTTTTTATTAGGCTGTCCAACTTGAATAACTCCATATTTATCCACTTTAATTTTCATTGCCAAATGTTTGCCCATTCACCCAACCTATTTATATAGTTTTTAAATCTCTTGCATCATCATTACGAAGAAATTTCCCTAATGTTAGTGTCATCTGAAAATGTAGCTATAGTATTTTCTATCCCGTCAACCGAGTAATAATATCGATTCCAAATGGTTGAGGCATGAGAACTGAAATCTATGGCACCCACCAAATTGCATTTTCCAATATAAAATGATATATTTAATTCATCTGACTGCATTTTGTTAGTTAACCAATCCTCCATCCAAGCTAATAAATTACTCCTAAACTGATGCTGTCTGATCTTACCACTCACTCTTTGGAGAAGCGACGTATCTGAATCCTTCACGAAGACCAGATATATTCCATCTCCAGGATTCCCACTATCCACCTTGTTTGTCACATATTTAAATAACTCAAGAAAACACTTCAATCATGGTTTATCTTTTGTAAAACCATGTTGAGTCCGATTGATTGTGGTTTATGTTTGCAAATGTCCTCAACAATGGATTCTAATAATTTGCCTTAAATTACAATACATTATTGTTACATTTTACTCCCTAATGTATTCAGTTATTATAAGTTCTTCCCTTTCTAAAACCTTTACGTTTTCTTTAAATTCCTGTTTGATGGGCAAAAGGGTTTTAAGAGATGTGCTCCAATTGCTGCATAAGCGGTATGTGTGGCTGACTGGACTCATCATCCTGCTGGTGTACAAAATCAATGTGATGAAGTCTTTCTGGTGTTCCCGTATTGTCATCTCCAAGGCCAGAATGACCACCTCCTGTTGATGCGTTAGAGGGGTGGGAGATTATGGAATCTTCCCGTTACTGTGTAACATTTTGAGGGTCTGATGGGTCTTCTCATATTTCTCCATAATCGGTGGAGATACTGAACGGTCTCCTCATGTATCCCAGAGATGGGACGAAGGGAGCGATTGGTCTTCTCTTGTTCCCATACAACAGACACGTGTCTGAATTACCTCCTCCTTTCACATGAAAAAAGTCTAAGATTGTTTTTATCCTAACACATTTCCCTTGCAACAAACTCCTGTTATCCCAGTGTAACAATCTCCAGTCACTGTGTGACCACTTCCAGTTCCTATGTTACGGACTTGAGGAGGCTGAATGGACTGATCCTGTTGCTGTGTAACAGGATACTGGTGCAGCATGGCGTACTCTGGGTCCAGTGTTATAGATTCGAGGGGCTGATTGGCCTCCTCCTGTAAATATACATCAGGCTCGAGGTGCTGAACAGTGTCGTCCTATTCTGGTGTAACAGGCTCGAAGGCCTGAATATCCTCCTGTTGTTCCTGTGAAACAGGCTGGAGAACGGAATGGATTTACCCACTATCTGTGTAATTCTCTTCAGTTGTTGACTCCTTCCTGTGATCTATGTTGAATTAAGATCAGCCTTTATTTTTGTAAACTCCAATGGCTATTGGATCAACCTGATCATCCTTTCGTTATAAGCTAGCACCTTCATTGCAGGAATCAGCTGAGGGAACCATCTCTGAGCTGCTTCCAATATAACAACATCCTTTCTTCATTGAAGAGACTAAATCTGTACACACTACTCCAGATGTGATCTCACTAAGACCCTGTACAGCAGCAGCAACATATTACCAGCCTGCTGTAAGGTTCCCACCCAGGTTAGAGCTGTCTCATCTCTCTGGGCGAATACAGAGCATTTATGAACAATCATTGTCCTTCTCTACTCCATCAGCATTACGGGAGATCTGGAGAAAATGTCACAATGATGCTTAAGAAGATCATAAATGATGTGGCGAGATGATCTCTACCATTAATCTCCCCAAATCCCACATTGCTCAGATTCCCCAGAATCTAATAAGGTGGAGTGCAAAAACAGCAAGGAGGAGCAAACATTGATGGGAATTATATATCAAAGTGAAAGCTGCAATACAAATGCTGGACATGTTATAAAAGAGGAAATGAGATATACACATTTGTGGCGACTGCAGTAATAACGTACTGTTTACATTATATCTAAACTGTGTTAACCCAACTGAATGCTAATGCTAGAAAAAATGGATTTCATGAGCATGTGTTAGATGGTGGCATTAACATTTTGTCGAGCACTGAGCGAGAGATCAGGTTATTTAGAAATTGATGTTGAATGATCAAAAGAACTAATTGAAAACTTTGCTGTAAAGGACCTTTTGAGAACAGTGACCACAACGCATTGGTTTTCTTTTATGCTGTTTAAGTACACGGTAGTTTTTGTTTTATTTGAAGTAACTGTCATAAATCTGAATCATGCAAGCCCTGAAGGTGTGAGGAGAAATTGGGGACTGCAGATGCTGGAGATCAGAGTCGAAGAGTGTGGTGCTGGAAGATCAGAGTCGAAGAGTGTGGTCCTGGAAAAGCACAATCAGGCAGCGTACTAGGAGCAGGAGAATTGACGTTTTGGGCATAAGCCCTTCATCAGAAATGAGGCTTATGATGAAGGGGGCTGAGAGATAAATGAGAAGGCGGTGTGGCAAGAGCGAGGTAGCTCGGAATGCGATAGGTAGATGAAAGTGGGGTTGAAAGTGATAGGTGATGAAGGGAGACAGAACGCCTCATCTACTACATACATTAAAGGCAGTGTGGTCTTCTCTACATTGGTAAGGCAGGTGGATCATTTCAGAGAACATATCTGGAACAGGCACGTTGACCAACTCCACCGCCTTGTGGCTGAACACTTTAACTCCCCTTTCCTCTCTGCCAAGGACGTGAGAGTCCTGGGCCTCCTCCATTGCCAAACACTAACCACCCGAAGCATGGATGAAGAAAGGTTCCTCTTCTACCTTGGGACCCTCCAACCACAGGGGATTAATGTAGGTTTCACCAGCATCCCCATTTACCCTAACTCCACCTTATCCCAGTCCAATCTTCCAACTCAGCACCCTCCCCCCTTTTGAACGTTCCTTTGTGTTCATCTTTCTTCCGATCAATCTGGTCCACCTGCCTCTCCGACCTAACCCTTTCAGACTCACCTTCAAGTATCTATTAGATCACAGGAATTAGCTTAGAAAAATGCCAAGTACCGTAGTAAGCCAGTGGATTGGGAGAAATATAGGACCCAGCAACGGATGACCAAGAAAATAAAATCAAAAAGCATACAAACAAAAGATAAACATAAAGACTGCTAAAAAAAAAGTACATCAGTGTATGAAACAAAAATAAAAACAAGGTCAAATATGGAATAGTGGGTGTGCAGACAGAATAATTTATTGAAGACAACAGAGAAATCGCAGGGAAAAGAAACAGTTTCTTTGTGTCTATCTTCAAGGCAGAATATCCAGAAATTCTCCCAGAAATACCAAGTGACCATAGGGCTTGTGTAAGTAAAGTCTAAGATCATTCTTATAAGTGTTGAGGTCATGTTTTAAAAGAAAGCTGGATTGAGTATTTGTAAATCTGGCAGATCAGATGTACTTCATACAAGAATTTCAGAGGAAGCAGCAATAGGCATATTGATTGCATCACAGATTATCACGTTGTTTTCCAATACATTCCCGAAAGATATTTAGCCAATCTGGATAAGGCAAAGGTTACAAATATTATCCAAAAGTTTAATAAAGGATGAAGATGGAGAGTGGGGAACTACAGATCAGTACCTTGTCATCAGCTGTCGTATGTCTGTTGGGCTCGATTATAAAGAACGTGTTACTGGATATATAGAAGGTAATGGGAAAACTAGGGAGAATGAAAATGCATCGATGAAACGAAAACCATAAGTGGCAAACATATTTTGGAATGGTTTGAAGATGATTCTTGTGGACCTAGGCAATGAGGAGCTAATGGATAACGTATAGTTGGATATTCAAGAGGATCTTTTTTAAGAACTCTCCCACTAACATCATAAGAAAAGTTCAAGTGAAAGGAATTGGGAAGAATTGGACGGCAGAGTGGCACAGTGGTTAGCACTGCTACCTCACAGCGCCAGAGGCACGGTTTCAACTCCCGCCTCAGGTGACTGACTGTGTGGAGTTTGCACATTCTCCCCGTGTCTTCGTGGGTTTCCTCTGGGTGTTCCGTTTTCCTCCCACAGTTCAAAGATGTGCAGGTCAGGTGAATTGGCCATTCTAAATTGCCCGTAGTGTTAGGTAAGGTGTAAATGTAAGGGTATGGGTGGGTTGCGCTTCGGCGGGTCGGTGTGGACTTGTTGGGCCGAAGGGCCTGTTTCCACACTGTAATGCAATGTAATCTAAACACAAGCAAATAGGAAACGAAAAATTAGGTTTACATTCATGTGAATGTAATTGAAATATAGAAGATGCCATGCGCCACCTGCACAGAGTGTTGCTGAGACTAAACTGAGAGTATTGTGTACCATCTGGAGTCCCAATCTAAGATATAATATACTACAGACGAACTGCAAAAGGTATTCTTCAGATTAATTCCTAAAATGGCAAGATTGTCTGATGTGGAAACTCAGCCTGTGATCTCGAGTTTCAAAAGATTAGAGGTGATTTTACTGAAACTTAGAAACATAGAGGCGAGAGAATAACCGAGGGACATGAAGAAGTGCAAGCAGGAGAGATGAGGGAGATTCCCATGATATTCTACACGGACAAGTAGAACAGAATAATCAGCAACAGTTCGTGTCCATTAGAAACCAAAGGGGCAATCTGTGTGTCAACCCGGAGAACATTGAGAGATTGTTACATGTAAACATCACAGCTGTTTTACTTGGGAGAAGGAGGATGCAGGTACAGAATTCGAGAAGATGGACTGGAAAGCTCTTGAAAGGAGAATGATGTAAAATACGAGCGGCGATTTGAGGCTTTGACTGGTATAAAATTGGACCAATCTGCAGGTCTGGATACTGTTGGAGACAAGGGAGGAAAGACGCTGACTGGAAATTTTAATTAGAATCTGACAATAGGGGAGGTGCCAGAGGACTGGAGAACAGCTGTTATGATCGCACTTCACAGTAAGGGTGGTAGAGATAGACGAGCGAGTATTAAATCACTGTTCGGGAAACTACTTGAGAAAATAAAGAAGGAGAAAATTGAACTCCAATCAGAATGGTAAGGCTTGATCAGGGATAATCATCATGACTTTATCAGAGTGAAGTCACACTAATGGAGTTGATTCAATTAGTTTGAGGAGGTCGCTTATTTAGTTTTGATGCAATGCCTTTGACAAAGTTCCGCATGGGAAACTGAAAAATATAAAGTAAAATCTCAGAGTATCAAGGATAACTTGAAAAATTACACCGAAAATTGTCATAGTGTCAGGAGGCAGAGGGTGGTGGGAGAAGACTGTTTGTGTGATTGGAGACCTGTGTCCCTTAGTGTACCACAGGGATCAGTGCTGTGTCCCTTATTGTTTTTAGCATTCATAAATGGTTTGGATGTGAATCTGGAGGGGGAGTGGATGGAGGGGTGGGAGTTGGGATAAGTAAGTTAGTGTGTGACACAAAGATTGGCCGGGTGGTTGGTAGTGAGGAGGAAGTTCTGATTTTTCAGGAAAATACAAGTGGAATGATCAGATGGGCAGATCAATGGCAGACGGAATGTGATCCTGATAAATATGAGGTGATGTACTTTGGAAGGAGGAACCAGACATGGGGTGTACACAACGATTGGCAGCACATTAGGGAGCTCAGAGGGTGTTTCTCCACACGTCCCTGAATGTGACTGAACAGGGTAATGGACTAGCTAAGAATTTAACTTCGGGTGGAGCGTTTATTAATCAGGGAGTAGTTTATAAGTGCTATGCAGGGCTTTGTTTACTCCATGATGGAGTACTGTATGTCGTTCTGGGAGCCTCATTACAGAAAGGATGTGATTGTACTGGAGGGGGTTGCAGAGGAGATTCACCAGAATGTTCCCTGGGATGGAGCATATCAGTTATTGAGAGAGGCTGGATAAGCTCGGGTTGTTTACTTTTGATAGAGAGGCTGAGGGGGATGTGATTCAGAAGGATAAGTTAACAAGGGGCATCGACAGGGTGGACAGACAGCAACTGTTCCTTTTAGACAGAGGGTCAAGAACAAGGGAGCACACTTTTAAAGTGAAGGGTTTGAGGTTCAGAGAGGATTTAAAGATGACTTTTTCTTCACCCAGAGGGTGTTGGGGTCTGGAAAGTACTTTCTGAGAGGGGCGTTATCAAGGTTAACCTCTCAACTGTTAAAAGTACTTGGACAAACACTTGGAAGGGCCAGAACATTCCAGGCTATGAGCCTTTTGTCGGAAAGTGGGACTAATATAGATCGTGCTGTATTTCTGTTGGCACAGAGACTATGTCCTGTGAGTATATGATGTGGAAGGTCAATGTTTGAGCAGCTTAACACAAGAATTGATGGGTTTCTGAACATATTGTTCACAAAGGTTATAAGAGTGAACTGTTATAGCTTGTCAAATTATGTCAATGTGAGAAGTATGAAAACAAAGTGCAGTTTTTTTCCAGTTTGAAACCAGAGAATGGAGAATGGGAAACAGGGAAATGGCAAAACTATGAATCCACTACTTCAGTTCTGTCTTCACAGAACTTTCTGACAATACCAGGAAAACCAAGTCTGTCGTGGAAAACGAAATAGTACATGGAACATAGAACATAGTAAGTAAATCGTTTGGGATAAATTATTGGGACTGAAAATAATGGTCATAGATAACACTAACATAGATTTATGAAATGGGAATTATGTTTGAGAAACAGACTGGGAGACAAATGAAAGAGAAGCAATGGATGTAAAACATGTGGATTTTCAGAAAGATTTTGAAAAAGCTCCAAGCCTAGTTTGCAAAATCAAATCTTCGTGGATTGGGGTGAAAATATGGCCATGCTTCTATAATGGGACAGCTGGCAGGAGACAGTGAATAGAAATAAACAGACTTGTGAAGCAACAGCCTGACATTGTATTTAAGGTCTGAATCTGTGACTATGACTATATCCCTGACACCCCATCACCTTCCCCGGATATCTCCTCTCTCACCAGCAGGACAGACAAAGCAGAAGTGGTGGCACCGTGGGATACAGTTTGAAGGGAATTGTTCTTGGAGTCCTCAATAGTGAATCTATATCCCATGAATTCTCATGGCGTTAGTTTACACATGGGAAAGGAAACCTCCTGCTGATTACCATGTACCAGCCTCTCCCAACTGATGAGTCAGTACTCCTCCAAGCTGAACAACACTTGGAGGAAGCGCTGAGGGTGGCAAAGGCACAAAATGTACTCTGGGTTGGGGAAGTCAATGTCCACAAAAAGAGTGGTTCAGCAGCAGCATTACTGATTGAGCTGGTTGGGTCCAAAAGGATATAACTTCTCGACTCGGTCTGCGGCAGGTGGTGAAGGAACCCACAAGAGGGGAAAGCCATATTTGACCACAGCCTTACTAATTTGCCAGCTGCAGAAGTATCTGTCCATGACAGTATCGGGTAAGAGTGACCACTGCATAGTCATTGTGGAGATAAAGTCACACTTGCATATTGAGAATAACCTCCACCATTTTAGGTGGCACTGTCACCATGCTAAATAGGACAGACTTTGAACAGATCTAGCAGCTCAAGTCTGGGTTTCGATAATATGTTGTGGGTCATCAATAGCAGCAGAATTGTACTCCTGCACAACCTCATTGCTTGGCATATCCCCCTCACAACAATTACCATCAAGCCTGAGGATCAACCTTGATTCAATGGAGTGTGCATGAGGGCAGAAGCAGCACTGGTAATACCTGAAAATGAGATGTCTGCCTGATGAAGTCACCAACCATGACTACCTGCGTGGCAAACAGTATAAGCAGTTAGTCATAGACAGAGCTAAGTGATCCCACAAGCAACGGTTCAGATCTAAGCTCTGCAGTCCTTCCACTTCTAGTTGGGAATAGTTATGGACAATTAAACAAGTCATCGGAGTAGGAGGTTCCACAAGTATCCCCAACCTTAATGATGGAAGAGCCCAGCACTTCAGTGCAAAAGATACGTTCACGCATTCGCAACAATCTTCAGTCAGAAGTGCTGAGTGGATGATCCATCTTGGCCTCCTCCAGTGGTCCTCAACAATTCAGTTACCAGCCATCAGACAACTTGATTCACTCCACGCGATATCCAGATTCAGTTGGAGACACTGGATACCCCAGAGGGTACATACCCTGACAACATTCTGGCAATAGTACTGAAAATTTGTTCTCCAGACCTTGTCACTGCCCTCACCAAGCTGTTCTAATACCGTTACAACAACATTTCCCCGATTACGTCGAAAATTACCCCCAAGTATCTCCTGTATATAAAAAGCAGAACAAATCCAATCCGGCCAATTACCACCCCATCTGTCTACTCTCGATCATCAGTAAAGTGGTGAAGGTGTCAGTGCTTTTAAGAAGCACTTGCTCAGCAATAACCTGGTCAATGTCGCCCAGTTTGGGCTCCACCAGGGCCACGCAGCTCCTGACCTCATTACCGTGGTTCAAACATGGACAACAGAGCTGATTTACAGTAGTGGGTTGAGAGTGACAGCCCTTTAAATCAAGGCTGCCTTCGTCCAAGTGTGGTATCAAGGGGTCTTAGCAAATCTGGAATCAATGGGTATCAGGGACAAACTCCCCGCTGGTTAGAATCATACCTGACACGTAGGAAGATGGTCATGGTTGATAAAGGTCAGTCAACTCAGTTCCAGGACAAGTCTGTAGGAGTCCCTCGGGCAGTGGCCTAGGCCCAAACATCTTCAGGGCTGCTTGATCAATGACCTTGCCTCTATTATAAGGTCAGAATTGGAGATGTTTGCCAATGATTGGACAATGTTCAGCAATGGTTGTTGCTCCTCAGATACAGAAGCAGTCCATGTTCAAATACAACAAGATCTGGACAGTATCCAGGCTGTCAAGTGGCAAGTAGTATTCACGTCACACAAATGCCAGACCGTGAAAATCACAACTAAAATACAATCTAAACACTGCCCTTGGCATTCAATGGTGTTACCAACACTGAATCCACAGTGGACTGCAGCGGTTCAACAAGGCAGCTCACCACCACCTTGTCAAGGGACAACCAAGGACAGGAAATAAATGCCGGCCCTGCCAGTCACACCCAGATTCAGGAAATAAATATTATTTTTTTAACAATAACAGAGGAAGGTTCCTGGGATATCACAGAGATGGGTGCTCAGGTCCCAGCTGTTCACAATACCCATTAAACATTTGGTTGTCGGAATCAAATACAATATATCCCAACCTGCTGAGAGAACTAAAGGATGTTGGATTGTGAGTGGGTGAGAAGGTTGTAAAAAAGCTTCAAGGTGACTAAGACAAGTGGAGTGAATGGGCAAAGACGTGGCAGATGGAAAGCAAGGTGGGTTGAGGTGACAGTGTGCCCATTGGTGGGAACAAGAGATTTGCAGCTTTTCGTTTGAAAAGGGATTGTTTGAAACATGTTGATCTGAAAAGCGACGTATGGGCCTTTTTGTTGTTTCCTTCTACGCGGCCTTCCGAGGTCCCTGCAGCACAGTGAGGTCTGAACCCACAAGGCAATACTGGGAATGGCATTCACACGCTGCCCAGTGTACATAGACCTACCAAGTGGGGAGCTGTAACATTGCAAAGGATCTGGATCTCCCTGTGCACCAGTCACTGAAAGCAATATTGCAGGAGCAGAAAACAGTTCGGAAGATCAACTGACCTGCATTTCAGGGGGATTTAAGTCCAGGAGTAAGCGTGCCTTACTGCAGCTGTAGAGGGCTTTGGTGAGACCCTATCTCAAACACTGCAGTATTCTGTGCAGATTTGCTCTCAGTACATAATAAAGGACAAACCTGACATCGAGAGAGAGCAGTGAAGGATGTACAGACCGATCTTTGTGATGACAGATTTAGTTGTGGGAGCAGAGTTTGGGGCGACTGGGCCTGTATTCCATGGGGATTAGGAAAATGGGTGGATATCTCTGACAGGGTGAGACGGATTGGAATCAGGGATAATAATTCCGCTGGCTGTGGTGTCTAAAACAAGGGTTCACAGTATTAGGTACAGACAGACCATTCTGCAATGAGATGACAAAAAATGTCTGCACTCAGCGACTGGTGAACCTGGGGAATGCGCTCGAACCTGGAAGCCAAGACACTGAATATAAATAATGATTTAGAGACAGTAAAGGAATGGTGGGAGAGAAGGAGAACGATATGGAAATAAAGGGCCAGGTATCATTATATTGAATTGGGTTGCAAAATCGAAAGAACAAATGGACTAAAGCAATTCCGATTTTATAGCTTCCCAAGGTTAATCACAAGCTCTCAGATGTTCGGAAGGAAGTCTCTGGAGGGTCAACAGGACTGTGTTTCTCATTCCCTTTTTTCGATACCGAGGCTGGGGCCGGGTTTCCTGTCTGGTTTTATCCTTTAGACCTCGGAACAGTTTGATACAATAGAATGTCTTGTTTGGCGGATTCAGAGATCATTGCAAAGTTTATCACATGTCTGTGTCTGCAGTCACATTTAGGCCAGACCAGGAAAACACAGGAAAGCACTTCCTGAAAGGACATTTGTGAAGCAAATTGGTGTGTACAATCGACATTGGCTTGAAGGTCACTATTTCCAGACACCAGATTTTGCATCCTAATATTTTGTCAATTGTGTTTAACTTACATCAGCTGCCAGAGCATTAGCCTGGTCTGGATTAGTAACCAGTGACCTTTCCACAGCAGCACCATCTCTACATGGGGACCTAACGGAAATCACACTGAGCAGGTTATTTCTGTGCTGCTTGATAACTCTGTCAAAAAGAACTCCCAAAAATCTGACTGTCGTGGTGGGACTGAGGCGGAGGTAACTGGCCAGATTGTAATTATAATCCTTTTAGGAACTGGACATAGTTGAGTAATTTTCCACATTACCAGGGAGATGTCAGAGTTGGAGCTGGAATGAAAGAGCTTCCCCAGGGACACGGCTTGTTGTGCAGCATAAGTCTTCAGTCCTATTGCAGGAATGGTGTCAGGGACCATTGCCTTTTTCGTACGTACTGTGTTCACCTGTTTCTTAATGTCACGAACATCAAATTGAATTGGTTGAAGACGAGCATCTGTGATTCTGTGGCTATCATGGCGAGGGTGAGGTGGATCATCAACTCCACACTTCTGGCTGAGGGTGGTGCAGATACCACTTCCTAATCGTTTACACTGATGTACAGGACTGTTCAATTATTTAGGATGGGGATATTTGTGGACCCCTTTCCTCCGTCATTTGTTTAACATCATTTATTTCAGAATGTGACAGGATTGCGGAGCTTCGATCAGATCTGTTTGTCAAGTGTGGGAGCTTTAATGGGTTAGCATCAGGTTTAGGTTCACGTGATTCTGACCCAGTCATGTTCTCTCACAGTCATTACTGAAACATAGATCGTATTGATGGTAATGGCAGACTGAGGAAATTATTCGAGGCTAAAAGTTACAGGTTGTGGTTAAATGCTGTTTTGCTTCTCCTGCTGCTGTAGTCTACAGCACTACATAAATACGCAGTTTTGGGCTGCAATATCTGCATTGCAATTCTGCTGTCTGTCCCTTCGTTCACATCGAGACCCATTCACCCATCAGTCATGTACTCAGTGACCTACTCTGGTATCTGAAGTGGTAACACTTCCATTTTCATACTTTCATTTTGCTGAGGGTCTTTCCCTGGATCATGCTTTCAATTTGACACATTCTGCAAAACAAATTAACTGATGTTAATTCAATTGTTTAATTCACCTCAATTTATTTCCTTGAGTAATATCATCTTCTGTGTTTAAAGTGAATGTTTTTCCTCTGTTTCTCTCCCTGACCATGATTAAGAGCTCTGTTGTGTCAGTGATGCCAGCCTTATGTAGTTTCAGAGCCAATGAATTCTCTGGATTCCCAATCATCTTCACCACATTATATGTTTCCTCTTTTGCTTTGATGCCTTATCACTCATGGCTGCCTTGTCCTCCCATGAGTATGTTTCATCTCCTTTGGGAGAATTTCTGATATCCTCTGAAATATCCCCAGAAACTCCTGCTTTTGCTGCTCCATGGTCTGCCCTGCTCAGCTCCCATTCCAATTAACTCTGGCCAGCTCCTCCTGAATGTCTTTGCAGTCACTTTGCTCAATTATAATCACATTACATCGAGAAGAGAGCAATAGATATAAACCGAAAGAAGGAGCTTTGAGAGAAGGGACGCAAAGAATAATTGGTACCTTTCTTAATTAGATACAAAGAGAGAAAGAGCGAGACAACATAGATGAGGAAATGTGAAAAATTAGAAAACTAGATCATTGAAAGAATTAGATGTAAATCCCTCAATGTTTTGGCAATTCCTGTGTGCTGTGGTCCTTTGTATGGTGCATGGACAACAGAGTAACGTGTTCAATTGCTGACTCTGATGCCAGAATTTTTTTCTCCAATAATATGACAGACACTAGCTTTGAAAAGAACCCAACAGGCCAATATATTGAATTCTGGTAGAAAGGGGATTAACTGAAATAAGTTGGGTCACCAGAAGCAAGAATTTATAAAACGCATCCTGATAAGAAGGAGAGATTGGAGTGTAGAATTCCAGAAAAGGAGGGAATGTTGAGAGAAGGGGAAACATATCACTTTAGATGAGAATCAAATGATTTTTTAAATGTTTTATAAATTTTATATATGATATGCATCACTTTTTGTTAACTGTGTCTCAGTTGTTCATTTAGAATGTATTGTGTATATATGAAAAATGTTAAATATCTGCACACACACATTATTTAAAATCAATTAAAATATAAAATCATTTTTCTGCCATTGAAATGGATCTGTTGTCATGTTACCAGGATGCACGAACACCAGCTGGCCACCAAAAGACATGAACCATTATCACTATGTTCCATACATACAGACAAAGAAGGGCACCACTTTGATTGGTACAATGCACACACATACTAAGACACGCAAGGATGTTCTTAGAGGAATGGCAGTCTGACCAGAAGTCCATCAATAAACGCATCAGTTTAGATCCTAACTACCTTCTCTTGTAAACAAAAGAACCGGAAATGACATCACCCATCTTAAGAACCCAATACCTATAAATAGAGAGGCGCGACATGCCACCAGCACTTCAGCAGAGACTCTCACTGATGATGTTACCTAGTATTGATGTGTCGAATTGTCAGAAAACAAACCTTCAAGCACAGCGAGCTAACTTGCATACATACACACTGTTATTTTTCTTTTATTAGTGGAATTTGTGAGTTCTTTGTCACTCATGTATTAACAGATTATGAGGTGAGGTGAGCTTTTTTGGGTTTGTGGTTTGAATTAACAGAAGTCCTCGTCATAGATGTCTTCACAGTTTTGGGCCCTGCTGTATGGGACTTGGACAGATTTGAACAGATTTCGGGTACAAAATGTCCCAGCAAATTCCAACACGTTCCAATTCGTGACCCAGATCTTCAAATAAAACCGGTCAGAAAATCTGTTTAATTTTGTTTACTGGTGGTTGTTTAAATTAAAAGTGAGGGAAATGGCTTTTAACATTACTAAAGAGGTTCCCAAATTTGCCAAGAAAGTTTAGAAAGATAGAAGCAGGACATTTTTTAGAATTAGCAAATAGGTTGTAATTGGGTTTAACCAGGGTCAAAAGGAAAGCTGAAATTATAATGGAGTTGGTCAAGCACTTTGAAGTATCAGAGAAATAGACAAGTGCAGTCGAGTTAGAAAAAACTTAAATTGCAAATATGGCAACTGTAGTTAGAAGATAAAGAAAGAGACGGAAACAGAGAGAGAAAATTGAGAAGGAGAGGAAAAAGTAAGAGAGAGAGAATTTGAGATTCAGAAGTTGGGAATTAGACAAGAAAGTTAAATTATCAGGATGGAGATGAAGGGAGAACGTCGGGATGTATACAACTATGTTAGTGCCTTGCCATATTTCGGTGAGAAAAATGTCAAAACCTTTTTTATTTCATTTGAAAAAAATGACTCGGCAGATTACGTGTCCAGTGAACTTGTGGATAATGCTAGTTCAGACTAAACTGGTGGGCACAGCTGGTGAGGCATGTGCAGCGCTCTCAGATGAGGGGTCAAGAGATTATCAAGATGTCAAATTGGTCATTTTGATTGGCTATGAATTGGCACCAGAAGCATATAGACAGAAGTTCAGAAAAATAGAGACTGAACCAGGTCAGACTTATGTTAAGTTTGAAAGAATTAACTACAGTCATTTTGATAGATGGGTACTGGACTTAAAAATAGATAAGACCTGTGAAGCTCGAAGGGAGATTATTCTGCTCGAGAAGTTTAAAGACTCACTTCAAGAGATGGTAAGAATTCATGTGCATGAACAGAAAGTTCAAGAAGCGAGAAGCGCGGCAGAAATGGCAGGTAAATATGCATTGATGCATGAGATGAAATTTTGCTTCTGGGAGAATTTTCATGCTATGAGGGATAGAAATTGGGAGAAGGGAAGTTCACACATTACAAAGCGAAAAGTAGCGCACAATAGTTTACCACAGGTGAAAAAACAAGCCCAAAGGGGTTGAAATGCCTCAGTTGTTCTCAGTTTAAGTGAGTGGAAAACATAAAATGACAGTGCCAATGGTTTAAGAAGGGCACTGGGAAAAGGTGTTTTCATTGAAGTAAGCTGGGACACACTGTGAAGGTCATTGAAGGAAGGCACTTTGGGGAAAGATGTGGCAGAAGAGGCTAAGCCCAGTGGCATTAGTGAAACTGGTAAAGGAGACTCCAAGTAGAGCCAAGGAGCTGCAGGAGAGTGCTCAGCCTAGGCAAGGGCTGGGTATGGAGGCAGTACCTGATCTCTGAAAGAATTCGCCTCTGTAGATAAAGTTTACTCAGAAAGATCGGGGGAGAAGAACAAGAAGTATAATTTTGTGAGATATGGGATCTTCTCAGTCTGTAATAGTTGAGAAGTGAGACGCTGGAGAAGCACAAAAGATCTGGCAGCATCTGAAAAGCAGAACAATCGAATATCAGGCATAAACCGATTGTCAGGAATGTGGTGGGGGGACAATGGGGCTGAAAGATAAATACGAGGGTAGTAGCTGGGCTGGTGGGAGGGTCACTGGGAAGGCGATAAGAAGATGTAGGTTGGAGTAATAGTGACATGTCAGTTGGTAGGGTGGATTCGGTAGGTGGGAAGGAAGCTGGCCAGTTAGGGCAGTTCAAGAGGGCAGTGCTAGTTTGAATGGTTCAATCTGGCAGAGATTGGGGGAGGGGAGATTTGGAATTTGGTGAAGTCAACGTTGATGATGGTTCTAGTTTGAGGGCTCTCGTTGTCCTACCACTTATCCACAACACCGTCCTCTCCTAGCTATCACCATCACACCCCACCTGCGTCTACCTATCGCCTTCCAAGCTATCTGACACCCAGCTCCACTCCCACTCTCCTATTTATTTCTCGGCCTCCTTCCCCCTCCCTTACCCCATCCCCCACTTTCCTGATGAAGGATTTATGCCTGAAACGTCAACTCTTCTGCCCCTCAGATGCTGCCCAGTTGGCTATGTTTTTCCAGCCCCACACTTTTCCATTCTCATCTCCAGCATCTGCAGCTCTCACTTTCTCTCGGCCTCTAATAGTGAGAGATGAAAGTATTTTCATTTTTTCTGACATATTAATAAACATCGTGACAATTTGTGGAATGGGGTTAGAAATTAAGTTAACCCCTTGTGTAACATCAGGATGGAATGCCAATTCAAGGTTGGGGATGTAACAGTGACAGTTAGTAATAGAGTGTCATTTCCAGGAATACAGTTTGTTCTTGGGAACGATTTAACAGGATCCAAGGTGGGAATGGCACCCCTTGTGTTGGAGAAGGCAAAAGGAAAACGAGGGAATTGGGAAGTTAAAAGAAAATACCCAGGATTTTTCCAGACTGCGTAGTAACAAGATTCCACTGTCATAAGTTAGAGCAGGAAGGAAAACCGAAATAAAAAGCCAAAGGAGTTGATGCTCAGTGAACTGACCCCCTGTTTGATGAAATGGTGCAGGAAAAACCTGAACAGGCAGAGGTGTTTAGTCCAGAAAGGCTAATGGACTTACAACAGATATATACACACACATACACATGCACACACAGAGAAAAGGAATCAAAATATATTGTCGAACGTTATTAACTTAAAGAGAGAATGATAAAATTAAAATGGAGACCCTGATAGGTTAGTGCAGAAGGGAAATGGTCCGAAGTGCACCAGATTGTTTTAGAGGTAGCGTACAGTGTTACGGGTAGCACATAAACTAGCTGCAGGGGGTCATCGAGATGTACAGAAGAATCAGGTTAAGGTACAGAGGCATTTCTAGTTGCCTGGAATGCACACGGATGTGGTTATTATTTGTTGCACATATCAAACATTCTAAATAATAGGTAAGTCACAGGCAGTAATAAAACCAGCACCTTTGTTACCAATTCCTGCATTCGAAGAACATTTCACGTAGGTTATGATGAGTTGTGTAGCTCGCCTATCTAAAATAAAAGTGGAAGCCAATATTTGCTAGCCATAATGGATGTGTCTACCAGATTTCCAGAGGCAATTCTATTATGGATTGTTAAGGTAAAAAGGGAGGTGGAGGAGTTGATAGCTTTCTTTACTCACTGTGGGCTCCGCAGAGAGATTCAGTCAGATCAATGTCTCATTTTACCGCTCAGCTGTTTAAGGAAGTCATGGAAATCTTAGGCATACAGCAGTTTAAATCAAGGGCATCCCATCCTGAATCCCAGGGAGCCTTGGAAAGTTAGCATCAGACGCTGAAGACCATATTAACAGCGTACTTTCAGGATTACCGGAATGATTGGAGTGAAGCTGTCTCATTAAATTGTTTGCCATTAGACAAAAAATATTTGCCCCAAATAAATCTACTCAGTTTACTTCCTTTGAGTTAATATTTGAAGTGAGAGGTCCTTTGGAATTAATTGAATATAAATTGACAGGACCGAAGTCAGAGATCTCACACTTGGATTATGTATGTGAGGTGTGGGAGAGATTAGATGGAGTAGGTGAGTTAGCTAAACAGCACCTGAAGGGCACAGCATAGAATGAAGAACGTGGCAGATAAAAACTCGGAAAGTTTGACGAGTTCCTGTGGGGATGACATATTAGTATTGCCACCAGTGATAGGAATTCCCGTCAAAGCCAGGTTTAGTGACTCAGGAACAGAGTTATGGTCAGATGAACAAATTGTGCAGTTTATGTGTATGCTGTAGTGACCTTTAGCAAGTGATTGAAAGCTCACATGTTACATTTGGCAGAGCATGTTGAACGATTACAAGAAGCAAACTTGGTAATAAACTTAAAGAAAACAGAATTCACGAAGGCAGTGGTGACGTTCTTGGGACATTACATTGGACATGGAAGGTTGACCCCCATGGAACACAAAGACGAAGGGCTTTGAGGCATTTCCACGATCATCCTCGAAGAAAGAGGTGCTTCGATTTTTGGAACTGATTGGATTCTATCGGAAGTTTGATCCAAACGTCAGCAGCGTATTGTCACCACTGATGGACTTAGTAAAGAAGGAAACAGAATTGTGGTGGACAGAACAATGCCAGGAGGCATTTGAGAATTTTAAAGCAGGATTAATCACCGCACCAGTTTTAGCTATACCGAATATTTTGAAACCCTTTGAAAATTCTATTTGCTTCTAGGTTTTAGGGTTTGGAGATGTATTGATACAGAAAGGTTATGATGGATTTGAATGGCTAATTGGCGACTTGTCGAAAAAACGCAATATCCACCAGAAAGAAAAATACAACATTTTCCATTATTGAAAAAGAATGATTAAGTCATGCACTGACCTGACAATATTTTAATGTTTATGTGACAAATAAATTGTCGGAGATGGTTGTGGACAACGACAAACCTCTCACGTTTTTTGGAATATTTAAAGACCAGAATATGAGAGTATTTCATTGGAGTCTTATCACACTGACTTTAAACTTACACAATGTACATGCTGTGGGTCCTAAAATGTGATAGCAGATGTGTTATCGCGGATTTAAAGGAAAGATTTTCGATAAGATTTGACTTATTCCAGTTTAAATAAGTGTACAAAATTAATATGAATGACATAACTGAGATTAATACTTTTGTATTTCATAATAATGGGATTAAGAATTAGAGGAAAAGAAACGAAGCCATCTTTTCATTCTGATGTTTTTTTTTCTGAAGGAGGGAGGTCTTATGAAGCCGAAAGCATGTCAGGTGACTTTAAGACAGAACGGGGTTTGTTGAATAGAAAGTACAGCACAGATGCCAGCTAAATGTCAGGCTGTTCCATATGTCACAATTAGCTGGGAAATGGTTACCTGAGTTTTGGTTGCTGTTTTGACAACAATTCAAATACAACCAAAGAGTTTAAATAATGGTCAGGATACCAGAAGCCAACGGAACTTGAATATTATTGTTTGGACACCTGGAAAGCAATCAAGTTATGAGAATTGTTGTATCATGGGGAGTCGATAAACCCAGCATTTGAACACTAGAGGGAGAGCCACTGCCATTCAACAGCAGAGTAACTGCTGTAGAGCAGGAGTGCTAACTGGCCATCTCAAACACTCTCTATCAAAGATACATGTTCATGTAAACCTAATTGCAATAAAAACATGATCCAGGGAGATCAGCAGCTGGAAGAGTGAACACAGCGGGGAAGATGGAGACTGTGTGGTCTTGAGATTGTAATGTTTAATATGTGGGCTGTTGCATCAGAATATTTTTACAGAGTTGGAGTCAGATAGTAAGTAGCTAAGAAAAGAGGGGCTTGCATTTGTGAATAGTTGTTGCTTGGTGTTCACTATTAAAGTTAAGAAACTAACTTGTTAATATTTGTTTAAATAGTGGAATGTAGGAGATCTGTCTCGCTCATATTTTAACAGATTACAAGGTGAGGCGAGCTTTTCTGGGTGTTTGGTTTTAATTAACAGAGGGGTTTCGACTCTACCTTGTACATGTCCATCCACGCTAACCCCAATTCCCTGCAGTTGGCCCATATCTTTCCGGTCCTTTCCGATCAACATATTTTTCCAAATGCTTTTGAAATGTTGTTAATGTATCTCCTTCAATCACACCTGCGGGCAGCTCATCCACGTACCAGCCTCTGTGTAAAGAAGTGGCCCCTCAAGTACCCTTTTATTCCTTCCCCTTTAACCTTAAACTGATCCTCTCACGTCCTCGATTCTCTAAACCTTGGAAAAAGACTGAGAGCATTAACCCCACCACCATGATCTTATTCAGCTCTATAAGGACTCCCTCAGTCTCCTACATGCTAAAGAAAAGGTCCCAGCTTGTCCAACCTCTCCCATAACTCAGACCATTAGGTCTTGGCAATGTCTTTGTAAATTTCTTCTGCATTCATTCTAATTAAATAGCATCCTCCCTATAACAACGTGACAAAACTGAACACAATACCCCAAGTGTGGACTTACCGAAGTCCTGTGTAACTGCAACATAAATTCCCAATTTCTATACTCAATATCCTGCCTGATGAAGGCCAATGTGCCAAAAGCCTTCTTCACTGCCCTGCCTACCTGTGACTCCACTCTCAGAGTACCGTGCACCTGAACTCCAAGGTCTCTCTGCCCACAACATCCTTGAAGATCCTCCCATTCACCATGAGACTCCTACCTTGATTTGAGTTCCCAATATGTAAGACATCACTCATCGATATTAAATTCCATTTGCCATTTCTCGGCCCATTCCCCACCTGATTAAGGTCCTGCTGCAATTTCTGATAAACATCCTCACTGACCATGCTCCGACTTACTTTAGTGTCATCTGCAAACTTACTAATCATACCTTCTACATTCTCAAGCAAATCATAGATAACAGACAGCAATGGACCCAGCCTCCAGTCTGACAATCATCCTTCCACTCAACCCTCTGCTTCCTACCATCAAGCCAACTGTGTATCCAATTGACCAGCTCCCCCCACATTCTGGAGACACTTAAGACTGCCGATGCTGGAGATCAGAGTAGAGAGTCGATTGCTGGAAAAGCATAGCAGGTCAGTCAGCATCCGAGAAGCAGGAGAATCGACGTTTCGGGAATAAGACATTCATCTGGAATCAGCATCAATTATCACATTCTGCCCCTGTGTAAGTGCATTGAGGTGTGAATGGCCTCCTACTGTTCCTGTATAAGTGACTCAAGGGACTGACTGGCGTCTTCCTCGTCCAATTGGACAGGGCCAAGGGCCTGACTGGGTTACCCCTGGTTCCTGTTTGACAGCTCGATGTACTGACAAGTGTGATGATGCTGTAGCTTTTCGAGGTTATTTTGTCCTGGTTACTTTTAAGAGAGTGATTGAACGATCGTTACCAAGCTGGCTAGTTAAGACCACTTGATTAACAGCTAGGGGAGGCCTTAGGTTAATTTTAATGCAGCCTGAATGGGCTGAATGGTGTGGCCAGCTCTCACAGATTAGGATCTCTGGGTTTTGGTTTCTCAGTAACATCAGAAACTATTGGGGTCTCAACAGACTTGGAAGCTTCAGGGAATGTTTCCTGGCTGCTAGTCTCTCTTAATTTTCTCTTGATGCTGTCACATTGCATCTGGAACAGACATTTTACATTCCCTTTAAAATAATAAAACATTAGAGTCTAGGCTACTGCCTTCAAATATTTTCGAGGGGCTCTGGTGTAGTCCATCACACTAGACTCCTTCCCTTCCTGTGTAATAGGCTGCAGGTACTGAGTGGGCTGTCCCTGTTATTTTCCAATAATATCAATGGGCTGAATGGTTTCCTCACATTCCTGTGAAACCAGCGTCCGGTGCTGAATGAACTCTTCTTTTACTGTGGCAATTTGCAGTGTCAGGCAGTGTTGTTACATGAATGTTACTGACACTTTAACAGCACAAGCCTGAGTGGTGTTTGGGTCTTGCTGCACATCGACAAAGGCCAGTTCAGGAGCTGAGGGGGGAAAAATGTTCAGAACATTGTTGAATCTTCAGTGACCATCCCCACTTCTGATCTTTTGGTGGGGAAGGTGGGGGAGGGGAGACATTGATGAAGCAGCTGAAGCTGTTTGTGAAGAGGAAGCTACCCTGAGGATCTCCCACAGAGGTGACCCAGGACAGAGATGATGAACATCTTCCTTTGTGCCACGTTTGACTCCAAACACTGGAGAGTTTACTCTGATTCCCAGTAAGTTCAGTTTTGTTAAGCTCCTTGATGTCAACAGAAGTCAACCACAGCTTTGATATTGGGGCCAGTCATTTTTACCTGAACTCTTGTGTCAACCTCTTTTGTTCATATCAATAAACCACGACATAGGAGCAGCAAGTGTTTTCTTCAAATAGGTGGTATTCAGTGTCAGGATTTCTCTTCTCAAAAGTGTTGGGGAGTGAGATGACTGAAAGTATTTGAAGGGGAGGTAGATGGATATTGTACTGTCAGAGAGGTGAGGGCTATGAGGAATTGGGTATGAAAGAGGATTTGAGGCCAAGAGCAGATCAGTCATGATCTTAGTGAAGGGCAAGGCAGGCTTGGGGGGGTGAACGACCTGCCCCTGTTTCTGATGTTCTCCCATTCTGTTCTTGGAAAGTTAGTGGGTGTTATTTTCATGAATGCTCTGTTATTGCATATTGCAGTCAGGGAGACCAGAGCATTCTGTGAGCCATTTCTGGGTGAGGTATGGGGGTTGTATTCTCAGTGAACTTGGGTCTTAACATGACCAACAAAGGGAGCACAAGTTGCAGATAGGGGAAGCTCTGTAAAGAGAGATGAGGGGCCTCTTTCATACCTGTGCCTGGGTTTTCCAATTACATTTCCCAAATCACCTCAAAGCATGTGGGACATTTTTGAAGGGCTGAATAGTCTTCTCTGTTTCTGTGCACCAGTTGAAAGCAGTAAGTAGCATCCAACTGCTCCTGCTTAGCAGGTTTGATGGGCTGAATGGAATACAGAAACATGGGACTGAGGAGCAGGAGTGGGTCATTAGATACTTTGAGCCTTCTCCACCTGGCACTAAGATTGTAGCTGATCAGGTTGGGGTCTCAGCCCCACTTTCCTGTCTATATCCCATTATGTATGACTCACTTCTCTGTCAAATATTTAACGAATGCAGCTTTCAATCAATGTGAACATAGAGGCACGATAAACTTTCACTGAAGAGAATTCCCACTTGAAAGGGCCTTTCAGAATTATTCGTCATCCCTCTTATAGAATCAGAGAGTCACGCAGAACGGAAACAGACCCGTTAGTGCGATCTTTTCACTCCGATCACACATCAAATGTGATCTCGTCCCATTTGCCAGCATTTGACCAATATCCCTCCTCTTTCAGATAAATTTTAAATGTGCGATTGTAACCACCTTCACCACTTCCTCTGGCAGCACTTTCTGTACACACCACTCAGTGTGTGAAACATATATCTTCAAGTCCATTCTAAATCAAATCCCCTAGCCTTCAACCTATGCTCTCTTGTTCTGAATTCCCCAATCCTGTAGAGCAGAACGTGACTGTTCAGAATATCCATGCCCCTGATGGTTTTGTAAACCTCTATAATGTCACCCTTCAGCCTCTGACACTCCAGGGGGAAACACCTCAACCTAACCAGCATCTCCCTAAAGCTCAAACCTCCAGTCCTGGAACATCCGTGTAAGTCATTTCTGCAGATAACCGAATTGTACGCAGTATTCTTAAAGTGGCCTCACCAACATCCTGTACAGATCCAACATACCAACACAACTCCTATACTCAATGCGCTGACTGATTAAGACAAATGTGCCAAATGTGTTCTGCACCACACTGTCTACCTGCGACTCCACGTTCAAGGAACAATGCACCTGCAGCCCTATGCCCCTTAGTTTCACAACATGCCCCAGGACCTGACCATGAAGTATATAATGTCTGCCCTGATTTTCCTTCCCAAAATGCAAAGCTTCATATTTATCTAAATTAAACTTCATCTGTTACTCCTTGCCTCTTTGTCTCATCTAATTGCGGTCTTGTTGTACTCTGAGATAATCTACTACAACAGTTTTTTGATGTCATCTGTAAACCTACTAACTATTGCCCCTATATTCACATCTAAATCCTTTACATAAATCATGAAATGCCTTGAACTCAGGACTAATTCTTGCAGCACACTGCTGCTCAGAAGCCTCCAGTCTGAAAAATATCCCTCTTCATTCAAGCCATTTGTGACTAGCTTATTCTGTATCTTATGTGACTGAAATTTACTAATCTGTCTACTAATCAGAATGAAATGCTAGCTATGAAGAGAGGCTGAGTAGGTGAGGTTTATTTTCGCTAGATAAAAGGAGATTGAGGGGGGAACTGATTGAGGTTTGCAAAATCATGAAGGGTGTAGCCAGGGTGGATAGAGAAAAGCTTTTTCCCAGGTTGAAGGATTCAATACTGAGGCATAAAGGCTACACCAGAAAGGGCATGCAATAGGCAACATCAATGTGAGCAAGATCAGCATTATTTGAAGTTAGGGAGCCCATTCCTTAGCTTAATAGTGGCTGGGAAGATGCTGTTCATGAGCCGCTAGTTTGTGTGTTCAAGATTCTGTATTGTCTCCATGATGGAAGAGATTCTAGGAGATCCAGGGTACGATGTGTCTTTGTAAATGCTGTCAGACTTTCCACGGCAGTGAGCTGTGTAAATGGAGACAAATGGAGCTGTGTAAATGGAGCTGTGTAAATGGACGTTGGTTTCCGTGATGGCATGGGCTGTGCACACGACCTTCTGTCATTTCTCTTACTGTCCTGGGCAGGTCTGTGGCCACACCAGGACATTATGCACCCAGATACTTTGCTGTCAGTGGTGCATTTGTAGAAATTGGTGAGGGTCCTTGTGGACATGTCAAATGTCCTGAGCTGCCAGAGAAAGAAGAGGCGTTGTTGTGCAATCTCGGCTGTCATATCTACATGGGAAGTCGGTTATCGTCACTCCAAGCAACTTAATGCTTTCCACTCTTTCAACTTCGGTTCCATTGATGCAGATGGGGGCATGTTCTCCTCATTTCTTTCTGAAGTCATTGATCAATTGGTTAGTTCTGCCGACGTTGAATTAGAGGATGGTCGCAGTGCAGCACATCACAAAGTCTTCTATTTCCGTTCTGTATTTTGACTTTCTATCATTACATACCTGTCCTACTATGGTGGTGTCTTCAGTGAACATGTAGCTGGCATTCGTTCAAAATTTGGCAATACAGTTGTGGGTGTACAGGAGTGTAGTATGGGGCTGAGGACACATCCTTTGGGATTTCAGTGTTGAATGTTAGCATGGAAGAGACACCCTTACCTATTTTCACTGATTGTTTACTGTAGGTCAGAAAGCTGAGGATCCAACTTCAGAGGGCGGAGCCAAGACTAAGGTCAGGGAGTTATGTGATTATTCTGAAGGGAATAATGGTGTTGAAGGTGAACCTTTTGTCAATGAGCAGGAATCTGACGTGGGTGTCCATGTGTCCAGATGTTCCAGGGATATGGCACCCGCTATGGACCCATTCCACCGGTAGGAAAATTGTAGGGGATCGAGGCAGGCTGGGAGACAGGAACTGGTGTGGACCATGACTACCTTCTCAAAGCACTTCACTCCCCTCAGTCTCCTGCGCTCTATAGAGATATGTCTCAGCTTATCCAACCTCTCCCTATGACTCAGACCCTTGAGTCCTGGCAACATCCTTGTAATGTTCCAGTTTAATACCATCCTTCCTACAGCAAGGTGACCAAAACTGAACACAATGCTGAACTTGGAAATATTTGGAGCTGTAAGTTTTACTCTGCTGCCAATTATTATGCTGCTGTGATTTCTTTTGGGTGTTATTCTGAAATCTTATTATTCATTGAATCCTCTGACGACAATCCCCTCGGGTGAACGTCCTCCTGACTGCTTGAATTTGAATCAATCTATTTTGTTTGAACAGATATTTTGAGGCCGCTGTATATCAGAGAACAGGAAGAGATGATGGATGACTGTACAGTGTGTGTCCTTTACTGGACCAGCTTGTCTCTCCAGGCACCTAAAGCTTTTATTGTGGTCAGAGTACCTCAGAATCGTTACATCACAGAAGGAAGGTATTTAGCCTATTGTAGGTCCATGCACATAGAACATTACAGCTCAGTACCTACAACATCCTTCAGCACTGCCGAAGGATCCACCGACCTTACTGTCAACCGTAAATTTACTAACTCATCCTTCTATACCCTCATTGAGGTCATTTTCAAAAGGACAAACAACAGTCACTGCAAAGCAGATCCTTGCAGCATACCACTAGCGACTGAAATCCAGAATGGACATTCCCCATCAACGACCACCTTCTGTCTGCTTTCAGCTAGCCGATTTGTGATCCAAACGCTAAATCGCCCACAAATTCATGTCTCCATATTTTCTGGGAGAAAGTAAAGACTGCAGATGTTTGAGATCAGAGTCGAGATTGTGGCACTGGAAACGCACAGCAGGTCAGGCAACATCCGAGGAGCGAGGAGAAAATGAAGACTGCAGATGCTGCAGACCAGAAAACTGATTCCTGATGAAGGGCTGACAAGAGAAACATCAACTTGCATTCATCTTGGACGCTGCCTCATCTGTTCTGCTTTTCCAACACCACACTCTCCATATTTTCATCAATAGCCTACCATGAGGGACCTTATCAAACGCTTCACTTAAATCCACATACCTCACTTTCCCTCATCCACCTGTTGGATCACCTTCTCAATGAACTCGGTAAGATTTGTGAGGCATGACATACCATTCACAAAACTTTGTTGACTATTCCTAATCAAATGATTCCTTTCTAGATGATGGTAAATCCTATGTCTTATAATGCTTTCCAACACTTTACCCACAACCAAAGTAAGACAGGTATATAATTACCAGCGTTGTATCTTCTCCATTTCTTGAACAAAGGACTACATTTGCTGTCCTCCAGTCTTCTGGCACTATTCCTGTAGACAATTGCGATGTAAAAATCCGAACAGATGGTTGCATAAACTCCTTACTAGCTTCTCAGAGAATCCTAGGATAAATCCCATCTGGCCCAGGGGACATATCTGTTTTCACACTCTCCAGAACTGCGAAAATCTCCACGTTACGAACTTCAATCCCGTCTAGTCTAATAGCCAGTATCTTAGTATTGGCATCGACTGCATTTTCTTTTTCCATTGTGAATACTGATTCAAATATTAATTTACAGCCTGTCCTATCTCCTCAGACTCCACACGCAACTTAACACTACTGTCCTTGATTTCCATTAATCTTCATTTGTTAAATCTATTATTCATTACGTACTGATAGAAAGCTTGAGGGTTTTCCACGATCCTACTTGCCAAAGACTTCTCATGCTCTCTCCTGGCTATTCTTAGCTCTATTTTAAAGTCCTTCCAGGCTGACTTGTAACTGTCAAGTATCCGAACTGAGCCTTCACGTTTCATCTTTACATAAGCCTCCCTCTTCCTCTTGACAAGCGATTCAACTGCTTCAGGAAACCACAGCAGCCTCACTTGACCACTTACTCCTTTCTTGACATGTATAAACTTATCAAGGACACAGTAGCTGTTGTTTGAAAAAGCTCCACACTTAAATTGTACCCATCCTCTGCAATTTCCTTCCCCATCCTATGCATCCTAAAACCTTTCCTAATCGCATCATAATTGCCTTTCCCCCAGCTATAACTCTTGTCCTGCGGTATACACCTGTCCCTTTCCATTGCTAAGGTAAACATAACTGAATTGTGGTCACTATCAGCAAAGTGTTCACCTACCTCCAAATCTAAAACCTGGTCTGGTTCATTACTCAGTACCAAATCCAATTTGGCCTCGGCCCTTGTTGGCCTATCTACGTATTGTGTCAGAAAACCATTCTGCACACATTGGACAAAGTAAGTGAACTGCAGCACTTCCAGTCAATATTTGGAAAGTTTAATTCTTCCATAACAACTACTCTGTTATTTTCGATCCTATCCAGTATCATCTTTGTAATCCTTTCCTCTACATCTCTGGAACTTTTTAGAGTGCAATAGAGAACTGTCAACAGGGTGACCTCTCCGTTTTTGTTTCTAACCTCTTCCCATACGATCTCACTAGTCGAGTCCTTATCAAACATCCTTTCTACCAACATATTGCTGTCTTTGATTTTCAATGCCACCCCACCCTCCCCCACCCCAAGCCCCATCCCTGCCCCACTGTTAGTACCTTCCTTGTTCTTAATGAAGCATCTAAACCCCGGACCCTACAACGATCAGTCCTTTCCCTGTTCTATCCATTTCTCCAAAATGGTCAAAACATCAAGCTGTACAACTGCACAATTTGGAAACAGGGAGTGATTGGAGGGATGTTAAATGAGTGTGAGTTGGATAGATCAGAAGACAGCATGAGGGGAGATAGACAGGAACAGAAAGACTATGGAAGTTTTATTTAGAAATTCTCACGGATTGCAAGGCCTTTATCTATTGCCATACCGTTTGAGCACTGTGCGGATACTGGCTGTGGTCCCAGAGCATTTATCGCCAATAATATCACAGAGCTGAGTTGCTGAGAGTTAAACAGAGTCCAAAAGGCTGAGTGATTTTTTTTTCTCTACAGTGAGAAGGTGATTTAATTTAAATAGATTGGTGAACAACAGCAGGAACTGTGAATCGTGTTCGATACTGAGATAAAGCGCCAGAGAATCTCAATGAGGTGGATCACTGACAGAGGGGAAATCAGCATCTCAGCTGTGGGCCAAATAATGATTGATAAAGATTACACACCACTTCCATGGTTTTGTAATACACATTTAAATTTATGTAGCTCAATATCATGAGTATATCTTATTTCTTTGTACTTCCCATAGTTTAGTAGGGACAGAAAATCATTTTGTCCCCGTATTTTGTGTTCAATAAACAGATTTTACTCCTCATTCCTCACTTTAGATATATCCTTGAATCTGTTCTTCATATGAGTTATAAAGGATAACATTCCAATACTGATGACTGAGGAATATTATTGTCCCTCCCTCCAGTCTGAACTGCCATGTCTCACAATTCTCTCTGTTTCCTGTCTCCTCCACAATGCCATAATCACACTGTAATTGAAGTCCAGTAAATGTCATTTCATCACAGTTCACTAATATCGATAACATCAATAGCACAGATCTCATCTGCCTCTCTCTAAACCTGGAATAACAATCTGGACTGCATTTGTCACGTTCAATTCTCTGTTGACATATCCATGCTACTTGTCTGTTACAACCCCACGTTTCTCAGACGCACATTCGCCTCAGATCATGATCTATAAAAATTGCCTCAATGTTTTATTGAAATTATGATGCTTGATCAATAGTTCCAGGATGTATGTTTCCATTTGTATTCAGAGACGTTCTGATAAACTTATGGCATTACTCCTACATCCAAGACAGATTGAATGGTTACACTCAATTGATCCACCGGCCTCAAGATTTGTTCCATCAGTCACCCTCTCATAGCCCATCCAGAAAATGACAGTTTGAATCATTGTTTTGAATTTGAATAAAACAATATTGAATTGAAAGGCGTTGGCTGGAGCTATCTGTTCAGTGACTGTGATCGATGTCAGTCTCCGTGGATCCGAGATGTGTCACTGGAGGGTTTGCCTCTTCTAGTAATTAAGGACTCGGTTCAATGTGTTATCCCAGTATGGGCGGAAGCATCAATGACTGGACTAACAGGGATCAGCAACTCGAGAGACAGGGGGAGGAGAGATCAGAATCTGAGGATATTAGACTGGAATGTTCCATTAATGGATCAGAATCTGAGAACATTAGACTGGAATATTACAATAACAGAGAGGAGTTTATCCTGGGGTCTTTTCTACCTTTCTCAGCTTTGGATATCATTAGCATCACGGATCGAAGGTATCCTTTGGATTATTCGAGGTGGTTATTATCCCATCCTTGCTATAGTTGGTGTTCCTGGTAAGTCATTCCATCTGACCATTAAACTGAATTGAACTGAATTGCTGTTCATATTCAAATTTTAAAATTTGGAAGTCATCATTTTCATATCCAGTCAAAACTTTTATTCCTTACTGATTATAACTAGCCAATTACCGTTCACAACTTAGTCAACAATACGCAAGGAGAAACCAGACTGTTCCTAATCTCCAAGATCTTTTCTCTTCATTCATATTTACATTTCTACATATTCTCCCCACTCACTAATCCTGCCCAAGGCCACTATCAGGATATTTCAGTCAACTTCTCAGCCTCAATGCAACTGCTGAATAATCCATCGTTTGTACCTTTGGTAGATCCAGATATAACCATTTCAAGTCCCTTCTAACTCTGCTTAAGTCACAAAATATTTGCACTTGAGCTGGTTAATTTGTCCTTTCCACAGAATCTATCAAATGGACAGTCAGTGCATGGTGGTCAAGTCATTGTCTCAATATTAAACGGCACGGAATACTAATCTGTTGGTATCTCATGAAGGAAGTTGATGGAATGCAAATGATGTCATCACCACTGGTTTTCAACAGAAGCATATCTATTTGCTTTAGAGAAGGCAATGGGTCATCCTTCCATGTTCAGGTCTCTGTGTGACTGCAAACCCACAGCAATGGGCTTTACTCTTTATTATCCTGTGCAACAGCTGAATCAGCCACTCAGTTCAAGATCAGCATAACACGCTGGCCTGGCCAGGGCTGCACACATCCCGTGAGGGAAGAACAAAAGGAAAGAAAGCTCCCTTTCTCTGCCTGATTTCCATTCTCCTGTAAGGCATTTCCATTCAGGTAGGTGGCCATGCCCTGTTTCAAGTGAATTATTTCTGATTGAGTCGCCCTCTGAACGTGATATGCATCTCCATCGATACCTCTGGTGATGACTGACGCACAGATGCAAGAAATTTCAAAATTCCACATCATTCGCAGTGCAGAGAGAAGAAATGGCTTTTTTATAACACCGGAAAGAAGCTGAGACAGCTAAGTGAGGGAACAGAATTATTGTGATCAACCCTCGAGTGTTGTTGAGATACTATTTGGGGTATTGTGCACAGATTTTCTCTCCTCTACAAGGAATAATCCTCTTGGCAGAAAGAGTATAAAGGAGTTTCGCCAGACTAATTGTTGGGATGATTGTACCATCGGGCGTGCATGAGGATTATTCTGTAGAGCTTTGACGAATAAGAGGTGATTGCATTGAAACGTAAGGTGATGGACAGTCATTCATTATATTCCGAACAGATCTAATACAGTGATAAATTCCATGTTTTTTAAACTTGGTTTACATGATTCTCGATGGCTTAAAGACTCTGAGAACGTTCCTTTCACTCCACGCCACTCCCCATTTCGATTGAGAGAGAGAGAGCCAGTCTTTAACTAAACTCTTCCAACATTAATACAGTGCATTTGTTGTGTGATCATACATAGAACTTCACGTTATTCACCATCGCAACAGGAGCCACAATACCTTCATTCTAAAACAGTTAACTATCTCCACCGCCTTCTGAACCCAACGGAGAACATGGGTCTGTCTTCTTGGAGATGCAAGATGCCTCCTTGAGGCTTGGCACAAAACATTTGGCTTCCTCCCTCACTGCCGGCAAAACACGTTAAAGTATCATTTGTTCCACAGGCAATGGAGCCACAAAGAACATTGTGAGCAGTCTATGAGTGCGGTCTCTGCTCCATTTTTTTTCTAGGTTGGAGCATCAATTACACCCTCCTATTCCTGTGTAAGCGTCTCGAGGGGTGAATGGTCTCCTCCTGGTTCCATAGAACAGATTTAGGGGTCTTACTGGACTCTGCCTGTTCCTGTTTAACAGCTCAATGTACTGACCAGACGCCTCCTCTTCCTGTGGAACAGGCAGGAGGATTGAATGGGCTGTCCCTCTTCTTGATCAGTCATTTCGATGGGCTGAATAGTTTCCACATATCCGGGTGTAATCAGCTTGAGATGCTGAATGAGCTCCTCTTTTAACTGTGGAAATGTGCAGTGCCTGGCCGTTCTGTTACATGAATGTTACCGACACTTTAACAGCACAAACGTGAATGCTGTTTGGTCTTGCTGACTATGGACACAGACCGGTTCAGGAGCTGAGTGGGGACAAAATGTTCTGAATACTGTGTGATCTTCAGTGATCACTCCGCTTCTGATCTTGGGATAGATGGGGGGCGACGGGAATGGGGGCACATAGACGTTGACGAAGGAGCTGAAGATGTTTGTGCTGAGGAAGTTAATCTGAGGATCTCCTGAAGAGATGTCCCGGGACTGAGGATTTTCGGCAACCGACCACAAACATTTTCCTTTGTGCTCTGAAAACCCCAACCAGTGAGGAGGTTAGACCTGATTCTCATTAAGCTCAAAAAAATTAGGTGGTCCCGATGACATCCTCAGTCAACTACTGCCTTGTTATCAAGGCCATTCACTCTTTCCTGAGCCCCTGTGTTCACCACTTGTTCACATCAACACGGTGACGGTGTATGTGTAGAGAGTGTTTTCCTCTCACAGAGGGTAATCAATGTCAGGAATTATCTGGACTAGAGAGTTAGGGGAGCTACATCACTGAAAGTATTTAAAGAGGTGGTACATGAATCTTTGACCTGTCAGAGAGCTGTGGAGTGTGAAGAACTGGGCATTATGGAGGAGTTAATGCGATCAGTAGATCAGCCATGATCGAATACAATGGCTTGACCGTCCGAATTACCTATTCCTGTTCCTTATGTTTTCATTTTCTGTAATTTCAAAGTAAACGGCTGTAATTTTCCTGGATGTACTGTATTTGTATGTTGTAATCAGAGAGAGCAAAGCATTTTTGAGTCATCTCTGAGTGAGGTATGGAGCTTTATTCATAACGAATCCTCGTCTAGACCAAGGCCAACAAATGACGCGCAAGGTGTACAGAGGGGGCAGTCTGTAAACAGACCAGAGGCGTCTTTCAAAACCAGCCTGGATTTCCAAATAACATTTTCCAATCCATACCAATCTGAGTGTGACAGTTGTGAGGGATTAAATGAAATCCTGTGTTATTGTGAAGCATTGGCCCCCATCTGCACCTTGCAGGAGCTATGAGAGGCTGAATGCACCATAGTAACACGGGACTGTGGAGCAAGAGTGGGTAATCAGACACTTTGTCATGGCTCTACCATGCACTATGATCTGATTAAGGTCTCAGCAGCACTTTTCTGTCAGTGTACCTTTTCACTACATTCATTTGTCTTTCAAATGTCTGACATAGACAATTTTGAACAAATGGAAATATCCAGGCATCACAACTTTCTGTGGAAGGGAATTCACACCTTAAAAACCTTTTGAGAATCTCTTGTTCGTGTTCTGACCAATGTTGGAGGGTCACTCATGTCTTTTCCCACTCCTCTATTGGTGAAAGCAAATTTTAAATGTAACCAGTTGAGTGCTGTGCCCAATGATATAGGTATCGGACTGGGTAATTTTGTAGAAAAATCTGAGACACAGAATGTTGAACTATGAACAAATGGTAAAAATGATAGAGTGTCTCAAATATGTTTCTGACTTTGAATTTATTCTGCTCACACTAATGTCTGGGAATGCGGATTCCTTCCCGGAGCAGTTGGATTTGGGTTTGTCTGAATTCCCTTTGCTTCGAGCTGCACAGAGATTCGTATGATTCCTCATCAGGAATCCTCCACGAGTGGTAAAGATGACTCAGGTATTTTCTGCACTTACATCTTGTTTTCAGGCAGAACAAAGTAAGAGAGAGAGAGACTAATTGGCTGCTGCTTCTGAAGCAAGTAATATTTTTCTCCATCTCTGTGTGGAAAAATACAAGAATGTCAACTGAACACCAAACTGGACCATGTGCACTCTCCATGTACATTCTCTGGAATAGATGATAATAGACTGTATGCTGTATGCAGCATCAGGGCTGTTATGGTGCACAGTGCCTTGCATTAGCAAATGAAGATAATGTGCCCGTTTTATGATTTGATGAGATGCTTATATGCATCTGCGTAATTTTTCAAAAAGGGTTGATATCTTCATAATATTTGTGTTAATACCAATGCATCTCATTCAAAAAAAATATTATCTAGCTTTAGTCTTCTTAACAAGAGATAATATGTATCCAGCTGAAAGACTTCTCTGAAAATCATGGTTCAGTAAGATTTCTCATCTAAGATCTAAACAGATAATCCCAGATAACAAAAGGCCTTCATTTCAAGAATGAGTATAGGGAAGCATCTTCGAACATCTTTGAAAGGAATTGTATCCTTTTTTTTAGTTTAGAGGATCAGAACTGCACCCAGTGTATCTGATGTGGTCTCAGCAATCCTTGCACAGATACAGTGAAATATTCCTAATTAAACCCAATACCCATTGCCACAAGCAGCATCATTCCACTTACCTTCTGAATCACTTGCTGCATCTGCAGACAGTCTTCATATGATTCATGCACCAAGAATATCAAAAACATCTGCATCACAGACTTCTGCAATCTCTCTCCATTTAAATTGTTCCTGACTGCAATAGACAACTCACATTATATTATTTCTGCTGAGCGTACGCTCACTAACCTTCCCTGTCTACATCATAATGCAGATTTAGTCCCTCCATTTGAAGATCTATTGAATGATCATTTTGGTGTACGAGGAAGTTCAGCTTTGATCCATTCAGTCCCTTCATCCAGATATTTTACATAGATTATTGATCATTGATGACCCTACAGTGATCTCTGAATCAAAACTAGTTACAGTTTTATTTTTAAAAAATCATATGTCACTACTGTCTATTTCCTGTTAGTGACAACATCCCTGTTCCTGTGCAGCAGTTCAGGCGGGTTGAATGGCCTCGTCCTGGGCTGTGTAATGTACTCAACGAGTGAATTACTTCATCCTATATTCCTGTGTAATTCCTTAGAGGGGCTGAATGGTCTCCTCCCATCTCATTGTAACGATCCAGTCTGGCTGAATGAGATGGTCCTCTACCCTGTAATCGCACTGAGGGGTGGATTGGGGTTGGGTCAGCAGTATATCTCTGTAACTGCTTTGAGGGGTGGATTGAGGGAACAAAAAATGAGGTAGGGACAGCAGTATATCTCTGTAACAGCATCGATGAGTGGATTGATGGAACAACACATGGGGTAAGGGCAGCAGTCTATCTCTGTAATGGCCGGGAGCGTGGATTGAGGGAACAACACATGGGATAAGGGCAGCAGTATATTCCTGTAATAGCTGGGAGCGTGGATTAAGGGAACAACACATGGAATAGTGTCAGCAGTACATTCCTGTAACGGCCGGGAGGGTCGATTGAGGGAACAACACATTGGAAAGGGGCAGCAGTTGGCCATTTGGTGGCACCATTCAGAATGCTCATGGCTGATCCGAGTGTGTCTGACCATCCGCCTCCTGTCTGTTCCCAATAAACATTGACTCTCCTGTCCGGCAAAGATCAGTCAAGCTCAAACTAAAATATCTAAATTAACCGAGTATTCACTGCTCCCTGAGGATGAGGACACCACAGATAGCACAAAAGTAAAGGGAAAGGGACATCCTTCTTTCATTGTAGGACACATTTTTTAAAAAACCTCATATCAATGCACTGCCCCTTTTCGGATATAGTGGTACAATAACTAGGAATAGACATTAACCATTCTGCCCTCCAATCTTTTCCCACATTACCACTGACAGTTTCCAATCAAATATGTTGCTGCTGCTGTCTCAGGAAGAGAATACCTGATAGCATAACACCACACGAGCATTACAAAAAGGAGCAGAATTAGACCATTTGGTCCATCGAGTCTGATATACCATTCAGTCATTTCTAATATGTTCCTCAACATCATTCTCCTACCTTCTCCCAGAATCCTTGATCTCCTTATAAATCAAAAAAATATTTATTTGTGTCTTAATGGCACTCGTGCCTGTGTCTTAATGTGTATTTAAGTGTGTGTGTGTCCATGTACTTGTTATTTTTGTATTTGTGTGACTAAGTCTGTCTGTCTTTGTATCAGCCTATGTGTTTCTATCTGTGTTTGTGTCCATTTGTGTGTGACTTTTTATGTCTTTGTGTGCTTCTCCGTGTGTGCATGCTTATCCCCTTGTATGCATTATGTATGTTAGTATATTGGGGTATTTACCAATAGTCTGTGTATTTCAGTGCCTGCATCTCTGTGCAATGGGGTATCTGTTCTTCTACGCGTGAGAGAGATGAGGTTGGAACTGACGGTAGGTTTGAATTGAGAATTGCTCTTTACTAAACACTGCTCCTTATTAGGTTGGTGGGAAGTGGATGTTTCAGAATCTCCACCCAAGGCCTCTTGGCCCTCTCCGGAGCTCTCCAGGATCCTCCACACATATCAGGGTAGGGATATGAGGGAACGGATATCTGGCAATCCATCACCCGGCGTGGCCCGATCTGTCCTATTCCAGGCTGTTTCTCCTGGAATTGGAGAAAGGGAAGGAATGAGTGTGGGAGGAAGTGGATGGTCCTGCTGTTAGTGCTGGACTAGGTGAGGTGTGATATGGTGAGGTGGCCGGAGGGAGTCTGTCCATAGTGTTGTATCCATGTCGTGCTATTAGTGTGTGGGGCGATTGCATCAGGGACAGAAAATGTGGGGGAGGGAAGGTGCTGAATTCAACAGCAGGAGTGGTCGTGCTTGAGCCTTTTTGGAGTGTGAGTCTTGGTCGAGGGGAGGTGCTATAAGAGACATACAGTGAGTGTGAGGGAGCAGTGAGAATATACGGTGACACTTATCCTGACAGAGCGGAATGGATATTGATACTTGTCCTACATTGCTGGACCTGTCTTCAGATCATCTCAGCATCGAGGTGAGTCTCCCCGAATGTCTTATCCAAGTATACCACAAATAACGACACAGGCTCTGTCCCTCAGATTCCACAGAATGAGTTTGGTTGAGTCTTACAAATAGCAAGGAGAAACAAACTTGTGTTATATATCTGAACCAAAACTGTCGCACAAATATTTTGCATCGTATGCTCTGGAAATTATATATGCAACTATATGCAAAGGGAAGCTATGACATAGTGATATTATCGCTGGGCTCTTAACCCAGAGACCCAGGTAATGTTCTGGGGACATGGTTTCAAATCCTGCCATGGCAGATTGTGGAATTTGAATTCAATAAGTATCTGGAATCGAGGGTTTATGATGATCAGGAATCCATTCCTGATAGTTGGAAAAACTCATCTGGTTCACTGATGTCCTTTGGGGAAGGAAACGGCTCTTCTTATCTGGTCTGGCCTGCATGTCACTCCAGATCCAAGGCAACGCTGTTGACTCTTAACTGCCTTCTGACATGGCCAGTAAATGCTGGTTATCCAGCTAAGCCCTCATCCTGTGAATGAGTAACAAATACTCTTGGATTCTGCAGTAATAATGGATGGTGTCAAGTTGCATCGAAACTGAGTTAACTAAGTGATTGTTAATGTTGTGAAAAATAAATTCCTTTTGTGTATATCAGGTAGGTTGGAGAGTATGTTGTGAACCAAACTAGAGAGCAGATTATTTCGGATTTGGTGTTGTGTGATACTGATTAAGGATGATCAGCCATGATCATATTGAATGGTGGTGCAGGCTCGAAGGCCAGAATGGCCTACTCCTGCACCTATTGTCTATTGTCTATTGTGTGGTCGGAAGGACTAATTACTAACCTTGCTCTGAAGCAGCTTTGGAGGAATAGTGACATTAATATGTTATATTTTACACGGCGTCTGCATTCAATGTGGAATGTTTGAACATTCTGGTCAAACATCATGGAAGCAGAGGTTAGAGGGTCAAGTTCGCTCCAGTGAATTGGGAAAGTACAATATAACATTCAGTAGGAGAACAATGATTGTTAGACCCATTGAGTCTGACAGCACGGAGACAGGCCATTCGGCCCAAACTGGTCCATTCCGAACAAAATATCCACTCACATTAACCCCATTTCCCCGCCATTTCCCTGTATCCTTCAAATCCTTTCCTAACTCTATATTTGTCCAAATGCATTTTAAATTTTGTGAATGTACCCGCCTCAACTACTTCTGCTGGCAGCTCATCCCATGTGCATACCACCCTGTGTGTATAAGAAATTGCCCCTCAAGTTCCCTTTTACTCTTTCCCTTCTGACCTTAAATTGATGCCCTCTAGTCCGTGATTGCCCAATCCTGGGGAAAAAATGATTGAGTGCATTGACTCTATCCATGCCTCCCATGACCTTACACACTACTATCAGTTCCCCCTCAGCCTCATACATTCTAAAGTAAAAACTCTGAGCTTGTGTAACCTCTCACTGTAACTCAGACCATTGAGTCTTGGCAACATCCTTGTAAATTTCTTCTGCACTCTTTCCAGTTTAATAGCATCCTTCCTCGAGCAAAGTGAACAAAACTGAACATGACGCTACAAGTATGGACTCGCCAACATCTTGTATAACTGCAACGTAACTCCCTAATTGCGATACTCAGTGCTCTAACTGATGAAGGCGAGTGAGTCAAATGCTTCTTTCAGTGCCTTGTCTACCTGGGACTCTACTTACAGAGAACCGTGCACCTGAATTCCCAAGGTCACTCTGTTCCACTGCACTCCTTAAGGCCCTGCCTTTCACCATGAAACTCCTGCCTTGATTTGACTTTCTAAAATGCGAGAACTTACACTTATCTGAATTAAATTCCATTTGCCATTTCTCGGCCCACTTCCCCACCTGATCAAGGTACTGCTGTAATTTCTGAGATTTCTGATAACCTTCCACACTGTCCATGATGCCACCTGTTTTAGTGTCACCCTGAAACTTACAAATCATGCCTGTACATTCTCATCTAAAACATAGATATGTGTAATATATGAATATATCATCCCAGCACCGACCCCTGAGGCATTCCACTCATCACAGACCTCCAGTCCGACCAGCATCCTTTCACGATTACCCTCTTCTACCTATCATCAATACAAGTTTGGACCTAATTTGCCAGCTCCCCCTCAATTCCATATGATCTAACCTTCCAGAGCAGCGTACCATGTGGAACCTGACTGAAATCCATATAGACTATATATACAACCATGCCCTTGCCAAAGTTACTGGTCACTTCATCAAAGCAGTCTAACAAATTTGTGAGCCATAATCCCCCATTCACAAGGCCCAGTCTTTCCAAATGCATGTATAACTTCTCCCTCAGAATCTTCTCAAGTAACTTTCCTGCTACAGATTTTAGGTTTACTGGTCGAATGTTCCCCGGTTTTTATTTGTAGCCCTTCCTGAATAACGGCACAGCACTCACTACCCCCCCCCCCAATTCTTCCAAGACCTCACCCATTGGCTCCCGATGATACAAAAGTACCAACCAGGGCCCCCGCTATTTCTTTCCTGTCCTCCTGCAGTGTTCCTGAATATATATGGTCAGGACCAGGAGATTTACAGAAATATTACAAAGTCTGAAAAATATGTCTATTGATTTCTGGCAAAACAACCAAGAATGAGAAATGGAGTTAGCAATGATTCGCATAATAAATTAAAGATTATATTAATCACAGGAAGTGACTTCAGAAGAATTCCAGACATTGTGGAATCCTGAGAATTCTCAGAAAATTACGATCCAGAAAAGGAGGGCCATGAAACGGGTAAGGAAATCAAAAAGCGAACATGCATACAAACAAACAGGAACTCAAAGACTGCATAAATCTATGATATATATTTCAAAGGAAAGAGAGAAGCATAGTCAAATGTGGAAAGCTGCAATCAGGAGAGTCGAGCTTATTATGGATAACAGGGAAATGGCCAAGCAAATAACCAATTACTTTGCATCTGTCTTCATGAGGAAGATCCAGAAAATCACCCAGAAATTCGAAGTCATCACATAGGACTTGTGGATCGACAGACATAAAGTCAATTTAGATAGTAACAAGGCTCTACTTGAACATACAGCTGGATTGAGCATTGTTAACCTTGACAAACCAGATGTACTTCATACCAAAATCTTCAGAAATAAACCACTAATAGAAGTATTAGTTGCACTGTTGATGACTGTATTCTATTGCCCAGTGCATTCTGCATAGTCTGGATCCAAGCACTATCGATGAACGGTAGTGACCCAAGCATCTACAAAGGGAAGAAGAGATAGTGTGGAGAACTGCCGACCAATTAACTTGACATTTGTGGGGAAACTGTTGGAATCTATCATATAGGATGTGATATTCGTTATTTACAAATTAACAGCAACATTGGAGAGACTCAGTATGCATTTCTGAAAGGGAAATCATACTTGACAAGCTTTGGAATTGTTTGAAGTTGATTTTTACAGCATAGATAATGGGAAACAAGTACAATTGGCATATTTTAGATTATCAGAAGGCTTTCTATAATAACTCACACAATGAGTTCATAAATGCAATGAATGTGAAGGGTATTTGGAGGAATATATGCAAGTGGTAAGTTAAAGTTTGGATTGCCTTCCTTTAAGGGAGTCAGAATATAGATGTAAAGACATGTTGGAGCAGTTTAACAGCGTGTTGGTGAGTACTGTACCTGCAATATTGAGTACAGTTTTGGTCACCAAATCTGAGAAAGAATATACTGACCACAGAGGAAGTTCAACGGACATTCTCCAGATTAATCCCTCAATTGGTGAGATTGCGTGATGAGGAAACTCCGCCTGTGTTCTCCAGAGTTTCAAAGAATGAGAGATGGGTCACTGTGAAATGTATAAAATTCACAAAACATGTGACAACTTGGAAATCAACACGATGTATCTCCGGCTGCCTAATACACAATCAAGGGAAATAATGGCAGGATAAAGGAACGATCATTTAAGACTGCAATAAGGAGGAAATTCTGCACGCGTAGGGGACTAACTAACACAGGGGCATGGAAACCTGCTGGCAGGGCAAGATTAGGGAGAATTCCCAGATATTATACAAGTGTGTCCAGCGGAACAGAGTGACCAGGGAACAGGTAGGACTCATTAGTGACTTGCCAAATTTCATGCAAATGAATTTAGTGATAGGAGACACAAGGTGGTGGTTGACTCCTTGTGTGACTGGAGGCCAGTGTCCAATGGTATACCAAGGGATCAGTGTCCCTTATTATTTGTGATTCGGAGGTGCTGGTGTTGGACTGGGTGGATAATGCTAAAAATCGCATAGCAACAGATTATAGTCCAACAGGTTTATTTGGCGGCACTACCTTTCAATGTGCTGCTTCTTCATCAAAGCGCACAATCAACTGATGAAGAAGTAGCGCTTCGAAAGCTAGTGCCTCCGAACAAACCTGTTGGACTCTAACCTGAATTTGTGTGATTTTCCACTTGAATATTTGTGGTACTCATAAATGATGTTGCTGTGAATATGGACGAAGGGTGGGGAGTGTGATAAGTAAGTTTGCGTTTGATACACAGATTGGCCGGTTGGTTGGCAGTGAGGAGGAAGGCCTTAAATTATGGGAAGATACAGATGGTATGGTCAGCTGGGAAGATCAGTGGCAGATGGAATGTAACCCTGATAAATATGAGGTGATGCACTTTGGAAGAAGGAACCAGACAGGGGAGGACTCAATGAATGGCAGTACACTAGGATGGTCAGAGGGTGTTTCTCCACACATCCCTGAATGTGATGGACAGGTTACTACACAATTTGGGAAAGCATAGGGGACTGTAACCATAACCTTGATTCATTGAGGCACAGATTATATGAGCTATGCGGAACTTTGGTGATGCCAAAATGGAATACTGGGTGTAGTTCTGGGAATCACATTACAGGAAGGATGTGACTGCACTGGAGGGGGTGCAAAGGAGATTCACCAGGATATTCCCTGGGATGGAGCACATCAGCTATGGAGAGAGGCTGGATAAGTTTGGGTTGTTTAGTTTGGAGGAGAGGAGGCTGAGGGGTACGTGATTCTGAAGGATAGCACTACGAGGAGCATGGACAGTATGGACGGACAGCAGCTGTTCCTTTTAGTCAAAGGGCCACACTTTTAAAGTGAAGGGTTTGCGGTTTAGTGAGGATTTGAGGATTGCTTTTCACCCAGAGTGTGTTGGGGTCGGAAATGCTTTTCTTGAGAGGCGAGTTGTCATGGTAACCTCAAAACCATTCGAAAATACACGGTAGAGCACTTGAAATGCCTTAAGATTCACGGCTACGGGTATTGTGTCGTTAAGTGGGTCAAATGTAGACCTTGCTGTATTTCTGATAGTACAGAGCCTTTGCTTCAGTGATTGTATGGCTGTAGAAGGCCAATCGCTGACTACCTTAAAATAGGAATTGGTCGGATTCTGAAGAATATCTTAACAAAGTTTTTACGCAAAAACTTATAATATTTTCTGAAAATATGTCAATGGCAAAATTAGGGGAAAAAATGTGCAGCTTTCCTACAGTTTGATACCAGATAATTGAGGACCGGGAATTAGCAGAACTATGGAGCAAATACTTCAGTTATTCCTTCACAGAAGAAAGCAAAACAAAAAAGAAAACTTCCTAGCAATATGAGGGATCTTTAGTCTGATGAGAAAAAGGGAATTGAATTAAATGATCAACTAAACGGTTTAGAGAAAGTATCGGACTGAAATTAATGGGCATAGACAAACTCAACAGAGATTCATGAAATAGGAATCATATTTGAGAAAGTGGCTTTTAGCAAAATTATGTAGAAGCTATCAATGCAATACGAGTGGAATTTCAGAAAGATTTTTGATAAATCCCCAAGCCTATTGTGCAAATTCGAATCCTGTGGGACTGGGGCTAATACATGGACATGGTTCTCGAAGGACAGAGCTGGCAAGAAACAGTGAGTAGGAATAAAACAACGTTTTTATTAATGGAAGGCTAGGAGTATACAGCAAGGATCGTGGCTGGGGCGCCAGCTATTGCCAATACACATCATATATTTGGTTGAGTGTCTCAACTGCAATATTCCCAAGTTTGCTGACAGCACTAAACAATATCAGCTTGAGAGTGGTGAGGAGGATGTATAAAAGCTCCAAGATGTCTGAGACAATTGAAATGACTGGGCAAATGCGTGGCGGATGGAGAGCAATGGGAGATATGAGATGTTGTGTACTTTGAGGGGAACAATAGAATGGCTGCCTATCATTTGAAAAGGGAGTGGTTGAAAAATGTTGCACGGGAAAAGAAACCTAAGCTGCATTTTTATTTATTTCTGTGCGGCCCTCAGAGTCCATTTCAGGCAGTGAGTTCTGAATCCAGGAGTCAATATTGGGAATGGCATTGGCACGCTCACCAGTGTATATAGACCCGGCAAGTGGGGAGCTGTAACATTGAAAGGAATCTGGATCTCCCTGTACACCAGTTACTGAAAGCAATATTTCAGGAGCAGCAAGTAGGGAGGAAGATAAATGTTGTATTCAACTTCAATTCAGGAGGATTTGAGTACAGGAGTAAGAGTATCTTACTCCAGCTGTACAGGGCCTTGGTGAGACACCATCTCGAACATTGTGCAGCATTGTGTGCAGTTTTGGTCTTTGTTCCTAATAGAGGACATACCTGAATTTGAGAGAGAGCATTAAAGGATGAACAGACTGATCTCTGGGATGACAGACTTGCTATGGGATCTGAGTCTGGGGGGACTGGACTTGTGTTCCATGCGGTTTAGGAAAATGAGTGGTGATCTCAGTGAAATATATCACACTCTCCATCCGCCACGCATTTGCCCAGTCATTTCAATTGTCTCAGACATCTTGGAGCTTTTTTACATCCTCCTCACCACTCTCAAGCTGATATTGTTTAGTGCTGTCAGCAAACTTGGGAATATTGCAGTTGAGACACTCAACCAAATATATGATGTGTATTGGCAATAGCTGGCGCCCCAGCCACGATCCTTGCTGTATACTCCTAGCCTTCCATTAATAAAAACGTTGTTTTATTCCTACTCACTGTTTCTTGCCAGCTCTGTCCTTCGAGAACCATGTCCATGTATTAGCCCCAGTCCCACAGGATTCGAATTTGCACAATAGGCTTGGGGATTTATCAAAAATCTTTCTGAAATTCCACTCGTATTGCATTGATAGCTTCTACATAATTTTGCTAAAAGCCACTTTCTCAAATATGATTCCTATTTCATGAATCTCTGTTGAGTTTGTCTATGTCCATTAATTTCAGTCCGATACTTTCTCTAAACCGTTTAGTTGATCATTTAATTCTATTCCCTTTTTCTCACCAGACTAAAGAGCCCTCATATTGCTAGGAAGTTTTCTTTTTTGTTTTGCTTTCTTCTGTGAAGGAATAACTGAAGTATTTGCTCCATAGTTCTGCTAATTCCCAGTCCTCAATTATCTGGTATCAAACTGTAGGAAAGCTGCACATTTTTTCCCCTAATTTTGCCATTGACATATTTTCAGAAAATATTATAAGTTTTGCGTAAAAACTTCGTTAAGATATTCTTCAGAATACTACCAATTCCTATTTTAAGGTAGTCAGTGATTGGCCTTCCACAGCCATACAATCACTGAAGCAAAGGCTCTGTACTATCAGAAATACAGCAAGGTCTACATTAGACCCACTGAACGACACAATACCCGTAGCCGTGTATCTTAAGGCATTTCAAGTGCTCTACCGTGTATTTTCGAATAGTTTTGAGGTTACCATGACAACTCGCCTCTCAAGAAAAGCATTTCCGACCCCAACACACTCTGGGTGAAAAGCAATCCTCAAATCCTCACTAAACCGCAAACCCTTCACTTTAAAAGTGTGGCCCTTTGGCTAAAAGGAACAGCTGCTGTCCGTCCATACTGTCCATGCTCCTCGTAGTGCTATCCTTCAGAATCACGTACCCCTCAGCCTCCTCTCCTCCAAACTAAACAACCCAAACTTACCCAGCCTCTCTCCATAGCTGATGTGCTCCATCCCAGGGAATATCCTGGTGAATCTCCTTTGCACCCCCTCCAGTGCAGTCACATCCTTCCTGTAATGTGATTCCCAGAACTACACCCAGTATTCCATTTTGGCATCACCAAAGTTCCGCATAGCTCATATAATCTGTGCCTCAATGAATCAAGGTTATGGTTACAGTCCCCTATGCTTTCCCAAATTGTGTAGTAACCTGTCCATCACATTCAGGGATGTGTGGAGAAACACCCTCTGACCATCCTAGTGTACTGCCATTCATTGAGTCCTCCCCTGTCTGGTTCCTTCTTCCAAAGTGCATCACCTCATATTTATCAGGGTTACATTCCATCTGCCACTGATCTTCCCAGCTGACCATACCATCTGTATCTTCCCATAATTTAAGGCCTTCCTCCTCACTGCCAACCAACCGGCCAATCTGTGTATCAAACGCAAACTTACTTATCACACTCCCCACCCTTCGTCCATATTCACAGCAACATCATTTATGAGTACCACAAATATTCAAGTGGAAAATCACACAAATTCAGGTTAGAGTCCAACAGGTTTGTTCGGAGGCACTAGCTTTCGAAGCGCTACTTCTTCATCAGTTGATTGTGCGCTTTGATGAAGAAGCAGCACATTGAAAGGTAGTGCCGCCAAATAAACCTGTTGGAATTTAATCTGTTGTTATGCGATTTTTAGCATTATCCACCCAGTCCAACACCAGCACCTCCGAATCACAATTAATAAGGGACACTGATCCCTTGGTATACCATTGGACACTGGCCTCCAGTCACACAAGGAGTCAACCACCACCTTGTGTCTCCTATCACTAAATTCATTTGCATGAAATTTGGCAAGTCACTAATGAGTCCTACCTGTTCCCTGGTCATTCTGTTCCGCTGGACACACTTGTATAATATCTGGGAATTCTCCCTAATCTTGCCCTGCCAGCAGGTTTCCATGCCCCTGTGTTAGTTAGTCCCCTATGCGTGCAGAAGTTCCTCCTTATTGCAGTCTTAAATGATCGTTCCTTTATCCTGCCATTATTTCCCTTGATTGTGTATTAGGCAGCCGGAGATACATCGTGTTGATTTCCAAGTTGTCACATGTTTTGTGAATTTTATACATTTCACAGTGACCCATCTCTCATTCTTTGAAACTCTGGAGAACACAGGCGGAGTTTCCTCATCACGCAATCTCACCAATTGAGGGATTAATCTGGAGAATGTCCGTTGAACTTCCTCTGTGGTCAGTATATTCTTTCTCAGATTTGGTGACCAAAACTGTACTCAATATTTCAGGTACAGTACTCACCAACACGCTGTTAAACTGCTCCAACATGTATTTACATCTATATTCTGACTCCCTTAAAGGAAGGCAATCCAAGCTTTAACTTACCACTTGCATATATTCCTCCAAATACCCTTCACATTCATTGCATTTATGAACTCATTGTGTGAGTTCTTATTGAAACCCTTCTGATAATCTAAAATATGCCAATTGTATTTGTTCCCCATTATCTATGCTGTAAGAATCAACTTCAAACAATTCCAAAGCTTGTCAAGTATGATTTCCCTTTCAGAAATGCATACTGAGTCTCTCCAATGTTGCTGTTAATTTCTAAATAACGAATATCACATCCTATATAATAGATTCCAACAGTTTCCCCACAAATGTCAAGTTAATTGGTCGGCAGTTCTCCACACTATCTCTTCTTCCCTTTGTAGTTGCTTGGATCACTACCGTTCATCTATAGTGCTTGGATCCAGAGTATGCAGAATGCACTGGGTAATAGAATACAGTCATCGACAGTGCAACTAATACTTCTATTAGTGGTTTATTTCTGAAGATTTTGGTATGAAGTACATCTGGTTTGTCAAGGTTAACAATGCTCAATCCAGCTGTATGTTCAAGTAGAGCCTTGTTACTATCTAAATTGACTTTATGTCTGTCGATCCACAAGTCCTATGTGATGACTTCGAATTTCTGGGTGATTTTCTGGATCTTCCTCATGAAGACAGATGCAAAGTAATTGGTTATTTGCTTGGCCATTTCCCTGTTATCCATAATAAGCTCGACTCTCCTGATTGCAGCTTTCCACATTTGACTATGCTTCTCTCTTTCCTTTGAAATATATATCATAGATTTATGCAGTCTTTGAGTTCCTGTTTGTTTGTATGCATGTTCGCTTTTTGATTTCCTTACCCGTTTCATGGCCCTCCTTTTCTGGATCGTAATTTTCTGAGAATTCTCAGGATTCCACAATGTCTGGAATTCTTCTGAAGTCACTTCCTGTGATTAATATAATCTTTAATTTATTATGCGAATCATTGCTAACTCCATTTCTCATTCTTGGTTGTTTTGCCAGAAATCAATAGACATATTTTTCAGACTTTGTAATATTTCTGTAAATCTCCTGGTCCTGACCATATACATTCAGGAACACTGCAGGAGGACAGGAAAGAAATAGCGGGGGCCCTGGTTGGTACTTTTGTATCATCGGGAGCCAATGGGTGAGGTCTTGAAAGAATTGGGGGGGGGGGGGGGGGTAGTGAATGCTGTGCCGTTATTCAGGAAGGGCTACAAATAAAAACCGGGGAACTTTCGACCAGTAAACCTAAAATCTGTAGCAGGAAAGTTACTTGAGAAGATTCTGAGGGAGAAGTTATACATGCATTTGGAAAGACTGGGCCTTGTGAATGGGGGATTATGGCTCACAAATTTGTTAGACTGCTTTGATGAAGTGACCAGTAACTTTGGCAAGGGCATGGTTGTATATATAGTCTATATGGATTTCAGTCAGGCCTTCAATAAGGTTCCACATGATACGCTGCTCTGGAAGGTTAGATCATATGGAATTGAGGGGGAGCTGGCAAATTAGGTCCAAACTTGTATTGATGATAGGAAGAAGAGGGTAATCGTGAAAGGATGCTGGTCGGACTGGAGGACTGTGATGAGTGGAATGCCTCAGGGGTCGGTGCTGGGATGATATATTCATATATTACACATATCTATGATTTAGATGAGAATGTACAAGCATGATTTGTAAGTTTCAAGGTGACACTAAAATAGGTGGCATGTGGACAGTGAGGAAGTTTATCAGAAATCTCAGAAATTACAGCAGTACCTTGATCAGGTGGGGAAGTGGGCCGAGAAATAGCAAATGGAATTTAATTCAGATAAGTGTAAGTTCTCGCATTTTAGAAAGTCAAATCAAGGCAGGAGTTTCATGGTGAAAGGCAGGGCCTTAAGGAGTGCAGTGGAACAGAGTGACCTTGGGAATTCAGGTGCACGGTTCTCTGTAAGTAGAGTCCCAGGTAGACAAGGCACTGAAAGAAGCATTTGACTCACTCGCCTTCATCAGTTAGAGCACTGAGTATCGCAATTATGGAGTTACGTTGCAGTTATACAAGATGTTGGCGAGTCCATACTTGTAGCGTCATGTTCAGTTTTGTTCACTTTGGTCGAGGAAGGATGCTATTAAACTGGAAAGAGTGCAGAAGAAATTTACAAGGATGTTGCCAAGACTCAATGGTCTGAGTTACAGTGAGAGGTTGAACAAGCTCGGAGATTTTACTTTAGAATGTATGAGGCTGAGGGGGAACTGATCGTAGTGTGTAAGGTCATGGGAGGCATGGATAGAGTCAATGCACTGACTCTTTTTTTCCCCAGGATTGGACAATCACGGACTAGAGGGCATCAATTTAAGGTCAGAGGGGAAAGAGTAAAAGGGAACTTGAGGGGCAATTTCTTATACACACAGGGTGGTATGCATATGGGATGAGCTGCCAGCAGAAGTAGTTGAGGCGGGTACATTCACAAAATTTAAAATGCATTTGGACAAATATAGAGTTAGGAAAGGATTTGAAGGATACAGGGAAATGGCGGGGAAATGGTGTTAGTGTGAATGGATATTTTGTTCGGAATGCACCAGTTTGGGCCGAATGGCCTGTCTCCGTGCTGTCAGACTCTATGGGTCTAACAATCATTGTTCTCCTACTGAATGTTATATTGTACTTTCCCAATTCACTGGAGTGAACTTGACCCTCTAACCTCTGGGCTTCCATGATGTTTGACCAGAATGTTCACACATTCCACACTAAATACAGACGCCGAGTAAAATACGACATATTAATGTCACTGTTCCTCCAAAGCTGCTTCAGAGCAAGGTTAGTAATTAGTCCTTCCGACCACACAATAGACAATAGACAATAGGTGCAGGAGTAGGCCATTCTGCCCTTCGAGCCTGCACCACCATTCAATATGATCATGGCTGATCATCCTTAATCAGTATCACACAACACCAAATCCGAAATAATCTGCTCTCTAATTTGGTTCACAACATACTCTTCAACCCACCTGATATACACTAAAGGATTTTATTTTTCACAACATTAACAGTCACTTAGTTAACTCAGTTTCGATGCAACTTGACACCATCCATTATTACTGCAGAATCCACGAGTATTTGTTACTCATTCACAGGATGAGGGCTCAGCTGGATAACCAGCATTTACTGGCCATGCCAGACGGCAGTTAAGAGTCAACAGCGTTGCCTTGGATCTGTAGTGACATGCAGGCCAGACCAGATAAGAACAGCCGTTTCCTTCCCCAAAAGACATCAGTGAACCAGATGAGTTTTTCCAACTATCAGGAATGGATTCCTGATCATCATAAACCCTTGATTCCAGATACATATTGAATTCAAATTCCACAATCTGCCATGGCAGGATTTGAAACCATGTCCCCAGAACATTACCTGGGTCTCTGGGTTAAGAGCCCAGCGATAATATCACTATGTCATAGCTTCCCTTTGAGTATAGTTGCATATATAATTTCCAGAGCATATGATGCAAAATATTTGCACGACAGTTTTGGTTCAGATATATAACACAAGTTTGTTTCTCCTTGCTATTTGTAAGACCCAACCAAACTCATGCTGTGGAATCTGAGGGACAGAGCCTGTGTCGTTATTTGTGGTAGACTTGGATAAGACATTCGGGGAGACTCACCTCGATGCTGAGATGATCTGAAGACAGGTCCAGCAATGTAGGACAAGCATCAATATCCATTCCGCTCTGTCAGGATAAGTGTCACCGTATATTCTCACTGCTCCCTCACACTCACTGTATGTCTCTTATAACACCTCCCCTCGACCAAGACTCACACTCCAAAAAGGCTCAAGCACGACCACTCCCGCTGTTGAATTCAGCACCTTCCCTCCCCCACATTTTCTGTCCCTGATGCAATAGCCCCGCACACTAATAGCACGACAGGGATACAACAATATGGACAGACTCCCTCCGGCCACCTCACCATGTCACACCTCACCTAGTCCAGCACTAACAGCAGGACCATCCACTTCCTCCCACACTCATTCCTTCCCATTCTCCCATTCCAGGAGAAACAGCCTGGAATAGGACAGATCGGGCCACGCCGGGTGATGGATTGCCAGATATCCGTTCCCTCATATCCCTACCCTGATATGTGTGGAGGATCCTGGAGAGCTCCGGAGAGGGCCAAGAGGCCTTGGGTGGAGATTCTGAAACATCCACTTCCCACCAACCTAATAAGGAGCAGTGTTTAATAAAGAGCAATTCTCAATTCAAACCTACTGTCAGTTCCAACCTCATCTCTCTCACGCGTAGAAGAACAGATACCCCATTGCACAGAGATGCAGGCATTGAAATACACAGACTATTGGTAAATACCCCAATATACTAACATACACAATGAATACAAGGAGATAAGCATGCACACACGGAGAAGCACACAAAGACATAAAAAGTCACACACAAATGGACACAAACACAGATAGAAACACATAGGCTGATACAAAGACAGACAGACTTAGTCACACAAATACAAAAATAACAAGTACATGGACACACACACACTTAAATACACATTAAGACACAGGCACGAGTGCCATTAAGACACAAATAAATAATTTTTTTGATTTATAAGGAGATCAAGGATTCTGGGAGAAGGTAGGAGAATGATGTTGAGGAACATATTAGAAATGACTGAATGGTATATCAGACTCCATGGACCAAATGGTCTAATTCTGCTCCTTTTTGTAATGCTCGTGTGGTGTTATGCTATCAGGTATTCTCTTCCTGAGACAGCAGCAGCAACATATTTGATTGGAAACTGTCAGTGGTAATGTGGGAAAAGATTGGAGGGCAGAATGGTTAATGTCTATTCCTAGTTATTGTACCACTATATTCGAAAAGCGGCAGTGCTTTGATATGAGGTTTTTTTAAAAATGTGTCCTACAATGAAATAAGGATGTCCCTTTCCCTTTACTTTTGTGCTATCTGTGGTGTCCTCATCCTCAGGGAGCAGTGAATACTCGGTTAATTTAGATATTTTAGTTTGAGCTTGACTGATCTTTGCCGGACAGGAGAGTCAATGTTTATTGGGAACAGACAGGAGACGGATGGTCAGACACACTCGGATCAGCCATGAGCATTCTGAATGGTGCCACCAAATGGCCAACTGCTGCCCCTTTCCAATGTGTTGTTCCCTCAATCCACCCTCCCGGCCGTTACAGGAATGTACTGCTGACACTATTCCATGTGTTGTTCCCTCAATCCACGCTCCCGGCCTTTACAGAGATAGACTGCTGCCCTTACCCCATGTGTTGTTCCATCAATCCACTCATCGATGCTGTTACAGAGATATACTGCTGTCCCTACCTCATTTTTTTGTTCCCTCAATCCACCCCTCAAAGCAGTTACAGAGATACACTGCTGTCCCAACCCCAATCCACCCCTCAGTGCGATGACAGGGTAGAGGACCATCTCATTCAGCCAGACTGGATCGTTACAATGAGATGGGAGGAGACCATTCTGCCCATCTAAGGAATTACACAGGAATATAGGATGAATAATTCAGCTCGTTGAGTACATTACACAGCCCAGGATGAGGCCATTCAACCCGCCTGAACTGCTGCACAGGAACAGGGATGTTGTCTCTAACAGGAAATAGACAGTAGTGACATATGATTTTTAAAAAATAAAACTGTAACTAGTTTTGATTCAGAGATCACTGTAGGGTCATCAATGATCAATAATCTATGTAAAATATCTGGATGAAGGGACTGAATGGATCAAAGCTGAACTTCCTCGGACACCAAAATGATCATTCAATAGATCTTCAAATGGAGGGAGTGAATCTGCATTATGATGTAGACAGGGAAGGTTAGTGAGCGTACCCTCAGCAGTAATAATATAATGTGAGTTGTCTATTGCAGTCGGGAACAATATAAATGGAGAGAGATTGCAGAACTCTGTGATGCAGATGTTTTTCATATTCTTGGTACATGAATCATATGAAGACTGTCTGCAGATGCAGCAAGTGATTCAGAAGGTAAGTGGAATGATGCTGCTTGTGGCAATGTGTATTGGGTTTAATTAGGAATATTTCACTGTATCTGTGCAAGGATTGCTGAGAACACATCAGATACACTGGGTGCAGTTCTGATCCTCTAAACTAAAAAAAGGATACAATTCCTTTCAAAGATGTTCAAAGATGCTTCCCTATACTCATTCTTGAAATGAAGGCCTTTTGTTATCTGGGATTATCTGTTTAGATCTAAGATGAGAAATCTTACTGAACCATGATTTTCAGAGAAGTCTTTCAGCTGGATACATATTATCTCTTGTTAAGAAGACTAAAGCTAGATAATATTTTTTTTGAATGAGATGCATTGGTATTAACACAAATATTATGAAGATATCAACCCATTTTTAAAAAATACGCAGATGCATATAAGCATCTCATCAAATCATAAAACGGGCACATTATTTTCATTTGCTAATGCAAAGCAGTGTGCACAGCAACAGCAATGATGCTGCATACCGCATACAGTCTATTATCATCCATTCCAGAGAATGTACATGGAGAGTGCACATGGTCCAGTTTGGTGTTCAGTTGACATTCTTGTATTTTTCCACACAGAGATGGAGAAAAATATTACTTGCTTCAGAAGCAGCAGCCAATTTGTCTCTCTCTCTCTTACTTTGTTCTGCCTGAAAACAAGATGTAAGAGCAGAAAATACCTGAGTCATCTTTACCACTCGCGGAGGATTCCTGATGAGGATTCATACGAATCTCTGTGCAGCTCGAAGCAAAGGGAATTCAGACAAACCCAAATCCAACTGCTCCGGGAAGGAATCCGCATTCCCAGACATTAGTGTGAGCAGAATAAATTCAAAGTCAGAAACATATTTGAGACACTCTATCATTTTTACCATTTGTTCATAGTTCAACATTCTGTGTCTCAGATTTTTCTAGAAAATTACCCAGTCCGATACCTATATCATTGGGCACAGCACTCAACTGGTTACATTTAAAATTTGCTTTCACCAATAGAGGAGTGGGAAAAGACATGAGTGACCCTCCAACATTGGTCAGAACACGAACAAGAGATTCTCAAAAGGTTTTTAAGGTGTGAATTCCCTTCCACAGAAAGTTGTGATGCCTGGATATTTCCATTTGTTCAAAATTGTCTATGGCAGACATTTGAAAGACAAATGAATGTAGTGAAATGGTACACTGACAGAAAAGTGCTGCTGAGACCTTAATCAGATCATAGTGCATGGTAGAGCCATGACAAAGTGTCTGATTACCCACTCTTGCTCCACAGTCCCGTGTTACTATGGTGCATTCAGCCTCTCATAGCTCCTGCAAGGTGCAGATGGGGGCCAATGCTCCACAATAACACAGGATTTCATTTAATCCCTCACAACTGTCACACCCAGATTGGTATGGATTGGAAAATGTTATTTGGAAATCCAGGCTGGTTTTGAAAGACGCCTCTGGTCTGTTTACAGACTGCCCCCTCTGTACACCTTGCGCGTCATTTGTTGGCCTTGGTCTAGACGAGGATTCGTTATGAATAAAGCTCCATACCTCACTCAGAGATGACTCAAAAATGCTTTGCTCTCTCTGATTACAACATACAAATACAGTACATCCAGGAAAATTACAGCCGTTTACTTTGAAATTACAGAAAATGAAAACATAAGGAACAGGAATAGGTAATTCGGACGGTCAAGCCATTGTATTAGATCATGGCTGATCTACTGTTCGCATTAACTCCTCCATAATGCCCAGTTCTTCACACTCCACAGCTCTCTGACAGGTCAAAGATTCATGTACCACCTCTTTAAATACTTTCAGTGATGTAGCTCCCCTAACTCTCTAGTCCAGATAATTCCTGACATTGATTACCCTCTGTGAGAGGAAAACACTCTCTACACATACACCGTAACCTATTGATATGAACAAGAGGTCAACACAGGGGCTCAGGAAAGAGTGAATGGCCTTGATAACAAGGCAGTAGTTGACTGAGGATGTCATCGGGAACACCTAATTTTTTGAGCTTAATGAGAATCAGGTCTAACCTCCTCACTGGTTGGGGTTTTCAGAGCACAAAGGAAAATGTTTGTGATCGGTGGCCGAAAATCCTCTCAGTCCCGGGACATCTCTTCAGGAGATCCTCAGATTAACTTCCTTAGCACAAACATCTTCAGCTCCTTCGTCAACGTCTATGTGCCCCCATTCCCGGCGCCCCCCATCTATCCCAAGATCAGAAGCGGAGTGATCACTGAAGATCACACAATACTCAGAACATTTTGTCCCCACTCAGCTCCTGAACCGGTCTGTGTCCATAGTCAGCAAGACCAAACAGCATTCACGTTTGTGCTGTTAAAGTGTTGGTAACATTCATGTAACAGAACGGCCAGGCACTGCACATTTCAACAGTTAAAAGAGGAGCTCATTCAGCATCTCAAGCTGATTACACCCGGATATGTGGAAACTATTCAGCCCATCGAAATGACTGATCAAGAAGAGGGACAGCCCATTCAATCCTCCTGCCTGTTCCACAGGAAGAGGAGGCGTCTGGTCAGTACATTGAGCTGTTAAACAGGAACAGGCAGAGTCCAGTAAGACCCCTAAATCTGTTCTATGGAACCAGGAGGAGACCATTCACCCCTCGAGACACTTACACAGGAATAGGAGGGTGTCATTGATGCTCCAACCTGGAAAACGAATGGAGCAGAGACCGCACTCATAGACTGCTCACAATGTTCTTTGTGGCTCCATTGCCTGTGGAACAAATGATACTTTAACGTGTTTTGCCGGCAGTGAGGGAGGAAGCCAAATGATTTGTGCCAAGCCTCAAGGAGGCATCTTCCATCTCCAAGAAGACAGACCCATGTTCTCTGTTGGGTTCAGAAGGTGGTGGAGATAGTTAACTGTTTTAGAATGAAGGTATTGTGGCTCCTGTTGCGATGGTGAATAACGTGAAGTTCTATGTATGATCACACAACAAATGCACTGTATTAATGTTGGAAGAGTTTAGTTAAAGTCTGGCTCTCTCTCTCTCAATCGAAATGGGGAGTGGCGTGGAGTGAGAGGAACGTTCTCAGAGTCTTTAAGCCATCGAGAATCATGTAAACCAAGTTTAAAAAACATGGAATTTATCACTGTATTAATTCTGTTTGGAATATAATGAATGACTGTCCATCACCTTACGTTTCAATGCAATCACCTCTTATTCGTCAAAGCTCTACAGAATAATCCTCATGCACGCCCGATGGTACAATCATCCCAACAATTAGTCTGGCGAAACTCCTTTATACTCTTTCTGCCAAGAGGATTATTCCTTGTAGAGGAGAGAAAATCTGTGCACAATACCCCAAATAGTATCTCAACAATACTCGAGGGTTGATCACAATAATTCTGTTCCCTCACTTAGCTGTCTCAGCTTCTTTCCGGTGTTATAAAAAAAACATTTCTTCTCTCTGCACTGCGAATGATGTGGAATTTTGAAATTTCTTGCATCTGTGCGTCAGTCATCACCAGAGGTGTCGATGGAGATGTATATCACGTTCAGAGGGAGACTCAATCAGAAAGAATTCACTTGAAACAGGGCATGGTCACCTACCTGAATGGAAATGCCTCACAGGAGAATGGAAATCAGGCAGAGAAAGGGAGCTTTCTTTCCTTTTGTTCTTCACTCACGGGATGTGTGCAGCCCTGGTCAGGCCAGCATGTTATGCTGATCTTGAACTGAGTGGCTGAATCAGCTGTTGCACAGGATAATAAAGAGTAAAGCCCATTGCTGTGGGTTTGCAGTCACACAGAGTCCTGAACATGGAAGGATAACCCATTGCCTTCTCTAAAGCAAATAGATATGCTTCTGTTGAAAACCAGTGGTGATGACTTCATTTGCATTCCATCAACTTCCTTCATGAGATACCAACAGATTATTATTCTGTGCCGTTTGATATTGAGACAATGACTTGACCACCATGCACTGACTGTCCATTTGACAGATTCTGCGGAAAGGACAAATTAACCAGCTCAAGTGCAAATATTTTGTGACGTAAGCAGAGTTAGAAGGGACTTGAAATGGTTATATCTGGATCTACCAAAGGCACAAACGATGGGTTATTCAGCAGTTGCATTGAGGCTGAGAAGGTGACTGAAATATCCTGATAGTGGCCTTGGGCAGGATTAGTGAGTGGGGAGAATATGTAGAAATGTAAATATGAATGAAGAGAAAAGATCTTGGAGATTAGGAACAGTCTGGTTTCTCCTTGCGTATTGTTGACTAAGTTGTGAACGGTAATTGGCTAGTTATAATCAGTAAGGAATAAAAGTTTTGACTGGATATGAAAATGATGACTTCCAAATTTTAAAATTTGAATATGAACAGCAATTCAGTTCAATTCAGTTTAATGGTCAGATGGAATGACTTACCAGGAACACCAACTATAGCAAGGATGGGATAATAACCACCACGAATAATCCAAAGGATACCTTCGATCCGTGATGCTAATGATATCCAAGGCTGAGAAAGGTAGAAAAGACCCCAGGATAAACTCCTCTCTGTTATTGTAATATTCCAGTCTAATGTTCTCAGATTCTGATCCATTAATGGAACATTCCAGTCTAATATCCTCAGATTCTGATCTCTCCTCCCCCTGTCTCTCGAGCTGCTGATCCCTGTTAGTCCAGTCATTGATGCTTCCGCCCATACTGGGATAACACATTGAACCGAGTCCTTAATTACTAGAAGAGGCAAACCCTCCAGTGACACATCTCGGATCCACGGAGACTGACATCGATCACAGCCACTGAACAAATAGCTCCAGCCAACACCTTTCAATTCAATATTGTTTTATTCAAATTCAAGACAATGATTCAAAGTGCCATTTTCTGGATGGGCTATGTGAGGGTGACTGATGGAACAAATCTTGAGGCCGGTGGATCAATTGAGTGTAACTATTCAATCTGTCTTGGATGTAGGAGTAATGCCATAAGTTTATCAGAACGTCTCTGATTACAAATGGAAACATACATCCTGGAACTATTGATCAAGCATCATAATTTCAATAAAACATTGAGACAATTTTTATAGATCATGATCTGAGGCGAATGTGCGTCTGAGAAACGTGGGGTTGTAACAGACAAGTAGCACGGATATGTCAACAGAGAATTGAACGTGACAAATGCAATCCAGATTGTTATTCCAGGTTTAGAGAGAGGCAGATGAGATCTGTGCTATTGATGTTATCGATATTAGTGAACTGTGATGAAATGACATTTACTGGACTTCAATTACAGTGTGATTATGGTATTGTGGAGGAGACAGGAAACAGAGAGAATTGTGAGACATGGCAGTTCAGACTGGAGGGAGGGACAATAATATTCCCCAGTCATCAGTATTGGAATGTTATTCTTTATAACTCATATGAAGAACAGATTCAATGATATATCTAAAGTGAGGAATGAGGAGTAAAATCTGTTTATTGAACACAAAATACGGGGACAAAATAATTTTCTGTCCCTGCTAAACTATGGGAAGTACAAAGAAATAAGATATACTCATGATATTGAGCTACAAAAATTGACATGTGTATTACAAAACCATGGAAGTGGTGTGTAATCTTTATCAATCATTATTTGGCTCACAGCTGAGATGCTGATTTCCCCTCTGTCAGTGATTCACCTCATTGAGATTCTTTGGCGCAGTATCTCAGTATCGAGCACGATTCTCAGTTCCTGCTGTTGTTCACCAATCTATTTAAATTAAATCACCTTCTCACTGTAGAGAAAAAAAAAATCACTCGGCCTTTTGGACTCTGTTTAACTCTCAGCAACTCAGCTGTGTGATATTATTGGCGATAAATGCTCTGGGACCACAGCAAGTATCCGCACAGTGCTCAAACGGTATGGCAATAGATAAAGGTCTTGCAGTCCGTGAGAATTTCTAAATAAAACTTTCATTTTCTTTCTGTTCCTGTCTGTCTCCCCTCATGCTGTCTTCTGATCTATCCAACTCACACTCATTTAACATCCCTCCAATCACTCCCTGTTTCCAAATTGAGCAGTTGTACAGCTTGATGTTTTGGCCATTTTGGAGAAATGGATAGAGCAGGGAAAGGACTGATCGTTGTAGGGTCCGGGGTTTAGATGCTTCAATAAAAACAAGGAAGGTACTAACAGTGGGGCAGGGATGGGGCTTGGGGTGGGGGAGGGTGGTGTGGCATTGAAAATCAAAGACAGCATTATGTTGGTAGAAAGGATGTTTGATAAGGACTCGTCTAGTGAGGTCGTATGGGAAGAGGTTAGAAACAAAAAAGGAGAGGTCACCATGTTGACAGTTCTCTATTGCCCTCTGAAAAGTTCCAGAGATGTAGAGGAAAGGATTACAAAGATGATACTGGATAGGATCGAAAATAACAGAGTAGTTGTTATGGAAGAATTAAACTTTCCAAATATTGACTGGAAGTGCTGCAGTTCACTTACTTTGTCCCGTGTGTGCAGTATGGTTTCCTGACACAGTACGTAGATCGGCCAACAAGGGCAGAGGCCAAATTGGATTTGGTACTGAGTAATGAACCAGACCAGGTTTTAGATTTCGAGGTAGGTGAACACTTTGCTGATAGTGACCACAATTCAGTTATGTTTACCTTAGCGATGGAAAGGGACAGGTGTATACCGCAGGACAAGAGTGATAGCTGGGGGAAAGGCAATTATGATGCGATTAGGAAAGGTTTTAGGATGCATAGGATGGGGAAGGAAATTGCAGAGGATGGGTACAATTTAAGTGTGGAGCTTTTTCAAACAACAGCTACTGTGTGTCCTTGATAAGTGTATACATGTCAAGAAAGGAGTAAGTGGTCAAGTGAGGCTGCTGTGGTTTCCTGAAGCAGTTGAATCGCTTGTCAAGAGGAAGAGGGAGGCTTATGTAAAGATGAAACGTGAAGGCTCAGTTCGGATACTTGACAGTTACAAGTCAGCCTGGAAGGACTTTAAAAAAGAGCTAAGAATAGCCAGGAGAGAGCCTGAGAAGTCTTTGGCAAGTAGGATCGCGGAAAACCCTCAAGCTTTCTATCAGTACGTCATGAATAATAGATTTAACAAATGAAGATTAATGGTAATCAAGGACAGTAGTGTTAAGTTGCGTGTGGAGTCTGAGGAGATAGGACAGGCTGTAAATTAATATTTGAATCAGTATTCACAATGGAAAAAGAAAATGCTGTCGATGCCAATACTGAGATACTAGCTATTAGACTAGACGGGATTGAAGTTCGTAACGTGTAGATTTTCGCAGTTCTGGAGAGTGTGAAAATAGATATGTCCCCTGGGCCAGATAGGATTTATCCTAGGATTCTCTGAGAAGCTAGTAAGGAGTTTACGCAACCATCTGTTCGGATTTTTACATCGCAATTGTCTACAGGAATAGTGCCAGAAGACTGGAGGACAGCAAATGTGGCCCTTTGTTCAAGAAATGGAGAAGATACAACGCTGGTAATTATATACCTGTCTTACTTTGGTTGTGGGTAAAGTGTTGGAAAGGATTACAAGACATAGGATTTACCATCATCTAGAAAGGAATCATTTGATTAGGAATAGTCAACAAGATTTTGTGAAAGGTATGTCATGCCTCACAAATCTTACCGAGTTCATTGAGAAGGTGATCCAACAGGTGGATGAGGGAAAGTGAGGTATGTGGATTTAAGTGAAGCGTTTGATAAGGTCCCTCATGGCAGGCTATTGATGAAAATATGGAGAGTGTGGTGTTGGAAAAGCAGAACAGATGAGGCAGCGTCCAAGATGAATGCAAGTTGATGTTTCTCTTGTCAGCCCTTCATCAGGAATCAGTTTTCTGGTCTGCAGCATCTGCAGTCTTCATTTTCTCCTCGCTCCTCGGATGTTGCCTGACCTGCTGTGCGTTTCCAGTGCCACAATCTCGACTCTGATCTCAAACATCTGCAGTCCTTACTTTCTCCCAGAAAATATGGAGACATGAATTTGTGGGTGATTTAGCGTTTGGATCACAAATCGGCTCGCTGAAAGCAGACAGAAGGTGGTCGTTGATGGGGAATGTCCATCCTGGATTTCAGTCGCTAGTGGTATGCTGCAAGGATCTGCTTTGGAGTGACTGTTGTTTGTCCTTTTGAAAATGACCTCAATGAGGGTATAGAAGGATGAGTTAGTAAATTTACGGTTGACAGTAAGGTCGGTGGATCTTTCGGCAGTGCTGAAGGATGTTGTAGGAACTGAGCTGTAATGTTCTATTTGCATGGACCTGCAATAGGCTAAATACCTTCCTTCTGTGATGTAACAATTCTGAGGTACTCTGACCACAATAAAAGCTTTAGGTGCCTGGAGAGACAAGCTGGTCCAGTAAAGGACACACACTGTACAGTCATCCATCATCTCTTCCTGTTCTCTGATATACAGCGGCCTCAAAATATCTGTTCAAACAAAATAGATTGATTCAAATTCAAGCAGTCAGGAGGACGTTCACCCGAGGGGATTGTCGTCAGAGGATTGAATGAATAATAAGATTTCAGAATAACACACAAAAAATAATCACAGCAGCATAATAATTGGCAGCAGAGTAAAACTTACAGTTCCAAATATTTCCAAGTTCAGTTTTGGTCACCTTGCTGTAGGAAGGATGGTATTCAACTGGAACATTACAAGGATGTTGCCAGGACTCATGGGTCTGAGTCATAGGGAGAGGTTGGATAAGCTGAGACATATCTCTGTAGAGCGCAGGAGACTGAGGGGAGTGAAGTGCTTTGAGAAGGTAGTCATGGTCCACACCAGTTCCAGTCTCCCAGCCTGCCTCGATCCCCTACAATTTTCCTACCGGTGGAATGGGTCCATAGCGGGTGCCATATCCCTGGAACATCTGGACACATGGACACCCACGTCAGATTCCTGCTCATTGACAAAAGGTTCACCTTCAACACCATTATTCCTTTCAGAATAATAATATAACTCCCTGACCTTCGTCTTGGCTCCGCCCTCTGAAGTTGGATCCTCAGCTTTCTGACCTACAGTAAACAATCAGTGAAAATAGGTAAGGGTGTCTCTTCCATGCTAACATTCAACACTGAAATCCCAAAGGATGTGTCCTCAGCCCCATACTACACTCCTGTACACCCACAACTGTATTGCCAAATTTTGAACGAATGCCAGCTACATGTTCACTGAAGACACCACCATAGTAGGACAGGTATGTAATGATGGCAAGTCAAAATACAGAACGGAAATAGAAGACATTGTGATGTGCTGCACTGCGACCATCCTCTAATTCAACGTCAGCAGAACTAACCAATTGATCAATGACTTCAGAAAGAAATGAGGAGAACATGCCCCCATCTGCATCAATGGAACTGAAGTTGAAAGAGTGGAAAACATTAAGTTGCTTGGAGTGACGATAACCGACTTCCCATGTAGATATGACAGCCGAGATTGCACAACAACGCCTCTTCTTTCTCTGGCAGCTCAGGACATTTGACATGTCCACAAGGACCCTCACCAATTTCTACAAATGCACCACTGACAGCAAAGTATCTGGGTGCATAATGACCTGGTGTGGCCACAGACCTGCCCAGGACAGTAAGAGAAATGACAGAAGGTCGTGTGCACAGCCCATGCCATCACGGAAACCAACGTCCATTTACACAGCTCCATTTACACAGCTCCATTTGTCTCCATTTACACAGCTCACTGCCGTGGAAAGTCTGACAGCATTTACAAAGACACATCGTACCCTGGATCTCCTACAATCTCTTCCATCATGGAGACAATACAGAATCTTGAACACACAAACTAGCGGCTCATGAACAGCATCTTCCCAGCCACTATTAAGCTAAGGAATGGGCTCTCTAACTTCAAATAATGCTGATCTTGCTCACATTGATGTTGCCTATTGCATGCCCTTTCTGGTGTAGCCTTTATGCCTCAGTATTGAATCCTTCAACCTGGGAAAAAGCTTGTCTCTATCCACCCTGGCTACACCCTTCATGATTTTGCAAACCTCAATCAGTTCCCCCCTCAATCTCCTTTTATCTAGTGAAAATAAACCTAACCTACTCAGCCTCTCTTCATAGCTAGCATTTCATTCTGATTAGTAGACAGATTAGCAAATTTCAGTCACATAAGATACAGAATAAGCTAGTCACAAATGGCTTGAATGAAGAGGGACATTTTTCAGACTGGAGGCTTCTGAGCAGCAGTGTGCTGCAAGAATTAGTCCTGAGTTCAAGGCATTTCATGATTTATGTAAAGGATTTAGATGTGAATATAGGGGCAATAGTTAGTAGGTTTACAGATGACATCAAAAAGCTGGTGTGTTAGATTATCTCAGAGTACAACAAGACCGCAATTCGATGAGACGAAGAGGCAAGGAGTAACAGATGAAGTTTAATTTAGATAAATATGAAGCTTTGCATTTTGGGAAGGCAAATCAGGGCAGACATTATATACTTCATGGTCAGGTCCTGGGGCATGTTGTGAAAGAAAGGGGCATAGGGCTGCAGGTGCATTGTTCCTTGAACGTGGAGTCGCAGGTAGACAGTGTGGTGCAGAACACATTTGGCACATTTGTCTTAATCAGTCAGCGCATTGAGTATAGGAGTTGTGGTGGTATGTTGGATCTGTACAGGATGTTGGTGAGGTCACTTTAAGAATACTGCGTACAATTCGGTTATCTGCAGAAATGACTTACAGGGATGTCCCAGGACTGGAAGTTTGAGCTTTAGGGAGATGCTGGTTAGGTTGAGGTGTTTCCCCCTGGAGTGTCAGAGGCTGAAGGGTGACATTATAGAGGTTTACAAAACCATCAGGGGCATGGATATTCTGAACAGTCACGTTCTGCTCTACAGGATTGGGGAATTCAGAACAAGAGAGCATAGGTTGAAGGCTAGGGGATTTGATTTAGAATGGACTTGAAGATATATGTTTCACACACAGAGTGGTGTGTACAGAAAGTGCTGCCAGAGGAAGTGGTGAAGGCGGTTACAATCGCACATTTAAAAATTATCTGAAAGAAGACGGATATTGGTCAAATGCTGGCAAATGGAACGAGATCACATTTGATGTGTGATCGGAGTGAAAAGATCGCACTAACGGGTCTGTTTCCGTTCTGCGTGACTCTCTGATTCTATAAGAGGGATGACGAATAATTCTGAAAGGCCCTTTCAAGTGGGAATTCTCTTCAGTGAAAGTTTATCGTGCCTCTATGTTCACATTGATTGAAAGCTGCATTCGTTAAATATTTGACAGAGAAATGAGTCATACATAATGGGACACAGACAGGAAAGTGGGGCTGAGACCCCAACCTGATCAGCCACAATCTTAGTGCCAGGTGGAGAAGGCTCAAAGTATCTAATGACCCACTCCTGCTCCTCAGTCCCATGTTTCTGTATTCAATTCAGCCCATCAAACCTGCTAAGCAGGAGCAGTTGGATGCTACTTACTGCTTTCAACTGGTGCACAGAAACAGAGAAGACTATTCAGCCCTTCAAAAATGTCCCACATGCTTTGAGGTGATTTGGGAAATGTAATTGGAAAACCCAGGCACGGGTATGAAAGAGGCCCCTCATCTCTCTTTACAGAGCTTCCCCTATCTGCAACTTGTGCTCCCTTTGTTGGTCATGTTTAGACCCAAGTTCACTGAGAATACAACCCCCATACCTCACCCAGAAATGTCTCACAGAATCCTCTGGTCTCCCTGACTGCAATATGCAACAACAGAGCATTCATGAAAATAACACCCACTAACTTTCCAAGAACAGAATGGGAGAACATCAGAAACAGGGGCAGGTCGTTCACCCCCCCAAGCCTGCATTGCCCTTCACTAAGATCATGACTGATCTGCTCTTGGCCTCAAATCCTCTTTCATACCCAATTCCTCATAGCCCTCACCTCTCTGACAGTACAATATCCATCTACCTCCCCTTCAAATACTTTCAGTCATCTCACTCCCCAACACTTTTGAGAATTGAAATCCTGACATTCAATACCACCTGTTTGAAGAAAACACTTGCTGCTCCTATGTCATGGTTTATTGATATGAACAAAAGAGGTTGACACAAGAGTTCAGGTAAAAATGACTGGCCCCAATATCAAAGCCGTGGTTGACTTCTGTTGACATCAAGGAGCTTAACAAAACTGAACTTACTGGGAATCAGAGTAAACTCTCCAGTGTTTGGAGTCAAACGTGGCACAAAGGAAGATGTTCATCATCTCTGTCCTGGGTCACCTCTGTGGGAGATCCTCAGGGTAGCTTCCTCTTCACAAACAGCTTCAGCTGCTTCATCAATGTCTCCCCTCCCCCACCTTCCCCACCAAAAGATCAGAAGTGGGGATGGTCACTGAAGATTCCACAATGTTCTGAACATTTTGCCCCCCTCAGCTCCTGAACTGGCCTTTGTCGATGTGCAGCAAGACCCAGACACCACTCAGGCTTGTGCTGTTAAAGTGTCAGTAACATTCTTGTAACAACACTGCCTGACACTGCAAATTGCCACAGTAAAAGAAGAGTTCATTCAGCACCGGACGCTGGTTTCACAGGAATGTGAGGAAACCATTCAGCCCATTGATATTATTGGAAAATAACAGGGACAGCCCACTCAGTACCTGCGGCCTATTACACAGGAAGGGAAGGAGTCTAGTGTGATGGACCACACCAGAGCCCCTCGAAAATATTTGAAGGCAGTAGCCTAGACTCTAATGTTTTCTTATTTTAAAGGGAATGTAAAATGTCTGTTCCAGATGCAATGTGACAGCATCAAGAGAAAATTAAGAGAGAGTCGCAGCCAGGAAACATTCCCTGAAGCTTCCAAGTCTGTTGAGACCCCAATAGTTTCTGATGTTACTGAGAAACCAAAACCCAGAGATCCTAATCTGTGAGAGCTGGCCACACCATTCAGCCCATTCAGGCTGCATTAAAATTAACCTAAGGCCTCCCCTAGCTGTTACTCAAGTGGTCTTAACTAGCCAGCTTGGTAACGATCGTTCAATCACTCTCTTAAAAGAAACCAGGACAAAATAACCTCGAAAAGCTACAGCATCATCACACTTGTCAGTACATCGAGCTGTCAAACAGGAACCAGGGGTAACCCAGTCAGGCCCTTGGCCCTGTCCAATTGGACGAGGAAGAAGCCAGTCAGTCCCTTGAGTCACTTATACAGGAACAATAGGAGGCCATTCACACCTCAATGCACTTACACAGGGGCAGAATGAGATAATTAATGCTGATTCCTGATGAATGTCTTATTCCCGAAGCGTCGATTCTCCTGCTTCTCGGATGCTGCCTGACCTGCTGTGCTTTTCCAGCAATCGACTCTCTACTCTGATCTCCAGCATCGGCAGTCTTAAGTGTCTCCAGATTGATGCTCCAACATGATTAACAAGTGGACCAGAGGCTGCACAGACAGACTGTTCCACTTTGTTCTTCTTGGCTCCATTACTTATGATACACACGTGGGACGTTAACGTGGTTTTCCAGTGGTGAGCAGGGAAGCCATATGTGTTGTGTGAAGTCTCAAGAAGGCATCTTCCATCTCCAAGAAGACAGCCTGGTGTTCTCTTTGTAATGCAGAAGCTGATGGGAATGGCTACCTGTTTCAGATGGAAGGTATTGTGGCTGCTGTTGGGGATTGTGAGCAACATGGCCTTCACTACGGGTTCACACGCCGACTGCACTATAACAGGGGGAGAGTTAGTAAAGGAATATAAACTATTAGGCTCGTTAGACTGATGAATGGACTCTCTAAGTTCAAATAATGCTGATCTTGTTCATGTTGATCTTGTCGCATGTTTGTCCTGTTCAGTGTAACCTGTATGGCTTTGTCCAAGTCTATTTCCACCCTATGATCTGTCTGGCCATGCTTTCTATGATCTGCCTCCACAGCTCATAAACAAAATGTTTCCCTGTACTGAGATACACTTGACAATAAATCACACCAATCAATCCTGGGTAAAGTATGGAATTTCTCACCCTATCAATGTGTCTTTTGGAAATAAGTGATAGCTGCCACTCTTCGTGTTTCAGCGTCACCATTTCTTCGTCTCTCACAACTCTAAGATTAAACACTCAGCTTCTTTACTCTATCCTCATGTTACCATCACCGGTGTCTGTGGTAAGGAGATCATTCCTTACAAAGGATATCAAATCCGTAGAGAGTGACCCAAATGCTCTCTCAGCAAGGCTCTACAACAGCAGGAAGATGGCTTTACTTATGTAATCTAATCATCTTACAATGAAGTACAGCATACCATTGACTCCATCCATTACTTACACAGGGTTTGATTCGGAGCAGTCAGATTAGATTTGTGAGTGGGAGATCATACTTCCCAAATTTGTTAGAGTTCTTTGATGAAGTGACCAGAAAGGTTGATGAGGACAGAGCGGTAGACATAGTCTCTATGGATTTCAGTAAGGCCTTTGATAAGGTCCCACACGGCAGGTTGCTCTGGAAGGGGAACTCACGTGGAATGCTGGGGGAGCTGGCAAATTGGATACACAGTTGGTTTGATGGTAGAACGCAGAGGGTGTAGTGGAAAGATGCTTGTCAGACTCTAGGTCGGGTACATTGCTGTTTGTTATCTATGATTTGGTTGATATTGTGCAAGTTATGATTAGTAAGTTTGCAGATGACACTAAAGTAAGTCGGAGCATGGTCAGTGAGGATGTTTATCAGAAATTGCAGCGGGACCTTAATCAGGTGGGGAATGGGCCGAGAAATGGCAAATGGAATTTAATATCGATGCGTGATGTCTTACATTTTGGGAACTCAAATCAAGGTAGGAGTCTCATGGTGAATGGGAGGATCTTCAAGGGTGTTGTGGGCAGAGAGACCTTGGAGTTCAGGTGCACGGTACTCTGAGAGTGGAGTCACAGGTAGGCAGGGCAGTGAAGAAGGCTTTTGGCACATTGGCCTTCATCAGGCAGGATATTGAGTATAGAAGTTGGGAATTTATGTTGCAGTTACACAGGACTTCGGAATGTCCACACTTGGGGTATTGTGTTCAGTTTTGTCACGTTGTTATAGGGAGGATGCTATTTAATTAGAATGAATGCAGAAGAAATTTACAAAGACATTGCCAGGACCCAATGGTCTGAGTTATGGGAGAGGTTGGACAAGCTGGGACCTTTTCTTTAGCATGTAGGAGACTGAGGGAGTCCTTATAGAGCTGAATAAGATCATGGTGGTGGGGTTAATGCTCTCAGTCTTTTTCCAAGGTTTAGAGAATCAAGGACGAGAGAGGATCAGTTTAAGGTTAAAGGGGAAGGAATAAAAGGGTACTTCAGGGGCCACTTCTTTACACAGAGGCTGGTACGTGGATGAGCTGCCAGCAGGTGTGATTGAAGGAGATACATTAACAACATTTTAAAAGCATTTGGAAAAAATATGTTGATAGGAAAGGACTGGAAGGATATGGGCCAACTGCAGGGAATTGGGGTTAGCGTGGATGGACATTTACAAGGTAGAGTCGAAATCCCTCTGTTAATTAAAACCAAACACCCAGAAAAGCTCGCCTCACCTTGTAATCTGTTAAAATATGAGCGAGACAGATCTCCTACATTCCACTATTTAAACAAAAATTAACAAGTTAGTTTCTTAACTTTAATAGTGAACACTAAACAACAACTATTCACAAATGCAAGCCCCTCTTTTCTTAGCTACTTACTATCTGACTCCAACTCTGTAAAAATATTCTGTTGCAACAGCCCACATATTAAACATTACAATCTCAAGACCACACAGTCTCCATCTTCCCCGCTGTGTTCACTCTTCCAGCTGCTGATCTCCCTGGGTCATGTTTTTATTGCAAGTAGGTTTACATGAACATGTATCTTTGATCGAGAGTTTTTGAGATGGCCAGTTAGCACTCATGCTCTACAGCAGTTACTCTGCTGTTGGATGGCAGTGGTTCTCCCTCTAGTGTTCAAATGCTGTGTTTATCTACTCCCCATGATACAACAATTCTCATAACTTGATTGCTTTCCAGGTGTCCAAACAATAATATTCAAGTTCCGTTGGCTTCTGGTATCCTGACCATTATTTAAACTCTTTGGTTGCATTTGAATTGTTGTCAAAACAGCAACCAAAACTCAGGTATCCATTTCCCAGCTAATTGTGACATCTGGAACAACCTGATTTAGCTGGCATCTGTGCTGTACTTTCTATTCAACAAACCCCGTTCTGTCTTAAAGTCACCTGACATGCTTTCGGCTTCATAAGACCTCCCTCCTTCAGAAAAAAAAGAACCATCAGAATGAAAAGATGGCTTCGTTTCTTTTCCTCTAATTCTTAATCCCATTATTATGAAATACAAAAGTATTAATCTCAGTTATGTCATTCATATTAATTTTGTACACTTATTTAAACTGGAATAAGTCAAATCTTATCGAAAATCTTTCCTTTAAATCCGCGATAACACATCTGCTATCACATTTTAGGACCCACAGCATGTACATTGTGTAAGTTTAAAGTCAGTGTGATAAGACTCCAATGAAATACTCTCATATTCTGGTCTTTAAATATTCCAAAAAACGTGAGAGGTTTGTCGTTGTCCACAACCATCTCCGACAATTTATTTGTCACATAAACATTAAAATATTGTCAGGTCAGTGCAAGACTTAATCATTCTTTTTCAATAATGGAGAATGTTGTATTTTTTCTTTCTGGTGGATATTGCGTTTTTTCGACAAGTCGCCAATTAGCCATTCAAATCCATCATAACCTTTCTGTATCAATACATCTCCAAACCCTAAACCCTAGAACCAAATAGAATTTTCAAAGGGTTTCAAAATATTCGGTATAGCTAAAACTGGTGCGGTGATTAATCCTGCTTTAAAATTCTCAAATGCCTCCTGGCATTGTTCTGTCCACCACAATTCTGTTTCCTTCTTTACTAAGTCCATCAGTGGTGACAATACGCTGCTGACGTTTGGATCAAACTTCCAATAGAATCCAATCAGTTCCAAAAATGGAACCACCTCTTTCTTCGAGGATGATCGTGGAAATTCCTCAAAGCCCTTCGTCTTTGTGTTCCATGGGTGTCAACCTTCCATGTCCAATGTAATGTCTCAAGAACGTCACCTCTGCCTTCGTGAATTCTGTTTTCTTTAAGTTTATTACCAAGTTTGCTTCTTGTAATCGATCAACATGCTCTGCCAAATGTAACATGTGAGCTTTCAATCACTTGCTAAAGGTCACTACAGCATACACATAAGCTGCAGAATTTGTTCATCTGACCATAACTCTGTTCCTGAGTCACTGAACCTGGCTTTGACGGGAATTCCTATCACTGGTGGCAATACTAATATGTCATCCCCACAGGAACTCGTCAAACTTTCCGAGTTTTTATCTGCAACGTTCTTCATTCTATGCTGTGCCCTTCAGGTGCTGTTTAGCTAACTCACCTACTCCATCTGATCTCTCCCTCACCTCACATACATAATCCAAGTGTGAGATCTCTGACTTCGGTCCTGTCAATTTATATTCAATTAATTCCAAAGGACCTCTCACTTCAAATATTAACTCAAAGGAAGTAAACTGAGTAGATTTATTTGGGGCAAATATTTTTTGTCTAATGGCAAACAATTTCATGAGACAGCTTCACTCCAATCATTCCGGTAATCCTGAAAGTACGCTGTTAATATGGTCTTCAGCGTCTGATGCTAACTTTCCAAGGTTCCCTGAAATTCAGGATGGGATGCCCTTAATTTAAACTGCTGTATGCCTAAGCTATCCATGACTTCCTTAAACAGCTAAGCGGGAAAATGAGACCTTGGTCTGACTGAATCTCTCTGCGGAGCCCACAGTGTGTAAAGAAAGCTATCAACTCCTCCACCTCCCTTTTTACCTTAACAATCCATAATAGAATTGCCTCTGGAAATCTGGTAGACACATCCATTATAGCTAGAAAATATTGGCTTCCACTTTTATTTTAGATAGGGGAGCTACACAACTCATCATAACCTACGTGAAATGTTCTTCGAATGCAGGAATTGGTAACAAAGGTGCTGGTTTTATTACTGCCTGTGACTTACCTATTATTTAGAATGTTTGATATGTGCAACAAATAATAACCACGTCCGTGTGCATTCCAGGCCACTAGAAATGCCTCTGTACCTTAACCTGATTCTTCTGTACACCTAGATGACCCCCTGCAGTTAGTTTATGTGCTACCCGTAACACTGTACGCTACCTCTAAAACAATCTGGTGCACTTCGGACCATTTCCCTTCTGCACTAACCTATCGGGGTCTCCATTTTAATTTTATCATTCTATCTTTAAGTTAATAACGTTCGACAATATATTCTGATTCCTTTTCTCTGTGTGTGCATGTGTATGTGTGTGTGAATGTGTGTATATATATCTGTTGTAAGTCCATTAGCCTTTCAGGACTAAACCCCCCTGCCTGACCCTCTGCCTGTTCAGGTTTTTCCTGCACCGTGACATCAAACAGGGGGTCAGTTCACTGAGCATCAACTCCTTTGGCTTTTTATTTCGGTTTTCCTTCCTGCTCTAACTTATGACAGTGGAATCTTGTTACTACGCAGTCTGGAAAAATCCTGGGTATTTTCTTTTAACTTCCCAATTCCCTAGTTTTCCTTTTGCCTTCTCTAACACAAGGGGTGCCATTCCCACCTTGGATCCTGTTAAATCGTTCACAAGAATAAACTATATTCCTGGAAATGACACTCTGTTACTCACTGTCACTGTTACTTCCCCAACCTTGAATTGGCATTCCATCCTGATGTTACACAAGGGAATACTTAATTTCTAACCCCATTCCACAAATTGTCACGATCCTTATTAATATGTCAGAAAGAATGAAAATACTTTCATCTCTCACTATTAGAGGCCGAGAGAAAGTGAGGGCTGCAGATGCTGGAGATGAGAATGGAAAAGTGTGGGGCAGAAGAGTTGACGTTTCAGGCATAAATCCTTCATCAGGAAAGTGGGGGATGGGGTAAGGGAGGGGGAAGGGGGCCGAGAAATAAATAGGAGAGTGGGAGTGGAGCTGGGTGTAAGATAGCTTGGAAGGCGGTAGGTAGACGCAGGTGGGGTGTGATGGTGATAGCTAGGAGAGGAGGGTGTTGTGGATAAGTGGTAGGACAACTAGAGCCCTCAAACTAGAACCATCATCAACGTTGACTTCACCAAATTCCAAATCTCCCCTCCCCCAATCTCTGCCAGATTGAACCATTCAAACTCGCACTGCCCTCTTGAACTGCCCTAACTGGCCAGCTTCCTTCCCACCTACCGAATCCACCCTACCAACTGACATATCACTATTACTCAAAACTACATCTTCTTATCGCCTTCCCAGTGACCCTCCCACCAGCCCAGCTACTACCCTCGTATTTATCTTTCAGCCCCATTGTCCCCCCACCACATTCCTGACAATAGGTTTATGCCTGATATTCGATTGTTCTGCTTTTCGGATGCTGCCAGATCTTTTGTGCTTCTCCAGCGTCACACTTCTCAACTATTACAGACTGAGTAGATCCCATATCTCACAAAATTATACTTCTTGTCCTTCTCCCCCGATCTTTCTGAGTAAACTTTATCTACAGAGGCGAATTCTTTCAGAGATCAGGTACTGCCTCCATACCCTGCCCTTGCCTAGGCTGAGCACTCTCCTGCAGCTCCTTGGCTCAACTTGGAATCTCCTTTACCAGTTTCACTAATGCCACTCGGCTTAGCCTCTTCTGCCACATCTTTCCCAAAATGTGCCTTCCTTCAATGTCCATCACAGTGTGTCCCAGCTTACTTCAATTTAAACACCTTTTCCCAGTGCCCTTCTTAAACCATTGGCACTGTCATTTTATGTTTTCCACTCCCTTATACTGAGAACAACTGAGGCATTTCAACACCTTCTGGCTTCTTTTTTCACCTGTGGTAAACTATTGTGCGCTACTTTTCGCTTTGTAATGTGTGAACTTCCCTTCTCCCAATTTCTATCCCTCATTGCATGAAAATTCTCCCAGAAGCAAATTTCATCTCATGCACCAATGCATATTTACCTGCCATTTCTGCCGTGCTTCTCGCTTCTTGAACTTTCTGTTCATGCACATGAATTCTTACCATCTCTGGAAGTGAGTCTTTAAACTTCTCGAGCAGAATAATCTCCCTTCGAGCCTCACAGGTCTTATCTATTTTTAAGTCCAGTACCCATCTATCAAAATGACTGTAGTTAATTCTTTCAAACTTAACATAAGTCTGACCTGGTTCAGTCTCTATTTTTCTGAACTTCTGTCTATATGCTTCTGGTACCAATTCGTAGCCAATCAAAATAACCAATTTGACATCTTGATAATCTCTTGACCCCTCATCTGACAGCGCTGCACATGCCTCACCAGCTGTGCCCACCAGTTTAGTCTGAACTAGCATTATCCACAAGTTCACTGGACACGTAATCTGCCGAGTCATTTTTTTCAAATGAAATAAAAAAGGTTTGGACATTTTTCTCACCGAAATATGGCAAGGCACTAACATAGTTGTATACATCCCGACGTTCTCCCTTCATCTCCATCCTGTTAATTTAACTTTCTTGTCTAATTCCCAACTTCTGAATCTCAAATTCTCTCTCTCTTTCTTTTTCCTCTCCTTCTCATTTTTCTCTCTCTGTTTCCGTCTCTTTCTTTATCTTCTAACTTCAGTTGCCATATTTGCAATTTAAGTTTTTTCTAACTCGACTGCACTTGTCTGTTTCTCTGTTACATCAAAGTGCTTGACCAACTCCATTATAATTTCAGCTTTCCTTTTGACCCTGGTTAAACCCAATTACAACCTATTTGCTAATTCTAAAAAATGTCCTGCTTCTATCTTTCTAAACTTTCTTGGCATATTTGGGAACCTCTTTAGTAATGTTAAAAGCCATTTCCCTCACTTTTAATTTAAACAACCACCAGTAAACAAAATTAAACAGATTTTCTGATCGGTTTTATTTGAAGATCTGGGTCACTAATTGGAACGTGTTGGAATTTGCTGGGACATTTTGTACCCGAAATCTGTTCAAATCTGTCCAAGTCCCATACAGCAGGGCCCAAAACTGTGAAGACATCTATGACGAGGACTTCTGTTAATTCAAACCACAAACCCAAAAAAGCTCACCTCACCTCATAATCTGTTAATACATGAGTGACAAAGAACTCCCAAATTCCACTAATAAAAGAAAAATAACAGTGTGTATGTATGCAAGTTAGCTCGCTGTGCTTGAAGGTTTGTTTTCTGACAATTCGACACTATGACTAGGTAACATCATCAGTGAGAGTCTCTGCTGAAGTGCTGGTGGCATGTCGCGCCTCTCTATTTATAGGTATTGGGTTCTTAAGATGGGTGATGTCATTTCCGGTTCTTTTGTTTACAAGAGAAGGTAGTTAGGATCTAAATTGATGCGTTTATTGATGGACTTCTGGACAGACTGCCATTCCTCTAAGAACATCCTTGCGTGTCTTAGTATGTGTGTGCATTGTACCAATCAAATTGGTGCCCTTCTTTGTCTGTATGTATGGAACATAGTGATAATGGGTCATGTCTTTTGGTGGCCAGCTGGTGTTCGTGCATCCTGGTAACATGACAACAGATCCATTTCAATGGCGGAAAAATGATTTTATATTTTAATTGATTTTAAATAATGTGTGTGTGCAGATATGTAACATTTTTCATATATACACAAAACATTCTAAATGAACAAGTGAGACACAGTTAACAAAAAGTGATGCATATCATGTATAAAATTTATAAAACATTAAAACATCATTTGATTCTCATCTAAAGTGATATGTTTCCCCTTCTCTCAACATTCCCTCCTTTTCTGGAATTCTACACTCCAATCTCTCCTTCTTATCAGGATGTGTTTTATAAATTCTTGCTTCTGGTGACCCAACTTATTTCAGTTAATCCCCTTTCTACCAGAATTCAATATATTGGCCTGTTGGGTTCTTTTCAAAGCTAGTGTCTGTCATATTATTGGAGAAAAAAATTCTGGCATCAGAGTCAGCAATTGAACACGTTACTCTGTTGTCCATGCACCATACAAAGGACCACAGCACACAGGAATTGCCAAAACATTGAGGGATCTCCATCTTATTCTTTCAATGATCTAGTTTTCTATTTTTTCACATTTCCTCATCTATGTTGTCTCGCTCTTTCTCTCTTTGTGTCTAATTAAGAAAGTTACCAATTATTCTTTGCGTCCCTTCTCTCAAAGCTCCTTCTTTCGGTTTATATCTATTGCTCTCTTCTAGATGTAATGTGATTATAATTGAGCAAAGTGACTGCAAAGACATTCAGGAGGAGCTGGCCAGAGTTAATTGGAAGGGGAGCTGAGCAGGGCAGACCATGGAGCAGCAAAAGCAGGAATTTCTGGGGATATTTCAGAGGATATCAGAAATTCTCCCAAAGGAGATGAAACATACTCATGGGAGGACAAGGCAGCCATGATAAGTCATCAAACCAAAAGAGGAAACATATAATGTGGTGAAGATGATTGGGAATCCAGAGAATTCATTGGCTCTGAAACTACATCAGGCTGGCATCACTGACACAACAGAGCTCTTAATCATGGTCATTGAGAGAAACAGAGGAAAAACATTCACTTTAAACACAGAAGATGATATTACTCAAGGAAAAAAATTCAGGTGAATTAAACAAATGAATTAACATCAGTTAATTTGTTTTGCAGAATGTGTCAAATTGAAAGCTTGATCCAGGGAAAGACCCTCAGCAAAATGAAAGTATGAAATTGGAAGTGTTACCACTTCAGATACCAGAGTAGGTCACTGAGTACATGACTGATGGGTGAATGGGTCTCGATGTGAACTAAGGGACAGACAGCAGAATTGCAATGCAGATGTTGCAGCCCAAAACTGCGTATTTGTGTAGTGCTGTAGACTACAGCAGCAGGAGAAGCAAAACAGCATTTAACCACAACCTGTAACTTTTAGCCTCGAATAATTTCCTCAGTCTGCCATTCCCATCAATACGATCTATGTTTCAGTAGTGACTGTGAGAGAACATGAGTGGGTCAGAACCACGTGAACCTAAACCTGATGCCAACCCATTAAAGCTCCCACACTTGACAAACAGATCTGATCGAAGCTCCGCAATCCTGTCACATTCTGAAATAAATGATGTTAAACAAATGACGGAGGAAAGGGGTCCACAAATATCCCCATCCTAAATAATTGAACAGTCCTGTACATCAGTGTAAACGATTAGGAAGTGGAATCTGCAACACCCTCAGCCAGAAGTGTGGAGTTGATGATTCACCTCACCCTCGCCATGATAGCCACAGAATCACAGATGCTCGTCTTCAACCAATTCAATTTGATGTTCGTAACATGAAGAAACAGGTGAACACAGTACGTACGAGAAAGGCAATGGTCCCTGACACCATTCCTGCAATAGGACTGAAGACTTATGCTGCACAACAAGCCGTGTCCCTGGGGAGCCTCTTTCATTCCAGCTCCAACTCTGACATCTCCCTGGTAATGTGGAAAATTACTCAACTATGTCCAGTTCCTAAAAGGATTTTAATTACAATCTGGCCAGTTACCTCCGCCTCAGTCCCACCTCGACAGTCAAATTGGTGGAAGTTCTTTTTGACAGAGTTATCAAGCAGCACAGAAATAACCTGCTCAGTATGATTTCCGTTAGGTCCCCATGTAGAGATGGTGCTGCTGTGGAAAGGTCACTGGTTACTAATCCAGACCAGGCTAATGCTCTGGCAGCTGATGTAAGTTAAACACAATTGACAAAATATTAGGATGCAAAATCTGGTGTCCGTAAATAGTGACCTTCAAGCCAATGTCGATTGTACACACCAATTTGCTTCACAAATGTCCTTTCAGGAAGTGCTTTCCTGTGTTTTCCTGGTCTGGCCTAAATGTGACTGCAGACACAGAGACATGTGATAAACTTTGCAATGGTCTCTGAATCCGCCAAACAAGACATTCTATTGTATCAAACTGTTCCGAGGTCTAAAGGATAAAACCAGACAGGAAACCCGGCCCCAGCCTCGGTATCGAAAAAAGGGAATGAGAAACACAGTCCTGTTGACCCTCCAGAGACCTCCTTCCGAACATCTAAGAGCTTGTGATTAACCTTGGGAAGCTATAAAATCGGAAGTGCTTTAGTCCATTTGGTCTGTCGATTTTGCTACCCAATTCAATATAATGATACCTGGCCCTTTATTTCCATATCGTTCTCCTTCTCTCCCACCATTCCTTTACTGTCTCTAAATCATTATTTATATTCAGTGTCTTGGCTTCCAGGTTCGAGCACATTCCCCAGGTTCACCAGTCGCTGAGTGCAGACATTTATTGTCATCTCATTGCAGAATGGTCTGTCTGTACATAATACTGTGAACCCTTGTTTTAGACACCACAGCCAGCGGAATTATTATCCCTGATTCCAATCCGTCTCACCCTGTCAGAGCTTTATATATCTCACTGAGATGTCCACCCATTTTCCTAAACCCCATGGAATACAGGCCCAGTCGCCCCAAACTCTGCTCCCACAACAAGCCTGTCATCACAAAGATCGGTCTGTACATCCTTCACTGCTCTCCCTCGATGTCAGGTTTGTCCTTTATTATGTACTGAGACCAAATCTGCAGAATACTGAACAGTGTTTGAGATAGGGTCTCACCAAAGCCCTCTACAGCTGCAGTAAGGCACGCTTACTCCTGGACTTAAATCCCCCTGAAATGAAGGTCAGTTGATCTTCCTAACTGTTTTATGCTCCTGCAATATTGCTTTCAGTGACTGGTGTACAGGGAGATCCAGATCCTTTGCAATGTTACAGCTCCCCACTTGGTAGGTCTATGGACACTGGGCAGCGTGTGAATGCCATTCCCAGTATTGCCTTGTGGGTTCAGACCTCACTCTGCTGCAGGAACCTCGGAAGGCCGTGCAGAAGGAAACAACAAAAAGGCCCATACGTCGCTTTTCAGATCAACATGTTTCAAACAATCCCTTTTCAAACGAAAAGCTGCAAATCTCTTGTTCCCACCAATGGGCACACTGTCACCTCAACCCACCGTGCTCTCCATCTGCCACGTCTTTGCCCATTCATTCCACTTGTCTTAGTCACCTTGAAGCTTTTTTACAACCTTCTCACCCACTCACAATCCAACATCCTTTAGTTCTCTCAGCAGGTTGGGATATATTGTATTTGATTCCGACAACCAAATGTTTAATGGGTATTGTGAACAGCTGGGACCTGAGCACCCATCTCTGTGATATCCCAGGAACCTTCCTCTGTTATTTTTTAAAAAATAATATTTATTTCCTGAATCTGGGTGTGACTGGCAGGGCCCGCATTTATTTCCTGTCTCTGGTTGCCCCTTGACAAGGTGGTGGTGAGCTGCCTTGTTGAACCGCTGCAGTCCACTGTGGATTCAGTGTTGGTAACACCATTGAATGCCAAGGGCAGTGTTTAGATTGTATTTTAGTGGTGATGTTCACGGTCTGGCATTTGTGTGACGTGAATATTACTTGCCACTTGACAGCCTGGATACTGTCCAGATCTTGTTGTATTTGAACATGGACTGCTTCTGTATCTGAGGAGCAACAACCATTGCTGAACATTGTCCAATCATTGGCAAACATCTCCAATTCTGACCTTATAATAGAGGCAAGGTCATTGATCAAGCAGCCCTGAAGATGTTTGGGCCTAGGCCACTGCCCGAGGGACTCCTACAGACTTGTCCTGGAACTGAGTTGACTGAACTTTATCAACCATGACCATCTTCCTACGTGTCAGGTATGATTCTAACCAGCGGGGAGTTTGTCCCTGATACGCATTGATTCCAGATTTGCTAAGACCCCTTGATACCACACTTGGGCGAAGGCAGCCTTGAATTAAAGGGCTGTCACTCTCACCCCACCACTGTAATTCAGCTCTGTTGTCCATGTTTGAACCACGGTAATGAGGTCAGGAGCTGCGTGGCCCTGGTGGAGCCCAAACTGGGCGACATTGACCAGGGTATTGCTGAGCAGGTGCTTCTTAAAAGCACTGACACCTTCCACCACTTTACTGATGATCGAGAGTAGACTTATGGGGTGGTAATTGGCCGGATTGGATTTGTTCTGCTTTTTATATACAGGAGATACTTGGGGTAATTTTCGACGTATTCTTGGGAAATGTTGTTGTAACGGTATTAGAACAGCTTGGTGAGGGCAGTGACAAGGTCTGGAGAACACATTTTCATTACTATTGCCAGAATGTTGACAGGGTATGTACCCTCTGGGGTATCCAGTGTCTCCAACTGAATCTGGATATCGCGTGGAGTGAATCAAGTTGGCTGATGGATGGTAACTGAATTATTGAGGACCACTGGAGGAGGGCAAAATGGATCATCCACTCAGCACTTCTGACTGAAGATTGTTGCGAATGCGTGAACGTATCTTTTGCACTGAAGTGCTGGGCTCTTCCATCATTAAGGATGGGGATACTTGTGGAACCTCCTACTCCGATGACTTGTTTAATTGTCCATAACTATTCCCAACTAGAAGTGGAAGGACTGCAGAGCTTAGATCTGAACCGTTGCTTGTGGGATCACTTAGCTCTGTCTATGACTAACTGCTTATACTGTTTGCCACGCAGGTAGTCATGGTTGGTGACTTCATCAGGCAGACATCTCATTTTCAGGTATTACCAGTGCTGCTCCTGCCCTCATGCACACTCCATTGAATCAAGGTTGATCCTCAGGCTTGATGGTAATTGTTGTGAGGGGGATATGCCAAGCAATGAGGCTGTGCAGGAGTACAATTCTGCTGCTATTGATGACCCACAACATATTATCGAAACCCAGACTTGAGCTGCTAGATCTGTTCAAAGTCTGTCCTATTTAGCACGGTGACAGTGCCACCTAAAATGGTGGAGGTTATTCTCAATATGCAAGTGTGACTTTATCTCCACAATGACTATGCAGTGGTCACTCTTACCTGATACTGTCATGGACAGATACTTCTGCAGCTGGCAAATTAGTAAGGCTGTGGTCAAATATGGCTTTCCCCTCTTGTGGGTTCCTTCACCACCTGCCACAGACCGAGTCGAGAAGTTATATCCTTTCGGACCCAACCAGCTCAATCAGTAATGCTGCTGCTCAACCACTCTTTTTGTGGACATTGACGTCCCTAACACAGAGTACATTTTGTGCCTTTGCCACCCTCAGCGCTTCCTCCAAGTGTTGTTCAGCTTGGAGGAGTACTGACTCATCAGTTGGGAGAGGCTGGTACATGGTAATCAGCGGGAGGTTTCCTTTCCCATGTGTAAACTAACGCCATGAGACTTCATGGGATATAGATTCACTGTTGAGGACTCCAAGAACAATTCCCTTCAAACTGTATCCCACGGTGCCACCACTTCTGCTTTGTCTGTCCTGCTGGTGAGAGAGGAGATATCCGGGGAAGCTGATGGGGTGTCAGCGATATAGTCATAGTCACAGATTCAGACCTTAAATACAATGTCAGGCTGTTGCTTCACAAGTCTGTTTATTTCTATTCACTGTCTCCTGCCAGCTGTCCCATTATAGAAGCATGGCCATATTTTCACCCCAATCCACGAAGATTTGATTTTGCAAACTCGGCTTGGAGCTTTTTCAAAATCTTTCTGAAAATCCACATGTTTTACATCCATTGCTTCTCTTTCATTTGTCTCCCAGTCTGTTTCTCAAACATAATTCCCATTTCATAAATCTATATTAGTGTTATCTATGACCATTATTTTCAGTCCCAATTATTTCTCCCAAACGATTTACTTACTATGTTCTATGTTCCATGTACTATTTCGTTTTCGACGACAGACTTGGTTTTCCTGGTATTGTCAGAAAGTTCTGTGAAGACAGAACTGAAGTAGTGGATTCATAGTTTTGCCATTTCCCTGTTTCCCATTCTCCATTCTCTGGTTTCAAACTGGAAAAAACCTGCACTTTGTTTTCATACTTCTCACATTGACATAATTTGACAAGCTATAACAGTTCACTCTTATAACCTTTGTGAACAATATGTTCAGAAACCCATCAATTCTTGTGTTAAGCTGCTCAAACATTGACCTTCCACATCATATACTCACAGGAGCATCGTCTCTGTGCCAACAGAAATACAGCACGATCTATATTAGTCCCACTTTCCGACAAAAGGCTCATAGCCTGGAATGTTATGGCCCTTCCAAGTGTTTGTCCAAGTACTTTTAACAGTTGAGAGGTTAACCTTGATAACGCCCCTCTCAGAAAGTACTTTCCAGACCCCAACACCCTCTGGGTGAAGAAAAAATCATCTTTAAATTCTCTCTGAACCTCAAACCCTTCACTTTAAAAGTGTGCTCCCTTGTTCTTGACCGTCTGTCTAAAAGGAACAGTAGCTGTCTGTCCACCCTGTCGATGCCCCTTGTTAACTTATCCTTCTGAATCACATCCCCCTCAGCCTCTCTATCAAAAGTAAACAACCCGAGCTTATCCAGCCTCTCTCAATAACTGATATGCTCCATCCCAGGGAACATCCTGGTGAATCTCCTCTGCAACCCCCTCCAGTACAATCACATCCTTTCTGTAATGAGGCTCCCAGAACGACATACAGTACTCCATCATGGAGTAAACAAAGCCCTGCATAGCACTTATAAACTACTCCCTGATTAATAAACGCTCCACCCGAAGTTAAATTCTTAGCTAGTCCATTACCCTGTTCAGTCACATTCAGGGATGTGTGGAGAAACACCCTCTGAGCTCCCTAATGTGCTGCCAATCGTTGTGTACACCCCATGTCTGGTTCCTCCTTCCAAAGTACATCACCTCATATTTATCAGGATCACATTCCGTCTGCCATTGATCTGCCCATCTGATCATTCCACTTGTATTTTCCTGAAAAATCAGAACTTCCTCCTCACTACCAACCACCCGGCCAATCTTTGTGTCACACACAAACTTACTTATCCCAACTCCCACTCCTCCACCCACTCCCCCTCCAGATTCACATCCAAACCATTTATGAATGCTACAAACAATAAGGGACACAGCACTGATCCCTGTGGTACACTAGGGGACACAGGTCTCCAATCACACAAACAGTCTTCTCCCACCACCCTCTGCCTCCTGACACTAAGACAATTTTCGCTGTAACTTTTCAAGTTATCCTTGATACTCTGAGATTTTACTTTATTTTTTTCAGTTTCCCATGCGGAACTTTATCAAAGGCATTGCATCAAAACTAAATAAGCGATCTCCTCAAACTAATTGTATCAACTCCATTAGTGTGACTTCACTCTGATAAAGTCATGATGATTATCCCTGATCAAGCCTTACCATTCTGATTGGAGATCAATTTTCTCCTTCTCTATTTTCTCCAATAGTTTCCCGAACAGTGATTTAATATTCGCTCGTCTACAGTTTCCTGGTCTATCTCTACCATCCTTACTGTGAAGTGCAATCATAACAGCTGTTCTCCAGTCCTCTGGCACCTCCCCTATGGTCAGATTCTAATTAAAATTTCCAGTCAGCGTCTTTCCTCCCTTGACTCCAACAGTATCCAGACCTGCAGATTGGTCCAATTTTATACCAGACAAAGCCTCAAATCGCCGCTCGTATTTTACATCATTCTCTTTTCAAGAGCTTTCCAGTCCATCTTCTCGAATTCTGTACCTGCATCCTCCTTCTCCCAAGTAAAACAGCTGTGATGTTTACATGTGACAATCTCTCAATGTTCTCCGGGTTGACACACAGATTGCCCCTTTGGTTTCTAATGGACACGAACTGTTGCTGATTATTCTGTTCTACTTGTCCGTGTAGAATATCATGGGATTCTCCCTCATCTCTCCTGCTTGCACTTCTTCATGTCCCTCGGTTATTCTCTCCCCTCTATGTTTCTAAGTTTCAGTAAAATCACCTCTCATCTTTTGAAACTCGAGATCACAGGCTGAGTTTCCACATCAGACCATCTTGCTATTTTAGGTATTAATCTGGAGAATACCTTTTGCAGTTCGTCTGTAGTATATTATATCTTAGATTGGGACTCCAGATGGTACACAATACTCTCAGTTTAATCTCAGCAACACTCTGTGCAGCTGGCGCAAGGCATCTTCTATATTTCAATTACATTCACATGAATGTAAACCTAATTTTTCGTTTCCTATTTGCTTGCGTTTAGATTACATTGCATTACAGTGTGGAAACAGGTCCTTCCGCCCTACAAGTCCACACCGACCCGCCGAAGCGCAACCCACCCATACCCTTACATTTACACCTTACCTAACACTACGGGCAATTTAGAATGGCCAATTCACCTGACCTGCACATCTTTGAACTGTGGGAGGAAAACGGAACACCCAGAGGAAACCCACGCAGACACGGGGAGAATGTGCAAACTCCACACAGTCAGTCACCTGAGGCGGGAGTTGAAACCGTGCCTCTGGCGCTGTGAGGTAGCAGTGCTAACCACTGTGCCACTCTGCCGTCCAATTCTTCCCAATTCCTTTCACTTTAACTTTTCTTATGATGTTAGTGGGAGAGTTCTTAAAAAAGATCCTCTTGAATATCCAACTATACGTTATCCATTAGCTCCTCATTGCCTCCGTCCACAAGAATCATCTTCAAACCATTCCAAAATATGTTTGCCACTTATGGTTTTCGTTTCATCGATGCATTTTCATTCTCCCTAGTTTTCCCAATACCTTCTATATATCCAGTAACACGTTCTTTATAATCGAGCCCAACAGACATACGACAGCTGATGACAAGTTACTGATCTGTAGTTCACCACTCTCCATCTTCATCCTTTATTAAACTTTTGGATAATATTTGTAACCTTTGACTTATGCAGATTGGCTAAATATCTTTCGGGAATGTATTGGAAAACAACGTGATAATCTGTGATGCAATCAATATGCCTATTGCTGCTTCCTCTGAAATTCTTGTGTGAAGTACATCTGATCTGCCAGATTTATAAATACTCAATCCAGCTTTCTTATAAAACATGACCTCAACACTTATAAGAATGATCTTAGACTTTACTTACACAAGCCCTATGGTCACTTGGTATTTCTGGGAGAATTTCTGGATATTCTGCCTTGAAGATAGACACAAAAAAACTGTTTCTTTTCCCTGCGATTTCTCTGTTGTCTTCAATAAATTATTCTGTCTGCACACCCACTATTCCATATTTGACATTGTATTTATTTTTGTTTCATACACTGATGTACTTTTTTTTAGCAGTCTTTATGTTTATCTTTTGTTTGTATGCTTTTTCCGCTTTTTGATTTTATTTTCTTGGTCATCCGTTGCTGGGTCCTATATTTCTCCCAATCCACTGGCTTACTACGGTACTTGGTATTTTTCTAAGCTAATTCCTGTGATCTAATAGATACTTGAAGGTGAGGCTGAAAGGGTTAGGTCGGAGAGGCGGGTGGACCAGATTGATCGGAAGGAAGATGAACACAAAGGAACGTTCAAAAGGGGGGAGGATGCTGAGTTGGAAGATTGGACTGGGATAAGGTGGAGTTAGGGTAAATGGGGATGCTGGTGAAACCTACATTAATCCCCTGTGGTTGGAGGGTCCCAAGGTAGAATAGGAACCTTTCTTCATCCATGCCTCCATGGAGGCCCAGGAATCTCACGTCCTTGGCAGAGAGGAAAGGGGAGTTAAAGTGTTCAGCCACAAGGCGGTGGAGTTGGTCAACGTGCCTGTTCCAGATATGTTCTCTGAAATGATCCACCTGCCTTACCAATGTAGAGAAGACCGCACTGCCTTTAATGTATGTAGTAGATGAGGCGTTCTGTCTCCCTTCATCACCTATCACTTTCAATCCCACTTTCATCTACCTATCGCATTCCGAGCTACCTCCCTCTTGCCACACCGCCTTCTCATTTATCTCTCAGCCCCCTTCATCATAAGCCTCATTTCTGATGAAGGGCTTATGCCCAAAACGTCAATTCTCCTGCTCGTAGTACGCTGTCTGATTGTGCTTTTCCAGGACCACACTCTTCGACTCTGATCTTCCAGCACCACACTCTTCGACTCTGATCTCCAGCATCTGCAGTCCCCAATTTCTCCTCACACCTTCAGGGCTTGCATGATTCAGATTTATGACAGTTACTTCAAATAAAACAAAAACTACCGTGTACTCAAACAGCATAAATGAAAAAAAATGCGTTGTGGTCACTGTTCCCAAAAGGTCCTTTACAGCAAAGTTTTCAATTAGTTCTTTTGATCATTCAACATCAATTTCGAAATAACCTGATCTCTAGCTCAGTGCTCGACAAAATGTTAATGCCACCATCTAACACATGCTCATGAAATCCATTTTTCCCAGCATTAGCATTCAGTTGGGTTAACACAGTTTAGATATAATGTAAAGAGTACGTTATTACTGCAGTAGCCACAAATGTGTATATCTCATTTCCTCTTTTATAACATGTCCAGCATTTGTATTTCAGCTTTCACTTTGATACATAATTCCCATCAATGTTTGCTCCTCCTTGCTGTTTTTGCACTCCACATTACCAGATTCTGGGGAATCTGAGCAATGTGGGATTTGGGGAGATTAATGGTAGAGATCATCTCGCCACATCATTTATGATCTTCTTAAGCATCATTGTGACATTTTCTCCAGATCTCCCGTTATGCTAGTGGATTAGAGAAGGACAATGATCGTTCATAACTGCTCTGTATTTCCCCCAGAGAGCTGAGACAGCTCTAACCTGGGTGGGAACCTTACAGCAGGCTGGTAAAGTGTTGCTGCTGCTGTACAGGGTCTTAGTGAGATCACATCTGGAGTAGTGTGTACAGATTTAGTCTCTTCAATGAAGAAAGGATGTTGTTATATTGGAAGCAGCTCAGAGATGGTTCCCTCAGCTGATTCCTGCAATGAAGGTGCTAGCTTATAACGAAAGGATGATCAGGTTGATCCAATAGCCATTGGAGTTTACAAAAATAAAGGCTGATCTTATTTCAACATAGATCACAGGAAGGAGTCAACAACTGAAAAGAATTACACAGATAGTGGGGAAATCCATTCCGTTCTCCAGCCTGTTACACAGGAACAACAGGAGGATATTCAGGCCTTCGAGCCTGTTACACCAGAATAGGACGACACTGTTCAGCCCCTCGAGCCTGATGTATATTTACAGGAGGAGGCCAATCAGCCCCTCGAATCTATAACACTGGACCCAGAGTACGTCATGCTGCACCAGTATCCTGTGACACAGCAACAGGATCAGTCCATTCAGCCTCCTCAAGTCCGTAACATAGGAACTGGAAGTGGTCACACCGTGACTGGAGATTGTTACACTGGGATAACAGGAGGCCATTTAGACCCACCGAGTCTGTTGCAAGGGAAATGTGTTAGGATAAAAACTATCTGAGACTTTTTTCGTGAGAAAGGAGGAGGTAATTCAGACACGTGTCTGTTGTATGGGAACAAGAGAAGACCAATCGCTCTCTTCGTTCCATCTCTGGGATACATGAGGAGACCGGTCAGTATCTCCACCGATTATGGAGAAATATGAGAAGACCCATCAGACCCTCAAAATGTTACACAGTAACGGGAAGATTCCATAATCCCCCACCCCTCTAACGCATCAACAGGAGGTGGTCATTCTGGCCTTGGAGATGACAACATGGGAACACCAGAAACACTTCATCCCATCGATTTTGTACACCAGCAGGATGATGAGTACAGTTAGCCACACATACCGCTTATGCAGCAATTGGAGCACATCTCTTAAAACCCTTTTGCCCATCAAACAGGAATTCAAAGAAAACGTCAAGGTTTTAGAAAGGGAAGAACTTATAATAACTGAATACATTAGGGAGTAAAATGTAACAATAAAGTATTGTAATTTAAGGCAAATTATTAGAATCCATTGTTGTGGACATTTGCAAACTTAAACCACAATCCATCGGACTGAACATGGTTTTACAAAAGATAAATCATGATTGAAGTATTTTCTTGAGTTATTTAAAGATGTGACAAACAAGGTGGATAGTGGGAATCCTGGAGATGGAATATATCTGGTCTTCGTGAAGGATTCAGATATGTCGCTTCTCCAAAGAGTGAGTGGTAAGATCAGACAGTATCGGTTTAGGAGTAATTTATTAGCTTGGATTGAGGCTTGGTTAACCAACAAAATGGAGTCAGATGAATTAACTGTGTCATTTTCTATTGGAAAATGCAATTTGTTGGATGCCATAGATTTCAGTTCTCATGCTTCAACCATTTGTGATCGACATTATTACTCTGTTGACGGGATAGAAAATACTATAGGGACGAGAAAGTGAGGACTGGAGATGCTGGAGACCAGAGCTGAAAATGTGTTGCTGGAAAAGCGCAGCAGGTCAGGCAGCATCCAAGGAACAGGAGGGCTGATGCCCGAAACGTCGATTCACCTGTTCCTTTGATGCTGCCTGACATGCAGCGCTTTTCCAGCAACACATTTTCAGCTCTAGAAAATACTATAGCCACATTTTCAGATGACACTAACATTGGTGGGAAATTACCTCGGAATGATTATGCAAGAGATTTAAAAACTATATGGAGAGGTTGGGTGAATGGGCCAACATTTGCCAATGAAAATTAAAGTGGATAAATATGGGGTTATTCAAGTTGGCCAGCCTAATATAAAGGCAAATTATTATCTAAATGGAGAGAAACTTAAAAGTGCTGAGGTGCAGAGGGATCTGGGTGTCTGTTTGCATATCACAGAAAACTTGCCTGTGGGTACTTGAAGTAATGAGGAATACAAGCATAACTTCAGCGTTTATTTGTAAAAGGATAGAGTAGGAAGGTAGGGAGTGTTGCTGTAGCTATGCAAGGCGTTAGTGAGGCTGCAACTGGAGTACAGTTTGGGTGTCCTGCAGAATGAGGTATTTCCATTGGAGGCAATTCAGAAGAGCTTCATTAGAATGCTTCCATATTTGAAGTGTTTGTCTTATGAAGAGAAATTGAGCAGTTTAGGCCTATACTCTCGAGTTTATAAGAATAAAAGGAGAGCTCATTGAGGTCTGTAAAATGCTAAACGTAATTGAATGTGTAGCTGTGGAGTGGATATGTTTTCATGTGGCGCAATCTACAATAAGTGAATACAGTTTGAGGATCGAGAGATAGCAGGGATGTGGAACAGAGGCCGGGATGACATCAGCCATGATTGTATTCCATGGCGGAGCAGGTTCGAAGGGTTGGATTCCTGACTGATGCTCCTTGTTCATATTCAGCAAATCAACTGTGTTACACAGTAATGGAGGATTATGTATCAAACAGGAAGCAGGCTAAATCAGTCTAAATCAGTTTGACAGAACGTCACCAGTGGAGTCACACATTGTCCAATGCTGGGTGCTCACTATTTACAATCTACATCAATGATCAGGAGGAGGGAACAGATATAGAGATACTGAGTTTGGTCATGTTGCTGTGATAAGCAAGAGATTAAATTATCAAGAGAGGGTAGAGGGTCTACAGATAGATAGAGAGAGGTAAAGACAATGGATAATAATTTGGCAGCTGCAATATAAGCATGACATACTCTATCATTTCATTTACAGGAATGATGGAAGGCAGTACGTTACTGAAATGGATTAATGATACTGTGTACTGGGGGGTTCACTCAGAAACCGTTCAGACATGGGAGGTTTTGTTCCATCCCTGATCATCTGCTCCTTGATGCTCCAAGTGACCCCATTGCTCTCCGTACACATGGAATGTTTTGAAGTGTTTGGTTGGTGATGGGGAATGCTGTTATCAAACGTGTATCAAGGGGATGACCTTTATCCAAGATACATTCATTCCTTTCTACATGGGGATCTGAAGACGGTGGAATGGCTGCCTGCTTGTGAATGAAGAGGCTGTGGTTGCTGTCTGGACAGGGGTATTCACCAACATGATGTACTGTGATGGGCACGCTGCAAGATTAATACAGAGTGTGCTCCTTCAGTTCCTCTACCTCTCCCCATTGACATGGCTACTCCACAGATGCCATGTACACCATCGGGAATCCCACTATACTGGATACACCCGGCAGCTCCCTGCTGAGGGTGAAACAATGTATTTACCTCATCCACCATATATATCCTCCATCACTGAATGGTTACATTGATGGCAACATACTGGGAGATGATGGATATGTCACCCACTCCTGTCTGAAAAGTTCCAGAACATAGAAGCTGAATGAAACTGTGACCTGAACAGCCACTGGCAGCACCATCCTCCCCCTGGTGTGAAGCTGTAGGATGTGTTAAAGAAGGTGACACCGCTCTGTGACCAGCTCCTTGTTCAATCAGTGTCCCCTCACTCTCTAATCCTTGGTTACGTGGAGCTTGCGAAGCTGTTCCTGGAAAATCCGGGGTGAACACAGCAGATCCCTTTCCCCACACACACTCACTCCGTGGTTTCAGAGCTTCCCCTCTCTGCAGCCTCTACTCCATTTGTTGTCCATGTTGCAAATCCAGATGTTGTAACTACAGTCCCCATGCTCCATCCAGAGTTGGGTTACTAATCCTCAGGTCTCCCTGAATGTCTGAGGCAGCTCAGAGCACAACCTCCAGCAAACCATCCCCAGCTGCTGCACTAACTTTTTAATAACAGGAGTCAGTTAGAAGCCCCTCGTCTATGTGTTGTGGACCAGACCAGATTCCTGCAAAATATGTTAAGAAGGCCGCTTAGACCCAAACCTTTTGTTATTTTGAATATTGATGTGAAGTGTGCTTTGCAGATTTGTTGTGACTGGTCAAACCACTCGACGTTAAGCAAAATATAATCTGTTAAAATGCTTTAGTTAAAATACAATAAAAGAAAAGAACATTTTGGGATAGCTTATATGTTGGAACACTTACACAAACAATAGATAAAGTACCTTCTTGGTTTACATCGATTGACACAAAGATATATTCAAATACAGATCCTTACAGCAGTTTTCTGATCCAGGAGAAATCAACATCAACAGAGATCTCAGAGAGAAAAGCATCTAGGGATCATGTATTAACACTTCCAACCATTCTGGGACCCGAACAGCTTCTGAATGCTGCAGCTAAAAACAAAACGAGGAAACCTGGTCTGGGAGAGCTGGCCACTGCCCTTCCATTGTTACCACCGTTTTAATAAAACCTAAAGGCTTTCTCAGTTATTTACTTGAACTGTTTTAAGACAGCAATTCTTCACCTCTGCCTTTAAAACCTCTCATCAAAAAAAAACCCATGAGGATACTATCAATGTAACCTTTTTACAGTGATAGTATCCTCCCGACTCCATCGGTAATAAAATAATCCATCAATATACAAAGGTGGATTCATTTTAGACCTCCTAATCTTCCTCTATTAGTAGACTGGAATGAATATATATTACATTGACTCTGAGCATACAAATGTTCACAGGTAGTTTCGATTTCAGTTATTTTACTCCTGTCACAGAATGCCTTTTATCTTTCTTCGTCCAAGTCTCCACAACGTGTCAAAACTTACTTTTTCTCGCCCTGTCAACTTTCAAATTAAATGGCAGCAATAATAAACTCAATAAAGTTTTCTCCCTAAACTTCTCCACAAACTTTAAGGGGTCACGATCAGTGATAAAGATTTGTCTCATGTACATTATTCGTAATTTAAATGCTGAAATGTTGTAAAGCCAACACCAAGCTCAAGGCCTCCTTCCCCATTGGGGAATAAATCTGTTGATGTTTCCACTGGACACTCTGACCACACGTTACGTAACGGAGCACTTCTCATCTCTCCAATAGTCCCTCTGAATGACATAGCTCCTCATGTCTCAGCATAAAAGAACTACATGGTTCTGGGCCTCTTAATGCTGTAACCTCTTTACCTTATACGCCTGGCCTATACCAGTAAACCTTACTCTCACGGGTATATGTTTTAAGAAGATCTCACACATTCTTCTCAATCCCTCACAGAAACCAAACTTTGATTTCTGAACTCAATCATCATCATCAGCCATTTCAGCTTCTAAGCTTGCCATTGTTACTCTCTGCTCTTCCACATGAGTTCTCCCGACTGCAGGAAGTGAATTGTTGAACTTCTCCAAAATTAGAGTCTCTCTCAGAGTGTCATAGGTTTGCTCTGTTTTTAATACCCTTCCCCATCTTTCAAAATTACTTTGTTTGATTCTTTCAATCACAACGTGCGTTTAACCAGGCATGCTATTTTAGATTCCTGAAACACTGTCTGTCGGTTTTTTTTGCACAAGCTCATATGCACTTCAGATGGCTTTCTTCACCTCCTCCGATTGGGATACAAATACCTATCAGCTTTGTTTGGATAAACTAAATCCACATGCTCTCTGGCCACTGCACTTGTTTAGCCACTTTCTGAAATGAAATTAAAAAGGCTCCCCCATCATTCTCATCAAATTTAGATAATGACTGGATGTATTTAAACAGATCCTGATCAGGCCTTTGGCTACCATCGGGTTGCTCTACCTCACTATCCTTTAATGAAAATCCATACAAAATGAAGACGAATTTAGAATAACTTAACTATTGGAAAACTTAACCGAATACTGGATACAGTACGTTCTACAAATCAACTGTTCAATCTACTAACATCACCTAAACACACCCCATAGCAAAAAGGAACATTCAGACATGTATTCTTGCATAAAGTTCTCCAATCCAGGAGGAAAGACCATCAAGTGAGGCTTTAGAGAGAGTAGCAGCTAGGGATAATTTACTAAAACTTCCAACCCCTCTGGGACCCCAAGCACCCGGTGATTGTTACAGCTACAAGAAAAAACAAATTAGATAGCCTGGTCTGTGCGAGCTGGCCATTGTTACTACTATTTATTACAAACCCTAAACGCCCCGTAAGTTATTTACTTGAGCCGTTTTCAGTTGGCAGTTGGATCTTTAGGATCTCTTACTAAAAAAAATGAGAAACTAACGTTTTATTTAAAAAGTAACAGCATTGTCATGCAATTTAGATGCCTGGTCCTTCACTCAGTGGGCTTCCTCGTCTTACTTATCGCAAGGTCACCTGAGAGGGACAGCCACAGGTACAGACCAAGTTACAAGAATGTGTCTTATAACTTCTGAAACACGCCTGTCCATGGACCATCACATGGGACATACCGGGAAGTGAACAACAGCTTGAAAAAACACCATTTCATTATTTCTGAGCTACACAATGCCAGCACTCGATACACTAGGGAGACAAAACCAAAGGCCAGGGAAAGATACAGATGAAAAGAGAGATTCACATTAAAGACGGAAACACACAGCTAATTAACTGAAAATATGTTGTGGAAATATGTGGAAAAAGGCAGGGCAGTGGGACTAACTGAGGAAGTGAGATATTCCTGAGTAAAATGACAAGAATGAGAACATTGAATGAAGGCATTGTCAGATCAGCTGAAATGGTTTGTTACATCAAATTCTGAATCTGCTTCACCGAACACCACAAACAAACATAAACTGGGACAAGATGACAGCCCAGCATGGAGAGCTGTGCAGACCATGCTAGTGTGTTGCTCAGTAAACTACACTATCTGCCCAGCATGAGAATATTGCAAACTTTACTATCATATGCTAACTATCCTCGCATCAGATTACTGCCTACAATGGGAAGGTTTGGTGTGTGTGTGTGTGTGTGTGTGTGTGTGTGCGCGTGCGCGTGCGCGTGTGTGCGTGTGCGTGTGGGGTTGAATGCGAAACTCGTTATTTGAGAAGGAACACACATGGAGGAAACTATTTTAAATACGAACAACTGGCAGGCTTTTTATTAATCAACAGAGAGAACGAGGGAAGTTTCATGGACAGATGATATAAAGTGTTTGAGAAAGTTAAAATAAAGGTATTGCCAGACACAATAGCAATATACATCGGGGTGCACATGAATGACAGATGGATGGGAATTTGGTGTGAGGTCGAATCAGATTTGCTTCGGCAGGTTTGAAGCCGGGAGCGTCAGCAGCAGATTTTTGGCTTCATTAAGATTATTGACTTCATAGCTCAAGGTTGAACAACGGATGGAATTAGCCAGTGAGAATATTCTGGAATGGTGAGCATTTCAAGTTAGAAATGTTCAGGGTATGGTGTCAAGAATCAGCTCATATTCAAAGGGATCTCCCACAGTTGTGACTTGTCTGCTTCAGCTGCAGATATTGGCCAAGGATGGGATGGGAACAGTGGAAGGAAGTGGAGTTTGTAACCAGAGCAGTAGACGGTGACCTCTATGCTCTTAACAGCAAAGGCAATGTTACAATGCATTGTGGTTCTCCCCTGAAACTGAATAGATCAACATAGAGACCGGTGAGTAACACTGCCAGAGCAGAGAGGGAGGCAGTAATTGAACACCTTCATTAATGTAGTTAGTAGTGGTCTGTAGAATGAATGTGTGGATTGAGAGATTCAACAGGAACAATAATAGTGACAAGATGTGTAGACTATATGAAATAACAATAATACAGTCATAACTGGTTTATAGAAAACAAAATCTGGACAGTGACACTTACCAGGAACACCAACGATAGCCAGGAAGGGATAATAAAAATATTGAATAATGAGAAGAGCGTAATGGATCTGCGATGATAATGACCACCAATCAAATGCAGAAAGATAGCAAACATAATCGGCTAAGCTCCTGTATATTGTTGGAATATTCCTGTCTAATGTTCTCACATTCTGATCCATTGTTGGAACATTCCAGTCTAATGTTCTCAGATTCTGATCTCTCCTCCCCCTCTCTCTGGATCCACTGTTCCCTGTCAGTGCTGTCGGTGATGCTCCCGCTCATGTTATGGAATAATACATTGAACGGAGTCCATTTATCATTAAAAGATGGAAACCCTCCACTAGGATAATTAGAATCCATGGAGATTGGCATTAATCGCAGTCACTGAACAAATAGGCTCAGTTAACCTGTTCAACACATCACTTTTCATTTGCTGGTTTTGGATGGAATGGATGAGGGTTGCTGAGGAATGGATCATAAATCTTTAAATCTTTTAAATCTTTTTATTAAATTGTATATGAGAAGATTAACAGGACACTGCAGGGGTCTATATATGTTCCAGTCTGTTTATGAAAGGAAGCAGTTATAAAATAACAGATCGGCTACATAAAAAAAATCGGGTGGGCAAGTTTCTCGATACTTGAGTATTTCAAGTTAGAAATGGTCAGGGCATGGTGTCAAGAATCAGCTCATAGTCAAAGGGATCTCTCACAGTTGTGACTTGTCTGCCTCAGCTGCAGATATTGGCCAAGGATGGGATGGAAAGTTACCAAATTACGGTACTTAATGACCAGTGTGCGGCCACTCCTGGTTTTGATGCCCTGTTATCAAATCCTTTCATAACCTTGAGACAGAGCATTGAGACTGCTGCTCAGGAACAGGCCGAAGCAATTCTGTCCCTATGGGACGCTTACAGAGGGATACGAGAAGGCCATTCAGTCCGTATTAGCCTGTTGCTACTTAAAAAGGTGGAAAGCTGGAATATTGACACATTTTGCCGAAAGAATCATTCAAAACAAAGAGATGTTTCGCTGCAGCTGTATGAAGTGTTACTGAGAGGGCACCTGGAGTAAATAGTGTTGTTTGTGTTTCTGTAACTGGGAAGGGATGGACCTCCATTAGATACAGTTTAACGGCTGATCATAATCCACGGGCTGTTGTCTCATTTAATGTCTCGGATCTGTGACACAGGGACAGGAGGAGGCCATGAAGCCTCTTGAGTCTATTTCAGAGGGACAAGAGGAGGTCATTCAGTCTCTCGAGCCTGTTACAGAGAGGCAGGAAGTGTTTATTTAACATTCAAGTCTGTTACACATAAATATTAGTTTTAAACTATGTGTGGAATAGGAAAGACCTGATGTAAACATTAAAGTTCTAACTTTGAATAAGGCCAATTTTAAAAGTGTTAGGCGAGCCCTGTGAAAGGTTGATTGGAATACCCTATTCACAGGTAAAGGGATGGTTGGAAATCGCAAGGCCATCAAAACGTGGTTTCAGAGAGTCCAGAGACAAAGTGTTCCAATTAGTGAGATGGGCAGGTCTGGTGGGTGCAGGGAGTGCTGGATGGCTAGATATATTGATGCTCTGGTCAAGGTTATGAAGGAGGCATTTGTCCGGTAAACAGAGCTGAGATTAAGTGAATCCCGAGAGGAGTATAAGGGCAATAAGTATATAGTCAATGGGGAAATTGGGCCAGAAAAATGTGGACATGAGATGGTTTTAGAAATAGGGTTAACGAGGCTTTGAAGCAACTCTACACATCCTTTAATTGCAAAATATTAACTAGGGAGAGAATAGGGCACCTTAAAGATCAGTAAGGATACGTATGTGTGGAACCATAGGAGGTGGAAGGGATATTAAACAAGTATGTTTCCTAGTATTTAATGTAGAAGAGGTTACAAGAGCGAGAGAATGAAGAAACACATAGTGATATCTTGAAAAGTATCTATATTACAAGGAGATGTTGGACATTTTAAAACATATAAAGGTGAACTAATCAGTTGTCTCCCAGAATATTGTGGGAAGCTAGGAAAGAAATTGCTCAGCCTTTTGCTGATATATCTGTAACATTGAGTTCCACAGGTGATGTGTCAAATGACTGGAGGGTTGTTAACATAGTGTCATTGTTTCAGAAATTAAGGAAAGCCCAGGTAACTATAGATTGGTGAGCTTGACGTCAATGGTGACTAAATTGTTGGAGGGGATTTTGAGGGAAACGATATATATGCATTTGGAAAGACACGGACAGAAGAGGGCTTTGTACATTGGAGATCACGTCTCATTGACTCACTGGAATTTTTTGAGGAAGTGAAGATGGTGATTGATGAAGGCAGGACAGTGGATGTTGTTTTCATGGAATTCAGTAAGAAAACCAAAATGTTCTACAAGGTTAGCAAGGTTAGGCTGCCTAGGATCCAGGGAGAACTCGCCATTTAGGTCCAAACTTTACTTGAATATCGGAGACAGGGTGTGACAGTTGGCATTTGTTCATTAAACTTGGAGATCTGTGACCAGTGGCGCTAGTCGCAAAGATCAATAGTGGGTCCACTGCCTTTTGTCACTGATACAAATCATTTGAATTTGAGTATATGAAGTATGGTTCGTAAGTTTGTAGATAATACCAAATTTGGTGGTGTCGTCGACAGTGAAGAATGATCTCTCAGAATACAATGGGAACTTAGTTAGGTGAGCTGAGGAGTGGCAGATGGAGTTTATTTCAGATAAATGTAAGGTGTTGCATTTTGGCAAGAAAAATCAGGGCCAGACATTTAGGTAGGATCCTGTCGAAAATTGCCAATCAAGGAGAACTCCATAGAAATTATAGAATCCCTACAGTTCGGAAACAGGACCTTCAGCCCATCAAGGCCACACCGTCCCTCTAAACAGTATCCCACTGGACAAACCCCTACCCTATCCCTCTCAGCCTGCATTTCCCATGGCTAATGCACCTTGCCCTCACATCCAGGGGTACTATGCACAATTCTGTATATCGTTATGCTGTCGGAGGGAAACATAGCATCCGGAGGAAACTCACACAGACACGGAGAGAATGTGCAAGCTCCACACAGCCAGTCATTCAAGGATGGAATTAAACCCCGATCGCTGCTCTGTGAGGCACCTTGTGGTGCAGGTTCTCTGTTCCTTAAAATTGCCGTCACAGGTCGGCAGCGCAGTGAAGAAGGCACTCGGTGTTCTTCCCTTTGTTGATGCGTGCTTTGAGTCTCTGCGTTTGCATGACATGTTGCATCTGTACAGGACATTGGTTTGGCCACTTTTGTAATATTGCCTTTAATTCTGGTCAACCTGCTGTCGGAAAGATGTTGTCAAACTTGAAAGGTTGCAGAAGAGATTTAAAAGAACGTTGCAGGTGTTGGAGGGTTGGAGTTACAGGGAGTGTTTGAATAGGCTGGCAGTATGTTCAAGTGTTGAGACTGAGGGTGGACCTTAAAGAAGTTTATAAGATCAGGAGGGGCATAGAAAAAGTAAACAGTCAATGTATGTTCCCAGGATAGACAATTCCAAATATAGAATATAAAGGCTTAAGGTGAGAGGAGGAAGATTCAAAAAGGGACGTGAGGGACAACATTTTCACACAGAGTCTGCTGCGTGTATGAATTGAACAGCCAAAAGAGGTGGTGGAGGCAGGTACAGTTACACCTTCTAAAAGGCATTTGGATGGATACATGCATGGGAAGTGTTTAGAGAGAGATGGGCCAAGTGCTGGCAAGGGAGACGAGATTTCTTTAGGATATTTGGTTGGTATAGATGACCAGACCGAAGGATCTTTTTCCATGCTATACATCTCTGAGATTCTACTGACTCTTGAGTGTTTAACACGGGAACAGGAGGAGGCTATTCAGCTACTGAATTCTGTCAGTCAGCTGGTTTGCTCAATTACTGATAGTAAAATACAAAAATAAATCATTCAGATTTTGACGGTGTTTTACAGAAACAGGAGAAAGGCTTTTAGTCAAGAAAAGCTGTAATGAATGTGAAGAGGCCATTCAGTCCCTCACCTTCATTCCACGGGAGCAGCAGGTGAGCACAGAGCTATTGGAGCCTGTTACTCAGGAGCAGGAGGAGGATATCTATTATCACAAAACTTCGATTAGGAGGCAGTCACTCAACTACTCGTGACTGGGACACAGGAACAGGAGGGAGTCACTCAGCTGCTCGAGACTGGGACACAAGATCAGGAGGGAGTCACTCAACTGCTCGAGACTGGGACACAAGATCAGGAGGGAGTCATTCAACTGCTTGAGACTGGGACACAGGAACAGGAGGCAGTCACTCAACTGCTTGAGACTGGGACACAGGAACAGGAGGCAGTCACTCAACTGCTCGAGACTGGGACACAAGATCAGGAGGGAGTTACTCAAATGCTCGAGACTGGGACACAAGATCAGGAGGGAGTCATTCAACTGCTCGAGACTGGGACACAAGATCAGGAGGGAGTCATTGAACTGCTTGAGACTGGGACACAGGAACAGGAGGCAGTCACTCAACTGCTCGAGACTGGGACACAAGATCAGGAGGGAGTTACTCAACTGCTCGAGACTGGGACACAAGATCAGGAGGGAGTCATTCAACTGCACGAGACTGGGACAGAGGAACAGGAGGCGGTCATTCAACTGCTCGAAACTGGGACACAGGGAAGTCTGGAGGCTCGTGAGGCCCGAAGATCCAGTTACGCAGGAACAGGAGGAGGGGACTAAGTCCCCACCAGTATGGGACACTGGGAAAGAAGGGGAGTTTGCTTGGAACAAACGCAAATAGATGAATAAGTTGCATTCGTGGTCCACACAATCCTGCCTCAACATTCAAAAAGACCACAGCTGATCTGATGGTGATTCCCTCATTCCATTTCACGGAGACTGTCCTCTCTGCAGCCTCTGCTCCCTTTGTTGGTCATGTTGCAGACTCAGATGCTGCAACAACAGTCACCATGTCTCATCCAGATGTTCGGATCTAAGCGGATGAGTCAGTATTTGAAGGGTCCAATAACAAGAATGAAAACACAAAATAAAGGTATAGCCAGATGTTTAGTTCGCTCACATTCGCAATCAAACTCACATAACCAGCCCGTCCATTATACTTTCAGGATGGAGCACTGTGTTGATATGGCGAGCGTACTGCAGAATACAACCCAGCAATGTCCAGAATGGAACTCTGTGCAGCCCACACCAATGCTTGATCTATAATCCTGGGCTAAATGTCCAGCGTGGGGAGCTGTGCAGACCGCACTGGTTCGTTCATATGTAAACCCAGGCTGTTGTATTGTTCGGTAAGACTGTGTTAGATCACTGTCCAGTGTGGGGAAACTTGCAGCCAATGTTGGAAGTGACAGGATATGCAGCTCCCATCCATTTCCAGCTCCATAACTCCACTGTACCTTGACAAGGCATGCCATGGATGTGAAAATCACTGCGATATAGAGATTTAAATGGAAACAGTTTAAATACCAATAGTTCTGATTAAGGCGAGTATCATACCAGTATTTAAAGTTGAAATACCTGCAATAATATCCAAAGAGGTTTCGTGAATGGTGCAAAGTACTTAGAGGGGGATGGTAATGTTATAGTGGTCGCACTATAATCAACAATGTGAATTAGAGGAACAAATATGCAGGGGGACTGAGGAGACTTGCAGGAACAGTAGGTTTGTTATAATAGGTGATTTCAATTTTCCTAACATAGACTCGGGTTTCCAGATGGTAAGAACTTCGATGGAACGTAATTTGTTAAGTGTGTTCAGCGAAGTTTCCACAATCAATATATCGAGTATCGTACTCGGGAAGGGACAAACTTGACGTACTGTTGGGAAATAGGGCAGGATAGGTGAAGGAGATAAAGTGGGGGAGCATTTTGGTATGAGTGTTTAGAGTTGTATTAATTTTAAAATAGTTATGGTCGGACCAAAATTGCTCCACAGATTCAAGTTCTAAATTGGGGCAAGGCATATGTTGTTGGAGTTAGACAGGGGATTGGAGGGGATGATTGGAGTTGTTTGATTCCAGGTAAAAGGATCCCGGGCAAGTGGGAGGGCTTTAAAAGTGAGATAGCTCCAGTTCATGGTTTCCATTTTCCTGTGAAGGTGAAGGTTATGTGAGACTGGAAGAGAGAACTCTGGATGGCAAGAGATATTGAGGCTTTGACCAGAAAAAAGGAGGCGTGGACATGTTCAGGCAGCTCATACCAAGGGAATCCCTGGAGGTACATACAGGGGATAGAGGAGTTTACTGAAGAAGGATATCAGCAAGGCCATAAGGGGGTATGAGGTAGTCTTGGCTGAGAAGATTCGAGTGAATCCAAATTCAGTATAGTAAAGATAAAGAGCAACTAGAGAGAGAATAGGATGCTTTAAAATCCAAAACCGGCATGCATGTGTAAAACCTCAAGAGATGGGTGAAGTCCTCAATTTCCCCTCTGTGTTTATCATGAAGAAAGACATGAAGACCTGTGACCTTTGGGACGTTAGTTGTCATATCTTGGTACTGTCCATATCACAGTAGAGTTGCTGTTGGACATATTAGAACACACAAAGTCAGACACATCTCTTGGTCCTGACCAGATACATCTGAGAGCACTATAAGAGGCGAAAGAAAAAGGTTAGGGACCAAGATCCTGGAAGACTGGGCGGGAGCAAATGTTGTGCCCTTATTCAAGAAGGACTGCAAGAAAAAGCCTAGGAAATAGAGACCAGTAAGCTTCACACCTGTTTTCGGTAAACCACTTGAGAAGGTTCTGAGAGATAAGATGTGCATGCATGTGGAAAGACAGAGTTTGACTTGGAGCAATCAGCATGGCTTTGTGCCTGGCGGATCATGCCTTACTAATTTTGTTAGAGATTTTTGAGGAAGTGACCAGAAAGGCCGATGAGAGCAGGGATGAATGCATATTCCATATGGATTTCAGTAAGGCCTTTGATAAGGTTCCACATAGTAGACCGCTCTAGAAGGTTAAATCGCATGGAATCCAAGGTGAACTGACAAATTAGACTGAGCTGCCAGTGGAAGTGGTTGAAGTGGGCACACTAACAACATTGAAAAGGCATTTGGACAAATACACAGATAGGAAAGGATTAGATGCATACAGACCAAAGGCAGAGAAATGGCAGATTGGTAGATAAGGGGCAATTACACCATGGTTTGTTGACGGAGCACGGTGGGCGTATTGGATGGGCGAGTACAGAGGGGGTTTCCATCCCAGAGGGTGCCACACCAACAGACCCACCGAGCATGGTCTGTGCTCACTACCAAATTCAGTGCAGTATTTGAGGTCTGAAGAAAAGTCCAGCAAAACAGGACAAACATCAATAACCTTCCCCCCTCTGTCAGGATAAGGGTCACCGTATTCTGTCTGCTCCCTCACACTCACTGTATATCTGTGATTGCAACTACTCCCGAACAAGGCTCATGATCCCCCACTCTCACTACTGTATGCAACACCTTCTCTCTCTCTCTCTCCTTTGCAATACCTCCCACACAGTCATAGAATATTCTGGTGAATGCTCCAGAATGCTCCAGATAATGTTGCAAATATTTCCCAATTTCAGGAAAATGTTAGTGTCCCAGTGTGCAACACATAAGAGTCACTTGACTCACCTTAATGATATTAAACCAAAAACAACTTCTAAACACGTCTTGTTACAAATACACATTCGAGCAGAAAACATTTTTACCCTCAGGCGTTATCTTGACCGTTATCTGAACTGTACCACTTTCCTTATTATGAATATTTCTTTTTCCCTTTGTCTGTGACTGTTTTTGTCTGTAACAGTTACACAGTCTCCCACTCAGTTGGCAGGACGGCCGGTTTGTGATGTAGAGGCAAGGCAACAGCGCAGGTTCAGTTCCTCACACTGACAGAGATTACCATGAAGGGGACACTCTCTCAGCCTCACCCCATCACCCGAGATGTGGTGATCCTCAGGATAAACCACCATGGGTGGGCTCTCTAATGAGAGTTTTTTGGGACTGTATTCTATCAATGTTAGCATTTTAATTAAAAATATATTTAAAAAGAGATTTTTAATATTATAGTAAACCAATAACAACACAACTCAAATATCTGAAAAAAAATTACATCCAATTGCATGTACATACAAAACAAGTTAAAACACTACACAGACAGAAGAAAAAACAAAACTAAACAATAAATAATGAATAAATAATACAGCTCAGCATAACAAAAGGACAGCTCTTGTTCATCAAGAGCATTAACTGATACACATTTTTATGTTCATAGCTCTTCCTCTCTGGGGATGGGGGTGTTCAGACATCCAAAACAACAGAATATTTTTCCTAGCACAGAAAGTACAGATTCTAAGGATATATATTTTTTTCCCATATTCATCTGTGGAAAGTACCTTGGGCAGGCCCAGGAAAACAGAAACCAAGTCCATCTCCAATTCAGTCCCCTGGACCCACTCTATCACATCTGACACAGTGCTCCAATATAGATGAAGTCTGCAGCAGAACCACAAGCAATGAGTAAGAGTGCCTGTAGTCATTCTGCATTTAGGACATGCTGAAAATAATCCCACTTTGAATTTTGAGAGACAATTTGGGGTCAGATAGACCCTACGAAGAATTATCAACTGCATGGAATGGGTCCTCTTACAGAGCAAAATCCTTCAAGCATTTTCACAAATATCCTCCCATGTCTCGGAAGTGTTCTGAACCCCCAACTCTCTAGCAGACAACACAAAGCTGCACAGTCTCGTCTGAGGGGACACTCTCCAACTAATGATAAAGGGTACTGACAGAGAGTGTATTCTAAGCAATAAGCATCCTCTTCCCTTTATCGGATCTGTATGAGTGTGGTAAAAGTGTGTTATTTTTCAATCGAATCTCTGATCTGGAAAAAATACAGAAGAGGTCTCCACTAGGTAGTCCATACGTACGAGTTATTTGACCAAATGACATCATTGTTTCTCCATCAAATAACACGTGGTGGCTCAGTGGTGAGCATTGCTGCCTCACAGCACCAGGGTCTCGGCTTTGGTTCCGGCCTTGGATGACTGGCTGTGTGGAGTTAACGTATTCTCGCCGTGTCTGTGTGTGTTTCCTCCCACAGTACAAAAATGCACATGTTAGATGAATTGGTCATTGATAAATCAACCATAGTGTTCAGGGATGTGTAGGTTTGGGCATTAGTCAGGGTAAATATAGGATGGTAGGGGATTGTGTCTGGGTGGGTTTCTCTTCAAAAGGTCGAAGTGGACTTGCTGGGCCCAACGGCTTGTATCCACACTGTAGGGATTCTACGAATTCTAAATCACTCAAGCAAGGTACACCCCTTGGTGCCACAGTTTAAACCTGGAATCCATTATCCCCGGATGATAGCCCAGTGTACCAATTACAGGGGTAAGAAACATGATTTTGGTTGTATTGCCCTCAATCTGACGCATTGTCACTCATGCTTTAACAGTATTGATAATTATTGGGTTATGACAATACTCCATAAATGTTATCATTTTGCCTAAGAACAACCGTGGACCGCACAGTGGCACAGTGGTTAGCACAACTGCCTCACAGCGCCAGACCCGGGTTCAATTCCCGCCTCAGTCGATTGACTGTGTGGAGTTTGCACATTCTCCCCGTGTCTGAAATGGGTCTTCTCCGGGTGCTTCGGTTTCCTCCCACAGTCCAAAAAATATGCAGGTCAGGTGAATTGGCCATGCTAAATTGCCCGTAGTGTTAGGTGAAGGGGTAAATGTAGAGGAATGGGCCTGGGTGGGTGGCGAGTTGGTGTGGGCTTGTTGGGCTGAAGGGCCTGTTTCCACACTGTAATAATCTAGCAACAAGAGTTCACTTTGTCTGAGAGGGTTCAATATCTAACCGTATTGACGCCGTGCACTAATGTATGATAAAAATAGCTTAATTGATAGCTTTTAATCTGGGAGATCTAATCCCCCAATCTGGGGGTAGGTACAATTTGGTCAGGTTGATAAAGAGTTGCTTATGGTGCCAAATAAAAGAGCTAAACCAGCCATTATGTCTCCTAAATATCTGTCTGGGAAACACCAAAGGAAGCACTCACATGGGGTATAGTAAATAAGGAAGGACATTCATTTTAATAAGAGCTATTCGACCTAGCCAGGATATTAGAAGTGCCTCCCATCTTTGAAGGTCTTGTTTAATTTTGTTAAACACATGGACATAGTTCACGTTAAATACATTATCAAAGACAGATGTAATGAATATACCGAAATAGAGAACCCCCCCCCCACCATGATCATTTAAAAGGAAACCAGGATTTGCCCTCATCAGGTATTGCCCTAAGGCCGCCCAAAGGCATGGCCTCCAACGTTGTGACATTAATCTTATAGCCTGAAAAAGCGACAAGCGAATTAATGCATTACATCACGTGAGCTGCTGAAATTGTGGGATTTGACAAAAATATAAGACCCTCACCTGTATCCAACATAATATTATGTGGCATCTATCTCACTTCTGGGCCAGGCATGTTGGGGTAACATTCCCAATTGTGCAGGATGCCACCGAATTTAAGATTGTTGCAGTGATGGGGAAGAGATCAACCCTCGTGTAGTATTTCTGTGGGTTAAAGAAGAAAATAAAATCCCTACTTGTGAGGTAGATCTGCCTCCAGACATCTAGTTCTGCACACACATCCAATAATTGCTTACATTATAACGGGGATTTTGAGGGCCGTTTGAACATTCTGCCCATCATGAGGTCCATAACACAGTTGAAATCTCCTTCGACAATAATGTGCCACGTTGCAAGATAACTTAATTTGGCATATGCAATTACCCAGATTTTAAGAGGGTGAGCTGGTTGGCAATAAACATTTAAAATACTGTATTATTTCACATAGTTCAAGGCTTTATGGATTATGATCCTCCTGTGAGTGTCTAAAACAATCTAATAATTTAAATGGAAGATTCTTCCTGTCCAGTATGGCTTCTCCCCTGCTCCTAGTATTAAAAGATGAGAAATTAACCCGATAAAACCTGCCCTGCTGTAACGTCAAATGTTTCTTGTCATCAAGGTGCATCTCCTGCAATAGGACAACATTCACCCTCTCCTTTTTAAGACTAGAAAGTATATGTTTCCTCTTGACTGGCAGATGGCTCCCCTTAATGTTCCAGGTATGCCATTTAAGCACATCATTATCTATAACACACTGTAGCAACATTTCAACTCTCGAGTTTCACATCGAATTACACATCACTGATCATGAATGAAAAAAGACTCATAGAGCCTAAAAACTGTGCAAACTAAAACTACTACACATAACCAGCTCTCAAAACTTTCCAAAGCTCAACACATAAAAAAACCAAAGAACGAAACAAAGACCAAAGTGCCAATGACACTTGATAGGGTAATTTACTGCCACACCACCCCTGCCCACCGGGGACGTTTTCATATCACAAAACTTTATCTTCTGCCCATTAACAAAAATCCAGCTTGAACTGCCGGTGGGCACTGTGCAAATAAAGAGAAAATGAGTAGTAATACGAATGAAGAAGTTAGAAGTGACTACTCTACCCATCCCCGACTATAATTAAACACTGGTTACTACCAGAAAAATCCAAGAAAATTTCTTTAAGAGAGAAACATGATTGTCTAAACATCCAGCTTACTTTAAGATATCCACAAAGTTTTCGCTTTCTCTGGAGAGTCAGACGGGTTCACGGATCCATTCAAAGCAATACGGAGCACCACTGGGAACCATAAGTAATACTGAATCCCGAGTTCCCTTACTCTTCTCTTGATATCATCAAAAGCTTCTCTTTCTTGAATCAACGCTGCTGAAACGTCCTGAAAGATCATAATCCTGGAGCTCTCGTGAATTAAAGCCATCGGATCATTCCCCTGTGTTCTGGAAGATTCCATCAGTCTTTGTTTGTCCCCATAACTATGTAATCGCTCAAGGACAGGGCGAGGGCGCTGGTCTGAGGCTGACCTCCGCGCCATAACCCGATGAACTGTCTCACTCTTCACCCGTCTCCCTTCAGCTTCGAAGTGAAGGAATCGCTGCAGCCAGTTCTCGAAAATCCTAACTGGCTGACAACCTTCCATCCGGTCCAGCAGACTGACGATGTGAACATTTTTCATCCTGCCCTGTTCACAAGGTCGTGATCTTGTTTCGTTCAGGTGCAGACCTGTTTTTCAAGAGCGAGCATCCGCTCCTTGGAGAAATCAGTTGTAGTCTCTACCACTGCAGTTCGGCGCTCAAACTCATCCATTCTGTTTCCAAGGCTTTCAAGTCATGTTTTTGGAGCACGGCTGAGAATGGCTCTAGAATACTGCTGAACTTCTCTTTAATCATGTCTTCAATCATTTCACATAACTTGGTGAAATCAGTGACCAAGGTCTGTTGAGTAACTGGGTCTATGGAACGAGCAGAGTGGGGTACAGCTACAGCCTCAGGCATGCTCGATGCTTCTGATGGGTGCACCGTGTGTTGGGACTTACTCGATCCTTTCCCGTGTTTTGTCATTTCCACTTGATAAACCGGGATTAATAAAGATTCTATAGTTCTTTTAGTGTTGAATTTTAAGAAAATGGCTGGGATGGAGTGGGTTAGGGTACCACTTTGCTTGTTCTGTGATGTAAAGCCCAGCAAAGCAGACCTTCCGGATCGTGGCCATCTTGGATTCCCCCTCAAAATTTCATCAACATTTTAATTTCGTTTTGCATTTTATTAATGAATTTTCTAGAGCCGTGTCATTTGGTACATTTGTCTACATTCCCCCCCCCCCAACACTGCACGTTCCTGCCAATCCTCGATAATCCTCGACTCCGTTGTTATTTATGAAACTTCTGTCTGTGCCTCAAAAATATTCAATATCTCTGCCTCCATTGGTCTGCGGGGAAGAGAGTTCAAAAGATCTACAATGCTGAAAGAACAAAACATAAACCTCAAGACCTGAGTTTGAGATTAGTTTTTCTTTGTCTCCTTATCTGAGAAAGGATATAATTACATTGGAAGCAGTTCGGAGATGTTTCACATCATGGATTCCAGGGATGAGGGCCTTATTATGAAGGCTTTAACAGGTTACTCGTGGAATGAGAGGTGATCTTATTGAAACATACAAGACCTAGAGGAGAGTTGATCAGATATATACCCACTGGGTATAGTTCAAATTTCTTGTCATTTTTGTAGAATCTCTACAGCGTGGAAGCAGGATATCCCATCCATCAAGTCCACACTGACCCTCTGAACAGCAATCCCCCGGTGCTTCCCCCCCCCCCCCCCCCCCACTTCCCTGTCCATGTAACCTTGCATTTTCCATCACTAACCTATCTAACCTACACATCCCTGGGCACTATAGGCAATTTAGCGTGACCAATCCACTCTAAGCTGCATATCTTTGGACTGTGGGCAGAAATTGGAGTATCGTGAGGAAACTCACATAGATACCTGCATAGACAATACTCAAACTCCACGCAGAGCATAGCTCAAGGTTGGTAGTTAACCCAGCTTCTTGGTGACGGGAGGCAGCAGTGCTAACCACAGATCCACCATGCGCATCTGTTAATCCTATTAGTTACTTGTGGCTGACTAAAGAAATCTGCCTGACTTGTTCCTATCACTGAACCTGATCCAGTCTGAGACCTTTATCATTGGCCATATCACGAACCTGGTTACATTTAACATTTTTTGTGAGCAGTGGAGGAGATGGACTAGAAATGGAAACAGTAACACCATCCAAACTCAGTCAGAATAGAAATTAGGAAAATTCATTCAAGTGGGAATTCTCTTCGTGATACATGAAACTTTATTTTATATTGAGGCTGGTTTCGTCTGGTTGTCCATTGACGGTAGATCAGGGATAATAGTACATGGAGATAAAAGTGTAGCTGGGACCACACTGAGATGAGCCATGACCTTATTTAGTGGTGGAAAAAAAAGCAAATTACTGTGGATTCTGGAATCTGAAACCAAAAGAGAAAATGCTGGAAAATCTGAGCAGGTCTGGAAGCATCTGTAAGGAGAGAAAAGAGCTGACGTTTCGAGTCTAACTGACCCTTTGTCAAACCAAAAAAAAATTGTGAGCCTTTGTTTTTGACCCATAGAGGAAGAGAAACAGCTGCTGATCCTTGGATGCTGCCTTAACTGCTGTGCTCTTCCAGCACCACTAATCCAGAATCTGGTTTCCAGCATCTGTCGTCAATGTTTTTACATTGTAAATAACTGATGCCATTTGACTGATATTTGTGGTATTCCAGCAGATAGACCTTGATCATGAAGATCCATTAATCCTGACTCTCCGATTTGTATGTGTTATCCCATGTTATAACATTAGCCGTCATCCTACGAACTTCAGTCTTGTGTAAGAACTTTTATTCTGTACTACTTTGTGGAAAAGCTCTGGAAAGCCTGGTTTCTACCAGATCCACTTAATCAAGTCCGCTTGTTACATTCTCTGGCATCTCCAGAAGTTCTTTGCATGATTTTAAAGGGCAAAGTATAATTTCCCTTTCACAAAACTACACTGACCCTGTGTGAAACTTTTCCACATGTCCATGCTGGCCATTTTAAGCTCATCTCATCTGCTTTCATTTGGCCCATATGTCTCTAACTTTTTCCCATTCATATGTTTGTCGAAATGAGTTTTAAATGTTGCCGCTGTACTTGCATCTACCACACTTCCTCTGGCAGCTCATTCCATACACACACCACCCATATGTAAAACTATTGCTCCTCAGTTCCTTTTAAATCTTCCGTCTTTCACCTTAAATCTATGCCTTGTATTTTTGAACTCCCCCATCCCATCGAAAAGACCGTGGCTATTCACCCTATGCATGCCTCTCATGATTTTATAAACTTCTATAATGTCACCCCTCAAAATTCTACACTACAGTACTAACTTCAAGAACAAACATTTAAAGGTAATCACTGGAGCTTTCATGTGTTTGCCTTCTTATTGACACTAGTAAACGTTTCTTGCTGTCTTAGAATTTTGTAATAAGGAGAAAACAAATAACAATATGAAGTTTGGGCTGAGTATTGTTTTACTGCCACGTTTAATATCGTGTCAAATTAAAAGGGGTGATGACCTCGACAGTGAAAACGTAATTATGGCCAGATCTATATAATGTCACATAGTCAACATTCTCCCTCCTGGCCTCCCTTGTGTGATTGTGTCTTATTTATCTTGCACTCAGTAGAGAGAATACCTTTCCCCAGCCACGTCTTAATTTAAACCCGTTCGTTATCATCTTCTTGTTCACCATTGTTAAAAGCCTGCTTATCTTTGCCACACCCTCTTTTCCCTGTCACCCATCCCCCACCTCTGGCAAGAGATTAAAAATCCCAGTTTCCAATCCTTTTCAGTTCTGAAGAAGTGTCACACTGGGCTTGAAACGCTAACTCTGTTTCTGTCTCTGCAGATGCAGACAGACATGCTGAGTTTCTCCAGAAATGAATAGTTACAGAACAAATTTTCAATTAAACATATAACTATGGATACTGCAAATAAAAGTAGAAAAATTGCTGGAGAAACTGAGAGCTTTGTAGAGGGTCACTGGACCTGAAAGTTTCACTCTGCATTCACTTCAGAAGATGCTGCAACATCGTCTGCAGTTTCTTCAGCAATTTCTGTTTTTGAACAATTTCCAGAGAAGTATGTCAAAGATGTTCAAACATCCCATCCAACCTGGAGCGCTGTACACTGGGGACTGAACGATAATGCATGGTGACAAGTTCCTTGATTCTGAAACTGCATAAGACTGACATCATTGACACTACGGACATCTTAATCATTGTCAGGGAGAAAAACAGAGGGAATCATATTCACTTCGAACACAGAAGATGGCATCGCAGATGAAACGTTGTTGAGTGGATGAAACACCTCACCCTCCTCATGATACCACAGAATCACAGATGCCAGTTTTCAATCAATTCGATTCGCAGCACGTGACATGAAGAAACAGCTGAACATAGTAGATGCGACAAAGGCAATGGTCCCTGACCCCATTCCTGTAATAGGACTGAAGACCTGTGCTGCACAACAAGCCGTGTCCCTGGGGAAGCTGTATCATTCCAGCTCCAACTCTGACATCTCCCTGGTAATGTGGAACATTACTCAACTATGTCCAATCTCCTAAAAGGGGAATAACTACATTCTGACCATTTACCACCCCTTCAGTCCCATCACGACAGTCAAATTAGTGGGAATTATTTTTGATAGAGATTTCAAGCAGCACAAAACTAACCAGGCCAGTGTGGTTTCCGATAGGTCCCCATGTGCAGATGGTGCTGTTGTGGAAATGTCAATAGATTACTAATCCAGACCAGGCTAACGGTCTGGCAGCTGGTGAAAGTTAAAAGAAATTAATAAAATATCGAGGCCTAACATTTGGTGTCAGTAATAGTGATCTTGTGTCCAATGTTGATTGTAAACATTGATCGTCTTACCAATATGCTTTCAGGAAGTGAATCTTCCGTGCTTTCTTGGTCTGGCCGAAAAATGACTCCAGCCACACAGACATGTGATCACTTTTTCAATAGTCTCTAAATCGGCCAAGCAAGACACACTATTGTATCAAACTGCTCCTAGATCGTAACGGATATAACCGGACAGAACACCCGGCCCCAGCCTCAGTGTCGGAAAAGGGAATGGGAAACACAGTCCTGTTGACCCTGCAGAGACCCCCTTCCTAACATCTGAGAGCCTGTGACAACATTTACAGAGCTTTCCCACAGACTGCACAGAAACATTGGGAAAGGAGGAGGTCATTCAACATATTGAGCTTTCCCCATGCTCTTTCATGGCCAAAAGTCTCCTCAATGGAGTTTTCCCCAAACAGTGTTCATTTCTTTGAATATGTTTAAACATTGTGAAATATAAAATAAGAACTGCTGTAAACCCTTCGGTCCATCAATTTTTGTAGCACCATTCAATATACAGGCAGTTCTCCGATAACACACATTTATTAAATACAATATGGCTGTGGCCCCTTGTTTTAGGCATGCCAGCCCGGGGAACTATCATCCCTGCTTCCAATCTGCCTCGCCCTGTCAGAGTTTTATATATCTCACTGAGATCTCCACTCATTTTCCTAAAGCCCATGGAATACAGGCCCAGTCACCCCAAACTCTGCTCCCACAACAAGCCTGTCATCCTAGAGATCAGTCTGTCATCCTTCACTGCTCTCCCTCAATGTCAGGTTTGTCCTTTATGAGGTACGAAGACCAAAACTGCACACAATACTGCACAATGTTCGAGGTGAGGTCTCACCAAGGCCCTGTACAGCTGCAGTAAATTAACCTTACTCCTGCATTCAAATCTCCCTGAAATGAATGTCAATACACTATTTATTTTCCTAACTGCTTACTGCTCCTGCAACATTGCTTTCATTGACTGGTCTACAGTGAGATCAAGATTATTTTCAATGTTACAGCTCCCCACTTGCTGGGTCTATATGCACTGGTCAAAGTGCCAATGCCATTCTCCGTATTGACTTCTGTGTTCAGAACTCACTGCCCTACATGGACTCTGCGGGCTGCACAGAAATAAATAAAAATGCAGCTTAACTTCCTTTATAGAGCAACATTTTTTCAACCAACCTCCTTTCAAATGATAGGCTGCCATTCTATTGTTCCCATCAATGTATACAACATCATATCTCTCCCAATGATATCCATCTGCCAGGTATTTGCCAGTCACTCCACTTGTCTCAATCACCTTGGAGCTTTTTTTACATCCTCCTCACCCACTCACAAGCTGACATCGTTTAGTGCTGTCAGTGGACTTGGGAATATTGCATTTGAGCCCCTCAACCAAATGTGTACTGGAAATAGCTGGATTCCAAATCCCGATCCTTGTTATATCATGCAAGCCTTCCGTTCAAAAATCATGGTTTTATTCCTTAACAGTGTTTCTTGCCAGCTCTCCCATTCTAAAAACATGACCATATATTAGCCCCAGTCCCACAGGATTCGAATTTGCACGAAAGGCTTCGGGCTTTATCAAAAATCTTTCTGAGATTTCAGCCGTATTGCATTGATACCTTCTCCATAATTTTGCTAAAAGCCACTATCTCAAATATGATGCCCATTTCATAAATGTCTGTTCACTTTGTCTATGTCCATTACTTTCAATCCAATACTTTCTCTAAAACTGTTAGTTGCAAATTTCATTCTATTCCCTTTTTCTCATCAGACTAAAGTTCCATAGTATTGCTTGGAAGTTTTTTTTTGTTTTGCTTTCTTCTGTGAAGCCTTAACTGAAGTATTTGTTCTATTGTTCTGCTATTTCCCTGTCCTAAATTATCCGGTAACAGACTGTAAGAAAGCTGCACCTTTTTCTTTTAATTTTGCCAATGATATATTTTCAGAAGATATTAGAAGTTCACTCATATAAGTTTGGTAAGATATTCTTCAAAAACCCATCAATTCCTATCTTAAACTACTCAATGATTGACCTTCCACAACCATACAATCACAGAGGCACAGACTCTGTACCATCAGAAATACAGTACGGTCAACATTAGCCCTACTTTCCGACTCAAGGCGTGTAGCCGTGAATCTTATGGCATTTCAAGTGCACAACCGTGTATTTTCCAATGGGTTTTGAGGTTATCATAACAACTCCCATCTCAAGAAGCGCATTCCAGACCCCAACAACTCTGGGTGAAAAACAGTCCTCAAATCCGCACGAAACCTCAAACACTTCACTTTAAAATTGTGGGCCTTTGACGAAAAGGAACCGCTGCTGTCTATCCACCCTGTTCATGTCCCTCGTAATCTTATCCTTCTGAATCACGGCCCCCTCAGCCTGCTTTCCTCCAAACTAAACAACCCGAGCTTATCCAGCGTCTCTCCATTGCTGATATGCTCTATCCCAGGGAACATCCTGTTGAGTCCCCTCTGCACCCCCTCGAGTGCAATCACATCCTTCCTGTAATGTGGTTCCCAGAACTACACACAGTATTCCATCTTGGCCAAACCAAATTTCCGCATAGCTCTGATAATCTATGCTTCGATGAATAAAGGCTGTGTTAACGGTCCACTATGCTTTCTCAAATTGTGTATTAACTTGTCCGGTCACATTCAGCGATGTGTGGAGAAGCACCCTCTGAGCTCCCTAGTGTGCTGTCATTCATTGAGTCCTCCCCCGTCTGGTTCCTTCTTCCAAAGTACATCACCTCATATTTATCAGGATTACATTCCATCTGCCATTGATCCACCCATCTGACCATTCCATCTGTATCTTCCTGAAACATAAGACTTGCCTCCACACTGCCAACCACTCGGACAATCATTGTATCAAACACAAACTTACTTATCACCCTGCCCCACTCCTCGTCAATATTCACAGCTGCATCATTTATGATTATCACAAGTAATACGGTTAAAAATCACACAACATTGGCTTATAGTCTAACATGTTTATTCAGAGGATCGAGCATTCAAAGCGTTGTTTCTTCATCAGATGTTTGTGCATTTTGATGAAGAAGCAGCGCTTCGAATGCTCGTGCATCTGAATAAACCTGTTAGACTGTAAGATGGTGTTATGAGATGTTTAGCATTGTCCACTCCAATCCAACACCAACACCTCCGAATCACCAATAATAAGGGGCACAACACTGATCTCCAGGGTACATCATTGGACACTGGCCGTCAGTCACACAAACAGCCTTCTACCACTACCTCCTGTCTCCTCCCACTGAAGTTGATTTGGATGCAACTTGGCAAGTCACGAATGAGTACCTAACTCTTCCCTGGATATTCTGTTCCGCTTGACACACTTGCAGATTATCTGGGGATACTCCCTAATCTTACCCTGCCAGCAGCAGGTTTCCATGCCCCTGTGTTTGTTAGTCCCCTCCAAGTGAGAATTTCCTCCTTATTGCAGACTTAACTGGTCTGTCCCAGATCATTACATCATTTGCCTTGAATGTGGATTAGAGAGCCAGGGAAGTATTCTGTTATTTTCCAACTTGTCATATGTTTTGTGAATGTCCTAATTTTCACGGTGGCCCAGCTCTCTTTCTTTGAAGCGCTGGAGAAAATAGGCCGAGTTTCCTCATCAGGCAATCTCGCCAACTGAGCGATTAATCTGGAAAATGCCCATTGCACATCCTCTGTTTTCAGTATATTCTTTCTGAGATTCGGTCACCAAAACTGTGAACTATACTTCAGGTACAGTCCCATCAACACGCTGTGAAACTGCTTCAACGTGTCTTTACATCAATCTTCTGACTCTCTTAAATGAAGGCGAACCAAACTTTAACTTTCCACTTTCATATATTCCTCCAAATCCCCTTCACATTCATTGCATTTAAGAACTCATTATTTGAGTTCTTATAGAAATCCTTCCGAAAATCCAACATATGCCTCTTCTAGTGGTTCCCCATTATCTATGCTGTAAGAAACATTTTCAAACAATTCCGAAGTTTATCAAGTATGATATCTCTATCAGAAATGCATGTTGATTCTCTCCATTGTTGCTGTTAATTTCTAAATATCAAAAATCTCATCCTGTGTAATAGATTTCAAAAGTTTCCCTACAGATGTCAAGTTAATTGGTCTGCAGTTCTCCACACTGTCTCTTTTTCCCTTTGTAGCTATTTAGATCCCTTCCATTCATCTATAGTGCTTGGATCACGTTTACTAACTTCCATTTATCTACAATAGTTTCTGCCCTCTGCAGAATGTACGGGAAAACAAAACACAGTCATCGACAGTGCAATTAATACTCCTATTGGTGATTTATTTCTGACATTTTGATAGGAAGTACATCTGACTTAGCAATGCTCTTTCCAGCTGCACTACCTTGTTACTGATTTGAATTGACTTTATGACTTTAGCTCCAGAAGTCCGATATGATCACTTGGTATTACTGGGGGATTTTCTGGATATTCCTCCATGAAGACAGATGCAATGTAACTAGTTATTTCTTGGCCATTTCCCTGTTCTCCACAATGACCTCTCATCTCCTGATTACAAATTTCCACATTTGACCTTGCTTTTATTTTGTTTCCTTTGAAATATAAATCGCAGATTGATGCAGTCTTTGTGGACCTGTTTGCTAGCATGTATGTTCGCTTTTTGATTTCTTTATCAGTTTTATGGCCTTCCTTTTTTGGATCGTTAATTTCTGAGAATTCTCAGGTTTTCACAATATCTGGAATTCTTCTGAAGTCACTTCCTATGATTAACATATTTTCTAATTTGTTATGTTAACCTTCATTGAGTCACTTTCTCACTCTTTGGTGTTTGTACCTGAAATAAATAGGCGTATTTTTCAGAATTTGCAGTATTTCTAAAAAGTCCCAGTCCTGAGCAGATATATTCAGGAACACCACAGGAGGATAGGAGGATAGAGAGGAAATTGCGGGAGCACTGCTTGGCTCTTTTCTATCATCGCTGACCAAAGGGTATGGGCCTGGACGACTGGAGGGGAGCGAATGCTGAGCCGTATTCAAGAAAGGCTACAAAGATAAACCTGGGAACTAAAGACCAGTGAACCAAAAATCTAGTGGGTAGGTTACTTGAGAAGATTCAGAGAGATTGGATATATATGCATTTGGAAAGACAGGGTGTGGTTCGGAGTAAGATTAGAATGGTGCTGGAAAAGCAGAGCAGGTCAGGCAGTATACGAGGAGCATGAAAATTAATGTTTCAGGCAAAAGCCCTTCATCAAATTCAGCACGGGAGTTTGTGCATGGGAGATCATGGTTCACAATTTTGTTGCAGTTCTTTGATGAAGTGACCAGCAATGTTGAGGAGGTTCTGGTGGTATACGTAGTCTAGATGGATTCCAGTAAGGCCTTCAATAATGTTCCACATGGTACGCTGCTCTGGAAGGTTAGATCGAATGGAATTGAAGGGGACCTGGCAAATTTGGTACAAAATTGCCTTGATGGTACGTAGCAGAGGGGAATACTGGAAAAATGCTGGTCAGACTGGAGGCCTGTGACTAGTGGAATGCCTCAGACGTTGGTGCTGGGACCATTACATATTGCATATATCTGTGATTTAGATGAGAATGTACAGGCATGATTTGTAAGTTTGAAGGTTGCACTAAAACAAGCGGCATCACGGAGAGTGAGGAAGAATATCAGAAATTTCAGAAATTACAGCAGTACTTGATCATCTGGAGAAGTGGCAGAGAAATGGCAAATGGATTTTAATATAGATCAGTGAAAGTTCTTCCATTTTAGAAAGTCAAATCACGGTTGGAGTTTCATGGTGAATGGTTGGGTCCTAAGGAGTGTCGTCGAACAGAGGGATCATGGAATTCAGGTACATGGTTCTCTGAAAGTTGATTCAGAGGTAGACAGGACAATGACGAAAGCTTTTGACATACTGGTCTTCATCAGTGTATATCACTGAGTATCGAAATCAGGGAATTACGTTGCAGTTAATAGGATGCTGGTGAGGCCATACTGGTAGCGTAATGTTCAGTTTTCTTTTTCAATTTGCTATAGGAAGTGTGTTATTAAATTGGAAAGACGGCTGAAGACATATACAAGGATGTTACCGTCTCAATGGTCTGAGTTATAGGGAGAGTTTGGACAAGCTGGGATATTTTACTTTAGCCTGTATGAGGTTGAGGGGGATCTGACAGAAGTGTATAAGATCATGACAGGCATGGACCGAATGAATGTACTCAGTCTTTTTTCCCAGGGTTTGGCAATCACAGACTAGAGGGCATCAGTTTAAGGACAGAGGGGAAAGAGGGGAAAGACTATAAGAGAGCCTGAGGACCAACTGTTTTCCACACAGGCTGGTACTCATATGAAATGAGCTGCCAGCGGAAGTGGTAGAGGCGGGTACATTAACAACATTTAAAAGGCATTTGGACAAAACACGGATAGGGAAGGATTAGAAGGATATGGAGCAATGTCAGGGAAATGGGGTTAGCGTGGATGGACATTTTGGTCAGAATAGACAAGTTTGAGCCGAAGGGCCTGTCTCTGTGCTGTAGGACTCTATGACTGTAACAATCATTGCTTGTCTCCCACTGAATGTTATGTTGTATTTTCCCAATTCACTGAAGCTAACTTGACCCTCTAACCTCCAGTCTTCCATGATGTTTAACCAGAATGTTTTTTGTATACAGGCACCGTGTAAAGTGCAGCTTATTAATGCCACTATTCCTTAAAGGCTGCTTCAGAGCAAGGTTATAAATTAGCCCGCCTCACCACACGACACCAAATCCAAAATAATCTGCTCACTAGTTTGCTTCACAACATACTCTTCAACCCACCTCTTATACACTTATTTTTCACAACATGAGCAGTCACTTAGTTAATGCAGTTTCGATGCAACTTGAAACCATCCAATAAGACTGCAGTATACACAATACTTGCATATCTAATTTCCAGAGCATATGATAATCAGATTTTTCACAACTGTTTTGGTTTAGATATATAACGCACCAATATTTGCTTCTCCTTGCTATTTGTAAACTCCACTTGAACTGATTCTGTGGAATCTGAGGAATAGGGTCTGTGGTGTTATTCGTGATAGACTTGAACAAGACATTCGGGGAGGCTCACATCGACTCTGAGATGATCTGAAGAAACGTCCATCAATTCAGGACAAGCAACAATATGCTCCCCGCTCTGTCTGGATAAATGAAACCGCATTCTATTTGCTCCCTCACACTCACTGCATGTCTGTTATAGAACCTACCCCCGAACAAGGTTCACACCCTATCTCCAAATAAGGCTCTGGCACGACCACTCTCACTATTGAATTCAGCAACTTTCTTCCTCTCTTTCTCTGTCGCCTACTCAGTAGCCCCACACTAATAATACGATATTGGTTCAAACTGTCGACTGACTCCTTCCAGACACCTCACAATTCCCCCATGTACACGGGCACTAAGAGCAGGGTCACCCATTGCCACTCTCCCTCCCCCCCGCCCCCTCCCTTTCTCCCAATGCAGGAGAAGCAGCCTGGAATAGGACAGAAAGGCTATTGCAGTGATATACTGCTGCCCCAGTCCATGTGTTGCTCCCTCAATCCACCTCTCGAGGCTGATACAGTGATATACTACTCCCCACCCCATGTTTTGCTTTCTCAATCCAACCCTTGAGGTTGTTACAGTGATATACTTCTGCCCCTACTCCATGTGCTGTTCTCTCAATCCAACCCTCAATGCTTTTACTGGGTAGGGGATCACCCCATTCTGTCAAACAGAATCGTTACAGTGAAACAGAAGGAGACCATTCTGCCCCTCTAAGGATCTACACAGGAATATGGAATGAAGTAATTCAGCTCGTTGAGTACATTACACAGCCCAGGAGGAGGCCATTCAACCTGCCTGAACTGCTACACAGGAACAGGGAAGCTGTTGTTAACAGGAAATAGAGAATAGAAATAAGTGTTTATTTTCAGGTTACAAAGCTGTAACTGGTTAGTGAGCAAACCTGCAGCGCCAAGAACATTAGGTGAGTTGTCTATTTTGGCATGAAGAATAAAACAATGGGAAACAATTTAAATGGAGAGAGATTGCAGAATTCTGTGATTCAGGCGGTTTCTATGGTCCTGGAACATGAATCACATGAAGTCAGTCTGCAGATGCTGCAAGTGATTTGGAAGTAAGTCCAATGATACAGTTATTAACAAAGGGTATCAGGTTTAATATCAGGAATGCTTTACTGCATCTGTACAGGGCATTGCTGAAACCATATCTGATACACTGCGTGCGTTTTTGATCCCAGAAACTAAAAACAGGATATAATTCTTTTCGAAGATTTTCAAAGAGGTTTCCCTTTACTCAGTCCTGGAATGAGGGCCTGTTATTATGGGGGAGTTATCAGTTTCGAACTTACCTGGGAAATATTATTGAACCATCCATGACTTTCTGAAAAGTGCATCAGCTTGACGCATATTTTCTCTTGTCAGGGAGACTAAAGCTAGGGAATACATTTTATGAAAAAGGTGTATTGATATGAACATATGTACTATGAAGACACCTACCAATATTTACAATTGCACAGATACATGAAAGCATGTCAATAATTCATAAAGTGGGAACATTTGTTTGCGATTGGAAGGCGCTTTGTACAACAAAAGCAATGATGCGTATAGTCCATAATCAGGTTTTCAAGAGAATGTTCCAGGAGATCGCACATGGTCGAGTTTGGTGTTCCGTTGATGTTATTGTATGTTCCAACACAGAGATGGAGAAAAATGCTCCCTGCCTGAGAAGCAGCAGCCGATTGATCTCTCTCTCTTACTTTGTTCCGCCCAATAGCAAAGCGTGAGACCATAAAATCCCTGAGTTATCTTTACCATTCGTGAAGGATTCCTGGTGAGGATTCATGGGAATCTCCCCACTGCCTGAAACAAACGGAATTCAGCCAAATCCAACTGTTGCAGAAAGAAATGCCATGACCAGCATCTTGTGTGAGCAAAATGACTTCAAAGGCAGAATAATGTTTGGGACAGTCTGTCAATTTACCATTTGCTATGAGTTCAAATTTCTGTGTCTCACATATTTTCTAGAAAATGAGCTCTGATGTCTATGTCATTGGCCACCTAACTAAACTGGTTGCATTTAAAATTTGTTGTAACCAGTGGAGGATTGGGACTGGATAAGAAAACAATGAGCCTCCAACAGTGGTTGGAGCATTTATGAGAAATTCTCAAAGGATTGTTCAAGTGGAAATTCCCATCCCCAGAAGTTTGTGGTGCCTGGATGATAACATTTATTCAAAGTTGTGTTGCATTCAAACATTTGACAAACACGTGAATGTCGGAAAATGGTGTACAGGGAGAAAAATGGTGCTTATACCACACTGACATCACTTTTTGAGTGGTGGAGCAGTGACAAATTGTCTAATATCCCACTCCTGCTGCTCAGTCCTATGCTCCTATGTTCCATTCAGCTCCTCACAGCTCCTTAAAGTACCAGATGGAGGCCACCTGCTCCAAATGCCGTTTCCACAGAAACACAGGATATCATTCAATCACTCAAGACTGTCACACACGGTTTGTCGTGGATTGGAAAACGATATTTGGAAAACCATGTTGGTTTCGAAAGACACCTCTGGTCTCTTTACAGAGTGTCTCCTCTCTGCAACTTGTGCTTCATTTGTTGGTCATGTTGGAAACCCAGATTCACTGTGAATACAGCCCCCATACTTCACCCAGAAATGACTCACAAAATACTTTACTGTCTCTGACTGCAACATTCAATAACAGAATGTTCAGGAAAATTAGAATCATTAACTTTGTAATTAGAGAACATGAGAACATAAGGCGCAAGATTAGGTAACTCGGGCGATCAAGCCATTGTATACCATCATGGCTGATCTACTGTTGGCATTAACTCGTCTTTAATATCCAATTCTTCACACCTCTTAGCTCTCTGACAGGTCAAAAATTCATGTACCACCTCTTTCAATAATATCCGTGATGTAACTCACCTCAGTCTCTAGCCCAAATAATTCCTGGCATTGATTACCCTCTATGAGAGGAAAATACTCCCTACACATACACTATCATCCATTCATATGAACAAGAGGTGAACACAGGGGCTCAGGAAAGAATGAATTCAAAAACAAGGCACTATTTGAATGAGGATAGCATCAGGACCACCTGCTTATTTGAGCTTAACGGGAATCAGGTGTACCCTCCCCCCTGGTTTGGGGTCTTTCAGAGCACAAAGAAAGATGTTTGTGGTCGGTGACCGACAATCCTCTCAGTCCAGTGACATCTCAGCCGGAGATCCTCAGGGTAGCTGCCTCAAAACAAACATCTTCAGCTGCTTTATCACTGTCTTTCCTCATCATAAGATCTGAAATGGTGATGGTCACTGAAGATCACCCAATGTTCAGAACAATGTGTCACACCTCAGCTCCTGAACCAGTCTATGTGCAGTAAGACCCGGACAACATTCAGGCTTGTGCCGTTAAAGAGTCGGTAACATTCATGTAACAGCAAGGCCAGACAATTTACATTTCCACAGTTAAATGAAAAGCTCATTCAGCATCTCAAGCATGTTAGAAACGGATATGTGGAAGCCATTCAGCCCATAGAAACTACTGAACAAAGAGAGGGATAGCCCATTCAATCCTCCTGCCTGTTCCACAGGAAGAAGAGGAGTCTGGTTACCACATCGATCTGTTAAACAGGAACAGGCAGGGTCAAGTCAGACCCATTAACCTGTTGCATGGGACTTGGAGGAGGCCATTCAGCACCTCGAGACACAGGAGGGTGTCATTGATGCTCCAACCTGAGAAATCAATGAAGCAGAGAATGCACTCAGAGACGGCACCATGATATTCCTCGTGGCTCCATTACATGTGGGAAACATGACACTTTAACGTGGTTTAACGCTGGCAGTGAGGAATAAAGCCAGATGTTTTGTGTCAAGTCTCAGAGAGGCATCTTCCATCTCTGAGAAGGCAGGGCCATGTTCTCCAAGTCGTCAGAAGCTGGTGAGAATAGTTATCTGTTTTAGAATGAAGGTATTGTGGATATTGTCGGGATTGTGGATAACATGACGTTCAGTGCAGGATCACACACTAAAAACACTATATTAATATGGGGAGAGTTTATTCAATGACTGACCCTCTGTCGCTCTCAATCAACATGTGGAGTGGGGGTGGGATGAGGGGGACGTCCTCAGAGACTCGTTACCTATTGAGAACCATGAAACCCGAGTTAAAAAAACAAAGCCATGGAAGTTATCACCATATCAGTGCCTGGTTAGAACATCATGAGTGATTGTGCATCCCCCTTAAGGTTCAATGCAATCACTTCTTATTCTCTCACTGAGCTTCACTCACTGCTCGTGGTGCCATTATCCCAGGGATTAGTCTGGTGAAACTTGAGAGGAAGTCTATCCACAGTACCTCAAATACTGCCTCAACAACACTCTCAGGGATGATCGCAATAAACATTTTCTCTCACTTAGACATCGCAGTTTCTTCCCTGTGCCACAAAAAGCCATTCCTTCTCTATGCACTCCGACTGACATGGAATTTATAACTCCCTTACATCTGTACGTTAGCATCAATAAATCCAACACCAGAGATACGTATGGAGACGTGCATCACTTTCGGGGAGAATTTCAATGAGATTGAATTCACCGAAAATAGGGAATGATCACCGACCTCAATAGAACTGAGCTGTAGGAATACGGGAAACAGACATAGGAAGGGAGCTATCTTTACTTCTGTTCTTCTCTCAAAGGATTTATGCAGACCTAGTCAGGGCAGCATGTTATGCCGACCTTGAATTGAATGTTTGGTTCAGCTGTTCCACTGGACAGCAAAGAGTAAAACACATTCCTGTGGGGTTGTAGTGTTACAACATAGGATAAATTCTCCTGCTTAATTTAAAACCAGCAACAGGGAAAAGTTTTATCCACTGCATATTCTGTGAAAATTCTCGAGTCCAAAACCAATTAAAGTAAAAATTAACAACTTTATTTCTTAAGTATATCAGGGAATAACAGACGAACGTCTATTTACAACTTCTTCCTCTAATCTATCTTTTACCTCCCCCACCCCCACGATACTCGTCCGGTTATACTCATAATTAAGACCTACAAAACAAAACTTCTAATCTCAAAACCAAGAAGCTTTCGGTTCTTCTCTATATTCCTGTCTTGATTTCTTCTTTGGGATCCAGCTTTACCAGTTATTAATCAATACAGGTACCGAGAGGAGAGCTATGTTTCAGGCAATCTTTGCATGCTGGTAACTTAGCAGTTCTCCTCTCAACTGCTCAATTTCCCACGGTCTTGTACCCCCCCAAACCATTGGATCGTGTCATTGGCTTTTAAGATTCTCAATATACTAAATTGAAACTTGATTGGAGGTGGGTATTTTGAGGTGTAATTCAAACTGTTTGGCTGAATTTATTTTTGCCTTGAGTCAATGAGCTAATCGAGTTGTTCAACCAAATGCTACACTAAATCTATTTTTCGGAAGACTTGGTGCTTTCAGGTAGTTATTGCTGGCTTTTAATTCTTTTAAAGGTGCAGTACACCCACATGTTCATCACAGAAGTCACACTGAAATCTGACTAGGGAAGAATGGCACATTGACTTCCCTTAAGGACTTGGGGCAAGCAGAAGGGCTTTTAGAGCAAATGAAAATAGTTACTTTTAAATTCCACCAATTTCCCTCATTGGATATCAACAGAGTATTATTCTGTGGCTCTAAAGTATGAGTCAATGGCTTGAACACCATAAACCGTTGTCCCGTTTGTGCAGAGAACAAGTTAAACATCCTCAACAACAATTATTTAGTGACCGACATGTGGCTAGAATGAACTTGAAACTGTGGCATCCGAATTTAAAAAAGGCACAAATCATGGTTTATTGAGAAGTTGCACTGAAACTGAGAACGAGACTGGGATATCATGACGTTGGAATTGGATAGGGTTGGTGAGTGGGGCGGAGCTGGAGATGTAAATCTGTGAAGGACAAAATGGATTATGGAGTTTGAGAACATTCTGGTTCCTTGTCGCATATCAGTGAGTAATTTATGAATAGTAGTTTGTGAAGAGTTTTTGTTTGGAACTGAAGATATTGTCTTGTACTTTCCAAAATGTATATGTCATGAGCAGAAATTCAGTCCAACCCGGTTAAGTCGACAAATATAATGACTTACCAGGAACACCAACTATAGCGAGGATGGGATAGTAACCACCTTGAATAATCCAAAGGATGTCTTCGATCCGTGATGCTAATGATATCCAAGGCTGAGAAAGGTAGTAAAGACCCGAGGATAAACTCCTGTCTGTTATTACAATGTTCCAGCCTAATGATCTCAGATTCTGATACATTGTTGAACCATTCCACTCTAAAGTTCTCAGATTCTGATACACTGTTGTACCATTCCAGTTTACTGACCTTAGATTCTGATCCATTGTTGGAACATTCCAATCCAAGGTCCTCACATTCTGAACCATTATTGTAACGTTCCAGCCTAATGTTCTCAGATTCTGATCACTTCCCCCCTTTCTCTCGAGCAGTTGATCCCTGTTAATGCTATCAGCGATGCTCCTACTCATACTATGGGATAACACATGGACAGAGCCCATTTATCATTCAACGATGGAAACTCTCTACTGGGATAATTAGGATCCACGGAGATTGACATTAATCACAGTCACTGAACAAATATCTCCAGTTATCCCCTTTCAATTCAATATTGGTTTTATTAAAATTAAAAAGAACGTTTAAAATTTACATATTTGGCATGGAATATGTGGGTGTGAGAGAGGGAAGGAATATTGGAGATGGTAGATTGAATGCGTGTAATCATTCAATCTGCATTAGATATGTGAGTAATGTCAACGGTTTGTCAGAACATAAACAAGTTTCTCCATTTATAAATGGAAACATACAGTTTGTAACTACTGATCAGTGATTATAATGTCAGTAAAATATAGAGAGAACTTTTCTTGTGCGTAATCTGACAGGAAAATACACCGACGACAGCATGAGTGATAACACACACATGGCATGGATATGTTAACAGAAAATATGAGGGCAGGTGAGGGTCATGCTGTTAATGTTATCGATGTCAATCAACTGTGATTACATACCATTCACTGGATTCCAGTTGCAGTGTGATTATGATATTGGGGGCATGGCTGCTGAGACTGGAGTGAGGGAACATGATATTTCCCAGTCATCAGTACTGAAATGTTACTTTTTATAAATCATTTGAAGATCAAATTCCAGGATACAACTTCAATGAGGAATGAGGAGAGCCAATATTTACCATATAACCAGAAGATGTTGGAGCAGAAATTTGGTTAGGAGGCCCATTGAGCCGGCTCCGCCATTCAATGATGGCTGTTAAGCTTCTCAACCCCATTCTACCGCTTTCTATCTGTAACCCTTGATCCCCTTTACAGTCTTAACTGTCTCACTCTTACATATACTCAATGATCTGGACTCGACAGACTTCTGTGGCAGTGAATTCCATGGATTCACCGCTCTCTGGCTGAAGAGGTTTCTCTTTATCTCTGTTCGAAAAGGTCTTCACTTTACTCTGTCCCCTCGGGTACTGGTCTCTCCTACCATTGCATATATTTTCCCAACATCCACTCTGTCCCAGGTCATTTAGTATTCTGTAAGTTTCAATTAGGCCTCCTAACATTCTTCTGAACAATGTCAAATACAGACCCAGAGCCCTCAAATATTCTTCATATGCATGCCAGCTTTGCATTCTTGGCACCATTCTCGTGGATCTCGTCTGAAAACACTCCAGGACCAGTACATCATTCCTGAGATATCGGACCCAAAACTGCGCAAAATAATCCAAATGTGACGTGACTCAAACCTTGTAGAGCCGAAGAAGTACATCCCTGCTTTTATATTTAAGCCCTTTTGAAATAAATGCCATCATTGTCTTTGCCTTCCTAACTACTGACAACCTGCAAGTTTACCTTTCAAGAGTCCTGGACTAGAACTCCACAGTCTTTTTGCACTTCAGATTTCTGAAATTGCTCGCTTTTAGAAAAATAGTCCATGCCTCTATTCATCCTGGCAAAATGCTTTCCCACACTTTCCCACATTGTACTCCATCTGCCACTTCTTTGCTCACTCTCCAAACCTGTGAAAATCCTTCAGCAGGTGAAAGTAAGGACCGCAGATGCTGGAGATCAGAGTCAAAAATTGTGGCCATAGAAAAGCACAGCCTGTCAGGCAGCATCCGAGAGCAGGACATTCAACGTTTCAGGCAGAAAGCCTTCATCAGGAATGTGGGGTGGGTAGAGAGGGGCAGAGAGATAAATGGGAGGGGATGGGGCTGGGAGGAAGGTAGCTTGGAAGGCGATTGCTAGCTGAAGGTTGGTGGTGATAGTTATAGGTCAGAGTGGAAGGTGGAGTGGATAGATGGGAAGGAAGATGGACAGGTAGAACAGTTCAAGAGGGCAGTGCTGAGTTGGCGGGTTTGATCTGGGATAAGGTGGAGGGAGTGAAGATGAGGAAACTGGTGAAATTGACCTTGATATCGTATGTTGGGAGGGTCCCAAGGCAGAAGATTATGCGTTCTCCCTTCAGACGTCAGGTGACTAGAATTTGGCATTGGAGGAGGCCAAAAACTTGCAAGACATTGGCGGATTGGGAGGGGGAGTTGAAGTATTCAGCCACAGGGCAGTGGGGTTGTTGGGTTTGTGTGTCCGAGAGTGTTCCCTGAACAGTTCTGCAAGTTGACGTCCTGTCTCGCCACTGTGGAGGAGACAAGGAGCAATGGACAGACGAGATGAGATATTTGGATGCACAGGATTTTCTCTGCCTGATGTAGAAGGATACTTTGGGGCCTTGGGTGGAGGTGAGAAGGGAGCTGTTGGCACAGGTTTTATACCTGTTGTAGTGGCAAGGGAAGGTGTTGGGAGGGGAAGGTGGCTTGGTGGTGTTGCGTGGACCTAACGAGGGAGTTTGTGAGGGAATGGTCTCAGCAGTATGATGATAGGAGTAGGGAGGGAAGTATATCTCTGTTGGTGAGGTCTGACTGTTGGTGGCAGAAATGGCGGAGCATGATGCGTTGTAGCCTGACGTTGGTGGGATGGATGGCAAGCATCAAAGAGGTTCTAACTTGTTGTAGTTGGAAGGATGGAGTTCAAGGGCGGAGCTGTGGGAAGTTAAGGAGATGCGCTCGAGCACCCTCCTGAAGCCGAACCACCTCTTCAATGCTACCTGTCCCTCTATCTATCCTTGCACTGTTTGAAAGCTTAGCCAGAATGCCCTCAGTTCCTTCATATTGATAATGAATGCATAAAGTGAAAAGTTGTGGTCCCAACATTGAGTCATGTGGAACATGGCGTCTGGCTGCCATCCTGAGAAGGACACTTCAATCCACATTCTCTTTCTGTCAGACAGCCAAACTGCTACCCATGCTAGCTCCTTGCCTCTAACACCATGGGCCCATACCTTTCTCAATAGCCTCATGCATAGCACCTTGTGAAAGAATTCTTAAGGTGCAGACGGATAACATCTATTGGTTCTCCTTGATCTAATCTGCTCATTACTCCCTCTAGGTATTCTAGACGGTTTGTCTGGCATGTCCTCCCTTTGATGAAACCACGCTGACTCTGTTCTATTTTACCAAAGACCTCCAAATATTCAGAAATCCCATCCTTCACGATGGAATCCATGATGTTACCCACAACCAAGCAGTCTGCTAATCAGTCTGCAGTTTTCCATCTTGTGCCTAACTCACTTAATAAATGGGGTGTCATGCTCGCAATTATACAGCCATTTGGCTCTTTCCTGATTTTAGTCATTCCTGAAAGATTACCACTTTCGCTTGCACTAACTCTTCAGCTATCTCCCGTTCAAGGCTGGGGTGTAGTCCATCTGGTCCAGGTGAGTTATCCACATTCAGGCCATTCCATTTTCTAGCAGGTTCTTCGTGGTGATGGCCACCGTATTCAGGACTACCCTCTCACTATCTTGAATTCTTGGGAAATTACTCGTGTCTTCCACCGTGAAGGCTGATGCAAAATTCCTCAGCCATTTCTTTGTTTCCCACTACTGTCTCTCCAGCATCATTTTCCAGTGGTCCATATTCACTTTTGCCTCTCTTTTGCATTTTATATATCTAAAGAATCTCTTATAGATTCCTTTATATTTCTGGTTAGCTTACCCCCACATTTAATCTTCTCCCTCCTTATTTATTTTTTCTTGATTTCTGTTGGCCGCAATTCTTCAGTTTCCCTCTGCCCTTCATAGCATTATATGCTTGCTCTTTTGCTTATATGCAATCTCTAACTTCCCTTGTCAGCCCTGGTTGCCTCATCTTCCCTGTACCATGCCTCTATTACTCAGCATGAATCTCTGCAGTTTCTCCTGCATCAATCTCGGAATCACCTGCCATTGCCACTCCCCTGTCTTTCCTGCTAGACCCCTGTCCCAGTCAACTCTACCCAGCTTCTCCCTTATGCCTCTCCAGTTGCCTTTATTCAGCTGAATTATTGTTAACTCTGATTCTAAATTCTCTCTCAAATTGCAAAATAAATTCAACAATGTTCTGATCACTGCTTCTGAAGTTTTCCTTCACCTTGAGCTGCCTTATCTAGCCTGCATCATTAAATCCAGTGTCATCTGTTCCCGAGTGGGCTCCATCACACGATGCTCCAAAAAGCCATCCTGTATACATTCCTCAAATTCCTTTTCTTGCGATCCACGACCAACCTGGTTTCCCATTCCACTTGTATATCGAAATACCCCATGATCTCTGTAACTTTGCCTTTCCTACAGATCTTTTCTATATCCTGGTGTATCTTGTGCCCCAGCTTCTGACTACTCTTTGGGGGCCTGAGCAAGTCTCCAACTGTGGTTGTCTTACCTTTGTGGTTCCTCAATTCTACCCATGCAGATTCTACACCATCTGACTTTACTTTCTTTCTTACTATTGATTTATTTTCATTTCTTAATAATAATGTAAACCCACTCCCTCTGCCACCTATCTTTTCGATAGGATATATGTCCTTGAATATTCTGATCCCCTTGCAGCCACCTCTCTGTGATATCCATCACGTCATACCTACCAATTTCAATCTGTGCCTTAAGCTCATTTGTCCTATTCCTTATACTGCATGCATTCAGATATAACCCCTTCAATCTTGTATTAACAGTCTCTCCTCTCATTGTCATTTGTTTGTCCAGTGTGATTGAAGTTTGACTGCTTACACTTTTCATACACTGTGTCCTATTTGCACTGTGCTGGAGATTTTAATAACCTCTCCTGTACTCTGTACTCTCTACTCTTTTCTAATTAAACCCTATAACGGAACCTCCACCCTACCAACGCATGCACACTCCTAATCAGTTTAAAGCTCTGTCTACAGCCTTAGTTAGGATTCACTCGGACTATGGTCCCAGCACAGTTCAGACAAAGACTGTCCTATCAGAACAAGTCCTTTCTTCCTCAGTAACAAAATGTGTTTATTTAACACAAAATACAGGGACAAGAATAAAGCATTTCTGCACATACCAAAACATGAAAACTACAAAGAGACAAGTCTGTTAAAATACACTTACAATGTGGAGCTAGATGAATTGAAAGGTGAATTACAAAACCACGGACGAGGTGTTCAAGCTTTATCAGTCATCATTTGACCCACAGCTGAAATGCTGATTTCCCCCCAGTCAGTGATCCCCTCACTGAGATTCTCTCGCCCTGTCTCTCACACATTGTCTAGAGGGACTACAAGTTCCTGTTAGCCCAGAATATTTAAATTAATTCACCTTCTCCCTGGAACCAATCTATTGCTATTTTGGACCTTGTTCAGCCGTCAGCGAACCAACTCTGTGACATTATTGGCGATTAATGATTTGGGATGACAGCATAGTGCTCACAGGGTACAGCACCAGACAAAGGGCTTGCAATCTGTGGTAGTTCTACATAAAATTTCTGTGTATTTGTCCTCATGCTGTTTTCTGATCTAACTTCACACTCATCTGACACGCCTTGATCTCACTTACTCTCTCGCTCCGTTTTCTATCCATTCCTTTTATCTCTCTTGACTTCCTTTTTCTCTGTTAATTTCTCTCTCTCTCTCTCACACACACACACACACACACACACACACACACACACACACACACACACACACACACACACACACACACACACACACAGACACACAGACACTGTTCTTTCTGTTTTCAAATTGTGATGTTGGAGAGCTCGTCATTGTACAATGTGTTAAATGGCCTCCTTCAGTGCTCTTATTAATTCTGAAGCTCTCTGAGCCACAATAAAGACATCAGGTGCCTTGGGAGACAAGCTGGTCCTACGAAGGACACAGTGCAGAATCATCCTTTATCTCATCCTGTTGTCTGATATGCAGCGGCCTTGAAATATCTGTTCAAACAAAATAGAGTGAAATTCGTGCTGTCGGGAGGACGTTCACCAGATGATTATACTGTCAGGATTGAACAAGCAGTTCTTACATACACAATGTGGATTTGCCTGATAGCAGTCCTCCCAATTGACACGTCCTCGCTCTGCCTGATTCTGAGATAATTTGCCTTCCGCCAATTCAGTAGCTTTACATAAGGTCCTGACTTATCCGTGTTCATAGCTATCTTAAATCTGAAGGTGCTGTGATCACTCTTTCTAATATTATGTCCCACTGAAATGTCAGTTACCTGGCCAGGCTCATTAACCAATTCCAGGTCCAGTATGGCTCTTCCTCTCGATGGACTATCCACATACTGTTGCAGTTAACAAATTCTGCTCCGTCTAAGCCTCTTGCTCCAAGGGACTCCCGGTCATTATTGGGGATGCTAAAGTCACTCACTATGACCACTCTGTTTTTAATACACCTTTCCTTAATCGACTAACATATTCGTTTCTCCATCCCTCCGTGGCTGTTGGAAGGATTATAATAACGCAGTGCTTGCAGCCATCTAATTTTTGAGCTTTACCCATATTGCTGCAGTGGATGATCCCTCCTGTAAGTCCTCTTCAAGTGCACGTGTAAAACACCTCGTCCACCTCTTTTACCTTCCTCTCCATCTCGCATAAAACAATGAAACCCTGGAATGTTGAATGGCCAGCCCTTTCCCTCTCTCAACCAAGTCTCTGTAAACCCGCAACATTGTAGTCCCATGTTCGGTTTCAGGCTGTCAGTTCATCGGTCTTACTCATAATAATTCTTGCATTGTAATAAATACAATTCAGCCCAACTCCATCAGATCCTGACCTGAGTTTCCGTTAGGTAAATTCTCCTCGACAATTCTCTGGTAACAGGTGATTACAAAAGACTGTCAGTTGAGCAGAAAGACTGTCAGTAAAGCAGTAAAACAGTAAAACAGACAATTTATGCTTCCTCCCTTGTCCCTTCAATCTGTACATTGCATCACATTCTGTCCAATTCCAACAAACTGCTGGATGATTATTTTGCTTCAAACAACAGCCTCCAGCCTCTCACTGCACATTATTCAACTCTCTCTGGATCAATTTAATTGACTGTTTTCTGATTTCTCTCTCAACCAAATCACTTTAATATTTATATCATAGTTATATCTACTCATTCAACTCCAAGCTCCAAGCTCATCTGTCTTGCCTGTCACACTGCTCACATTAAAATCAGCACACTTCAGTCTGCCAGTGCCATTGTGTTCACTCCCCACTGCCAATTTGTTGTTGGTCTTAGCTGTACTGGGATTAGTCTACAACTACACTTCAGTCACTGTGCTTGTGGATGTACTGCTCTGGCTCTCCACTCCCCCTCCCCCCACCACCACACTAGTTTAAACCCTCCTGAGTGACAATAACAAACCTGTCTGCCAGGAGATTGCTGCTGGTTAACGTCCATCCCGTCCTTCTTGTGTATTTCATACTGACCCAGGAATCCCAATGACCCACATATCGGAGATTGCTGCCAGTTCAGATGCATCCCGTCCTTCTTGTGTATATCCTGTCGACCCAGGAATCCCAATGATCCGCATATTGCAAGTGCTGCCTACCCTACCAGCTCTTTGGCCGTGTTTTTAACTGTACTACCTTCCTATTCCTAACCTCACTGGTACGTCGCATAAACTAGTCTCTCCAACATTCAGATATCCTTAAAGCACAACTCTGGCAAGACCTTTACTTTAAAATGGATAGACTTGACAATAAAAACTTAGTGTGACCTCATTAACCAGGAAAGTGGAGCCCAACGAATCAGTCGCAATGATCGTAGGATCTGATATCTATCACCTTCACCAAACCTGTGTGACAAGTTATAAATATGGAGCATCTATTTGTAGATGGACGAGGATAAACAGAAATTAGTCCAAAAGACCAGAAAATGTCAGAACAGATGGCTGCCATTCAGCCTGTTTACTCTGCTTTGCTGTTCAATTGGATTTTAGCTGTTCTGTTCTTTTAAATGTCAGGGTCTTTACCCCGCATCCCTAGCAGTTCAGAACGTGCCCAGTGTCTTTGTTCGCTCCCTGCATAGGGAGCATCCAGTACCAGGCGATGGGGTGTGGGGAATCCCGGGTGGCTCGATGAAAGGCTGCATGCAGTGACGAATGGACTTAGGGATTGAGAGAGAGAGAGTAGGTAATCAGGGACATGCACTCACATAAGTAGCTGGGCAAGATTCCCAAGCACTCGGGGAGCCCGAGCACCAGAGCCACTTTTACAATAAGGCCGTCATATTTGCAGCAATTCTCCATCAAACAAAAGCAAATATACTGTAGATAGCAGAAATCTGAAACAAACACAGAAACATATTGTGAAGAGAGAAAGTAGTTAATCCTCACAATGCAGACACGGGGAAATTGTAAAAAAACTCCACAAAGAAAGGGTCCAGAGATTGGAATTGAACCCGAGTCCCTGACCCTGTGAGGCAGCAGTGTTGTGCCACCACGCTACACAATGATGGGCAAAAGGATTAGTATAGTTACATTAATATATTTTCGACAGTCAGTTAACAGGAATGCTCTCACTCAGCCTGTCTAAGATTGGGAAGCCTTTATACAGCAGCAGAGTACAGTTTAAGAAGCAAGAAAGTGGTGAACACGAAACATGTAAACTCGTTTGCTTTAGAAAAGGAGATTGCATGAGTTTTGTTAAGATGTATGAAAGGGGAGAGTGAACATTGGACAACCAGAAATTGAGGCTGACTGCAGAGAAATGGAGAACAAAGAATTGGAGAATGAACTGAAAAGGTATTTTCCGTCAATCATCACAATGGTACACAAAAGGAACTTTCCAGAACTTCAAGCGAGTCAAGGGTGAGAGATGGATGTAATGATCGGCGCTGAGTAGAAGGTACTGGGATGCTGCAATGTTTGAAAATGGATAAATCACACAGACTGGACAGATAACAACCAAAGTTCTGAAGGAATTAGTGGAGGAGATTGTGAAACCATTGGTCGTGACTGTTCAGGAATAACTATCATCAGATAGAGTCCCAGAGAACTGGAAAATGGATAATGTACAATCTCTGTATAAGAAGGAAGAAAGGCAAAATACAGGAAATAATAGGTCAGTTTAGCTTGGCATCGGTCGTTAATCGGATTTAGAGTGCATTGCTAGTAATGAGATTGCAGAGTACCTGGAGGTGCATGGTAAAATAGGGCTGAGTCAGCATGGCTTCATTAAGGAGTGGTCCCGCTGACAAGTCTGTCAGAATTCTTTCAGAAGATAATGAGCAGGTTTGACAAAGGGAGAATGTGATCCGATTTGCTAATAGGGAGTGGGTTAAATTTAAATCTGTGTTAAATTGAATCATGCTAATTTATTGGTTACAACTTGCATAAGCAGCTGTACAAAAACAATTAAAAATTGTAAAGGAACAATTCAATAATAGTTAATTAAAATAAGTATGCAGGGTCGGGTGATGTGTTGTTTCTCTATGATGTCGGAGTGGTGGACCCCACTGTGGATCCCAGTGACCATGTCTAAAGTAAACGTTGCAAGCTAGAAGAACTCTGGCTCTGAGTCGATGAGCTGGAGTTTGAGCTTCAAACAATGTGAGGCATCAAGGAGGGGAAGAGTTCCCTGGATGCTGTGATTCAGGAGACAGCTACACTCCTTAGATCAACTGACTCAAATTCAACCAGTGGTTAGAAAACGGAGGGTTTGGCTGTGAGTGAGGCAGATAGAGGGATCCAGGAGGTAGAGTTGCAGGAAACCTCAGCCCCTGTCCGTGTCTAACAGGATCAAGAGTTTTCTTCCCTGTGTGGATGGAAATGGGGACTGCAGGGAGGATGAGCATATTGGCCACACACCGAGTTGAGGGAAGCATTCAAGTGGGGCAAGCGAAGAGAAATATAATTGTAATTGGGGTTAGTATAGTTAGCGGCATAGTGACTGTTCACTGTGATCGGGATTGAGAGTCCTGAAAGTTGCATTACCTACTGGTGTTTGGGTAAGTGATACCTCATCTGGGCTGCAGAGGAACTTGGAGTGGGAGGGTAAAGATCCATTGGTCATGGACGTTGTAGGTACTAACGAAAGAGATAAAACTAGGGCAGCGGTTCTGCTTAGGGATACGAAGAGCTCGGAGCTAAATTAGAAAACTGAATCAAAAAGGAAATAATCTCTGGATTACGGCCTGAGCCATGAGCTAATTTGCACAGGGTCAGCAGGAAAATGCGTGGCTCAAAGTTTGATGTGAGAGAAATGGGTTTGTATCATGGGACATTGACACCAGGACTGGGGAAGGAGGGCACTGTTCCGATCCGACGGTCTTAATCTGAACCGTGTTGGGACTAGAGTCCTAGCAAATCGCATAACTAGGGTGGTAGGCTGGACTTTAAGGTAAATGGGGGTGGGGTGGTGTCAGTTTAGGGAAAATTAGAAAACCCGAATTAAAGGAGGGGGTAAGACTGCAGAACTCAAGAAGAAGGCGTTTTGCATGTTTTCCTTTCTTGGTCAGAGCATTGAGTACAGGAGTTGGGAGGTCATGTTGGTGCTGTACAGGACATTGGTTAGGCCACTTTTGGAATATTGCATGCAATTCTGGTCTCCTTCCTATCGAAAGATGTTGTGAAACTTGAAAGGGTTCAGAAAAGATTTACAAGGATGTTGCCAGGGTTGGAGGATTTGAGCTACAAGGAGAGGCTGAACAGGCTGGGGCTGCTTTCCCTGGAGCGTCGGAGGCTGAGGGGTGACCTTATAGAGGTTTACAAAATTATGAGGGCATGGATAGGACAAATAGACAAAGTCTTTTCACTGGGATCGGGGAGTCCAGAACTAGAAGGCATAGTTTTAGGGTGAGAGGGGAAAGAAATAAAAGAGACCTAAGGGGCAACATTTTCACACAGTGTGGTACGTGTATGGAATGAGCTGCCAGAGGAAGTGGTGGAGGCTGGTACAATTGCAACATTTAAGAGACATATGGATGGGTATATGAATAGGAAGGGTTTGGAGGGATATGGGCCGGGTGCTGGCAGGTGGGACTAGATTGGGTTGAGATATCTGGTCGGCATGGACGGGCTGGACCGAAGGGTCTGTTTCCATGCCGTATATCTCTATGACTTTATGACACTAAGTTATTCAAATCTCCGACAGAGACGCAGAGAGCATGGAAAGTGTTAGTAATCAAACTTCAAACACACAGGAAAAACAAATAACAATGAGAAGAGCAAATGCTAATACAGGGCTGAACTGTTATATCGGAAAGCATGCAGTGTAACGAATAAGGTAAATAAACTTGTGACTCATACACAAATTGGCAGGCCGCCCTCACGGAGACGTCGCTGCAAGAGGATCAGGACTGAGAGCTGAATATTCAAGGATATGCATCCTATCAAAAAGATAGGGAGTTGGACAGAGGGGATGGGTTTGTCTTATTATTAAGAAATGAAATTAAATCAATAATAAGAAATGAAATAAGGTCAAATGGTATAGGGTTTGTGTCGGTAGAACTGAGAAATCACAATGGTTAAAAAAAAAAGTAGTTAGAGTTCTGTTCAGGCCACCAAACGGTAGTCAGGAGCTGGGGTGCAAGATACACAGGAGCTAGAAAGATATGTAGGAAATACAAAGTTACAGTAATCATGTGGGTTTTCATTACGGAGGTGGGCTGGGAATTCAGCTTGATGGTGGTTTGGAAGAAAAGGAATTTGTAGAATGTCTATGAGATAGCTTTTTGGAGCAGCTTGTGCAGGCAGACTAGATGAGGGAGCTTAAGGTGAAGGAAATCATAGGAGGCAGTGAATCATAATATGATTTAATTTACTCTGCAATTTCAGATGGAGAATTTAGACTCAGAGGTAACGGTATTAAAGCTGAATAAAGGCATTGATAGAGGCATGAGAGAGGAGTTGGGTAGAATTGACTGATAGAAGGGCCCAGCAGGAAAGAAAGTGAAGCAGCAATGGCAGGAGATTTTTGGTGTTATTCATGATGCAGCAGAGATTTACCCCGAGTAAAAAGTGGCATGGTACATGGAGAATGAGGTAAGTATGTCTGACGAAGGAAGTCATGTATAGCATAAAAGCAAAAGAGAAAGGATATAATGTGGCAAAGTGCAGTGGGAAACCAGAAAGTTGGGAAACTTACAAAGACAAAACAGAGGGCAAACAAAATAAAATATGGAGGGAGATTATTAAATATGGGGGTAAGCTCGTCAGTAAGATAAAAGAAGTCTGTAAGAGTTTCTTTCGATATATAAAATATAAAAGAAAGGCAAAAGAGGGCATTGGATTTATCGAAAATGACACTTGAGAGATGTAGTGGGGGCCAAGAAAATGGCTGAGGAATTGAAAATTACTTTGCATCAGTTTCATGGTGGAAGATACGAATAATATCTCAAACATTCAGGAGAGTGAGGGGCTAGAGCTTAGTATTGTGGCCACCACCATGGAGAACATGCTAGAAAAAAGCTGAATGGCTGAAAGTTGGTTAAATAACCTGACCAGAGGGATAAAATCCCTGTGTTATAAGGGAGATAGCTGAAGAGTTAGTTGATGCGATGATAGTGATTTTTCAGGAATCGCTCGAGAAAGGAACGATCCCAGAGCATTGGAAACCCACTAACGTGACATCTGTTTTTACCCAGGGAGTAAGGAAGAAAAGACAAAATAAAACGCTTAACTTTTGTCATGGGTAAGATCCTGGAATCCATTGTGAAGAATGAGATTTCTGAATGCATGGAAGAGTTTGGTAAAATAGGGCAAAGTCAGCATGATTCCATCAAGGGACAGTCAGCATGATTTCCATCAAATTTGTTGGAAATCTTTGAAGAAGAAATGAACAGGCTCGATCAAGTGCAGCCAATGGATGTTATCCATCTGGACGTCAAGAAGGCCTTTGACAAGGTGTCACACAGGAGATGATTGAGTATGATAAGGGTCCGTGGTTTTAGGGGCAAGGTAGAGGCATGAACAGAAGCTTGTCTGTCCGACAGAAAGCAGAGAGTGGGGATAAAATGGTCCTTCTCAGGATGGCAGCAGGTGACAAGTGGTGTTCTGCAAGGCACAGTGTTGGGACCATAACTTTTTACCTTATTCGTTAACAGTCTAGATGATGGACTGAGGGCACTCTGGCTAAGTTTGCAGACGAAACAAAGCTAAGTAGAGAGTCAGGTTGGAGAGTGGAGGCGGAGGGGCTGAAGATGGAGTTGGCCAGGTAAAGGGGTTGGCAGATGCATTCCAATGTCGGAAAGTGTGACGTTGGAAATGGTCTATTTCCTAAATGGGGAGAAGATTCAGAAATCTGAAGTGCAAAGTGACTTAGGAGCTCTAGTGCAGGGTTCTCTTAAGGTAAGCTTGCAGGTTGAGGTAGTAGTTAGGAGGGCAGTTTCGGTTATTATTGATGGCATTTATTACGAGAGAAATTGAACATAAGAACAGGCAGTATACAGCTTTGGTCAGACTACATTTGGAGTGTTGCGCGCACTGTTGAGCCCCATATCTCAGGAAGGATGTACTGTCCCTGGAGCGTGTTCAGTAGATTTTCAGGGGAACAGTCGTAGGAGTGAAAAGGTTAGTGTGTGAGGAATGTTTGAGTCTATACTTGATATAATTTAGAAGGAAGAGGGGAAATGTAATTGAAACATACAGAATACTGAATGACCTGAACAGTGTGGATGTTCATACGATGTTTCCATTGGTAGGAGAGACGAGGAACCAAGGACACAGCCTTAGCTTAAAACGAATACCTTCTAGAACGTTGATAAGGAGACTTCTTTAACCAGGGAATGGTGATTCTTTGCAATTTATTGCCAGAGAAGGCTGTGGGGCCATGTCAATGAGTATATTTGAGACAGTGATAGTTTTTTCATTACCCAGGGCATCAAGGGTTATGGGGACAACGTCGGAGAATGGGCTTGAGAAACTTATCAGTGATGATTGAATGGTGGCGTAGACTTGATCAACAGCTGGCCTAATTTCTGCTCCTATATCTTATAGTCTTATGTCTAAACCTGAAGGAGGCACCTTGCATCTCTGAGAATATGGATTCATGTTCTTCATGAATGTCAGTAGTTGGTGAGAATAGTGAACTGTTTTAGAATGACAGTATTGTGGCTGCTGTCGGGGTGGTGGATAATATGACATTCAGTGCAGGATCACACACCAACTTACTGTATTAATGTGGGGAGAGTTTATTCAAAACATGGACCTCTCTGTCTCTCTCAATCACTTTCGGGAATGGGGGTTGGGGTGGGATGGCGTAACGTCCTCAGAGACATTTAAACTATCCAGAATCATGCATCCTGAGTGAAACAAAAGTGACGGAATTTATCACTTTCTCATTATCTGTTTAGAATATCAGGAGTGACTGTCCATCCCCCTCAAGGTTCACTGCAATCACCTCTTATTCTTTCACAGTGCGACAGATCAACCTTCACTCTCTCCTCATGTTGCCACCATCCCAGGGATTTATCCGATGGAACTTCTGCTTATTGTTTCTGTGATAAGGAGATCACTCCTTATAAAGGAGATAAAATCTGTCCACAATACCCTAAACACTGCCTCAACAACACTCTCAGAGTTGAACACAATTATTCCTGTCCCTCACTTAGCTGGCTCCATTTCCTTCATGTGACACAGGAAGCCATTCATTTACGATGCACTGTCACTGAGTTGGAATTTAAAACATCCTTACATCTGTAGGTCAACATCAATAAAGCCAGCACCAGAGATGCCTATAGAGATGGACATCACTCTTGGGGAGAGACCCAATCACAAAGAATACATATAAAATAGTGAATGGCCACCTACCTGAATGGAATTCACCTGCAGGAATGTGGGATACAGGCAGAGGAAGGGAGTTATCTTTCATTTTGGTCTTCCCTCACGGGATGTGTGCAGCCCTGGTCAGGCCAGAATGTTATGCCAGCCTTGAACTGAGTGGCTGGTTAGCTGTTCCACAGGACAGTAAAGAGTAAAACACAGTGCTGTTGGTTTGCAGTCACACAGAGACCTGACCAGAGAAGAATGACCCATTGCCTTCTGTAATGGGCATGAGGCAAGCCGATATCAACAGATTATAATTTTGTGGCTCTAGATTATGATCCAGTGACGTACCCACCATACACGGTCTTTCCATCTTTCTAATTCTGTGCAGGGAACAAAGTAAACATCTCAAGTGCAATTATTTTGCAATGGACACGTGGTAAGAAGGGACTTGAAACAGCTGCATACGGAGGTTAACAAAGGCACAAACAATGGTTTATTCAGGAGTTGTACTCCGGCTGAGGAGGAGATTGGGATGTCATGGTGGCGGTACTGAACTGGATTGGTGAGTGGGTGGATATGGAAATGTAAACTTGTGCAGGAGAAAATGAATCATGGAGAACAGTCTGTTTCATCCCCGCATATTGGTGCATAATATTTAAATAACCATATGCTAGTTATAATTTGTAAAGAATGGACTCTTTGATTGGAACTGAAAACGTTGACTTGCACCTTTCCAAAATTTCCATATCGTAACCATCAATTCAGTTCAGACCGTTTCACTAGACAGATTGAGTGACATACCAGGAACACCGACTATAGCAAGGATAGGATAGTAACCAGTTTGAATAACCATCAGCGCATTTTCAACACGCGATGTTAATGATATCCAAGGCTGGAAAAGCCAGTAAACACCCCAGGATAAACTCCTGTCCATTGCTGGAAATTTCCATTCGAATGCTCTCAGATCCTGATCCATTGTTGAAACATCCAGTCTAATGTTCCCAGATTCTGATCTCTCCTCCTTCTCTCTCTGAAGCTGCTGATCCCTGTTACTGGTGTGGGTGATGCTCCTGCTCAGAATATGGGATAACACATGGAACGCGTTCCCTTATTGATAGAAGAGGGAAACTCTCTGCGGACCCATACGATCCATGGAGACTCATATAATCACAATCGCTGAACAAATAGCTCCAGCTAACCCTTTTCAATTTGATACTGTTTTACTAAAATTCAAAATAACTTTGAACATTGATGCATTCAGGATGTGATATGTGAGTGTGACTGAAGGAAGGAATGTCGGAGGTGGCAGATTGATTGTGTGTAATCATTCAGTGTGCCTTGGATATAGAGGTAATTCCAGAGGTTTAACTGAACATAAACATGTTTCTCTGCTCATAAATGGGGAAATAAATCCTATAATTACTGATCAGTCATTGGAAAATCACTAAAACATTGAGAGAACATCTGTCCATGATCTGATGGCAATATGTTTATAACAATCAAACGGCATGCATATGTTAACGGAGAATTGTACGTGACAAATAAAATTCAGATTGTTATTCAAGTATCAGAGAGGGCAAGCGTGGATGTTGACGTTATCAATGTTAAGGAACTGTGATGAAGTATCATCTACTGACTTCAATTACATTGTAATTTTGACATTGGGGAAAAGACAGAAGATGGAGTGGACTGGGGGACATGGCTGTTCAAAATGGGAAGAGGTACATTGATGTTCCCCAGTTTTCACTATTGGAACGTTACTCTTTATAACTCATATGAAAACAGAGTCAACGATACGTCTACAATGAGAAATTAGCAGAGACAATATTAATGAAATGTATTTATGCAATACAAACTACAGGGACAAAATGATTTTCTATACAGACCAAAATATGCAAAGTACAAAGAGATAAGATTGTTAAAATGCACTCCTCATATTGAGATATATAAACTGAAATGTGAATTAGAAAACTAGGATACTGGTGTGTAAACTTTATCAATCATTATTTGATCCACAGCGGAGCTGCTGATTTCCCCTCTGTCAGTGATACCCCTCACTAGATTCTCTGGCCCAGACTCTCACACTGTATCTGGAGATGGGGTGGGAGTTTTGGGTGCGGTTATCATTTCCTGCTGCTCATGGCATAGTTTATTTAAAAAATCCATCTTCGCCATGGAACTAATCTACTGATCTATTGGGTTCTGCTTAGATGTCAGTAACCCAGCTCTGTGATATTATTGGAAAGAAATTATCTGGGATGACAGCCAGTGGTCACAGAGTATGGCACCCAGACAAAGGGCTTGCAGTTCAGAGGAATTTCTAAGTAAAACATCCAACTTCTTTCTGTCCGTATTTATCTACCCTCATGCTGTCTTCTGATCTATCTGACTTCACCCTCATCTAACACCTCTTCCTCTCCCACTCAGTCAATCACTCCCCTTTCTATCCTCTCTCAGTTTATCTCACTTCACTTTCTTTTTCTCTGTTGATTTCTTCAAAGTTTGTGAGAAGATTTGTGAGAACAGCCAGGGAATTCTTAGATGCTTGTCACTCATCCACAGATTCAATCAATAAGCACACATTGATCCAATATTCCGGCCACTGCAGCGGACAGCTGGAACTGACAACCGGAAGCGGCAGTGACAAATCACTATAAATGCCTGAGGAAACATCACAGAAGCGTTTCACAGGAGGCTCCCACGCACTGAGGATGTCACCTAGACAGGGGACGCAACGTCTGCAACATAAATTCCCAGCTCGGCGAACAGAATCACAACATCTGTTGATTTCTCTCTCACACCAGCTATCTCCATATATTGTATCTCCAATTGTGCAGTTGAAGTGTTTGTGACCCCACAATGGGTTGACAGACCTCCATCAGTGTTATAATAATTTGGCGGTTCTCTTACCCACAATAAATACTTTAGGTGCCTGGTCAGATAAGCTGGTGCGGTGACAGGTACAGTGCACTATCACCCATTATCTCTTCCTTTTCTTCTCTGATGTGCAGCTGCCTTGAAATGTCTTGCAAACAAAATAGAATGAATGAAATTCGAGCAGTCCAGAAGACGTTCATGACGGTGTATTTCAATTAGGATTTAATTAAGGTTGAGGATCCAGATAAACACAAGCAATGAAAGAAAAACAGGGCAACACAAGAAATAGCAGCTGAGTACTACATTTGGTTCCAAATAGGCCTCATGGTATAATCGCTAGATTATCAATCCAGAAATTCAGCTCTTATTCTCTGGACCCAGGTTCGAATCCCGCCACTGCAGATGGTGGAACTTCAGTTCAATAATTTTTAAAAAGCTGGAATTAAGAATACACTGATGAGAATGAAATCATTGCCGATTGTCAGAAAAAAATCCATTTGGTTCACTAATATCCTCCAATAAAGTAATCGTTTGTCCTCACTCCAGACACAAAGTAATGTGATGACTCTCACTCGCCCTCTGAAATGGTCCAGCGTATCATTCAGTTATATCAATCTATTCAAAATCTCAAAGAAATAAAACCGGGTGGACCAACAGGTATCGATCTGACCACAGAAAAAGTCATTTGGAAACATCACTGTCGAACCTGCAAAGTCCTTCTTACTAACATGATGCTTTCAGACGTGAGTTGGGAAGCTTGGACTGGGAGCAATTGTTCCATGGAAAGGGCACTATAGACATGTGGAGACTGTTTAAGGAACAGTTGTTGCGAGTGATGCATAAATGTGTTCCTCTGAGACAGGCAAGAAAGGGTAAGATAAAGGAACCTTGAATGATGAGAGCGGAGGAGCTTCTCGTCAAAAGAAAGAAGGCAGCTTACGTAAAGTGGAGGAAGCAAGGGTCTTGTTCAGCTCTAGGGGATTACAGGCAGGCGAGGAAGGAGCTCAAAAATGGCCTGACGAGAGCCAGGAGGGGGAAGGAAAAAGACTTGGCAGGAAGGATTAGGGAGAATCTAAAAGCGTTTTACACGTATGTGAGGAATTAGAGAATAATCAAACAAACAGTAGGGCCGATCAGGGATAACATAGGGAACTTGTGTATAGAGTCTGAGGAGGTAGGAGAAGCCATAAATGAGTTGTTTGCTTCTGTTTAACTAAAGAAAAGGACGTTGTAGTGAATGAAACCATTGAGGAGCAGGTAAACATGCTGGAACGGATAGAGATTGAGGAAGCTGAAGTGCTGAAACGTTTGACAACCATTAAGATTGACAAGTCGCCAGGGCCAGACAAGATTTGGCCCCGGCTGCTTTGGGAAGCGAGAAATGTGATTGCTTCGCCGCTTGCAAAGATCTTTGCATCCTCGCTCTCCACTGGATGTGTACCTGAGGACTGGAGGGAGGCAAATGTAATTCCTCTCTTCAAGAAAGGAAATAGGGAAATCCCCGGCAATTACAGACCAGTAAGTCTCACATCTGTCGTCTGCAAGGTGTTAGAAAGGATTCTGAGGGATAGGATTTATAACCATCTGGAAGAGCATGGCTTGATTAAATGCAGTCAGCACGGCTTTGTGAGGGGCAGGTCATGCCTCACAATTCTTATTGAGTTCTTTGACGATGTTACGAGACAAGTCGATGAGGTTCGAGCGGTGGATTTGTTGTATATGGACTTCAGCAAGGCATTTGATAAGATTCCATCATGGTAGGCTCGTTCAGAAAGTCAGGAGGAATGGGATAAAGGGGAATTTAGCTGTCTGGATACAGAATTAGCTGGTCGACAGAAGACAGCGAGTGGTAGTGGAAAGAAAGTATTCTTCCTGGAAGTCAGTGTTGAGTGGTGTTCCACAGGGCTATGTTCTTGGGACTCTACCATTTGTAATTTTTAATAATAACTTGTATGAGGAGATTGAAGGATGCCTTAGCACGTTTGCAGACGACACAAAGGTTGGAGGTATTGTTGACAGTATAGGGGGCTGTTGTAGGCTGCAGCATGACATTGACAGGATGCAGAGATGGGCTGAGAGGTGGCAGATGGAGTTCAATCTGGATAAATGCGAAGTGATGCATTTTGGAAGGTCGAACATGAAAGTTGAGTACAGGATTAAAGACAGGATTCTTGGTAGTGTGGATGAACAGCGAGATCTTGGTGTGCAGGTACATAGATACCTTAAAATTGCCGCCCAAGTGGACAGAGTTGTTAAGAAAACATATGGTGTTTTGGCTTTCATTAATAGGGGGATTGAGTTTAAAAGCCGTGAGAGCTTGCTGCAGCTCTATAAAACTTTGGTTAGACCACACTTTGAATACTGTATCCAGTTCCGGTCGCCCTATTATAGGAAAAATGTGGATGCTTTGGAGAGGGTTCAGTGGAAGTTTACTGGGATGCTGCCTGGAATGGAGAGCTTATCTAACGAAGAGATGTCGACTGAGCTCGGACATTTTTCTTTGGAAAAAATGAAGGAAGAGAGGGGGCCTAATTGATGTGAACAAGATAATGAGAGGCATAGATAGAGTCAATAGCCAGAGACTTTTTCCCAGGGCAGAAATGGCTAAGACAAGGGGTCACAGTTTAAAGCCGCTTGGCGGAAATTATAGAGTGGATATCAGAGGCGGGTTCTTTTCGCAGAGAGTTTTGAGAGCATGGAATGCATTGCCAGCAGCAGTTGTGGAAGCGAGGTCATTGGGGATATTTAAGAGACTGCTGGACATGCATATGGTCACAGACATTTGAGGGTTCGTACATTAGGTTTACCTCACATGAGGATCAATGGTCGGCACAACATCGTGGGCTGAAGGGCCAGTTCTGTGTTGTACAGTTCTATGTTCTATATTCTTACATCTGAGGGCTTAGTGCCAAAATTGCGATAACCGGCTTACAGATTAGTCAAGCAACAGCCTGACATAGTCATGCTCACGAAATTATACCTTTCAGAAATACCCCAGACACCACCATCACCATCACTGGATATGTTCTGGCCCAAGGTCAAGACCGATACATCAGAAAGAGCAGCTCAGTGCGATACATTCTGGAGGTAGTTGCTCTGCGAGTCCCCAAAATTAACTCCGGACCCAATGAAGCCCCATGACTTTAAATTAAACGTGGGCAAAGCAGCCTTACTGATTACCATGTAACGTCATTCCTCAGTTGAATCAGTACTCTTCCACGTTGAACAAAACTTGGAGAAAGCACTCACTGTGAAAAGGGGCACAAAGTGTATTCTGCCTGAGGAATTTCAAAGTCAACCACCAGGAATGGTTTGGCAGCAGTACGACTGATCACGCTGGTCAGGTCCAAAAGGACATAGCTACGAGATTGGGCCTGCAGAAGTTCGTGAGGGAATGAACGAGAGGGAAAAAACATACCTGACCTACCAACTGCAGGTGCATCTGTCCATGACAACATCGGTAAAACTGACCACCGCACTGTTGTTGAGCAGGCAAAGTCTCACGGTGACATTGAGAATAAACTCTATTGTGTTGTGTGGCACTATTCCCATGCTAAATAGCACAGACTTCCAACAGATCTAGCAACTCAAGACTGAGCATCCATTAGATGCTGTGATCATCAATAGCAGAAGAACTATACTCCAGCAAAATCTGTAATGTCATGGCCCAGCATATAAACCACTCAAAAATCCCATCAAGCCATAGGATTAATCCTAGTGCAAAAGAGAGTGCAACAATGGGAAAAAAACTGCTCAAATATGTTCTGTACATAAAACACAGGGCAAATTCAACCCAGAAATACCGCCTCATCATTCTAATCTCCATCATCAATAAAGTGATGGAAGGACTGATCAACAGTGCTATCTAGCAGCACCTGCTCAGCAATAACCTGCTCAGTGACGCCCATTTTGGGTTCCACCGGGGCCACTCAGCTCCTGACCTCAGCACAGCTTTTGTTCAAACATAGAAAAATGAACTGAATTCCAGCACTGAAATCAAGGCTGCATTCTTTTAAATTTCGCATCAAGGAGCCCAAGCAAAAAGGATATTGCGAGCAAGTACTTCATTCTTGGAGTCATACCTGACAGATAGGAAAAAGGTCACTGTTGTTGGAGGTCAGTCATCTCAGTTTCAGAATATCTCTGCAGTAGTCCCTCAGGATAATGCGAATATAGGTTTGCTCCATGAACTGGAATGTTCATTTTCAGACGTTTCCTCACCATACTATTTAAAATCTTCAGTGGCCCTCCGGATGGTCCAAACATATTCTGCTTCTTCATGAATGGCCATCTCTCCATCATAAGGTCAGAAGTGGGAATATCCGACAATGACTGCACAATGTTCAGCACCATTCGCAAATGCTCTGGTATGGAAGCAGTCCTTGCCAAAATGCAACAAGATTTGGACAATATCCAGGCTTGGGCTGACAAGTGACAAGCAACACTCGCACCACACAGATGCCTGACAATTACCATCACCGGTAAGAAGCAATATAACCACTTGGTATTCAGCAGCATATTTGTCATTAAACTCCACCCCCCCCCCTCCCCCCCCCATCAATACACTTGGGGTTACCATTGACCAGAAACTTAGCTGGAATCGCCACATAAACATAAGAGCATATCAGAGGCTCGGAATACTGCGCAAGTAACTCACCTCCTGTCTTCCCAAAGCATGTTCACCATTTGCAAGGCACAAGTCAGGAGTGAGATGGAATACTCCCCAATTGCCTGAATGAGTGAAGCCACAACGACACTGAAGAAGCTTGACACCATCAAGGACAAAACAGCCCAATTGCTTGGCACCACTTCCACAAGCTTTCACTCCACTCACCAGCAACGGTCAGTCGGAGCAGTGTATACTATCGACAAGATGCACTGCACAAATTCTCCAAAGATCCTCAGAAAGCACCTTCCACTCCTACGAGCACTTCCATGTAGAATGATAATGCAGCAGGCTTTTGTGAACGCCACCACCTTCAAGCTCCGCTCCAAACCAGTCAACATCCTGAGTTGAAAATAGATCACCAGTTTTTTCACTGTTGCTGGGTCAAAACGCTGGAATTCCATACCTCATAGCATTGTGGTTCAACGCACAGCAGATGGAATGCAGCGGTACAAGAAGGCAACTGTATCCTACCACCGTCCATTTTACAGGGGTTACCACTGACCAGAAGTCAAATCAACGTACAGATACAAGGGTTACAAGAGCACGTCAGAGACTTAGAATTCTGCACTGAATACTATACTGTATGACCATAAGGGCATGAGATATATCAATTTATTGGGCCATTATGCCTATCTCTTCACTCTGAAACTGTGCCATTTTGTCATAGTCTCTAAGATTAGTGGAAAAATCTTCTGTACTCTAACTGCATCAATTTTTGCGGTAATCGATCAATTTCATTCAGATGCGACCTCCCATTCTTCTAAGTGCCATTGAGTGCAGACATAGAGCCCTCAACTGCCGCTCATATGACAAGCCATCATTCCCAGGATAGATCATGTCCAACACCCGTAGATCCTTCCCCAGAACAGCTCATAATAATCCAAAAGCCGTCTGATCATAGCCCATTGCATTCTCAGGAGAATGTCTCCGCTCTTGTATTCTCACTCTCCTGAAATGAATGTTAACATTATATTTGTTTCCTGAACTGCCAACTGAAGCTGCACATTAACCGTAAGAGAGGACGAGGACTCCAAACTTTGTTTGTGCTTCAGATTTCATGAAGCCTTTTAGAACATAGTGTCTGCCTGTATTCCGCCGACTGAAGTGCATAATCTCACATGTTCCCATATTGTGTTCCATCAGCCATGTGTTTTCCCAGTGTCCTAAACTGTCCAAGTCTTTCTGCAGCCTCCCCACTTCCAAAATATCACCTGTCCATCCAATCATCATTGTATCATCTGCAAACCTAGTAAAACTCTTCCTTCTGAAGCCGAAGTTCCAACCTGATTCAAGAAGGTCAACATTATCCTGGTAAGTGAGAAAACACATGGACCGTGCCCTTACAGACTGCCACCCAGTGGCTCCGACCTCAATAATCATAAAGTGTTTTGAGAGGCTGGTTCTTGTCTACACCCACTCCAGTCTCCAAGCCTGATCTGCTGCCCGACTGATGTAACGGGTTCACAACGGATACTATATCCGAGCCCTGCACGCATCCCTGGAATATTTGGACATCAAGGACCCCTACACCAGGCTCCTGCTCATTGACAAAAGCTCCACCTTCAAAATCATTTTCCCTGACAGACTAATCACAAAACTCCGCGACCTTGGTCTCGGTTCGACTCCCTGCAACTGGATCCTCAGGTTTCTGACCCACAGACCAACATCGTGAAGATCGGTAAAATCACTTCCTCCACAATAACATTCAACACTAAAGCTGCTGAAGGATATGTTCGCAACACCCGACAATACTCCCATTAAACCCACGGCAGTACCCTCAGCTCCCTACTGTACTCCCTATACACCCATGGCAGTGCCCTCAGCCACTTAACTTACTCCCTCCCTGTACACCGACAGATGTGCCCTCAGCCCATTATTGTACTCCCTGTACATCCACGGCTGTGCCCTCAGCCCATTAATGTTCTCCATGCACACCCACAGCTGTGTCCTCAGCCGCCTACTGTACTCCCTGTACAGCCACGGTTGTTTCCTCAGCCCCCTAATGTCCTCCCTATACAACCACGGCTGTGCCCTCAGCCGCTTAGTGTACTCCCTATACACTCAAGGCTGTGCCCAGGCCAACTACTGAACTCCCTGAACACCCACAGTTGTGTCCTCAGCCCCCATTGTCCTCCATGCACACACATGGTTGTTTCTGCAGTCCCCTACAGTTTTCCCTGTACTCCCAAGGTTGTGTCCTCAGCCCACTAATGTCCTCCCTGTACACCCACGGCTGAATTTCCAAATTCCAAACAACGCCTGCTACAAGTTCGCTGATGACATCACTATAGCAGTACGGATATCAAACAACAACGCATCAGAATGTAGAAAGGAGATATAGGGCTTGGTAGCATGGTATATTGATAATGACCTCTCTCTAATCCTGTAAACGTAAAGGAGTGATCATTGACTTTAGGAAGAAAGGAAGGGAACACACTCCATCTACATCAACCGTTTGAGGGAGTGCAGAGCATCAAGTCCCTCGGACTGATGATAACTGACAACCTGTCCTGAACTTCTCACATAGGTCCGACAGTCGGGAAGGATCAACAATGCCTCTCCTTCCTCAGTTGGTTCAGGAAATTCAGCATGCGCTACTTCTACAGAAGCACCATTGAGGGCGTACTGTCCCGGTGCATAACAGCCTGGTACGGCAACTGCTCGACTCAGGACTGTGAGACACTACAGAAGGTTGGGTGCACAGCTCTGACCAACACGGACTCTAACATCCCAACCATTGATTCCATTTACATGGTTCGATGCCGCAGAAAGGCTGCCAACATCTACCCCAGATTACTGAGGGAAGGGAGACAGGAAATATCTGGGGCATTAACAGATATCTTTGTAGCAGCCTTGAACACGGCTGAGGTCCCGGAGAGCTGGAGATGGGCACAGGCTTGGACCACCGAATGGCCTGTTTCTGTGCTGGAATGTTTTGTTTTAACATTATCAAAGAACCATCACACCCCAGTAATGGTCTCCCACACCTCTTCGATCAGGCTAACAGATACAGAAGCTTGAAAACACAGAGCAGCGGGTTCAACAACAGCTTATTCCCGGCTGTTATGAGACTGATGAATGTACTCTCTAATCTCAGATAACGCTGATCTTGTTCGTGTTAATCTCGCCTCGCGCATGCCCTGTGCAGCGTAACCTGCATGCCTCTCAGACATGTTTTACAGCCATTGTTCTGTACATCCTTGCTTAATATGATTTGCCTGTACAACTTGGTACATGCCAATGTAAATTCTCACCTCCCTTCCCCCAGCTCCCTCCAGTGCTCGCTCCAAGGTCTCTCCAGTCCTCACCCCCAGCTTCTCCCATTCCCCATCCCTTGCTCATTGTGACCCCATCCCCAGCTCCCTGTGTGCTTTGTCTCTCACTGTTTCTCTCACACTGTCTGTTTCCCTGTGTTTTCTTTTTCTCTGTCTTCTGTTTCTTTCCCTGAACTTACTATCTCCCCTTCTCCCTGTCCATATGACTGTTTGATTCTTGTTTTGTTTCCTTTCTCAGTTTAACTCTCTGTCCTTCTGTTTCCCTCGCTGTGTTTTCTCTCTCCTTATACGTGTCTGTCTCTTTTTCCCTCGTTGTGATGGTGATGGCTTCTCTATTCTTTTGAAGCATTTGATGGCTCTTTGGTTAGATGTTGGCAATTCAATAAACTCAATTGTGTTTTGGTATCTTGGACATAATTTAAATTTATTGGTTAAATATCAATTGTTGTCAAAACAGCAAGCAGAACATCGATATCCATTTAACAACCAATTGTTGCATCTAAATATTTTGGAACTGTCTTCTCCCAGTGCTCTGCATTCTGACAACTGAAAGCATTCTGTTCATGTGCATAATAGTGTGAGGGTAACAGCGCTTCCCAGGACCATAAGAAATTACAGACGGTTGTGTGCACAGACCAGACTATCATGGAAGACAACCTTCCATCCATTTATACTTCTCGTTGTCAGCGAAAGGCTGGCAACATCAAATATCTCTCCAAAACCTGTAATTATCTCCTACAACCTCTTCCAAAAGGGAGGAGATACAGAGGCTTGAAAACATGGGCCTACATGCTCAGGAACACCTTCTTCCCTACTGTAATTAGACTGATGAATTGAAGTCTCTAACTTTTCAAATAATATTAATCTTGTGAAAGTCGATCTTGCTTTGCACACCTCCTGTACAGCTGTCACCTTGTGTGCCTCACTCTAAGTGCCCTGTGAGGCTCAAGGTCTTCTCAAGGGCAATCAAAAAAGTGAACTAATGCTGGCCCAGCCAGCGATACCTATATCCCATTAATAAATATAAGAACATGACAATACTCAGGGAACACAGACAGGTGGGATCAAATCGCTTTAAACATGATCTTAGATAGATAGCGATTTCCCTCGGTATCTGAAAGTAGAACGTTCCTACAAAGCCTTTCATAAACTGATACAGTGTAAAGCGAAGAAGCATTAATTTATGCGCGAAAAATTTACCTTCCTTGTTAAAAGTGAAAATCCTCTTCGGATTTGTTTTGGTTATTGAAAACAGGACCTAATGGAGGATTTTCGGAAAGGGAAGTGGCAAAAAGTGAATTTTTGAAAAGCGGGGGATACATGTACCGACATGGGCATGATATTCAGGAAGATGGGAAAAGTTAAAAGAAATGAGGTGGATCTTACATTTTATTTCCACCCCAGCTGATCATCATTCCCTTTGTTTGCTCTTTGTCTTCTATCTCTCTCTTTCTCTATCGATTCAACTCACTCCTCCTGCCCTTCAAAGCAGACTCCCCTGTTACCAGCATTATTCCCACTATTTTACAGTTGCTTTCAGTTCAGAAAAACTCCCCAGCACTTTCTGATCTTTTCTTTGCATTTTTTATGCAATTTCAGATCTCCAGCATCTATCTTTCTTTGGTTTAACCTTCAAATTTGTTATCCCATGGGAAGTTGGCATCTCTGCCAACGGCAGCATTTGCTAATCATCACTAATTGCCCTGACTCTAACGCCATTCCACAAGCCAATATAAAGTCAAGCTCAATGATATGGGTCTGAAGTCACACATAACCCAGACCGGGTAGGAGTATTGGACTTCTTTACCGAAGATCATCAGTGAAACAGGAAGGTTTTCAGACAAAATGTGGGTTTTATGGTTGTTTTTCGTGAAATTCACTTTTATTCCAATTCTTATCATTTTTATTTAAGTTCTACCATCAGCTGTAGTCGGACTTGAAACAAATCGCTTGAAACCATGTCTTTCGTTTAATAAGCTTTGCTCCTGAATTACATCCAGCGACATTCCTACTCTGATACATTGTCCTAATCATGAAGTAATGTCCGAGACAAGAACAATTTTGTGATTGAAATACATGTAACTGGAAAAGTGGCCAGAAGAGAGTTTGAAATATAAGGTCTGAATTTTACCAACGTGCAGACAATGGTTTGTTCAGCCACAGCACTGACGCAGAGATGGAGACTGGGGATATTGTGAGCTGGTAGTGGACAGGGTTGGTGACATAGAGAACAAGAGATATAAATCAGTTCAGGGCAAAAAGCCGTATCGAGGTTGTGCACAGTTTTGTTCTTAGATGTTTGTAAGGGAGTGGTCTGCAATTCAGATGAATGGAGACTGCAATTGAAACTGAAGATAAAAGATTCTTTCATTGGCAACTATAGATAACAGAAATTGCAATGAATTCAAAATTGTTTATGGGATTAATTAATGGACAGAAGTAGAGAACACCAACAATAGAGAGAATAGGTTATGATTTGGAGATGCCGGTGTTGGATCGGGGTGTACAAATTTAAAAATCACACAACAGCAGGTTATAGTCCAACAGGTTTAATTGGAAGCACACTCGCTTTCGGAGAGTCACACCTCCACCATTGGTTAGTAACACACACCCTCCACCCTGCCCAAAATAATAATCAGAACCACAAATATCCGATATGGTAGAAATTTCCATCAGAGGAAAATGTTGAAAAGACCCAAGGAAAGTTACCTCTCCATTTGAGTAATTATCCAGTCCATTGTTCTCAGATTCATATCTGTCCTCTCCACGTCTGTGCAGCTGCTGATCTCTGTTACTGTTGGAGCTGATCCATCTGCTCCTACACTGGGATAGCGCACTGAGTGAAGCTCCTCACCAGTAGGAGAGGGAAACCCTCCAGTGACACAGTTACAATGCATGGAGACTGACATCAATCACAGTCACTGAGCAAACAGTTCTAGCTTTCAATACAGCACATTCAGTTCACAATATATCTGGACTGGACTGGATGCTGACATCGCTGGCTATTGGTCACATCTCCCATCACCAATTCCTCTAGTGAAGTCAATTGTGAGGGAGAATGATGGATGTTTTCTTATCACAGGCTCGATGACTCTGCCCTGTTGTACGTTTGCAATGCTGTCACCATCTTATCCCGAATCTCCGCCCCTCCACAAAAAAAGAAACACAATCAGAATGTTGTTCCTGTGCTGATCTCTCCTCCACGGGAACAAACGCCACTGGGCACAATTGCCTTGAACATAGACAGGAAGTGTGGACTTCTCTGAATGGTCCTCTCACTGCTCTAATAAAGAAACGTTGGACCTTCCATATAGAATATGTATCGGTAATTAATTTATGCAAATTGACAAACATCTTAACGCAGTTTTATTTGCTGTAAAACAGTAATGTTTACACTTTTGTCCCCTCAGTCCAAAACCAAAAGTGGACTTATTCATTATGACTTGTGAATTAATGAGTCAGTTTTAGCGAGTAGATAGGGCGGAATGGGGATAGTGGCTGTGGAGACTGCATGGGGAGTACAATGATATTCCCCAGTCATCATCACTCTTAACGTCAGATAGAATTAAATATAGTTCACAACAAGGAACGAGACAACGTTTGGGATATGTAATGCTCAATGACAATGTGAACTGAACAGGATAATTTTAAATGTGATAAAGTGAACTATATTTTATATACACACCATTGAATAGGGTCACCGCACCTGAAGCATAAACTTTGATGTCTCTTCACAGATACAGCCAGAACTGTGAGCTTTCCCACCAACGTCTGTTTTTGTTTGAGATTGATCATATTGTTCATATCTGGCAGGATGCTTATAGTAAAAGCAGATGCTATTAACAAAATGTACAGGGATATGCGGTCAATACAGGAAAATAATAGTCGAAATATCGCTCATTCCAAACTGGATGAGACAATGGGTTGAATTTTCACCACCTTTGCTGTAATAATTCTATGTTATGCATTGTAAGCTTTTGGAGATTGGGAAGACAAGTTTGTTCAATGAAGGACACAAAGTGTTCCATTATCAATAGGCTATCCCTATTATTTCATGAAGTTCAACTGCCTCTAAATTGTATTTTCAATCAAAATAGATTTCCTGAGATTTTGAAGATGTCTAGAAATTTTTTACTTTCTATCTTAAAGAAGAAACAGATTTCGGCTGTAATTCAGGTGTCACAGAAACAAGAAAGGACCACATTGTCCAAATATTACCAAGGTCAACATGTAGACCTGTCAAGCAATATGAAATATAGTGATAATGGAAACATGAAATACAAACAGAAAATGCGGGAGAAACGAAAAAGGTGAGGAAGTGTCTGCAGAAAGCAACATAATTAACATACGTCATATGATGTGACACTGTTCTGAAAAGTCCTATTAGAATCAAAGGTTAAGTTTTTGCATCTCTGCTCAGATGTTGCCAGATCTATTGAGTTTCGGTCCAGCTCTTTTGACTTCTTTCTTCTTTCTGAACTGTGACAAAGTGTCTGATCTGAATGATAGCGTTAAAGCTGCTACCTCAGTTGAATCTTGAGTAATTTGGTATGGTCATTAAATAAGAAATTACAAAGTTCCTATGTTTGACAGGGCTCTAAATATCAATGACGTATTGCATTGTGAGAACTTGCGATGAAAATGTGGAAACAAAACAGAAATTGTTGTAAATGCTCAGCAGGTCTAGCAGCATGTGTGCAAAGAAATCAGAGTTAATGTTTCAGGTCCAGTTCCCCTTTCGCAGAACTGATAGTAACACGGAAAATGTTGGTTTATATGCAGAAGAGACTGGATAGATCTTAATGGAGACTGTTAGTAGCTAACAATAGGGTTTGAGTAATGGATCATCAGTGGAAGAGTATGTAGCAGTACAAGGGGTAGTGCAAGGGGAGTAAAGTGTAAGAATAGAGTAGGACGGAACAGGAAGAATGGCAGATGAAGTTTTAGTGACAGGGAAAAGCTTGTTTTTGAGGAAGTGAGATTGGATGAAAGAAACATCACTGTCCAAGAAAATCGGGATCTGGATTCCATTAAAAATGTAGAAAGGATTTCTTGTACTGTCTCTTCTATCACTTGATTCTTGTTCAAGTCGTACATGTGCTATATATTTCTATATCACCATAAAGTGCAGACGACATGTTTCTTTCTCCCCTACGTGGTGTTTCAACATTTTTGATTTTTTTACAGTATGTATTTGCTTCCAATTCAAGGTGGATATGAGAATATGATTTGATCTTCTGCAGTTTGCCGATAATATAGAATTTATTTGAATATTTATCCTCATCACACTCGCTGATTTAAAAAAAACAATGAATGAGTCCATGTCCATCCTGCAGATGAAAAATTTCTTCAGCTCTGGCTATTGCAGGGAATGTTACAAAGAACAGTACCACACAAAATGCTAATGTTCCAAACCCTTGTTTATCCTAAATTATTTACAATGTTTATAAATAAAACATGCAGAGGGGCAGAGTGTAAAAGATAATTCAACTCTGTGACGAAAATGCTATTTGTGGCTCATTATAAAATGTGTTAACTACATCACTCATAAATTCACCAAAATAGGAAAAGCAAGACACTGTAAATGTCAACTCATCCTCTGAATAACATCTGGAGAACAGGAAGGAAATCTTGGTTTGTTTGTGATGTTCAGAAATGACGATTGTGAGAATGTGGAAGGTGGGGAGAAGTGGAATGATGACCAATGTTATGAATGATACAAAGATGGGCTGGGTGGATCACAGTCAGGAGGAAAGTGTTAGGCTACAGAAGGATAGAAACAGATTATTCAGATAGCCAGATCAACGGCCTGATGAAATTTAACACCTATAATTTGGGAAGATGCAAGTCAGAAGTAACAAGACAAGTGAGTACTCAATAGTGAGTATGAAAGAGGAGGGCTAAATTTGCTCCTTTTTTCTTTGCAGCAGGGAAAGTTGAGGAGGGAATATGGTACAGGTTTACAAGAGCAAATGGGGTATGGAGGGGATGAACAGACAGCAGCTGTGTTCCTTCGTCAAAGCATCAAAAACAAAGAGACACACTTTTAAAGTGAATGTCAGGGGATTGAGAGAGGATTTGTGGAATGTGTTTAGAACTGAGTGGATGGTATGAATCTGGAATGCTTTCTTTCGATGAGTGGTTGAGGCAAGTAACCTCACAAAAGTTTAAAATGTCTTTGGATATGCACTTGTTGGCACAGACGTGATAGGCCTGTTTTTCATTGCATGATTCTTTGCAGTGGCAGCCATGAACATTCTGGTGTATCCTGAAACAATAAACAATGGCAGTTGCTGCTTTGTTCCTTTGACTGTCCTCAGTAAGTGGCTATATTGCAAACCAGCATCATCTCATGCAACTTCAGCACTCACTCCATCAAAGGCAGCCCAGCCATCTCTGGGACCATCCAGTGTAATTCATATGCTCAGTGGACGCATTGTCGAAAAACAGCACTGGCACTATTCTAGTTGTTTGCAACAATTATTAAAGCTACAGCCATAATATGAAGACAGCTTTTTCTCCATTATAATACAGACCTCTAGCAATAAGGGTGTTATTTATCTGAAGCATAATAAATTCTTTCCCAGGTATTCACTTTGACAAGCAGCAAGTTTTCCTGTGTTTTGCTGCTAGTTGTTTATCACGGAATCCCCCACCCCAACCTCTTTCCCCTTTAACATTTTCTTGTGCACTGTCTCCCTGATCTCACACACCTCACTCCCTCACATCCCCCACAGTCTCCATCCTTACTTGTTAATCTCTGAAAAACCTGCGCCTCATCTCTATAATTTATACCAACTCCCAACTCACTATTTTGATTCCATCTCTCTGCATAGTCATTAGACTGGCCGTGCCTGATGTCCTATTCACCTCTACCTTCTGCTCAGTTCCTGATCTTCTGCTTTGGTTCTCACTCTACTGGTTTATTCAAATCAATCTGACTTGCACTAGCAAACCTCCACAGAAGGATGTTGGTGCTCGTCCAGTTAAGATACAATCTGTCTTTTTTGTACAGGTACCTACCTGTCCTGGCAGAGATCCCAATGATACAACAATCTGGAACTCTCATCCCTGAACTAGATTTTTAACAACATGTTAAGCTCTACTGTCTTCCTCATCCTTCCCTCTTTTCCACATGGCACGGGGAGCTATCCAGAGATTACAGAGGATTATTCTCTCTCTCTCTCAAATACACACACACACACACACACACACACACACACACACACATTCAAACACACGCAGAAAGAAACTATATTACTTCGCAGAAGAATACAAATAACCTTAAAATAACTGGAATGATAAGTGGAATGAAGTATTTAGTTAAAGGGAGGATGAGAGAAATTGTGCTTCTTCTGGATGTCAGTTTGCTCGCTGAGCTGGAGAGTTCATTTTCAGATGGTTCATCACTGTACTAGGGAACATTATCAGTGAGCCTCTGGTGAAGTGCTGGTGTTATGTCCCACTTGCTATTTATGTGTTTAGGTTTCCTTGAGTCAGTGATGTAATTTCCAGTATTGGTGATTTTATGTCCAGTTCTTTTTGTCAGAGAGTGTTCGATGGGATCAAAATCGATGTGTTTGTTGATAGAGTTCAGGTTGGAATGCTATTTTTCTAGTAATTATCGTGCGTGTCTCTGATTGGCTTGTCCTAGATGGATATTCAGACACAGTCTAAATCGTGTACTTCTTCATCTGTATGTAAGGATACTAGTGATAGTGGGTCATGTATTTTTTTTCTGGCCAGTTGTTGTTCATCTATCCAGGTGGCTAGTGTTCTGACTGTTTTTCCGATGTCGTGCTTGTAACACTTCTTGCAAGGCTTATTCTTACTTGAGCATAACAAACAAATATGTGAACTAATTGCGGTGCTCAAACCTATGAAAAAAAGTTGTAGAGCAAAACAGGACTACTCTGTTTCCGTTAGTTGGAATTGCAGCATCAAGGAGTTCTCATTTCAAGATGGTCAGCAAAAGAGCCAGGAATGAGATAAGGAAAAACTTCTTTATTGAGTGAGTTGTTAGGATTTGGAATGGAACTGCCTAGGAGAGTTGTGGATGTACATTAAAAAATAGAACGGGATATGTATTTGCAAATATGAATTTAACAGGCTGCAGAGATAGGGCTGGCAAATGGGAGGGTCTTGGGAGATATTCCTGGAGCTGATGCACACACAGTGGCCCATGGCCTCCTCCTGTTCTATAAGGTTTTGAACTCTATCATGTGTCTGATGTGAATAAAATTCAGGATCCGATTATTTCCCATTCTAAATGCTCACGAATATCTGATTATTTAGTGCAGCATAAGCATTTAAAATGCAACTATTGCAAGGCCAGCTTCATTATATAGTCTAATTATTGCTCAGAATATGAATATTTTAAATGTTGTATTCCAATTACTCAAACAAATGTGTCATTGCTTTGGCTCAAATCTCTTTGAAAAGGTCTGACTTTTCACTCACACGATAATATGTTCATAATATGTGCATCGTTTTCGTTCACTGTCTACATTGCATATTAAACAAGATCCTTTCTAAAAATTAAAAGTTTTCAAATTATAGTTCACTAAAATTTGATGGCACAAATCATTTTTTTAGTTGAATATTCGCAGTCCACGTTGAAGTATAGCTGTTTCTAATTCGCTGGCAAATAACTGAAGCTTGTACATGTCGGTGAGAAATTAAACTGATTGTTTATATATACATTTATAAGAACGCGAATTCTATTTGATTGTTCAATCGTTTGCTCGCCCTGAACATGCAATCATTCAGAAGCCAACCACTTTCAAAATGTTGGAGTGATAATGCATTGTTTTGAATCCTGACATTGTGTGTGTAATTCTGATCGCCAAAAGATCGCCACAAAATCCATGTTGTTTGTTCGATAGAAAATCAAATGTACATTCTTTATTTCTGTGTTAGAAAATCTTGACAGGAGTTTATATTTTTGTTCCATAAATATAGAATCAACATAATGCTTTTCAGAGATTATGGTTCAGTCGAATAATCATAGTTGGCATCTTATTTCTGCCTAATTCACGAAACATAGCAAACATCTGATTAATACATGGGTCACCCAACTGATTGTATTTGAAGAAAGCAGCAGCAAATGACAAGTCAAGAATCGCGTTAATAAGTGAAATTGGCGGAGCGTGCGTGATGTAGAACACCACACATACTCTAATGGCATTCAGGTGAATGTAACAATGAACAACATAACTGGATGTTTTGGGCTAACGCCCCTCCCCAACTTCCTAATTTCACACACGTCACTCCCGCACACATTCAACAATTGATAAGAGACGACAGGCTGTGTGAAACATAAAACACAGAACAGTACACCACAATATAGACCCTTAGACCCTTGACGTCCTGCCGAACCTTTATCCTACTCGAAGGTCAGACGAACTGACATATCCTTCATGTGCCTATCCAATAGTCACTTATATATCCCTAATGCAGCTGACTCTACCAACGCTGCTGGCAGTGCATTCCAAGCATCCACCACTCTCTGTGTAAAGAACCTACCTCTGACATCTCCTGAAACCTTCTTGTAATCACCTTAAAATTATGCCCCCTCGCGATAGCCATTTCCTCTCTGCGAGAACGACTCTGGCTACCCATTCTCCCTTTGGCTCTCATCAGCTTATACACCTCTATCAAGTCACCTCCCACCCTTCATTGTTCCAAGGTGAAAAGCTCTAGCTCCCTCAACTTTTCTATGTAAGACATGCCCTCCAGTCCAGGCAGCATCCCGGTAAATCTCCCCAGCACCCTCTCCGAAGCCTCAATGTCTTTCCAGTAATGAGGCAACTAGAACTGAACACAATATTCTAAGTGTAGTCTCACCAGAGCCTTCTGGCACTGCAACATAACCTTGTGGCTCTTAAACTTAATCCCAGACTAATGAAAACATATTACATCTTAATAATCTTATCAACTTGGTGACACCTTTGAGCGTCCTATGATATGGAACACACGATCCCTATGGTCCCCCACACTGCCAATAATCCTGCCTTTAACCCTGTATTCTGCATTCACATTCAACCTTCCAAAATGAATCACTTCACACTTATCAGGGGTGAACTCCATCTGTCATTTATCAGCCCAGTTCTGCAACCTGTCAATGTCCAATTGCAACCTACAACAGCCCTCCGCACTATCCATAACTCCAACATCTTTGTTACATCATAAAACTTACTAAATTACAATTCACTTTATCATCCAAGTCATTTGTAAAAATCACAAAGAACAGCAGTCACAGAACTGATTCCTGAAGAACGCCACTGGTCACCAGGCTCCAGGCTGAATACTTTCCATGTTCTACCACCATCAGTCTTCGACAGGCCAGACAATTTTGTATTCATACAGACAGACTTCCCGGTTTCCCTGCATCCCATGCCTCCTTACTTTCTGAATGAGCCGACCTTATGGTAACTTATCAACCACCTGGCTAAAATCCATGTACATCACATCCACTGCTCTACCTTCAATGTGCTTGATCCCATCCTGAAAGAATTCAATAAGTTGTGTGAGGCATGACTTGTCCCTCAAAAAGCCATGCTGACTATCTCTAATCAAACTATGATTTTCCAAGTAATCCGAAATTCTGTATCTCAGAATCCTTTCCAATACTTTGCCCAATACAGAAGTACGACTGACTGGCCAGTATTTCGCAGGATTATCCCTATTGCCTTTCCTGAATAAGAGAATAACTTTTGCCACCCTCCAATCATCAGGCAGTATTTCACTGGACAGTGAGGACACAAAGATCATCGCCAAAGGCGCAGCAATGTCTTCCCTCAGTTCCACTGACAACCTCTAGTGCTTCCTGTATGGTCCAGGGGACTTATCTATCCTTCTGTTTGGACTTCACTCATTCTGTACTTCACCTCACTTTATCTGCTCCCTGTCCAATCAACTGATTGACTGCTTTCCATTTCAGGGCTATATACAGGGCTGCCCTCCTGAGCAAGTTAAATTCCAAATATTCTATGAATCATTGAATGGAAAAAAATTGAACATACCAATGCCATCCTGATGAAGGGCTTATGCCCAAAGCTTTCACTCTCCTGCTCCTCGGCTGCATCTTGACTCGTTGTGCTTTACCAGCACCACACCTTTCGATCCTGATCTCCAGAATCTGCAGTCCTCACTTTCTCCATTACTGAGGGCTGATCCCGCTGCACACTGAGCAGGGAATTAATCAGCAGGAATTCATTGCATTTGAAGCTGACTGTTCAGTTCTGGAACGTTGCATTTGATTAACACATTAATTAAAAATAAATTACAATTCAACGATTATTCATTCAGTCCCAGAGTTACATTTTTAGTTCATGGAAAGGCAACTTGATAACAAAAAGTCATTGGCTGAAGAACTCCGAGGTACGGAGTATTCCAGGTGCTATATTCCAGGCTGGATGTCCTTTACCATAATACTGGGAATATTATCAGATCTTCAGATTTGATAAGGGAACGAGGTGACATGGGGAAACGGATATTTTTGCCATCACGTAGATGCGTTTGAGGGAGGTCAGAGCTGACAACTCAATATTCTGTGGTACAAGAACTATAGGCAGCAGAGGAGAGGGGTAAAGGACAAGGTGGTGTTGTCTTATTAACTATGGAGTCAAAGACTGCAGTAAGGACGGATGATATCTTGGAAGGACATTCAAATGACGGTTTGTGGGTTGGAATTAGGTTCAAATCAATGACAGACACACTACTGGGGATATATTATAGACCCCCAGATAAAAGAAAATACCGGAGCAGCTACATAACCAATTCACTGAGGTGTGTAAATGCAATAATATGATCATTATATTCGGGCATTTCAATTACAAACATTGATTAGGGCAGCGATAATTATTTTTAAGAGGGCAAAAAAAGTCCTGACATTTATCCCAGAGAGCTCCTTATATAAACATGTAGCAGATACAACAATGGGTGGGGCTGTGCTGAGCCTCACTGTGGAACGAAGCCAGTTCGGTGTTGCAGGCAGGATTGGCTGAGCATTGCAGGACTAGTTGACCGTGACTCAAGCATTTTTATCTTATTAAGGAAAAGACCAAAAGAAAAATGGTTTGAAAAATAAAAATAATTTGGATGGTAGAGGCAGATCTTATCAAAAGAAATACAGGATCTGGCCACCGTACAGTTACTTCTGGGTGAAACTGTAGCAGAACAGCGTGGGGGTGGTGGGGATCACATGCTCAAAATGGAATTGTTGAGGGTGGCACCACAACATGTTACAACAAAGATGAAAATTAGGAAAACAAGCCCAGAGAGAATGGGATGTCTACAAATATTCAGAACAGAATTAAAAATGAAAGAGAAGGTTAAAGCATGCATAATGTCAGTAGGTCAATGGAGGTCCCAGAAGAGTAGAGAAAACGTGTAGGGCTATACTCAAGAAAGTAAGTAAAAGAGCAAAACGCGGGGTGATAAAAATATTAGTGGGCAATATTATCAAGAATTCAAAGACATTTTATCGGTTCATTAAGGGTAAGAGGGTAACAAGCGAAAGAATAGGGAGTATTAGGGACCGAGGAGGCAACCTGTGCATTGAGCCTGCGAATGTCAAGCACGTACTACATATTGGTCTTCACGTTGGAGAAGCAGTTCCTGGTCAGAAGCTGAGGAATAATTGGAAGTTGATGCAGGATAAAAAGTGGGCAAATCCATAGATCTGGATGAACTATCTCTTAGACTGATGTGGAAGATGAGGGAGGAGATTACAGGCTCTTAAATTTTGCGTTTTATTTTGTTTTGCCTCTGGCCACAGAGGTGGTGTGATCGAACAGAACAACATCTAATGTTGGTTCAACTTTCACACAGAGTGCTAGATAAAAAGCCATACGATTAAAGACCACTAAGTCTCACATCAGTGGGAGGGAAACAATTGTAGAAAATTGTGAAGGCTGTTGAGGAATGATAACTAAATATCTTCAAGGCTGAGATCCACAGATTTTTAAACAAGGGTTACAGGGAAAACGCAGGAAAATGGAATGGAATGTTATCAGAATAAATGTACCCTAATTGAAAGTAAACGCAGAGTCAGAGAGCAGATGGGCATACTGTCGCTCGTATGTCCATTGGCAAACCTTTTTTAATAGACTGTACTTACTGGAATATCAAGATCTCTCCCTCCAGAGTGAGACACAGTTTCGAATGCATCAGTAGTTACAAGGAATTCATAAATGCAGTACTATTAAACCGAAAAGACCAGAGGACTGCAACAACGCGGATGGGCTGTCAGGCTGAATATTTGCATCAGCGCAGTCACCACTACTAGGAGGATGACCTCAGCAAGACAACCCCCATCCCCACCTCCCTCCTCCCCCCAAATCCAAGCATGGGCCTGGTGTTTAGGAGTGCTTAAGGCCCAAACAATGCATCACTGTCGTGTCTCCATCCTTCCCTAGCCAAACCTAAATGTGGCGTGGTCTATTAACGTACTGTGAGTGGCAGAATAGGTAGTAATGCTTCGGTTCCAGAGACATTTTTGAGCAGCGGTTCAGCTAAAGGTAAAGTTAAGCTCAGGTAAACTCTTTTTTTTAACGCTAGTCTGACAGCAATGGAGATGGCAGTTAGGGCAGTTACACGTTCCTCCTTGGTTTGTGAGAGCTCAGGGAGATTTCCATTGTCCCTGATGACTACACCTGTGGGCAGTGCACCCTGCTGCAGCTCCTGGGAGACCATGTTCAGGAGCACTCTGGATCATCCAAGATATGGAACACTTCACAGATAAAAGCTTTAGTGAGGTGATCACACCCAAGTGCCTCAGTTAGCCATGTTTCTGTAAGGACTATAATATTCCAGTCACATGTAAAGATCCACGCCCTGAGTTCATCTGCCTTACCTGATAGCCCAGTTCCATTTAATTAAAAACAATTTAATCCAACAGGCTTTCCTTGCTTCCTGTCGTGTTCCAAGCAGAGAGTAGCTGGACGACCACCAGGAATGGCGAAGGGAGTAGGCAGAAAGTGCAGGAATCTCCTGTGGCTACTCCTCTCGAAACCAAGTATACCATTCTGGAAAATGGTTTTGTGTATGTTGGGGGATGGGCGATAGGTGTCAGGGAATGACTGGTCAGGGAAAGTGGCAGTAGCCAAGATGGATGCACTGGATCTGTGAAGCAGCAGGAAAGGATAAAGGTAAACAGGGTCTTAGAGATAGGAGATTTGATTGTTAGGGGGGACAGATCGGAGATTCTTTGGCCTCAAACGGGAAACTAGGATGGTGTGTTGCCTCTCAGGTTTCAGGATCCAGGATGTTTCTGAGTGGCTGCAGAAAGTTCACAAGGGGGCGGGTGAGCAGCCAGAAGTCATTGTGCACGATGGTACAAATGACACGGTTAGATATAGGAATGTGATTCTAAAGAATAATTAACTGAGATCTAGGAGAAAAGTTAAAAACCAGGACCTCAATAGCGATGATCTCCAGATTACTTCCAGTGTCATGAGCTACTGAAGGTAAGAATAGGAGGATATGAAGATAAATACATGACTAAAGAATTGATGCAGTGGGAGAGATTCATATTTTTAGACCATTGGGAGCTTTTCTGTGACAGAGTTGACTTGTTCAGGGGGGACTGGTGGCACATCCACTGGAGGAAGATCAATATCTTCGCAGCCAGTTTTGCTCGTGCAACAGGCGAACGTTTAAACGAGATTGGCAGGAGGTGGTATTCTCAAGAGCAAGGAAGCAAGTGAGAGGCTGGATGGAGATACAGTAATCAAACATAGTACCTTGAGGAGACATATCAGGCTGGAAAACGATAGGGAACAAGAAATGCCTATGGATTAAATTGTGTTTATTTCAGTGCAAAAGGGCTGACAGTTAAGGCCGATGAATTCAGGGTGTGGAGAGGGTATCAGCGATCGATAGTCTAGCTATTACAGAAACATGGCTGAGGGATGGATAGGACTGACAGCATAATGTACCAGGGTTAAATGCATTAGGAGGGACAGAGATTGTGGAACTCGAGGAGGGGAGTTGCATTTCTGAATAAAGGGTGTATCACAGCAGTGATCAGAGATAAAATAACTGATGGATCATCCAATGAGGCTTTGTGGGTGGAACTAAGGAATAAGAAGGGGATGGTGACATTATTGGGGTTGTACGATAGGCCCCCAAATTGTAAACAGAAATTGGAGGAACAAAAATATGTAGAGAGATTGCGGAGACTTTCAGTAACATTTGGATTGTCATGATAGGGACTTTAACATTTTTTATAACACAGAATTGCACTGCCAGAGCATTAAGGGATTTGATGGGATGGAATGAATTAAGTGCGTCAGGAAGGTTTCCTCAAGCAGAATGTAGAAGGTCCTAATTGGGAAGGAGCAAAATTTGTCCTACTCTTACGAAATAGGTCAGGACAGGTGAGTGGATGTGCACTTTGGGACCAGTGACCATAGATCTATTAATTTTAAAATAATTATGGAGAGGGAAAAAAATTGGTACACAGATTCAAGGTCTAAATTGGGGCAAGGTTAATTTTGATGGACTTAGACAGGAGTTTTCAGGGGTTAATTGGAGTAGTCTGTTTGCAGGCAAAGGGATCTCCAGCAAGTGGGAGTTTAAGATTTATATGTTCCTGTAAGGTGAATGGAAAGTTGACAGAAATGAGGTACACTGGATGACAAGAGATGTTTAGGCTTTTACGAAAATAAATGTAGGGGCGTTGCTCAGGTAGAGGCAGCTGTGGTAGGTAAATTACTTGGGAAGGTTCTGAGTGATAAGATGTACATGCATTGGGAAAACAGGGTTTCATTAGTAATAGGAAGAATGGCTTTGTGAATGCAAGTTCACGCCTGATGAATTTGTTAAAATTCTTTGATGATGTGACCAGGAATGTTGAGTAGGGCGGGCAGGTAGACATCCAAACATGTGGTGCTGGAAAAGCACAGCAGGTCAGGTAGCATTCGAGGGGCAGGAGAATCGATGTTTTGGGCACAAGTTTATCATCAGGAATGCCCAAGACATCAATATTCCTGCTTCTCGGATGCTGGCTGAGCAGTTGGGCTTTTCGAGTGCCACACTCTTCAATTCTGATCACCAGCATCTGCAGTGACGACTTTCTCCAAGGGTGGTCGATCTGGTCTATATGGATTTCAGTTACACCAGAACAGGATGTGACTTCTGAGCCCTGGACCATGACATACAATTACAGGAGAAGACCAATCAGTCCCTCCAGTCGATAGAACGAGACCCAGTTTAGATCATGCAGCAACAGTATCAACCTATTCAGCTACTTGAAGTACCACAGGTAATGGAAGAGGCAATAAAGTGACTGGACTATAGGGTTTATTCGAATAATACCTGGCTATTTTGCCCGTCAAGTCTGTCCTTCCATTCAGTAAGGTCAGGGCTGATCTCTCTTGGTCGCAATTTCTCTTTCATGCCCAATTTTTTGTTGCCCTTAACTCCCTGATGTGTCAAAATTCATTAACACCACTGTGCTCCATTAAACATTCTCAGATGTAGTTGTCTGGGATAGAGAGGCCCCAACAGTCACTACCCTCTGACAGAAGGAAATAGTCCCCACACATTTACCTTGGCCTTTGACATGAACAAAAGCTATGAAGTTAAAAATCACACAACACCAGGTTATCGTCCAACAGGTTTAATTGGAAGCACACTAGCTTTCAGAGCATCGCTCCTTCATGAGGTGATGGTGGAGGGCTTAATCCTAACACACAGAATTTATAGCAAAACTTTAGTGTGATGTAAATGAAATTATAACATTGAAAAATTTATAGTCTGTTGAGTCTTTCATCTGTGTGAATACCATGCTATTCAAACAGATGAAAGACTCAACAGACAATCAATTTTTCAATGTATAATTTCAGTTACATCACACTGTAAATTTTTGGTTTAAATTCTGTGTGTTATGATTGAGCCCTCCGCATTCACGTGATGAAGGAGCGACGCTCCGAAAGCTAGTGTGCTTCCAATTAAACCTGGTGTTGTGTGATTTTCAATTTTGTACACCCCAGTAAAACACGCATCACCAAATCAAAAAATATGAACACAGCGTCAGAATGATTGGCCCTGACAGGACATAACTGAACAAAATATCAAGGAGGCTGAATAAAATTGCACCTAATTGGAATCAGTTGTAAACTCCCAAGTGGTTGGACAATTCGGAGCACCATGTGGCTGGTGGAGATCAATCCTCTCAATCCCTCGATATCTCTGTGGGTGATCCTTAGGGTAGCTTCCTCGGCACAAACATCTTCAGCTGCTTCAGCAACGTCTTACCCTCTGTCATTCGATCAGAAGTGAGGATGCTCAGTAAAGATCGCATAAAACATGATAACCTGGACAACATTCAAGCTCATGCTGTTAATATGTAGGCAACATTCATGGAACAGCACTGCTGGACCCTGAACATTTCCACAGGACTAAAAATGAAAAGCTCATTCAACATCTCAAGCTGGTTTTACAGAAATATGAGAATGCCATTCAGCCCATAGAAGCTATTGGATAAGTAGAGGCACAGCGCATTCACTCTCTCTTACCTATCACACAAGAAGAGATTTAAAAAAAACTACAAATGTTGGAATTCAGGAGACTGGAAGAAGACAACAGGCCAGGCAGCATCAGGAGAAAAAGTCCACATCTTGGGTATTACCTTTCTTCACGTCTGGGGATGGGGGCAAGGGTGTGTACTGATAAAGAGGCGAGTTGGGGAAGTAGGAGACGGCGACTTGTTGTGGTGGGGAACACAGGTAGAGCGTACCACCGGGTTGGCCAATGGGAAAAATGAATCCAGTTGACAGTTGGAAGATGGGTTGATCAGAGGAACGGACGGGGGAGGGGCTAAGCAGGAGGTCTGGGGATTGGAAGGGAGGTTACTAGAAATTGGAGAACTAGGTGTTGAGACCCCCAGCTGTAGGCTGTACAGGTGGAATATGAAGCGTCGTTCCTCCAATTTGTGCTTTGGTTGTTTGTGGCAATGGAGGAGGTCAAGGATGGCCATCTCGGAATGGGAGTGAGAGGTGGAATTCAAATAGTCGGTGACTGGGAGGTCAGGTCAGCCCTTACAGGCCCAACTGAGATGCTCAGCAAACCATTCCCCTTAGTTTACATTTGGTCTCCGCGATATAGAGAAGACCACATCAGGAATGGCAGATACAGTAAACTAGGTTGGATCCCATCACCTGGCACATCTTCCACAAGGACTGATCCCTTCACTAATTTTGGTTCGTGCCATACTCCCCACCAAACCTGTCAATCCCCATGGGCAACTGACACTTGCAGATGAAAAATAAAATACATCACCTGCTGGCACACACCTCCCTCACCTCATCCAAGGCCCAAAACAGTCCTTCCAGGTAAAACAGAGGTCACCTGCCTCTCCTTCAACCTAGTTTACTGCATTAGGTTCTCCTGATGTGGTCTTGTCTACATCAGGGAGAGTAACGTAAACTAAGTGCACATTTCACCGAGCATCACAGTCCGGTCCAAAGGGGCTGGCCTGAGCTCCCAGTCACCACCCATTTCAATTCCCCTTCCCAATTCCTTTCCAACATGACGTCTTTGGCTTCCTCTGTTGCCACAGTGAGTCAGACCGCAAATTGGACGAACAACATCTTACCTTCTGCCTGGTTAGGCTACAGCCTGGAGGACTCAACATTGAGTTCTTCAATTTTAAATAACCTTCCCAGCCCCTCCTCCTCCCTTCCATTCCACCAAAAGACCCCACCTTCTAGCTCCCAACTGGATTCATCCCTCCCATCGACCAACCACGTTGCACCCACCACTTGTGTCCACCTATCCCCTACCTCACCATCCTGCTGCTCTCCCCACCCCAACCACTCCTTTCCCTCCGGATCTGCAGTTCCCCCTACCCCCACCCGCAGTCCTGAAGAACGGGTATACTTGAAATGTTGACTTCTCCACCTCCTGATGTTGCCTGACTTGCTGTTTCTTCCAGCCTCCTGTTTGTCTATTATTACACAGGAAGATAAGGTATCTAGTCAGCACAACACGCAGGTATGCAGCTACCACCGGTTACCTCATAATGAACCTCTTCCCTGGAACGAGGAAGAGGACATTCAGCCACCCGAGACATTGACACACGAAAAGAAGAGTCCATTCAGCCCCTCCAAACTGTTACACGGAAATAGGAGGATGTCATCGATGCTGCAACTTTACAAACCAATGAAGCAGAGATTGCACAGACAGACTGCTCCATGCTGTTTCTTCTGGCTCCATTGCTAATGTTTCAGGCGTGTTATATTAACATGGTTTGCTGATGGTAAGGAGGCACAGCGGACGATTTGTGCCATGTCCCAAGGAGGCATCTTCCATCTCCGAGAAGACAGGCTAGTCTTCTGCATGGAGGTCGGAAGCTTTTGAGAATGACCAACCCAGTCAGACTGTGACTCCTGACAAGTTTGGGAACAACATGATACTCATTACTTACTTCTCGTATGAATTCTGTCAGTGGCTCATGGCCAAGGACATCCACCTCCTTTTCACCAAAAGCACTTCCCATCATCTCGCCTTCTCATTAATACAAAATGAGAAGGATGATATGTTTTGGCAAATCACTTTGTTGCCTTGCAAAATGCTATGTTTTAAGCAAAGCCACGCCAACAGCAACACCACGTTTGCCATTGGAGACTATTGGCGATGCTGAGGAGGTGATGGCCTAGCTGTATTATCCCTGTAATGTTAACCCAGGGACCGAGGTGATAACCCAGACCCCGGATTCGAATCCCACCACGGCAAATGTTAGACTTTGCATTCAATAAAATATCAGGAATTGAGAATCAAATTAAACAATGAAAGCATTGTGTTTGTCCTACCTGGCACACTCGTGCACTTCAAGGAAGGAAAGCTACCATCTTCATCCGGTCGGACGGACATGTGACTCCAGACCCGCAGCACTGTGGTTAACACACAGTTGTCGTCTGAAATGGCCAAGCCAGCCGCTCAGTTATATCACTCACTACAAATTCTCAAAGAAATGAAACCGCATTGACCTCAGCACTGACTACTTACAGCCCACAGGCTGCAGTGGGTCAGGAAGGCAGCTCACCAACACCTTCACATGGACAATGGCGAAAGGGAATTAAATACTGGCCCAGCATCCCATTACTGAATAAAAGAAGATGATCACTCTCAAGGAAGAGAGACATAAGGACAAAATTCTCTTCACACCGGGACTTTGATGTACACCATACATGGGCATGAATTTCAGTAATGTGGGAACAGGAGAAAAATAAATAAGATTCATCTGGATTTTTATTTCCATTCCAGCTGATCATCAACAATCCCTCTCTTTGTTTCTTTCTCTCTACCTCTCTCTTGCTCTATCTATTCAACTCACTCCTTCTCCCTTTCACAGCAGCCATCCATGTCATCAACATCAAACACACTATTTCCCAGATGCATTCAGTTCTGATGTATGGTGATTGGACGCAAAATGTCACTTCTATTATTCTCTCGACCTGAGGCTGCCAAATCTGTTCAGTTTTTAAGGCACTTACTCGTTCCATTTGTTTCTGATCTCTAGTATCATACTTTGTATTTTTTTCCTCTACCTTACATGTTGTTATTACATTGAATGTCTGCATCACTGGCAGGGCAGCATTTGTGGACCTCACTAAATGCCTTTTACTGTGAGGCCATTCCTTAAGGTATTGAGTCTGATATCAGTCTTAATTCAGATTATGCAATAATGTGAAATTTCTTCACCAAAGGATAACAGTGAAACAGGTAAACTTCTTGACAAAGTGCTGGTGGGATTATATTAGTAAAATTCACTTCTATTTCCAGTTCCTATCATCTGAATTTAAGTTCTGTCATCATCTGAGATAAGATTTGAAACAGCATCCATGATGTAGATATCTGGACCACTGAATTACGTGGCCATCGACATTACTATTCTGACACAGTGTCCCTGTCATGAATTTATTTCACAGACAAGAACAAGATTTTGATGGGAACATTTGTTACGGAAAGAGCGATTAGAAGAGAACAGGAACCATAAAGTCTGACTTTTACCATGCTATAGTTAATGGTTTATTTATCACCCGCACTGACGTCAAGATGGGGTCTGGGGATATGATTGAGTTGGTAGTGGGTAGCTTTAGTGATGGAGAGAATACCAAAACATAAATCAATTCGGGCAAATGGGTATTTCGGGATTGTGAACAGTCTTGTTCTCAGATGTTTGTGAGGGTGGGAGTGTGGGTGGTTCTGAAATTTGTGGAGAATGAATGGATTTGCATTTGAAACTGAAGATAATAGTTTCAGCCTTTACTAAATATAGGTAACAGAAATAGCACTGAAGTTCACCATGGTTTATGGGATTAATAAATCGATAGAGATGGGGAGACTTACCAGGAACACCAACAATAGCGAGCATGGGATAGTAACCAGTCTGAATAATCCACAGTACACCTAATATCCGATATGGTAATATGTACCAATACCAGGAAAGATACAAAAGACCCAAAGATAAACGCCTGTCCATTGTTGTAGCATTCCAGTCTATATTTCATAGATTCTGAACCATTGGTGCGACATTCCAGTCTATTATTCTCAGATTCTGATCCGTTGTTGACATATTCCAGTCTGATGTTCTCAGATTCTGATCCATTGTTGAAACATTCCAGTCTACTGTTCTCAGATCCTGGTCCATTGTTGGAATATTCCAGACTATGGTTCTCTGATTCTGATCTCTCCTCTCCCTGTTTCTGCAACTGCTGATCCTTGTCAGTGTTGCAGTGGATGCATCTGCAGCAACAATGGGATAAAGCATTGGAAGACGCCCGGTACAAATAGAAGAGAAAAACCATCCAGTGACATAATTAGGATCCATGGAGACTGACATCAATCACAGTCACTGAACAAACAGATCCAGATAATTTCTTTCAGAATTCGACCTTCAGATCAAAATAACAACTGGATTGAATTGAATATTGACATTGCTGGCTAATGGTCACATCTCCTATCACGAATTGCTCTCGTGAAGTTAGTTGTGAGGGAGAATTATGGACGTTTTCTTATCGCAGGCTAGATGATTCTGCTGTGTTGTTCATTTGCAAAACTGTAACCAGCTGAAAGCTCCATCATCACCATCCACAAAAAAAATCACAATCTAGACTTGGTTTCCATGCTGGTCTCTCCTCGACTAGTACAGGCGCCAAGCAACAGATTCTCAGTGGATGTATTTGCACTGACCATACACAGGAAGTGTGGATCTGTCTGGACATTCCACTCGTGACCATGCTGAAGCTTCAACACACAGTATGATTGAGTACCGTTTTATGAAAACTAACAAACAACTTCATGCATTATATCGTCTTCAAAGCAGTAAGAATTTTTGGAATTCAGTCCAAAGCCAAATGTGGCATGTTCTCACAAAGCTAGTCCTTTTACAGGGTTATGTTATCCTTGATTTTTTTAAGGAGGGTCTAAACGACCCAGGATTCCAATATATCATAATTTCGAAAGGTTTGTTGGGGTGCTTTTGTTTATACCTAACAGATAATGCCTCATACAGAAGCCTTTCAAGTCTTGAAAAGTAGCCTGTATAATCAAGAGGACCTGTCCAGCTTCCACAACTGGACAGGTTGGATCAGTTCGGGGGTTTGTTGAATCAGGGTCACTGAATGCTCTCTGCCTCATTCTGCCCTTCTGATCTTATAAGCTGTAAGCAGTTGTGTCAGTTTTACCCTTGGTGCTTAGGGGTTCTGTTAATGGGATTGTTGCAAGTATATTGGAACAGCATCCTTAAATCGGGATAGCCTGTCAGATTCGGATACGATACGTTATTCAGGTATTCTATTTTCGGTTCCTTATGTTTCACTTGGTAATTTGGCAAATAAATGTCATTTGTTTAAAATTCGGCAGTCTGACCAGCGCATTCACTCTGGAAATATCAGCTATACACTAACCTTCAAAAAATAGCAAATCTAAGGTCTGGGCTACCTATTAAAATGTTTTGAGGGGTCGGGTCTGGTCCGCAACAAATTAGGGGCTTTGCAGAATTTAGACAGCGAGTGGCAGGTGTTATTGTCTCTTATGTCATGTGTTGATTTGGTGAGTAAACAGAGCTTCAGGTAGCTCTGGTTCTTGCACGAACCAAGCTTGTTTTGGAGGTGGAGAAAGTGACCTTGGGGGTTTTACAAAATGCACATAAGTCCAAGCCGCGAGAATTAGGAGAAAAAGGGAATTGAAGCTACCGTCTGATGTGAGGAAAGGTGAGATGATTGCAGCAGTCGTTCTGCATTCCAATTTGCTGGAAACTCCGTCAGGATCTGTGGGATGACTAAATTTCAATCACAAAGAAGCAGCTTGAGTTAGAAACAGAGATGAAGCAGTTTGAGCTACGATTAAAGTCACAAGAGGAAGAAAGATAACGAATAGGTTTAGCAGAGGAAAGAGAAAAATATAGCTTCAGCAGGAGAGAAAGAAAAAGAGGGAGCATTCGAGCTTCAGAGATGGACACTTAGAATGGAAAGTCAGCTTTAAAGGATGAGGATGAAGGCTGAAGGTAAGCTTAGTGAGGAACAGACTGAGGATGGGCAATCCCATTGTAGTCCAAAGCCTGGTTTCAGTATATTCACAGCTTGCCTAAATTTGATGAGTAGGAAAGTGGCTAAAGAATTTCAGTGGCCAGTGACCATGTAGGTTTTGTTGACTCAAACAAAACTTGTAGGTAGAGCTAGTGAGGTATGTGCAACACTATCAACGGAGGGATCTGTGGAGTATGAGGAGAGGAAAACATATATGAGCATGTGCCAAAAGCCAACAGACAACGTTTCAGGAATTTAAGGAAGGATCCTGGTCGAACCCATATTGAGGTTGAAAGGATCAAACAAAGTAATTTTAATAGTTGGATAAGAGCTTTAAAAAGAGAGCAAACATACGATGCTCTTCGAGAGACAATTACTTTGAAGGAGTTTAAGCATTCACATAGTGCACACTCATTTGGAAGATCATAGAGTTATAAAGCCAAAACTGGCAGCTGAAGTGGCTGATGATTATGACTAGTGATTATGCTTATAAAACTTGTTTTGGCTTCCAGAATCAATTTCAGTCCACGATGGATAGAAATTGTGCCAAAAAGAAATCCCCACGTAGAAAGGGCGATATAGATCTCGGTGAAGAACTTACCATAGGGTAAAAAGGCAATACGTGAAGGAGGCAAAGAAGATAAAAAGCTCTGGTGTTTTCATTTCAACAAATTAAGACAAATGAAATCACTGTTTTGGTGGGTTCAGAAAAAAAAACACAGATGCAGGAAAAAAGATAAGTCTGGGAGTTTTGTTGGATTTGTAACAGAAAGCACAGTGGAAGCTAGAAAGCTGCATCAGAGTGGACAAGCTGATTGGAAGTTTGTTAAGGAGGAAGTGCCAGATCTGCTTAGAAAATATACCTGCAAAGGGAAATTTAACTCACATAGGGCAGGTAAAGAGGGTGCAATATTAAGAGACACAGGATCCTCTGTGAAAACATAAGGAGAAATGTACTCCTGAAGGACTATTTCCAGAAAAGGTACTGCAAGAGGGAATTCACCAGGAGACAAAAGATGCAAAAGTATGTAAAGTGTGCTTAGCGTGTCCCAAAAAGTGTGGGTAAATTGTGGCAGGGGTACTGGACAAAGTCTCAGCTCCAGGAATGAAATTTGTCCTTGCAGAAAATATAGCTGATTCAGTGGTTGGATTACGGCTACTCTCGTTTAAAAGCCAGTGGATATGCAGACAACTGAATCAATGTAGGAATCTTATCCTGGAAACTTTCCAGATTATGGGTAATAAAGTCCCAATATCACCAGTTGAAACAGAAAATACCAAAAACGTAAAGATAAGGAAGCTTAACTGGCATGAACAGATACTTTGTTCCATCAGAATTTTGAGACAAAACAGGAGCAAATAGGTGATCATGTAAATATTTTTTGCTCAGCTAAACTGATTGAGTCACAGCAGGAAGATAAAAGTATAAAGCAGTTGCATCAAAAAACATATACGTTAGGAATTTTGAATGTATCCCTAAGTGTTATTACCTTAAAAATGATGTCCAAATGAGCAAATCTGGACTAACTATTTTCAAGGAGATGAGAAATGGGAAGAGATTCATCAAATCATATTGCCAATGGTTTACAGAAAGGAGGTGATGCGAATGGTGTATGAGTTACCATCTATGAAGTCAGTTAGGAGTTATGAAAAAAACAGACCGAATACAGAGACACTTTACAGGCCTGGACCGCAACAGGATGCAGTTGAATTTTGCAAGATGCGTCATACATGTCATGTAATTGGAAAAACTCAAGCGATAATAAAATCTGCATCTTTCTTAACTATTCCGGCATTTGAGTAACCTTTTACAGGAGTCTTAATTGATTGGCTAGGTTCCCGACCGCAAACGAAAAAGTGGCCATCAGTATTTGTTAACACTAATGGATGCATCGACTAGATTTCCAGAGGCCATCCCAAGATACAGTATCACAGCTAAAAGAATTGGAAAGGAATTACTATTTTATATAAAAAAATACGGACTACCAATGAAAATAGAGTGGGATCAAGGTTCAAACTATACATATAATTTATCACAATAATGTCTTAGGATTAAGCAATTCAAATCTACTGCAAACCATTCAAATTTGCAAGGAGCGCTAAAAATGTGACATTAAACATTAAAGACCATGTTGAGGGCTTATAATCCAGGGATTATCCAGATGATTAAAGTTAGGGAATTCCATTTGCACTTTTTGTGAACAGGAATGCCCAAAATTAACAGAGCAAATTCATTCCATTGGAATTATGTTTGGGGCATTAACTGAGAGGACCATTAAAATTGATTAAGGAGAAAATAGCAAATCAGAGTTCAAAGGCCACACATTTGGACGACGTCTCAAAACTGAAGGGGCGATTAATAGCGCTGGGGAGTTGGCTAGACAGCATTTAAAAGTATTGCAATATGCAATAAAATAGGAAGCTGACGGGAAATGTTTTTAAAAAGTGCAATTTTGCGATCGGGGATAAGGAATTACTATTTCTTCCAGTTATAGGTGAACCTTGAAAAGCAAGGTTTAGTAGACCTGATCAAATACAACGGATATTGAGTGAGGGCAACTACTTGATAAAGACTGCAGAAAGAAAGAAATCTCCCAGCGTATGTCATTTGAATATGCTCAAAAGGTACTTTGACAGGTAAGGAAAGCCAGAGAATAAGGTGTTAATGATTACGGCACAGAAGAAAATAAACAACTTCAGAGGATTCTGAATCGGAAATTCCTCAAATTAAAGTGGACAATGAGGTAGTTGTCTAAAATTGGGATAAATGATTGAGTTAGCTTTCTGAGAAAAATCGAAATGACCAGAAAGAGTTATTACTATCACATGGGAAGATATGCAGATATGAACTTGGAAGTACTCAACTAATTGTGCATAATGTAGCTATTAGAGATGCTGTTACAATTAACCAACATCCGTACAGGCATAATCCTCTAAAGTTGGCACAGGTTCAGAAGGAGATTGAATGCATGCTCTAAGATGACATAATCAACATGTGTTACAGTGAATGGAAATCACCCATAGTCACGGTGCCAAAGCCAAATGATACCCAACGATTATGCGTGGACTAACGTAACGTCAATGCAGTTAAAAACATTGATGCATGCCCAGTTCCACGGTTGGAAGACTGTGTTGAAAATGTGGGACAAACAACTTACATTTGGTATGAAAAATGTGCCACATTTCAGGGACTAACCAATAAATTGCCGGATTATCCAACCTGTGGTTTACATTAATAACCTTGTGATTTTTAGTTACTCATGGAAGGAACAATTACAGCATCTATCATACTTGTTTGATGGACTTCGGAAGGCAGGCTTGGTGGTAAACCGAGCAAAAAGTGAATTTGCCAAAGCAAAAGTCACCTTCCTTTGCCATGCTATTGGACACAGATAAAAGGCACCATGCGATTTAAAAGTGAAGGTGATTGGGGAATTTCCCATACTGTTGACAAAAGAAACAGTTCCTGGGACTAAGTGGATTTTTTCGAATGTTTGTGCCTCATTTTCGCAGTGTGACTGCTTCACTCACTGAATTGTTAAAGAAAGGCAAGAAGTTTCAGAGGACAGAGGATTGTCAGAAGGCATTTGACAGAATTTGAATTATGTGTTAACCACTGCCTCACGATCAGACACACCGGAATATGCAAAACCATTCAAGGTGGATTTAAATGCGAATCATGTGGATTTCGGTGCTGGGCTCCTGCAGGAAGACGACAAGCAGACACAAAGACTTATTGGGTATTTCTCCAAGAAGTTGAATGTTCATTAGTAGAAATATTCAACAGTTGAGAAAGAGACTGTGGGCTTTGTGCTTGCACGACAACATTTCAGTGTTTACGTTACCAGCAACATATCAGAGGCAACCATTTACACTGATCATAACCCAATGAAGGCTTTTTGGAGAAATTTAAGGACAAAAATGCGAGACTGTTTAGCTCGGACCTGTTGTTACAGCCATTCAACTTGAAAATTGTGCACGTGGAGATCTTAGACACATGAATATGAATTAATTGTTAAGACTTGAGTGACAAATGGAGGCACGCAATGATGGAAGTACCACACACTGAATCTGGATGTAGTTGTGCCTGTTCGCATGTTGATTGTAAACAAATGTATATGCGCATTTTAGAGTATGAACCACTGTTTCTGGTGGTTTTGAAAACTGAAGTCACCGTTGGATATTGAAGATTCGGTTTTATATTGGGGGAGTTGACACACAGGGGGTCTCTTTATAAGGTTATGTTGTCCTTCATTTTTTTCAGAGAGGTTCTAAACGTTCCAATGTTCCAACATGTCTCAATATTGAATGCTTCTTTGGGGTCCTCTGCTTGTAACCTAACCGATAATGCCTCGAACAGAGGGATTTCAAGCCTTTTAAAAAAACTGGTGCAAACAAGGGGATGTGGCCAGCTCTCCAGCTGTACATGTCAGCTCAGTTCGAGAGTTAGTTGAGTCACGTTCAGTGTTGAAACTCAGGGGTTTGTTTATTAGGATTATTGCAAGTAATTTGGATCAGCATCATTAATTGTTCTTAGCCTGATAGTTTTGCATAGGATGAATTATTCAGGTACGTTATTTTCGGTTCGTTGTATTTCATTCCTTATTTTTGCAAATACATTCTGTTTGTTTAAAAGTCGGCAGTCAGACCAACTAATTCACTCTGGGAATATCCGCTGTACACTTACCTTCAACAAATGGCAACATTACGGACTGGGCTACGTGCTTAAGAATGTTTTGAGTGGTCGGTCCTGGCCCATATCAATGTACAATAACCTTGTTTATTAATAGTCATGAATTAATGAGTAAGGGATGGAATGAATATGATATTGGCTCTGAGACAGAAAGGGCTGCGGCCAGTGGCTGAGGAGATCTGAGGGGAGTGCAGCAATATCTCCCAGTCACTAGTATTCAGCCATCACTGTTTCGGACAAATGGAATGAAATGCAATGCAGAGCAAGTTAACAGATAAGCCCTGGTATATGGAATGTTGAAAAACAATGTGAATGAAATAGGGCTATTTTAAATGTGATGTACATAGTTATATTTTATATATCGACTGTTTAATCACAGGTTATACGGGTTGTTAAGATTCTTTATATCTGGACGGGATATTCAGAAATAAAAACAGACAGAGATAACAAAATGTATTTCGTTATAGTGAGTTACAGCAGAGTAAGAGTGAGAATACAGCTCATACCGAGCTGGTACAGAGATGATGGGCTGCAGGACAACTACCTTTATTGTACTTATTCAGAGAAATATATTGTAAATGTTCAGAAACTGAGGAGAAAAGTTTAGTCATTAAACGCACAGAAAATATCATAACTAATGAACTATTCCTATTTTTTAATCAAGTGTAGCGGTCTCTAAAAGGCCTTTTCAATCAAAATCACTTTGATGAGATCCACGCATTTATTTTCAGAACTTACAGAAGAAACAGACTCCAGTACAATATATGTGTCATTGGCACAAGTGATGGGAACAGGAATGGAGCATATTGCCCAAATATAATCGGGTTTAACATCCAGAGCAATCAAGAAAAAGGAAAATATTAAAGATAGTGGAAATCTGAAATACAAATGCAATATGAAGGAGGAATGCAACAGATGATGCAGAATCTGGGCAGAGAAACAGAGTTAACATATCGAGTCTTATATGAACCTGTTCATGAACAAGTTATGTTAGACTCAAAAAGAATTAATTCCATTTTTCTCTGATCCGATACTGCCAAAGCTATGGGTTTTCTCTTCAGAACTTTCAATTGGTGCCATGACAGGAGACAAAGAGTAATGGGGGGTGGTTGCTTTTCCGACTGAAGGCTTATGCCCAGCAGTGTTCCACAGAGGTTGGTTCTGGGTTTTCATTGTCTGTCATTTATGTAAATTATTGGATAATATCGAAGGCATGGTTCGTAAGTTTGTGGATGACACCAAAACTGGTGGCATCGTGGACAGTGAAGAAGGTTTTCTAAGAATACAAAAGGATCTTGAGCAAATGGGTCAAGAGATTGACAAATAGCAGGTAAAGCCCCACACCCTTTATATTGACTAAAAGATAAAACTGAATAAAGTTGTCTATATCTAAAGTAAGGTTTTCTTTGATTCTTGAATAAAAGCTCAATAACTGTAGTTGTCCATTGTTCCTTAATTTTACCAGCATTACCCTTCACTCTAACAGGGACATAATGACTCTCAATTCCCGACGTCACACTGTTGAATGCCTCCCACTTGTCAGACATCGTTTTACCTGCTAACAGTCTACTCCAATTAAACTTGTTCAATGCCATTAAAATGTACGGTACTCCAATTAAAGCGAACATTAATGAAAGGTTTATTATTTTCCTTAACCATTATGAAACTAATAGAGTTATGATTGCAAAACCCAAAACATTCCCTCACGTTTACTTCAGTCACTTGCCCTGCCTATTGCACAAAAGAAGGCCTAGTCTACCTATTTCTCTGTTAGAATCATCCGCATATTGATGAAGAAAATTTCCATGAACACATTTGACAAATTCTTCACCATCCAATTCATTAACACTGTGGTAGTCCGAATCCATATTTAGAAAATTAAAACCCCCCATTATTACAACCTTATTACACTTAAATATATCCGAGATCTCCCTACACGTTTGTTTTTCAATTTCTTTTTTACTGTTGGAGAGCATATGGTACAATACAATCAACGTGCTCTTTCCTTTCTTATTTTTCATTCGACGAATGTATTTTCACTGGACGATTTGTCACAAATACGCATTTAATGCAATCTGTTCAAAGTGAACTTTATTTTCTTATTTTTAATACTATATGCATATTTTAACTGGGTATTGTTTTCAGAAATATCTTCCCCAGTTACGGCAATAATTTGTTCCTTAATCAAAAATGGCAGACCTCCCCTTCCCTGCCCCCCCCCCCCCCCCCCCCCCGCATGTCTGTTTCCATCATTTCTATGACCCTTCACACCTGGAACATTGAATTGCCAGTCATGAACATCATTCCAGCGAAAGTGAGGACTGCGGATGCTGGACATTAGAGTGGAGAGTGTGATGGTGGAAAAGCATAGCAGGTCAAGCAGCATCCGAGGAGGAGGAAAATCGATGTTTCAAGCAAAAGCCTTTCATCAGCCCAATCCTGATGAGGGGTTTTTGCCTAAAACGTTGACTTTCCTGCTCCACACATGTTGCCTGGCCCACTGTGCTTTCCCAGAACTACAATCTCGACTTGAACATCTCTCAACCAATTTTCTGTACTACTTATGATGTCCCAATCCCATGTTCTTAAACATTCCTTGAGTTCATCAGCCTTCCCTGTAAGACCCCTTACATTGAAATAAATGCAATTCCGTGCTTCAGAATTACTATACACTCTTGACTCTCTCGTCTTCCTTTTCTAATTGACGTGCGCTCCTCACATCCATAAACTACTCTAACCATCCTGCCATTTGTACTGCTACTTGAAATATCCCCTTGCCGTCTCTATGAATATAAAGTTTCCCTACATAGAATGAGCAAATCTCCCTGCTAAGATATTCGTTGTTTTCCAGTTTAGATTAGACCAATCTTTTCTGAACAGATTCAAATAGATTCAAATTTCCCAAAAATCTAAATCCCTCAATAGCAGAATAGCTCTTCAGCCGTTGATTTTTCTCCTTTAACCCTTTGTTGCTTCCCAGTTGAGTTTGGCATTGAGAGTAAACAAGAAAGTATTGCTTTAACGGTTTTATTTTTGATACTCTACCTCACGTCTTAAGTTCACTCTGTACTATTTTAATCTTTCCCTAAAAACATGTCATTCCTGCCATTATCTACAATAATGTTTGGCTATTCAATCTCACATTTAACAACGTGCTTGAAATGTTTCGAAACGTTCTTAATCATCGCACAGGGAAAGCAACAAAGCCTCCTAAATTAATGGTCACTGCCCCAGACTCTCCTGTTGATGCCTCGATAGAAAAGTCCACAGAAGCAATAATTCTACTAACTCTTCTCAAACGCTGCTGAAAATAAGAATCATTCCAATTGTCCAATATTGATTGCTCTTCCATTTCCTCAGAGAGACAATTCCCTTCAGCTATTCTAAAAGCAGGGAAGCATTTTGATAGAGGAATAGCCACCGGAGACATTTGGACTACCTTCTTATCTTTCCTGTCAGAAACCCAGCTATCTAACTGATTTGTTGGATAACATTGTTTTTTAAATCTTCTAGCCATCTCTCTCTGTACCTTATATGTGGCCTTAGAAACATTATGCATAAAGGCAGGATTGTTTTTGACAACTTATATAGATGTTACGATTCATTACCTACAGACAATAACGTTTAAAAAAATGGAAATTTAATTGAATCTTTATGCTCATCACTCGAATTCTTTTAAACAAAGTTGTGAATCTGTGTTCATCGTACAGATGGAAAGGTCCTTCAGCTCTGACTATTGCAGGAATGATACAAAGAATATTACCCAGGTCCACGTAAAACCCAAATGTTGCAGGGAAAGACACTGAAACCTAATCCAATATTAATTACATGCAAGCCTTATGAACAAATCATAGACAACGGCATAATATAAAAGGCGAATGTCCAAAATAAAATTCGTGGCTCCCTCATAAAAAAATCTCAACTGCATTACGCTGTAAATTCACAAAAATAGGAATAACAAGAGAATGGGAAGAAAATCAAGGCTAAGTAGTGAACTTCATAAATGATGATGATGAGAATGGGAGGGATGGAGTTTGGGGGGAATGATAAATAACGTTGTGGATGACACAATGATGAGCTGATGGTTCACAGAGAGGAGGAAGGTGTGAGGTTACAGGAGGGTCTAAACCAACTATTCAGGTGGACAGATCAATCGCTGATGAAAAATGTAACACATATATATGTGATACATTTCTGAAGTATTAAGACAATAGAGTACTCAAAAAAGACAGGCTTGATTTATTTGATTTACTTTTAAGCAAAGAAGGTTGAGATTTGCTCCTCGTGCAGGTGTTAAACAGCATGAGGGGTATGCACAGGGTGATCAGAGAGCAGCCTTTCCCCTTACTCGTAGGCTCAATAAAAAGGAGACACACTTATAAAGTGAAAGTGGTCTCACCATTAATCTGTAAACTGTAGAAAAACTTTGCTGTTTCTAAATGAATTTGGTTTTAAAATATTTCAAGATTTATATTGTATTCTGAAAAATGTGATATTGAAGCAGAGGTTTGTTTTGTGATCCAGATTCCCCATTCCTCGTGCCTCCGTTTCGCAATGTGTTCATTGAAATAATACAATTTTTCCATTCAACTCTCCAATATGTTCAAACACAGACTCAGTTTCTCAACTATGATCCAAAGACCAATATTTGCCCGTTCCCCTGACCTCATTAAAGACTTATATCTTCTTCACATCTTCCTTTTCTAATCTTTTCAATGTTTGTATTCTTTTATAATAGTTCAAAATATTTTTCGTAAGATATACAGTATGACACTTTCCAACAGTGTTGATAATGTAATATCTTTACTCAATATAAAGTTGCAACAATGCTAAAGTGTTTTTCAATCACATCCCAGACTGACGTTGCAGCAAATAGACATTGACATCTCAAAAGAATTGCCAAGTATTTACTTCTGATCGGAATGGTAATTTGTGTCTTTATTATAAAATGGGCATGCTAATTATGGACTGCAACATTTTGATGTGGTTTACTCCAGACAATTAAACATCAGGAATAAAGCGCAGGGATAGGCCAGCTGGGTGCCAGGCCTGCTGTGGGAATCAACAAAGCCTGACTGTGGTCTTTTCTCCATATTAGTGTCTTGTTCCTGACACACAGAGCAATCTACACCTCCCTTGACCAAAACCCACGAGTCATTCACCCCAGCCACCAACCATAAATAAAATTTAAAGAACTACAGATGGAGCAACACAAGAACATAGAAATTAGGAGTGACGGAAGGAAATTCAACTTTGTAATTAACCACATTAAACACCATCTGCCAGATATAACAATCTGCCCCAATTTTTACTATTCATCTGTAAACTCTTTATTTCCGTATTACAGCCTGTTTGCCATCTCGTTTAGTACAATCTGTGAATTTAGTTGTTCCACTCTGTCTCTCCTTCCAAGTCATTTGGATTGATTGTAAACAGTTGAGGTCTGAGAACTGAAACCTGTCGCACCTCACTAGTTTTAGTTCGACAGAGAAAGACCAGTTATCCCGATGCTCTGTGTTCTGTCAGTAAGCCAATCTTTTTTCCAATATAATATTCTACCCTTAACCCCCCGGGATCTAACCTGCGACATCAGACTTTATACAGCACCTTGTCAAATGCCTTCTGAAGTTTAGATGGACAGCAGTTGCTGTATCCCAATTATCCACATTGTTTGTTATGTTCTCAAAGAACACCAGCAGGTATGTCAAGCACAACCTGCCCATCAAGAAACCGTGCTGACAGTGGTGAACTGATCTTTGTTTTTCCAAATGTTCAGTTATTTCCTACGTTATGGTTGACTGAAGAAACTTCCCCACTACAGAGTTAAAACTCACTTGTCTAAAGTTTGTCATTTTTTCCTATCTCTTGTTTTGAATAAGAGTGTCACATTATTAATTTTCCAATAGTTCCGCACAGTTCCAGAATCAAAGGATTTTTTGAATATAGTAACTAACACATCAGGTACCTCTGCTGTTACCTCCAATAATATAATAGACTGCAGGCCAAGAGCCTGACCTCCCTCTAATCCCATCAATGTATTTAATACCTTTTTTCCGTCAGCATCGTACTTCCAGCACAGTCCTTTGCAGTTGTTGTAAGTTTTGGGAAGAAATTATCTTCCACTGTGAAAGCAAGAAGTGTTGGCCTTACCTCTGCCCCTTCTGAGTTTCCCATTACTACCCCGCCGTTTTCATTCTATAAAAGGCCAACATCTGCGTTCAAAATTCTTTGACTTTTTGCCTACTCAGAGAAGTATTCTTTATCAATTCTTATGTTTTCGACTCATTTTCCTTCGTAGCCATTTTGATTTTATTTTTAACGAAAGTTTGCGAACAATTAAATCGTTTTTGTCTATTCCATCCATTGGAAGATGGCGTCGCTGGTTAGATAGCACTCACTGTCCTTCCCTAATTACCCAGAGGGCAGTTAAGCAACAAGCAAATTTGTGTGGGTTTGAAGTCACATGCAGATCAGATCAGGTAAGGATGGTGGCTTCCAGTCCTATAGGACATTCGTGAAACATATGGATAATTTAAACAATAAGCAATAGATTCACTATTATCAATACACGCTTAATTCTAGGTTCATATTGAATTTAAACTCCACCATCTGCAATGGCGGCATTTGAACGTGAGTCCCCAGAACATTATCTGAAGCAGCAGTCGGTGATCATGCCACCATGACATCACCTTTATGTTAGTATCGACTTCCTTGTTAAGACATGGATCACTTTTCACCTTTTTAAAATTCCTCTTCCACTCAGGATTACACTTTAACTAAGAAGTTTAGATTGTCTCCCGAAGTAGTTGACACTTTTCTTCAACTGTGCCGACCTTTTATGTTTTTTGCCAAGTCCATTCAGGCCAAGTAAAAGTATCATTGTCTAACACTGAACCTCACATCTGTGAGTCTTTCTTCACTGTTTCAGTCTGAATGTAAAACTGCAGCATTTTGTGGTCACTCTTTCTGAGATAATCTTGTACTACCGTATGATTTGTCACTCCTTCTTCATGATATTATAGCAAAGCCAGTTCTCTGTTTGGTTCCTCGAGGTGTTACTCGAAGAAATAATCCCTCATACATTCGATGAATCATTCTTTGAGGCTCCCCTTGCCAATTGATTAAGCTAGTCAAATTTAGGAGACTCTAACCCCAACCACACCCAGAGGACTCTAACCCCAATTCCTGTACAGCTGATAGAAAGTTTAACCATTTGTGATTTCGTTTGAATGCACATTTGTTTGTTGGTGATTGAGTGTTTGTGCTTTGGTCCCTGGAGCTTGAGATCCGAGACTGTTTTCAATCTGTTTTCTATTATGGTAATTTAACATGATTTATTTTAAAGTTAAGGATATTACAGTGATTACGAAATAAAATGTTCACTCCTGTTCTTTTACAGGTCATGGCTGCCTCACTATCAGTTTCTAAATAATCTCTTTTATCCTTACATATCAGTGATGTATGGAGGGCAATTGACGTTTCAGTTCAACATTTGATTGTAATTTTAAAAATCCAATGGTTAATATCTGCGTCCTTGGAACCGGCCATTATTCATGCCTTAGATTTTTTTTAAACTAGAATAGACAAATCCTTTTAAGACACCTCCGATTATTTCACGACCTATGGTATTGCAGTTGAGCAATGACTGGTTAAGACTACTTAAGAAAACTAATTTTAGGAATAAATTAAGGGAATAAAACCGGGTAATTATCGTGGATTTCAAAGTTGGGAACTGTATGCATTTTACATTTAAAGTATTAAATACTGAATAAATGAATTTATAATATATAAATATATATTATGAGTAAGGTTCCAAAATGTATAGTTAGGGACAGGCTTTAAAGTTAGACAAGCATAAATTGATGAATTGGTATTTGAAGTTATAGGGAGCAAACAAACATCTGGCAACGTAACATGAGAAGCAGAAACAAAAGGCAAAAGCAATGGTAGCCGACGGTTGATGAGTTAATAAAAAAAAGTCAAAACTAAAAGGAGAAAGAAACCGGAATGGTGGTGGGCAGGATGTTGAAAATAAAGGGAGGAGATGTAAAGGTGTTTAGTAGACAGGGACTGGGATCGAGGTGGAAATCCCGACAGGCGGGATGTTTTTAATGTGGCAAAGCAGGTCACTTTAAGCAGGAGTGTCCGGATCTGAAAAGGGAAGAAAGGGCGATATTGCTTATGAATTTCGATGAAGAATAGGGTTTTCATGGGTTCCTGCCCCCTGGGGCCCACCAGGAACACTTGATAAATTTAAACGTGCTCCTTTATAATAAGGACGTCGTTTTCCTAGTCGATATGGGACAGCAAGGTCATCCAAGGGAGGAGGAACGAAAGAGTTAATTGGAAATGGCGACAGTTTTGTGATGAGAGGCACAAAGAATCAGTTTTGCGTTCATGACAAAATACTGCCACAAAATTGGGGATTGAATTAACTGCAAATGGTGCTCTGAAATCTGTCGAGGTCCTTCGAAATAAATGTGCTCGAGCAAAAAAATTACAGAAACAGAATGAGAAGTCACAAGTGACTGGTAAACAAACAAAACTGCGCAATTGCAGTTTTTTAAAACATGTTTTGGTCACTTGTTGCGTTTCCAACTTGAATTACAGATAATGATTATTTTATTTATATAATATACATAATTATTAATTAATATTTATAATAAATCGATTGTGCTAGCCTGAATCAATGTTAATTGGAAGTATCCCTTCACACATTCTCAGTGACCTGTCATATTGATTCACGGTTAATTTGAAAATGACTGAATTAATTGATTGTTAATTAAAGAACGGAAAACTACATTACTGGACGATGAGGTAACTGACGAAGCTGCCCTGAACCCACGAGAAGCAATGATCTATTCGCTAATACCTACTGTCCCAGGTCCTTAGAACGTATTCGCTGTTCATCCAATTCGATCGGGAGATACTGTCTTCGTAAATTCATGGACAGAGACTCGATTGCAACCAGACTGGAAAGGGCCGTACCAGGCTCTTTTGACTAACGAAATGGCGATAAGGACGGGAGAGAAAGTCTGGACTCAATACACTCGGATCAAAGGGCCAGTGGAATCTCCAATTGAGGAAGACATCTGGACAGCCGAATCAACGCAAGAACCGCTAAACCCAAGCTAAAGAGACATTGAGTAACTGATTATGCAGTGGCGACGCGAGCGCAGGATTGTATATTAAGTCTTTTGGTGCTTCAGCATGATTTTTGAGAATGCTGGGGAAGCTTCGAGTTATGATACTCGCTCTCTTAGTATTGGGATTTTGTCAAACATCATTTTCATATGTGTTATTAATGGTTCCTGAGTCTGATAATCCACAAGTAATAGACGCCGATGCATGTAGCTTAGTAAATTGTGGGGATGTAGACAATCAAAGACAGTACCACAGCTCAGAGTGACATCATAAGTCCTATGGAGATGGCCTTGGGGATGATACTTGGTATAATGGTCTTGTCACAGTACACCGGGTCCCCTTCCGACCAGCTTTCTATTGTCCCGATAAAGACTGTATCTCAATATATATCCAACAATAAAGAAAACCACATGGCACGGAGGAAATCACGGGGGGTGGGTGTGTGGCACCTATCAGATACAATTAAATGAATCAAGTGGGGTAGAAATGACATCAAACGGGAATGACTTCTTGGGCTGTTGTTTTTGAATTAGTGTAGGAAAGGGAAAACGGGTTGAACTACTGGATAATAAGCTGCAACCTTACACCCCTCCCGATGACCGTAAAGTAGTTAAATTATAGAGGTAAAGGACTTGAAACAGATCTTCGAAATAGAAACTTGGTACAGGAATGCAAATGCCTGGGTTAAATGGGTAAAATATACTTAAAAAGTCTGAATAAGTGCAATTGCTGTGTATGTGCCTCCGGTAGACCAGTGGCTCAGGTGGTTCCCTTTCCGCTTGAGTGGAAGCGAGACAGGAAGAGCATGAAAGGTATGATAGCCCTGCATCAGGGTAAGACTGCGTGGAATGATAGGAACTGCACCTCCCTGTCTCTGATGGTCCCTTCACTGGAGATGAAAGACTTAAAAGCCTACCCCCGCCCCCCGCCAATTCTTCAGCCGCAGTCGGAAATCACACATTGTATGTGCATAGACGAGGTACAAATTGGTCTTGAGATTTGGGGAAACTGAAATTATGTACAGAGATTAATAATTTCACCGATACAGACAAGGGAGGGAACTAGTCAGCACTAAAGGTTTCCTGAGCGGATCTGTGGTGTTACTGTGGAGACCCACCCTACCTCCGGATTGGAGAGGGATAAGTGCAATTGTACAATTGGCAATTCCATTTAGCCTGGCATTTGAGAAGGAAAAGATACTAGGGTAAAAGAGAAGGAGGAAGTGAGGACTGCAGATGCTGGAGATCAGAGCTGAAAATATGTGGCTAAAAAAGCACAGCAGGTCAGGCAGCATCCAAGGAGCAGAAGAATAGACGCTTCGGGCATAAGCCCTTCTTCAGGAATGACGGCTTATGCCCGAAACGTCGATTCTCCTGTTCATTGGATGCTGCCTGACCTGCTGCGCTTTTCCAGCAACACATTTTCAGCTAAAAGAGGAGTAAGAGATCACAGTTAGATTCTTCTTTCGATGACAGGATTTATCTCAATTCTATAGGAGTCCCGGGGGGAAGGGGGGTACCTGATTTTCAAGGCTCGCAACCAGATTGCAGGAGGCCTTCGAGTCAACTCTCTTTTGGTTGGGTAACAGTGAACAAAAATGTAGATTGTATAATTTACATTTTCTATTTTCAACAGCGATTTATAAATTATACAAGAGATGTTGTTAAAGGAATATCAGAACAGGTTGATGCGACAAGTAGGATGGCATGGGGAAACAGAATGGCCCTTGACATGATTCTAGTTGAAAAGGTGTGTGTGTGTGTGTGTGTGTGTGTGATGTTAGGAGGAAGCTGTTGTACCTTCATTGCTAATAACACTGCACCTGATGGTTCAATTAACCGGGCCTTAAGAGGATTGACTACCTTAGCAGAGAAACTGGCTGATAATTCAGGAGAAGACACATCTCTCACGGAATGGCTTGAATCATGGTTTGGAAAACGGAAGGGGGCGGTGGTTTCCATCCTTACGTCCCTGATAGTAGTAGCTGGGGTATTCGTAACCATTGGCTGTTGCGCTGTATACAAGGACTCGCCTAAAGACTGATTGAGACAGCCTTAATGAAACAGATGCCCCGAAAAGTGAATCAGGCAGAAGGTCGTTTTTCTATTAAATAATGAGTGGATGAGTGAGACCAAGATGGATGAAGTCTCATGAATGATTCTTGTGATTTTGGGGGGCGATGCTCAAAGGAAAAATTATAGAAACAACAATTGCATGTAAAAACAAAAAGGGGGAATTGTGAGGAGTAATTATAAATGTTATCTGCAACGATCACAAGGCTGAATCATGAAAGTGGAATAGGGGTGCAGATTAAGCGAGATATGCTTGTATAAACAGTTATAAGCATCTGTTTCGAGCTTCTGCAAAAACAAAAAAGACACAATAAAGAGGTCATAAGGCTCAGTATGGGCAAAGAATGGAAGGAAATGTTGCTTTAGCGAAGAAGGAAGCAGATGGCAGTCAAGGAGGATATATAATAATAGACCACAGAGGGATGTGGTGAAACAGCCAAGCAGGACATGCATTTTTGTCACGAACAAGGCCAGATGAAGCAAGAGATAAACAGCCATGTTTAGAGAAGTGGGAGATGTAATCAGGGGAGAAGGAATGGAATAAACGGGGGAGGAGTAAAAGAGGAATGAATTGTATAAGAAGTTGCGAACTTGTTAAACTCGGTGTGCCTACTTATGGGCACCACTCTTGCAAGAGTATAATGAACGATACTGTTGCTTCAGATCTTGAATCGGACTGAAATTATTGAAGTCAGTGGGTTCTATTTCCCACACAACCATGGAGATCCTGCTTTTAAACTCAGGCCTCGCTTCCTAAACATTCTTTGCTGGACATTTCATGACTCTTACGGATGTCATTCGTATCAATGTGTACCATGACAGCTGGCTGTTCACCCTCCCCCTTCAGTATGCCCTGAACCTGCTCGGAGACATCGCTGATCTTCGCACCAATCACCCTTTGTATGAAGAATTCATAGAATCATAAAATCACTGGGGTGGGAAAACAGGCCATTTCACACAGCACGTCCACGCTGACCCTCTGAAGTGTAACGCACTCTGACCCATTCCCCTACTCCGTTACTCTGCATTTGCCCCTGACTAATACACCTAACCGGCACATCACTGAACATTATTGGCAAGAAGTAAACAATTTAGACCCATTCTGTTACTCGATGTTGAATCTGCTTTCTCACAACAGATACTTCCAGAAATACTGAGCATTTCCAGCAACGGGTTTCGTCACCAATGATATGTGCATATTGATAAAAACATACACCACTCAGACTTGAAACAAAGCTGAATTTAAACGTTCAGGAGAAATATTTGGTCATTCAATGATCCCAGTAAATTTTAATTGAATTACTCATGTTCTGTTCGTGAACGTCATTTGTTCACTTTCCCAATCCTGAACAAAGGAGATTTTTGCATATTTTTTTTAATGTCAGAAATCTCGAAAAAGTTGCACATTTACTTCTTCATATGGGAATGAGATTGCATCTCATTCTTTCATCTCAGTTCAATTACAGAGGATTATTCACAAAACAGACACAATGTATTACTTTTTCGAAGAATACCAGTAACATTGTAGGAAATTGGAATCATAACTGGAAAGAAGGATTTAGACAAACGAAGGATGAGAGAAAACGGGAATTTTTTTGATGAGAAAAGACTATTCTGTGAAATTAGGTGATCAAATTTATGGAAAACTATGTAGGGCTGACAAACGATATTGTTATGAAGGTGTAGAGGTTCTGAAAAAGTTAAAATGTAACATTTGTCTGTGAAACAAATCGTGAGTCTGAGTTGATATGGTACAAAAACAAATTCAAATTCGGCCAGTCAGTTTAACTATGCCCCAACACTCTGAAATCCATGGAGTTTGAAATATAATGTAATTGATGACAACAAAGTCAATGAAATAATCTAATGTTTTGAGGTGTAAAACCAGACAATGTGAACATTTAGGGAGAAAACTGCCAAGGGCATCCACAAAGATAGACTGCTAGCTGAAGAGCATTCTGAAAGCTACCTGTCTGTAAGACGTTTGCACAGCCGAACATCGAAGCCAACAGAGATAAAAATCTGCAGAGTAAAATCTACAAAGGAAAATTGACAAAGCTGACTGGTTTTGAAATGTGATTATATTTTAAAATCTTACTCATGGTGCTTTGTTTTATCAGACAAGTATTGGAGAGGGGGAAGTAAAAGATAGGTTTAACGAAATGAGTTCTAAATAGTTGTTCATTTTAATACTCTCTGTTGGACTTAAATAACAAATATGTTAATTTTACTTTAAATAGTGACCTCTGTAAATGGATATTTGCCTCTCGAAATTTAACAGATTCCAGCATGAGGTGCACTTTTTTCTCTGTGGCTGGTTCAGATTAGGAGAGGGGTTTCCCCTGTGTCATAACAGTTTGAGGTCTTTTATCTGCGATTTGAACAAGTTTAGACAGATCCAGTCTGAGATTTGGGCAGAGTTAAATGGGTTTGGGGTATGAAAATGCACAGCAGATTTAATTAATTACACGTTATCATCCGAGAGCTTTAAATAAAAAGTCGGTGAGACACTTTGTTCAATTTCGGTGACTTGTGATTGGTTAAATTTAAAGTGAGAGAAATAGCTCTTTAAAAATGTTAAAGAGGTTCTGGGATTTGAAGATGATTCTCACATTTGCCCAGGGCGTTTAGAAGGAAAAATAAAGGCCAAACGTTTAGAATTAGCAAAGAATTTAGATTTGGGTTTAACCAAGAACAAGAGTAAAGCTGAAATTGTTAGGAAAGTAGTCAAACACTAAGGTGTGTCAGAGAAACAGACAAGTACAGGAGATTTAGAAAAAAAACTTAAATTACAATTTAAGAAAATGCAGTTTAAAGATAAACAAAGGGAGAGAGAAAGAGAGAGAAGAAAGAGAAAGCAAGAGGGAAGAGAGGGAGAGTAATAAAAAGAGAGGAGAAAGTTCTGAGCTGAGGAAGGAGAGAGGGAATTTGAACTTGAGAAGTTGCAATTTAGTCAGCAAAGTCAAGTGAACAGGATGGAGTGTAAAAGGGACATTAGTGAAATATACAACTATCTCAAAACTCTGCCACATTTTGATGAGAAAGATGTTGAAACCTTCTTTATTTCATTACAAAAATTGGCTAGGCAGGTAGAGTGGTGCAAGGATTTATTGGCAATGCTAGTTCAGACTAAGTTGGTAGGCAGGGTTAGTGAGGTATTTGCTACGCTGTTAGATGAGGGGTTAAGAGATTATGAAGACGTGAAACGACGCATTTTATGTGCTTACGAATTGGTACTGGAAGTATATAGATAGCAGTTCGGAAACATAAAGAAGGAACCAGGTCAGCCAAATGTTGAGTTCGAAAGAATTAAACATCGGCATTTTGATAGATGGGTGCAGGCTTTAAAGATGGATAAGACCTATGAGGCTCTAAGGGAGATTATTCTGCTGAAGGAGTTTAAAACCTCACTTCCAGAGATGATAATAATTCATGTGGAGGAAAAGAAAGTTCAGATATTGAGAAGGGCAGGAGAGTTAGCAGGTGAATACATTTCACTGCATAAGAGAACTTCCAGCCATAATTTCGTCCTGTGGGGGATAGAATTTGGGAGAAGGGGAGATGAGTAGAACATATGAGTTTACCACAGGTTAAAGAAGCTGCCCAAGAGAGTGGAAAGGAGGTGAAAGGCCTCAGGTGTTTTCACTGTAATGGAGTGGGACACAGAAAATTACAGTGCCGGTAGTTTCAGAAGGGCACTGGGAAAAGGTGTTTTCACCGACATAAGGAGGTTAATGTATGTTCACAGTGCTGATCGTTAAGAAAGGCACTGTGGGAAAAGATGTGGTAAAAGAAGCTAAGCCAGTGGCATTAGTGAAAGTTTTAAAGGAAACCCCAACAAGAACAGAAGAGCTGCAGGAAAGTGCACAGCCTTGGCAGAGGCTGGGTATGGAGTTAGTACCTGATCTCTATAAAGAATTCGCCTCTCTGAGTAAAGTTTACTCAGAAATAACAGGGGGAGAAAGGCAAGAAGTTAAAATTTTGAGAGGTACGTCAACTAACCAGTTGATAATAGTAAGAGATGAATGAATTTGTAGTTTTTCTGATCAGTTACCCCAGAATGTATTAATTTATGGGAAAGATGGACAGAGATTTAGCATTTCCCTTTGTAAGATCAGGTTGGAGTGCCTACTTGAGACTGGGGAAGTTATAGTGGGAATGATTGACAGACTGTCAGATCCAGGACTCTAGTTTGTTCTTGGGAAGGATTTAACAGGATCCAAGTTGGGAGTGACATTGCTTGTTGTGGAGAAGCCCAAGAAAGACAAAGAAACTGAAATGTTAAATCGGAAATATCCTGGTATTTTCCCAGGCTGTGCAGTAACCATATCCCACTATTATAAGTCACAGCACGAAGGACAAACTATAGACAAAGATGAAGGAGTTGAGGTTCAGTTAATGGACACGCTGTTTGCCATAATGGTGTAGGGAAAACCTGAACAGGCAGTGGGTCAGACAGAGGTGTTTTGTCCTGAAAGGCTAAGGGACTTGCAACAGACAGACAAGACGATAAAAGATATATATGTGGATGTGTACTCTGAAAAGGAGGCAGAGGATATTCATGAGGGTTATTCTCTGAAAGATAAGATCTTAAGACAAAAATGAAGACCACATCAGGTTAGTGCAGAGGAGAACTGTGCTGAGGTGCACCAGTTTGTGTTGCTGTTAATTGTATCTGATAGGTGCCACACATCCCCCCCCCCCTCCCCGCCGTGATTTCCTCCGTGCCATGTGGTTTTCTTTATTGTTGGATATATATTGAGATACAGTCTTTATCGGGACAATAGAAAGCTGGTCGGAAGGGGGCCCGGTGTACTGTGACAAGACCATTATACCAAGTATCATCCCCAAGGCCATCTCCATAGGACTTATGATGTCACTCTGAGCTGTGGTACTGTCTTTGATTATCTCCATCCCCACAATTATCTAAGCTACATGCATCGGCGTCTATTACTTGTGGATTATCAGACTCAGGAACCATTAATAACACATATGAAAATGATGTTTGACAAAATCCCAATACTAAGAGAGCGAGTATCATAACTCGAAGCTTCCCCAGCATTCTCAAAAATCATGCTGAGCACCAAAAGACTTAATATACAATCCTGCGCTCGCGTCACCACTGTATAATCAGTTACTCAAAGTCTCTTTAGCTTGGGTTTAGCGGTTCTTGCGTTGATTCGGCTGTCCAGATGTCTTCCTCAATTGGAGATTCCACTGGCCCTTTGATCCGAGTGTATTGAGTCCAGACTTTCTCTCCCGTCCTTATCGCCATTTCGGTAGTCAAAAGAGCCTGGTACGGCCCTTTCCAGTCTGGTTGCAATCGAGTCTCTGTCCATGAATTTACTAAGACAGTATCTCCCGATCGAATTGGATGAACAGCGAATTCAAGGGGTGGAGTCTGTGCCAATAAATCCTGTTTCCTGAGGAAAGACAAAGAGGAGGACAAACCCAGTATATACGTATTTAAGAACAAATCTTTAGTTTTTTGGTTTGGCAGTGGCCAGAGGATATGCCTCCACCCATCCGGATAAATGATCGACTATTATCAACATGTATCTCAGTCTTCCCACTCGGGGTAAACCGGTATAATCGACCTGGATGCTCTGGAATGGTCTTAGCCCAGGTTGTCTCCCTCCTGGTACTTGTCTCCTTAACATTTTCTTGTTTACTTTTTTACGTGGTATGCATTCTTCCCGTATCTGTTTTGCTATCGTATGTATCCCATTGTATCCATATTTCCTTCAGAATAAATCACACATTGCTTGCATTCACCAGTGGATCCCCTGATGTCAGACAGCCATCATTGCTCGCATCATCATTTTGTTTGACATTTCCCTTCCATCAGGTAACATCCAATGTCCCTCTGCTGTTTTAACACCCCTTAAATCTTTCAATTCTTTTTCCTCTCTTTCAGTGAATATTGGTACTTTCTAAGGACCTGGGACAGTAGGTATTAGCGAATAGATCATTGCTTCTCGTGGGTTCAGGGCAGCTTCGTCAGTTACCTCATCGTCCAGTAATGTAGTTTTCCGTTCTTTAATTAACAATCAATTAATTCAGTCATTTTCAAATTAACCGTGAATCAATATGACAGGTCACTGAGAATGTGTGAAGGGATCCTTCCAATTAATATTGATTCAGGCTAGCACAATCGATTTATTATAAATATTAATTAATAATTATGTATATTATATAAATAAAATAATCATTATCTGTAATTCAAGTTGGAAACGCAACAAGTGACCAAAACATGTTTTAAAAAACTGCAATTGCGCAGTTTTGTTTGTTTACCAGTCACTTGTGACTTCTCATTCTGTTTCTGTAATTTTTTTGCTCGAGCACATTTATTTCGAAGGACCTCGACAGATTTCAGAGCACCATTTGCAGTTAATTCAATCCCCAATTTTGTGGCAGTATTTTGTCATGAACGCAAAACTGATTCTTTGTGCCTCTCATCACAAAACTGTCGCCATTTCCAAGTAACTCTTTCGTTCCTCCTCCCTTGGGCTTAAAATTTAAGGACGACCCTGCTGTCCCATATCGACTAGGAAAACGACGTCCTTATTATAAAGGCGCATGTTTAAATTTATCAAGTGTTCCTGGTGGGCCCCAGGGGGCAGGAACCCCTGAAACCGCTATTCTTCATCGAAATTCATAAGCAATATCTCCCTTTCTTCCCTTTTCAGATCCGGACACTCCTGCTTAAAGTGACCTGCTTTTCCACTGTAATAACATTCCGCCTGTCGGGATTTCCACCTCGATCCCAGTCCCTGTCCACTAAACACCTTTACATCCCCTCCGTTTATTTTCAACATGCTGCCCACCACCATTCCGGTTTCTTTCTCCTTTTAGTTTTGACTTTTTTTTATTAACTCATCAACCGTCGGCTACCATTGTTTTTGCCTTTTGTTTCTGCTTCTCATGTTACGTTGCCAGATGTTTGTTTGCTCCCTATAACTTCAAATACCAATTCATCAATTTATGCTTGTCTAACTTTAAAGCCTGTCCTTAACTATACATTTTGGAACCTTACTCATAATATATATTTATATATTATAAATTCATTTATTCAGTATTTAATACTTTAAATGTAAAATGCATACAGTTCCCAACTTTGAAATCCACGATAATTACCCGGTTTTATTCCCTTAATTTAATCCTAAAATTAGTTTTCTTAAGTAGTTTTAACCAGTCATTGCTCAACTGCAATACCATAGGTCGTGAAATAATCGGAGGTGTCTTAAAAGGATTTGTCTATTCTAGTTTAAAAAAAAATCTAATGCATGAATAATGGCCGGTTCCAAGGACACAGATATTAACCATTGGATTTTTAAAATTACAATCAAATGTTGAACTGAAACGTCAATTGCCCTCCATACATCACTGATATGTAAGGATAAAAGAGATTATTTAGAAACTGATAGTGAGGCAGCCATGACCTGTAAAAGAACAGGAGTTAACATTTTATTTCGTAATCACTGTAATATCCTTAACTTTAAAATAAATCATGTTAAATTACCATAATAGAAATCAGATTGAAAACATTTTCGGATCTCAAGCTCCAGGGAACAAAGCACAAACACTCAGTCACCAACAAACAAATGTGCATTCAAACGAAATCACAAATGGTTAAACTTTCTATCAGCTGTACAGGAATTGGGGTTAGAGTCCTCTGGGTGTGGTTGGGGTTAGAGTCTCCTAAATTTGACTAGCTTAATCAATTGGCAAGGGGAGCCTCAAAGAATGATTCATCGAATGTATGAGGGATTATTTCTTCGAGTAACACCTCGAGGAACCAACAGAGAACTGGCTTTGCTATAATATAATGAAGAAGGAGAGACAAATCATACTGTAGTACAAGATCACCTCAGAAAGAGGGACCACAAAATGCTGCAGTTTTACATTCAGACTGAAACAGTGAAGGAAGAGTCACAGATGTGAGGTTTAGTGTTAGACAATGATAATTTTACTGGCATGAGGAAGGGCTTGGCCTGAATGGACTTGGCAAAAAACATAAAAGGTCGGCACAGTTGAAGAAAAGTGTCAACTACTTCGGGAGACAATCTAAACTTCTTAGTTAAAGTGTAATCCTGAGTGGAAGAGGAATTTTAAAAAGGTGAAAAGTGATCCATGTCTTAACAAGGAAGTCGATACTAACATAAAGGTGATGTCATGGTGGCATGATCACCGACTGCTGCTTCAGATAATGTTCGGGAGACTCACGTTCAAATGCCGCCATTGCAGATGGTGGAGTTTAAATTCAATATGAACCTAGAATTAAGCGTGTATTCATAATAGTGAATCCATTGCTTATTGTTTGAATTATCCATATGTTTCACGAATGTCCTATAGGACTGGAAGCCACCATCCTTACCTGATCTGATCTGCATGTGACTTCAAACCCACACAAATTTGCTTGTTGCTTAACTGCCCTCTGGGTAATTAGGGAAGGACAGTGAGTGCTATCTAACCAGCGACGCCATCTTCCAATGGATGGAATAGACAAAAACGATTTAATTGTTCGCAAACTTTCGTTAAAAATAAAATCAAAATGGCTACGAAGGAAAATGAGTCGAAAACATAAGAATTGATAAAGAATACTTCTCTGAGTAGGCAAAAAGTCAAAGAATTCTGAACGCAGATGTTGGCCTTTTAGATAATGAAAACGGCGGGGTAGTAATGGGAAACTCAGAAGGCGCATAGGTAAAGCCAACATTTCTTGCTTTCACAGTGGAAGATAATTTCTTCCCAAAACTTACAACAACTGCAAAGGATTGTGCTGGAAGTACGATGCTGAGGGAAAAAGGTATTAAATACATTGATTGGATTCGAGGGAGGTCAGGCTCTTGGCTTGCAGTCTCTTATATTAAAGGAGGTAACAGCAGAGTTACCGAATGTGTTAGTTACTATGCAGAACTATTGGAAAATTAATAATGTGACGCTCGTATTCAAAACAAGAGATAGGAAAAAATGACAAACTTTAGACAAGTGAGTTTTAACTCTGTAGTGAGGAAGTTTCTTCAGTCAACCATAACGTAGGAAATAACTGAACATTTGGAAAAACAAAGATCAGTTCACCACTGTCAGCACGGTTTCATGATGGGCAGGTTGTGCTTGATATACCTGCTGGAGTTCTTTGAGAACATAACAAACAATGTGGATAATTGGGATACAACAACTGCTGTCCATCTAAACTTCAGAAGGCATTTGACAAGGTGCTGCATAAAGGACTGATCTAGCAGGTTAGATCCCGGGGGGTTAAGGGTAGAATATTGAATTGGAAAAAAGATTGGCTTACTGACAGAACACAAAGCATCGGGATAACTGGTCTTTCTTTGCCCAACTAAAACTACTGAGGTGCTGCAGGTTTCAGTTCTCAGACCTCAACTGTTTACAATCAATCCAAATGACTTGGAAGGAGAGACTATATTCACAGATGGTACTAAACGAGATGGCAAACAGGCTGTAATACGGAAATAAAGAGTTTACAGATGAATAGTAAAAATTGGGGCAGATTGTTATATCTGGCAGATGGTGTTTAATGTGGTTAATTACAAAGTTGAATTTCCTTCCGTCACTCCTAATTTCTATGTTCTTGTGTTGCTCCATCTGCAGTTCTTTAAATTTTATTTATGGTTGGTGGCTGGGGTGAATGACTCGTGGGTTTTGGTCAAGGGAGGTGTAGGTTGCTCTGTGTGTCAGGAACAAGACATTAATATGGAGAAAAGACCACAGTCAGGCTTTGTTGATTCCCACAGCAGGCCTTGGCAACCAGCTGGCCTATCCCTGATCTTTATTCCTGATGTTTAATTGTCTGGAGTAAACCACATCAAAATGTTGCAGTCCATAATTAGCATGCCCATTTTATAATAAAGACACAAATTACCATTCCGATCAGAAGTAAATACTTGGCAATTCTTTTGAGATGTCAATGACTATTTGCTGCAACGTCAGTCTGGGATGTGATTGAAAAACACTTTAGCATTGTTGCAACTTTATATTTACATATTGAGTAAAGATATTACATTATCAACACTGTTGGAAAGTGTCATACTGTATATCTTACGAAAAATAATTTGAACTATTATAAAAGAATACAAACATTGAAAGTATTAGAAAAGGAAGATGTGAAGAGGATATAAGTCTTTAACGAGGTCAGGGGAACGGGCAAATATTGGTCTTTGGATCATAGTTGAGAAACTGAGTCTGTGTTTGAACATGTTGGAGAGTTGAATGGAAAAATTGTATTATTTCAATGAACAGTTTGCAAAACAGAGGCACGAGGAATGGGGAATCTGGATCACAAAAAAAACCTCTGCTTCAATATCACATTTTTCAGAATACAATATAAATCTTGAAATATTTTAAAACCAAATACATTTAGAAATAGGAAGGTTTTTCAACATTTTACAGATTAATGGTGAGACCACTTTCACTTTATAAGTGTGTCTCCTTTTTATTGAGCCTACGAGTAAGGGGAAAGGCTGCCGTCTGATCACCCTGTGCATCCCCCTCATGCTGTTTAACACCGCCACCAGGAGCAACTCTCAACCTTCTTTGCTTAAAAGTAAGATCAAATAAATCAAGCCTGTCTTCAGTTTGAGTACTCTCTTGTCTTAATACTTCAGAAATGTATCACATATATATGTGATTTTTCATCAGCGATTGATCTGTCGACCTGAATAGTTGGTTTAGACCCTCCTGTAACCTCACACCTTCCTCCTCACTGTGAACCATCAGCTCATCATTGTGTCATCCACAACGTTATTTATCATTCCCCCCAAACTCCATCCCTCCCATTCTCATCATCATCATTTATGAAGTTCACTACTTAGCCTTGATTTTCTTCCCGTTCTCTTGTTATTCCTATTTTTGTGAATTTACAGCGTAATGCAGTTGAGGTTTTTTATGAGGGAGCCACGAATTTTATTTTGGACATTCGCCTTTTATATTATGCCCTTCTCTATGATTTGTTCATAAGGCTTGCATGTAATTAATATTGGATTAGGTTTCAGTGGCTTTCCCTGCAACATTTGGGTTTTACGTGGACCTGGGTAATATTCTTTGTATCATTCCTGCAATAGTCAGAGCTGAAGGAACTTTCCGTCTGTCCGATGAACACAGATTCACAACTTTGTTTAAAAGAATTCGAGTGATGAGCATAAAGATTCAATTAAATTTCCATTTTTTTAAACGTTATTGTCTGTAGGTAATGAATCGTAACATCTATATAAGTTGTCAAAAACAATCCTGCCTTTATGCATAATGTTTCTAAGGCCACATATAAGGGACAGAGAGAGATGGCTAGAAGATGTAGAAAACAATGTTATCCAACAAATCAGTTAGATAGCTGGGTGTCTGACAGGAAAGATAAGAAGGTAGTCCAAATGTCTCCGGTGGCTATTCCTCGATCAAAATGCTTCCCTGCTTTTAGAACAGCTGAAGGGAATTGTCTCTCTGAGGAAAATGGAACAGCAATCAATATTGGACAATTGGAATGATTCTTATTTTCAGCAGCGTTTGAGAAGAGTTAGTAGAATTATTGCTTCTGTGGACTTTTCTATCGAGGCATCAACAGGAGAGTCTGGGGCAGTGACCATTAATTTAGGAGGCTTTGTTGCTTTCCCTGTGCGATGATTAAGAACGTTTTGAAACATTTCAAGCACGTTGTTAAAGGTGAGATTGAATAGCCAAACATTATTGTCGATAATGGTAGGAATGACATTTTTTAGGGAAAGATTAAAATAGTACAGAGTGAACTTAAGACTTGAAGTAGAGTATCAAAAATAAAATCGTTAAAGCTATAGTTTCTTGTTTACTCCCAATGCCAAACTCAACTGGGAAGCAACAAACGGTTAAAGGAGAAAAATCAACGGCTGAAGAGCTATTCTGCTATTGAGGGATTTAGATTTTTGGGAAATTTGAATCTATTTGAATCTGTTCAGAAAAGATTGGTCTAATCTAAACTGGAAAACAACGAATATCTTCGCAGGGAGCTTTGCTCATTCTATGTAGGGAAACTTTATCTTCATAGAGAGGACAAGGGGATATTTCAAGTAGCAGTACAAATGGCAGGATGGTTAGAGTAGTTTATGAATGTGAGGAGCACATGTTAATTAGAAAATGAAAACGAGAGAGTCAAGAGTGTATAGTAATTCTGAAGCACGAAATTGCATTTATTTCAATGTAAGGGGTCTTACAAGAAAGGCTGATGAACTCAAGGCATGTTTAAGAACATGGGATTGGGACATCATAAGTAGTACAGAGAATTGGTTGAGAGATGTTCAAGTCGAGAGTGTAGTTCTGGGAAAGCACAGTAGGCCAGGCAACATGTGTGGAGCAGGAAAGTCAACGTTTTAGGCAAAAACCCCTCATCAGGAATGGGCTGATGAAAGGCTTTTGCATGAAACATCGATTTTCCTCCTCCTCGGATGCTGCCTGACCTGCTATGCTTTTCCACCATCACACTCTCCACTCTAATGTCCAGCATCTGCAGTCCTCACTTTCGCTGGAATGATGTTCATGACTGGCAATTCAATGTTCCAGGTGTGAAGGGTCATAGAAATGATGGAAACAGACATGCGGGGGAGGGGGGGGGTGGGGGAAGGGAAGGGGAGGTCTGCCATTTTTGATTAAGGAACAAATTATTGCTGTAACTGGGGAAGATATTTCTGAAAACAATACCCAGTTAAAATATGCATATAGTATTAAAAATAAGAAAATAAAGTTCACTTTGAACAGATTTCACTAAATGCTTATTTGTGACAAATCGTCCAGTGAAAATACATTCGTCGAATGAAAAATAAGAAAGGAAAGAGCACGTTGACTGTATTGTACCATATGCTCTCCAACAATAAGAAAGAAATCGAGAAACAAACGCGTAGGGAGATCTCGGATATATTTAAGCGTAATAAGGTTGTAATAATGGGGGGTTTTAATTTTCTAAATATGGATTCGGACTACCACAGTGTTAATGAATTGGATGGTGAAGAATTTGTCAAATGTGTTCATGAAAATTTTCTTCATCAATATGCGGATGATTCTAACAGAGAAATAGGTAAACTCGGCCTTCTTTTGTGCAATAGGCAGGGCAAGTGACTGAAGTAAACGTGAGGGAATGTTTTGGGTTTTGCAATCATAACTCTATTAGTTTCATAATGGTTAAGGAAAATAATAAACCTTTCATTAATGTTCGCTTTAATTGGAGTACCATACATTTTAATGGCATTGAACAAGTTTAATTGGAGTAGACTGTTAGCAGGTAAAACGATGTCTGACAAGTGGGAGGCATTCAACAGTGTGACGTCGGGAATTGAGAGTCATTATGTCCCTGTTAGAGTGAAGGGTAATGCTGGTAAAATTAAGGAACAATGGACAACTACAGTTATTGAGCTTTTATTCAAGAATCAAAGAAAACCTTACTTTAGATATAGACAACATTCATATTCATGTGTCCAAGATCTCCACGTGCACAATTTTCAAGTTGAATGGCTTTAACAACAGGTCCGAGCTGAACAGTCTCGCATTTTTGTCCTTAAATTTCTCCAAAAAGCCTTCATTGGGTTATGATCAGTGTAAATGGTTGTCCCTGATATGTTGCTGGTAACGTAAACACTGAAATGTTGTCGTGCAAACACAAAGCTCACATGCTCTTTCTCAACTGTTGAATATTTCTACTAATGAACATTCAACTTCTTGGAGAAATACCCAATAAGTCTTTGTGTCTACTTGTCGTCTTCCTGCAGGAGCCCAGCACCGAAATCCACATGATTCGCATTTCAATCCACCTTGAATGGTTTTGCATATTCCGGTGTGTCTGATCGTGAGGCAGTGGTTAACACATAATTCAAATTCTGTCAAATGCCTTCTGACAGTCCTCTGTCCACTGAAACTTCTTGCCTTTCTTTAACAATTCAGTGAGTGAAGCAGTCACACTGCGAAAATGAGGCACAAACATTCGAAAAAATACACTTCGTCCCAGAAATTGTTTCTTTTGTCAACAGTATGGGAAATTCCCCAATCACCTTCACTTTTAAATCGCATGGTGCCGTTTATCTATGTCCAATAGCATGGCAAAGGAAGGTGACTTTTGCTTTGGCAAATTCACTTTTTGCTCGGTTTACCACCAAGCCTGCCTTCCGAAGTCCATCAAACAAGTATGATAGATGCTGTAATTGTTCCTTCCATGAGTAACTAAAAATCACAAGGTTATTAATGTAAACCACAGGTTGGATAATCCGGCAATTTATTGGTTAGTCCCTGAAATGTGGCACATTTTTCATACCAAATGTAAGTTGCTTGTCCCACATTTTCAACACAGTCTTCCAACCGTGGAACTGGGTATGCATCAATGTTTTTCACTGCATTGACGTTACGTTAGTCCACGCATAATCGTGGGTACCATTTGGCTTTGGCACCATGACTATGGGTGATTTCCATTCACTGTAACACATGTTGATTATGTCATCTTAGAGCATGCATTCAATCTCCTTCTGAACCTGTGCCAACTTTAGAGGATTATGCCTGTACGGATGTTGGTTAATTGTAACAGCATCTCTAATAGCTACTTTATGCACAATTAGGTGAGTACTTCCAAGTTCATATCTGCATATCTCCCCATGTGATAGTAATAACTCTCTCTGGTCATTTCGATTTTTCTCAGAAAGGTAACTCAATCATTTATCCCAATTTTAGACAACTACCTCATTGTCTACTTTAATTTGAGGAATGTCCGATTCAGAATCCTCTGAAATTGTTTATTTTCTTCTGCGCCGTAATCATTAACAACTTATTCTCCTGCTTTCCTTACCTGTCAAAGTACCTTTTGAGCATATTCAAATGACATACGCTGGGAGATTTCTTTCTTTCTGCAGTCTCTATCAAGTAGTTGCCCTCACTCAATATCCGTTGTATTTGATCAGGTCTACTAAACCTTGCTTTTCAAGGTTCACCTATAACTGGAAGAAATAGTAATTCCTTATCCCCGATCGCAAAATTGCACTTTTTAAAAACATTTCCCGTCCGCTTCCTATTTTATTGCATATTGCAATACTTTTAAATGCTGTCTAGCCAACTCCCCAGCGCTATTAATCGCCCCTTCAGTTTTGAGACCTCGTCCAAATGTGTGGCCTTTGAACTCTGATTTGCTATTTTCTCCTTAATCAATTTTAATGGTCCTCTTACTTAATGCCCCAAACATAATTCCAATGGAATGAATTTGCTCTGTTAATTTTGGGCATTCCTGATCACAAAAAGTGCAAATGGAATTCCCTAACCTTAATCATCTGGATAATCCCTGGATTATAAGCCCTCAACATGGTCTTTAATGTTTAATGTCACATTTTTAGCGCTTCTTGCAATTTTGAATTGTTTGCAGTAGATTTGAATTGCTTAATCCTAAGACATTATCGTGATAAATTAGATGTAAAGTTTGATCCTTGCTCACACTGTATCTTCATTGGTAGTCCGTATCATTATTTTTTATAAAAGAGTAATTCATTTCCAATTCTTTTAGCTGTGATACTGCATCTTGGGATGGCCTCTGGAAATCTAGTCGATGCATCCATTAGTGTTAACAAATACTGATGGCCACTTTTTTGTTTGTGGTCGGGAACCTAGCCAATCAATTAAGACTCCTGTAAAAGGTTCCTCAAATGTCGGAATAGTTAAGAAAGGTGCAGATTTTATTATTGCTTGAGTTTTTCCAATTACATGATATGTCTGACGCGTCTGGCAAAATTCAACTGCATTCTGTTGCGGTCCAGGCCAGTAAAGTGTCTCTGTATTTGGTCTGTTTTTTTCCTCACTCCTAACTGACTTCTAGATGGTAACTCATACACCATTCGCATCACCTCCTTTCTGTAACCCATTGGCAATATGATTTGATGAATCTCTTCCCATTTCTCATCTCCTTGAAAATAGTTAGTCTCCATTTCCTCATTTGGACATCATTTTTGAGGTAATAACACTTAGGGATGCATTCAAAATTCCTAACGTCTATGCTTTCGATGCAACTGCTTTAAACTTTTATCTTTCTGCTGTGACTCAGTTAGTTTAACTGAGCAAAAAATATTTACATGATCACCTATTTGCTCCTGTTTTGTCTAAAGTTTCTGATGGAACAAAGTATCTGTTCATGCCACTTAAGCTTCCTTATCTTTACGTTTTTGGTATTTTCTGTTTCAACTGGTGATATTGGGACTTTATTACCCATAATCTGGAAAGTTTCCAGGATAAGATTCCAACATTGATTCAGTTGTCTGCATATCCACTGGCTTTTCAACGAGAGTAGCAGTAATCCAACCACTGAATCAGCTATATTTTCTGCAAGGACAAATTTTATTCCTGGAGCTGACAGTTTGTCCAATACCCCTACCACAATTTACCCACACTTTTCTAGACACGTTATGCACACTTTACATACTTTTGCACATTTTGTATCATGGTGAATTCCCTCTAGCAGTACCTTTTCTGGAAATAGTTCTTCAGGAGTACATATCTCCTTATCTTTTCACAGAGGATCCTGTGTCTTTTAATATTGCACCCTCTTTACCTGCCCTATGTGAGTTAAATTTCCCTTTGCAGGTATATTTTCTAAGCAGATCTGGCACTTCCTCCTTAACAAGCCTCCAATCAGCTTGTACACTCTGATGCAGCTTTCTAGCTTCCACTGTGCTTTCTGTTACCACTCCAACAAAACTCCCAGACTTATCTTTTTTTTTTGCATCTGTGTTTTTTTTTCTGAACCCACCAAAACAGTGCTTTCATTTGTCCTAATTTGTTGCAATGAAAACACCAGAGCTTTTTATCTTCTTTGCCTCCTTCACGTATTTCCTTTTTACCCTATGGTAAGTGCTTCACCGAGATCTATATCTGCCTTTCTACGTGGGGATTTCTCTTTGGCATAATTACTATCCATCATGGACTGAAATTGGTTCTGGAAGCCAAATAAAGTTTTATAATCATAATCACTAGTCATAATCATCAGCCACTTCAGTTGCCAGTTTTGGCTTTATAACTCTATGATCTTCCAAATGAGTTTGCACTATGTGAATGCTTAAACTCCTTCAAAGTAATTGCCTCTCTCAGAGCATCGTATGCTTGCTCTCTTTTTAAAACTCTTATCCATCTATCAAAATTACTTTGTTTGATCTTTTCAACCTCAATATGGGTTCGACCAGGATCCTTCCTTAAATTCCTGAAACGTTGTCTGCAGGCTTTTGGCACACGCTCATATGTACATTTTCCCCACCTCATACTCCCCAGATCACTCCTCTGATAGTGTTGCGCAAACCTCACTAGCTCTGCCTACAAGGTTTTTTTGGGTCAACAAATCCTACATGTTCACTGGCCACTGAAATTCTTTCGCCACTTTCTTACTCATCAAATTTAGGCAAGCTGTGAATCTACTGAAACACGTTTCTCACCAGGCTTTGGACTACAATGGGATTGCCTATCCTCAGTCTGTTCCTCGCTAAGCTTACCTTCAGCCTTCATCCTCATCTTTTAACGCTGACTTCCCATTCTAAGTGTCCATCTCTGAAGCTCAAATGCTCCCTCTTTTTCTTTCTCTCCTGCTGAAGCTATTTATTATTTTTTCTCTTTCCTCTGTTAAACCTATTCGTTATCTTTCTTCCTCTCCTGATTTTAGTCGTAGCTCAAACTGCTTCATCTCTGCTTCTAACTCAAGCTGCTACATTTGCGATTAAGTTTAGTCATCTCCACAGATCATGGTGGAGTTTGCAGCAAATTAGAATGCTGAGCTACTGCTGCAATCATCTCATCTTTCCTCACATTAGGAGGTAGCTTCAACTCCCTTTGTCTACTAATTCCTGCGGCTTGGACTTGTGTGCATTTTGTAACACCCCCAAGGTCATTTTCTCCAACTCCAAAACAAGCTTGGTTCCTGCAGGAACCGTTATCTGACGCTCTGTTTACTCACCAAATCAACACACGAAATAAAAGACAATGACTCCTGCCACTCGCTTTCTAAATTCCGCAAAGGCCCCCTAATCTGTTATGGACCCGACTCGACCCCTCAAAACATTTTAAGCAGGCAGCCCGAAACGTAAATTTGCTTTTTTTTTAACATTAGTGTATAGCTGATATTCCCAGAGTGAATGAGCTGGCCAGACTACCGGGTTTTAAACAAATGACATTTGTTTGCCAAATTACCAAATGAAATATAAGAAACTGAAAATAGAATACATGAATAACGTATCGTATGCGAATCTGATAGGCTATCCCGATTTAAGGATGCTGTTCCAATATACTTGCAACAATCCCAATAAACAGAACCCCTTAACACCAAGGGTAAAATTGACACAACTGTTTACGGGTTATAAGGTCAGAAGGGCAGAAGGAGGCAGAGAGCGTCCAGTGACCCTGACTCAACAAACCCCCGAACTGATCCAAACTGTCCAGCCAGGGAGCTGGACAGGTTCTCTTGATTATACAGGCTATTTTTTAAAGAGTTGAAAGGCTTCTGGATGAGGCATTATCTGTTAGGTATAAAGAAAAGGACCCCAACGAACCATTCGAAATTCTCACACATTGAAATCTTGGGTCGTGTCGACCCTCTTTAAAAAATCAAGGACAACATAACCCTGTAAAAGGACTGGCTTTGTGAGAACATGCCACATTTGTCTTTGGACTGAATTCCAAAATTGCAAGTCTCACTGCTTTGAAACCAATATAATGTATTAAGGTGTTTGTTAGTTTACATACAACAGTGCTCAATCATGTTGTGTGTTGAAGATTCAGCATTGTCAGGAGTGGAATGTCCAGACAGATCCACACTTTCTGCGTATGGTCAGGGCAAATATATCCACTGAGAACCTGTTGCTTGGCGCCTGTTCTCGTCGAGGAGAGACCAGCATGGAAACCAAATGTAAATTGTGATTTTTCTTGTGTGGATGGTCATGGTGGAGCGTTCAGGTGGTTACAGTATTGTAAATGAATAATACAGCAGAATCATCTAGCCTGCGATAAGAAAACGCTCATAATTCTCCCTCACAACTAACTTCACGAGAGCAATTGGTGATGGGAGTTGTGACAATTAACCAGCGATGTCAACATGCAGTTCAATCCAGTTGTTATTATGAACTGAAAGTCACATGTCAAAAGGAGTTATCTGGATCTGTTTGTTCAGTGACTGTGATTGATGTCACTCTCCATGGATCCTAATTATGTCACTGGATGGTTTTGCTCTTCAATTTGTACGGGGCTTCTTCCAATGCTTTACCCCATTGTTGCTGCAGATGCATCACCAGCAACACTGACAAGGATCAGTAGTTGCAGCGACACGGAAAGGAGACATCAGAATCTGAGAACTGTTGACTGGCATGTTCCAACAATGGGCCAGAATCTGAGAACAGTAGACTGGAATGTTTCAACAGTGGATCAGAATCTGAGAGCATTAGACTGGAACATGCCAACAATGGACCAGAATCTGAGAACAGCAGACTGGAATGACGCATCAATGTTTCAGAATATAAGGAAAATAGACTGGAATGCTGCAACAATGGACAGGAGTTTATCTTCAGGTCTTGTGTATCTATCCTGGTATTGGCACATATTACCATATCGGATATTAGGTGTAATGCAGATTATTCAGGCTGGTTACTATCCCATGCTCGCTATTTTTTGGTGTTCCTGGTAAGTCTCCCCATCACTATCGATTTGTTAATCCCATGGTGAACTTCAGTGCTATTTCTGTTATCTATATTTAGTAAATATTGAAACTATTGTCTTCAGTTTCAAATGCAAATCCATTCATTACCCACAAATGTCAGAACCGCCCACACCACCGCCCTTACAAACAACTGACAACAAGACTGTTCACAATCCCGAAGTACCTATTTTCCCCGAATTGACTTATGTCTTGGTATTCTCTCCATTACCAAAACTACCCACTCCCAGCTCCATGGTATCGCCAGACCCCATATTGACGTCAGTGCGGGTGCTAAATAAACCATTACCTATCCCTCGGTAAAAGTCAGACTTTATGGTTTTTGTTCTCTTCTAATCGCTCTTTCCGTTCCAAATGTTTCCATCAAAACCTTGTTCTTGTCTGTAAAATAAATTCATGACAGGGACACTGTGTCAGAGTATTAATGTCGCTTGCCACGTAATTCATATGGACACTGTTTCAAATCCTATCACAGATGATGACAGAACTTAAATTCAAATGACAGGAACTGGAAATAAAAGTGAATTTTACTAATATAATCCCAGCAGCACTTTGTCAATCAGTTTATCTATTTCACTGTTGTCCTTTGGTGAAGAAATCTCACATTATTGCCTGATCTGCATTAAGACTGACTTCAGACCCAATACCTTATGGAATGGCCTCACAGTAAAAGGCATTTAGTAATGTCTACAAATGCTGCCTTGTCAGTGATGCAGACATCCTATGAAAGGTAGAGTGAAAATAAGAATGCTGCGACTGATCAGAAACAAAAGGAACGAGTAAGTGCCAGAGAAACTGAACAGATTTAGCAGCCTCAGGTCGAGAGAAAAATAGAAGTGACGTTTCGCGTCCAATCACCATCCACCAGAACTGAATGTAGCTGGGAAATAGTGTGTTTGATGTTGATGACAGGGATGGCTGTTGTGAAAGGGAGAGGGAGTGAGTTGAATAGATAGAGAAAGAGAGAGGTAGGGAGAAAGAAACAAGCAGAGGGATTGCTGATGATCAGCTGGAATGCAAATAAAAGTCCAGACTAATCTTATTTAATTTCCTTCTTTCGTGGGCGGCATGGTGGCACAGTGGCACAGTGGTTAGCACTACTGCCTCATAGCGCCAGAGACCGGGGTTCAATTCACCGCCTCAGGCGACTGACTGTGTGGAGGTTGCATGTTCCCCCTCTGCCTGTGCGGGTTTCCTCCGGGTGCTGCGGTTTCCTCCCACAGTCCAAAAGATGTGCAGGTCAGGTGAATTGGCCATGCTAAATTGCCCGAAGTGTTAGGTAAAGGGTATGGGTGGGTTGGGGGTCGGTGGGGATTTGTTGGGCCGAAGGGCCAGTTTCAAAATTGTAAGTAATCTAATCAAATCTTCTATTCCCATATTACGGAAATTCACGCCCATGTAAAACATACATCAAAGTCCCGGTTTGAAGTGAGTTATGTCCCTTTGTCTCTCTCTTCCTTGAGTGTCATCATCTTCTTTTATTCAGTAATGGGGTGCTGGGCCAGTATATAATTCCCTTTCCTCATTGTCCTTGAGAATGTGTTGGTGAGCCGCCTTCCGTGACACACTGCAGTCTGTGAGCTGTAAGTCGTCATTGCTGAGGTCCACCCGGTTTCATTTCTTTGAGAATTTGTAGTAAGTGACGTAACTGAGCGGCTGGCTTGGCCATTTCAAACTACAACTGTGTGTTAACCACAGTGCGGTGGGTCTGGAGTCACATGCAAGTCCGACTGGGAGAAGATGGTAGATTTCCTTCCCTGAAGTCCATCAGTGTGCCAGGTAGGACAAACACAATGCTTTCATTGTTTCATTTGATTCTCAATCTCCTGATATTTTATTGAATGCAAATTCCAACATTTGCGATGGTGGGATTCGAATCAGAGTTCTGGGTCATCACCTGGGTCCCTGGATTAATATTCCAGAGATAATACAGCTAGGCCATCACCTCCTCTGCATCTCCAACCATCTCCAATGGCAATAGTGGTGTTGCTGTTGGCATGGCTGTGCTTAAGCATAATGTTTTGCAAGGCAACAAAATTATTTGGCAAAGCATACCATCCTTATCATTTTGTATTTATGAGAAGGCGAGATGATGGGAAGTGCTGTTGGTGAAAAGGAGTTGGATGTCCTTGGCCATGAGCCACTGACAGAATTCATACGGAGCAGTAATTAATCAGCCCAGTAAATGTATAGTGTCCTTCAATGCAAAATGATAGAAGTATAAGTGTGAAGACACCTTACTGAAGTTGTAAAGTGATATTGAGACAGTACTTAGGGCGCTGTGAACAGATTTTCTCTCCTTTACGAGGAATGACCTCCTGGCTACAATGAGACTGACTGAAGGCGATACACCAGACTAATCCCTGCGATGAAGGTACCACGATGAGAGTGTGAAGGAAATGAGTGTTTAATCTGTAATGCGACAAAATAATAAATAGTTATTGCAATAAAACTTGAGCGTTCTGCACCAGCATTCATTATTTTCAAAACTTAACATTGATTTCGTGAAATATTACATGTTTCTCGCAAGAAATGTTTTCACATTTAGACAAATATATGATAGGGAATGTTAAAAAGGATATGGGCCAAGTACAGGAAAATGGAGTTAGCATGGATGGACATTTTAGTTGGAATGGACCAGTTTGGGCTAAAGTGCCTGTTGAACTCTATGACTCTGTGATAGTTTACATGTCTCCGTGGAGCCCCATGTTTGTTGAGAGACTCCTCCAGGCTCTGAACAAACTCTCTCCGTCTCAATACACAGTAGGAGTGAGACTCTGCACTGAGCGTCATGTTGTTCACGAACTTCTCAGCAGACACACTCTGACAGGGTTGGTCATTCTCAAAAGCTTCTGACCTCCATGCAGAAAACTAGCCTGTCTTCTTGGAGATAGAAGATGCCTCCTTGAGACATGTCACAAACCATCCGGTGTGCCTCCTTACCATCAGCAAATCATGTTAATGTAACACGCGTGAAACATTAGCAATGGAGCCAGGAGGCACTACATGGAGCAGTATGTCCATGCATTCTCTGCTTCATTAGTTTGTCGTGTTGCAGCATCAATGACATCCTCCATTTCAGTGTAAAAGTTTGGAGGGGCTGAATGGCCTCTTCTGTTCGTGTGTCAATGTCTCGGGTGGCTGAATGTCCTCTTCCTCGTCCCAGGGAAGAGGTCCATTATTGGGTGACCCGTGGTAGCTGCTTACCTGCGTGTTGTGCTGCCTAGATTCCTTATCTTCCTGTGTAATAATAGACAAACAGGAGGCTGGAAGAAACAGCAGGCCAGGCAACATCAGGAGGTGGAGAAGTCAACATTTCAAATATACCCGTTCTTCAGGACTGCGAGTGGGGGTAGGGGGAACTGCAGATAAAGAGTGAAGGGAGTGGTTGGGGTGGGGAGAGCAGCAGGATGGTGAGGTAGCAGATAGGTGGACACAAGTGGTGGGTGCAACCTGGTTGGTCGATGGGAGGGATGAATCCAGTTGGGAGCTAGAAGGTGGGGTCATTTGGTGGAATGGAAGGGAGAAGGCGGGGTTGGAAAGGGAGTAGGGCCATGGCTGGGAAGGGTATTTCAAATTGGAGAACCCAATGTTGAGTCCCCAGGTTGTAGGCTAACCTGGCAGAAGGTAAGATGTTGTTCGTCCAATTTGCGGTCTGACTCACTGTGGCAACAGAGGAGGCCAAGGAAGTCATGTTGGAAAGGAATTGGGAAGGGGAATTGAAATGGATAGTGACTGAGAGTCCAGGTCGCCGCTGTGGGCCCGGCTGTGAGACTCGGTGAATTGAGCCCTTAGTTTACGTTTCTCTCCCCAGATGTAGTAAAGACCACATCAGGTGCACCTGATGCAGTAAACGAGGTTTATGGAGAGGCAGGTGGCCTCTGGGTCACGTCGAAGGACTGTTTGGGGCCTTGGATGAGATGAGGGAGGTGGTGTGCCAGCAGGTGATGCATTGTTTTCATCTGCAGGGTCAGTTGCCAGTGGGGATTGGCGGGGAGTGTGGCACGAATCAAAATTAGCGAAGGGATTGCTCATTGTGGATGATGTGACAGGTGATGCGAGCCAACCTAGTTTACTGTATCTGGTGCTCCTGATGTGTTCTTCTCTATTTCAGGGAGACCAAATGAAAACTAAGGGGAATGCTTTGCTGAGCATCTGAGCTGGGCCTGTAAGAGCTGATCTGACCTCCCAATCACCTCCTATCTCAATTCTCCCTCCCTGAGGATCGCCCACATAGATATCTAGAGACTGAAAGGATTGATTTGCACCAGCCGCATGGTGTCCTAAATGACCCAACCACTTGGGCATTTACAACTGATTCCCATGAGGTTCAATGTTATTCAGTCTCCTTGACACCTTTGTCAGTCACGCCCTGCCGTGAAGTCAGGGTCAGTCACTCTGATACTGTGTTCATATCTTTTGATCCTATCAAAGGTCAAGGTAAATCTGCGGTGATTGTTTCCTTCTCTCAGAGGGTAGTGAATGTTCGGGCCTTTCTATCCCAGACAACTACATCTCTGAAATGTTTAGAGGAGCAGAATGGTGTTAATGGATCTTGACACATCAGAGAGTTGAGGGCTACAAAGAATTGGGCAGGGAAGAGAAATTAATGCCGGGAGAGATCAGCTCTGACCTTATTAAAGGGAAGAGCAGGCTTGACCGGCTATATAGCCTGGTGTTATTGCAGTGTACCCCATCGTCCAGTCACTTTGTTGCCCCTTCCATTTCCTGTGTTCCTGACTTCAAGTTGCTGAATAGTCTGATACTGTTGCTGCATGATTTAAACTGGGTCTAGTTCTATTGACTTGAGGGCTGATTGGCCTCCTCCTGTAACTGTATTTCATACTCCAGGGGCTGAAAAGCCTCATCCTGTTCTGGTGTAACTGAAATCCCTATAGACCTGGTTTACCACCCTTGGAGAAAGTGAGCACTGCAGATGTTGGTGATCAGAGTTACAAAGTGTGGTACTAGAAATGCGCAGCTGGTCAGGCAGCATCCAAGAAGCAGGAGTATCAATGCCTTGGACATTCCTGATGACAGGCTTATGCCCAAAACGTCGATTTGCCTGCCCCTCGAATGCTGCCTGACCGCTGTGCTTTTCCAGCACCACACCTTTGGTGTGGCCCAGCCTAGTCAAACTTCCTGGTCACCTCATCAAAGAACTTTAACAAATTCCACTCAAACTTCCACTCAAAAAGCCATGCTTACTATTACTAATCAAACGCTGTTTTCCAAATGCATGTACATCTTATCCCTCAGAATCTTCTCAAGCATTTCATCTACCACAGATGTTTAACTTACTGGTCTGTATTTCTCAGGCTTTATTTTGCAGTCCTTCTTGAATAAGGGCACAACATTTGCTATCCTTTAGTCTTCTGGGATCTCACCTGTGGTAACTGATGATCAGAATTATCAGCCAGGGCCCCCGTAAATTCTTCTTTCGCCCCTTGCAGTGTTCTTGGATATACATGGTAAGGACCATGAGATTTCTCCAACTTCAAAGATTCTAGTACATCCATTACCTCCTCTACTGTGATATGAACTGCCCCTAAGATATCACCACTAATTTCCCCAAATTCCCATGTATTCATGTCTTTCTCCACTGTAAATATAGAGGAGAAATATTTATTGAGAACATTGCCTATCTCTTATGGTACTACACATACATGTCCACTTTGGTCTTCGAGGGGTCCTATTCTCTCTCTAGTTAATGTTTTTCCTTTAATATACTTAAAGTGCCTCTTTGGATTCACCCTGATCTTCTCAGTCAAGGTTATCTCATACCTCCTTTTCGCCCTCCTGATTTCCTTCTTCAGTAAACACCGACATCCCCTGTTCACCTCCATGGATTTCCGTGATCTAAGCTGCCTCTACCTGAGCCACGCCTCCACATTTGGTTTCGGCAAAGCCTAAAGATTTCTTGGTATCCAGGGTTCCTTATTCCTGTCAACTTTCCTTTCACCCTCACAGGAACATATAGATCTTAAACTCCCACTTTCTGGAGGTCCCTTTGCTTACAGACAGACTACTCCAAACATCTACTGCAAACTCCTGTCTCAATCCATCAAAATTAACCTTGCCCCAATTTAGAATTAAATCTGTAGACCAATTTATTTTCACTCTCAATAACTATTTTAAAATTAACAGCACTATGGTCATTGGTCCCAAAGTCCACATCTACTGTCACCTCACTCAACTGTACTGACCTATTTCGTAATAGTAAGTCAAATTTTGCCCCCTCCCGATTAGGACTCTCTATATACTGATTGAGGAAACTTTCCTGACGCATTTAATTGATTCCATCCAATTAAATCCCTCAATGCTCTGGCAGTTCCAGTCTGTGTTATAAAAATTAAAACCCCGATTATGACAACCCGAATGTTCCTGCAAGTCTCCCTAATCTCTCTAGATATTTTTGTTCCTGTAATTCCTGTTGAGTATTAGGTGGTCTATAGTACCACCCCAATAATGTAACCATCCGCTTCTTATTTCTTAGTTCAACCCACAAAGCCTCACTGTATGATTCATCAGTTATTTTATCTCTGATCACTGCTGTGATACTCCCCTTGATTAGAAATGCAACTCCCCTCCCTCTTTCAACATCTCTGTCCCTTCTAATGGATTTAACCCTGGTACATTAAGCTGTCAGTCCTATCCATCCCTCAGCCATGTTTCTGTCAGAGATAGACTATCCAGCGCCGACTTGCTATCCACACCCTGAATTCATTTGCCTTATCTGTCAGCCCTTTCGCATTGAAATAAATGCAATTTAATCAACAGGCATTCCTTGCTCCCTATCGCGTTCCAGCCTGATCTGTCTCTTCAACGTACTATTTCTGAATACTGTATCTCCTTCCACCCTCACACTTGCCTCCCTGCTCTTGAGGATACCACCTCCTGCCAATCTCGTTTAAACACTCCCTTGTAGCACGAGCAAAACTTGCTGCGAAGATATTAGTCCCCCGTCCAGTGCATGTGCCACCAGTCCCTCTTGAACAGGACAACTCTGTCACAGAAAAGCTCCAAACGATCTAGAAATATGATTCCCCCTGCACCAATTGTTTAGTCACATATTTATCTGTCATATCCTCCTATTCTTACGTTCACTAGCTCATGACACTACAATCTATCAGTTGATTACCAGTGTCAAGGGTCCTGGTTTTTAACTTTTCTTCGAGCTCTCAGTAATCACTCTGTAGGACCACATTCCTATGTCTACCTTTGTCATTTGTGCCAACGTGCACAATGACTTCTAGCAACTGACCCCAGCTCCCCAGATCCACCTCCCACCCCTCCCCCCGCCATGAGAACGTTCAGCAGACAGTCAGAGACATTCTGGACCCTGACACCTGAGAGGCAACATACCAGCCTGGTTTGCCAATTGAAGTCATAGAATCTCCTAAGTCTAAGACCCTGTTTACCTTTATCCTTTCCCATTGCTCCCCAGAATCAGTCGGAATGCAACTAAGCTGGCTACTGCTGCTTTCCCCTGAACAGTCATTTCCTGACAACCATCCCCCAGCACCACAAAATCAGTATTCAAAATGGCATACTTGTTTTCGAGAGGAATGGCCACAGGGGATTCCTGCACTCTCTGCCTACTCCCTTCGCCATTCTGGTTGTAGTCCAGCGACTCTGCCTGGAACACGACAGGAAACAAGTAACGCCTGTTGGATTAAATTGCATTTATTTAAAAGCAACACGGCTGATAGGTAAGGCTGGTGAAGTCAGGTCGTGGATCTTCACATGGGACTGGGATATGACAGTCACTAAAGAAACATGGCTATGGGAGGAACTTGGGTGTGACCACCTCACTGAAGCTCTTATCTCTGAAGTGCTCTGTATCTGGATCATCCGGAGAGCAGCCAACTCCAGGTCCCGAACACGATCTCCCAGGAGCTGCAGCTGGGTGCACTGCCCACACGTATAGTCATCAGGGACAGTGGAAATCTCCCTGAGCTCCCACATCCTTCAGGAGGAACGTGCAATTGCCATGTCGACTGTTGTCAAACTAGCGTTTAAAGACTTTACCTGAGCTAACCTGTACCTTTTGCTGAGCCGCTGCTCACCGAAGCCTCTGGAACCTAAGCATTACTACGTACTGTGCTACTAACAGCACGTCAATAGACCACTCCACGTTTAGTTTTGGTTAGGGCAGGAGGGAGACACTGCAGTGATGCATTCTTTGGGACTTAAGCACTCCTTCACACCCAGCCCATCCTTGGACTTGGAGGGTGTATTGCTGACGTCTTCCTCCTAGTAATGGTGACTGCGCTGACGCAAATATTCACCCCGACAGCCAATCCATTTTGTCACAGTCCTCTGGTATTTTTTTTCTGTCTGTTAGTACTGCATTTATGAATTCTTTGGATCTATTGATTGCTTTCCAAACTGTGTCCTATTCTGGAGGGAGAGATGCTGTTCCAGTGAATACAGGCTATTAGAAAAGGTTTACCATTAGATATACGAGAGACATGATGCCCATCCGCTCGCTGACTCTGGTTTTCCTTTCAAATGGGTACATTTATTCTGATAACCTTCAATTCCATTTTCCAGCATTTTCCCTGTAACCCTTGTTTAAAAGTCTGTCCATCTCAGCCTTGAAGATATTTCGTGATCATTCCTCAACAGCCATCTCAATTTTCTACAATTGTTTCCCTCCCACTGATGTGAGACTTGGTGGTCTTTAATCCCATGGCTTTTTTTTCGAGCATTCTGTGTGGAAGTTGAACCAACATTAGATGTTGTCATGTTCGATCATACCACCTTTGTGGCCAGAGGCAAAACAAAAAAAAAATAACACAAGGCTTAAGAGGCTCTCTCATCTTACACAATGTTCCAAGATACAGTTCATCCGGATCAAGGGATTTGCCCATTTTTTATCATATTTCAACTTGCAATTCTTCCTCAGCTTCTGTGTCAGTTTGCTCAAGGTCACACTGTGCTGAACAGACATTGAATACAGTAACCGCTCCTCCAAAGTGAAGACCAATATGTAGTACGCCTTTGACATATTCTCTCGCTCGATGCACAAGTTGCCTCCTCGGATCCTAATACTCCCTATTCTTTCTCTTGTTCCCCCTTACCCTTAATAAACCGATAAAATGTCTTTGGATTCTTGAAAATATTGTCCACTAATATTTTATCACCGCTCCACCCCCACCCCCTGTTTGCTCTTCTACTTACTTTCTTGAGTTTAGCCCTACACGTTCTCTACTTTTCTGGGACCTTCATTGACCTGTTCACTTTCTGCCTGTTTTAAGCATCACTTTCATTTTTAATTCCATTTTTAATATTTGTAGATATCCAAAGTTCTCCGGACTTGTTTTCCTACATTTCATCTTTGAAGTAACATGTTGCGGCGACACTTTCATCAATTCCATTGTGAGCAGTGATCCCCACCACCCCCACCTACACGCTGTTATGTTATAGTTTCACCCAGAAATAACTGTACTGTGGCCAGACCCTGTCTTCGTTTTGATAAATTCTGCCTCCCTCATCTAAATTATTTTTATTTTTCAAACCTTTTTCTTTTGGTCTTTGGGTCATGGTCAATGGTCATGCAATGCTCTCCCAATCCTGCCTGCAGCACCTGACTGGCTTCGTTCCCCACAGTGAGGCCCGGCACTGTTCCGTGCATTGTTGTATCTGCTACATGTTGATATAAGGAGCTCTCAGGAATAATGTCACGTCATCTTTCCCCTCCTTAAAAAAAAATCACTGCCCTAATGAACGTTTGGAAATGAAATGTCTGAATATAATGATCCCATTATTGTTTTTTACACACCTCGGTGAATTTTTTATGCATCTCCTGCTGTATTTTCTTTTATCTGGGAATCGAAGATGTATCCCCAGCAATGTGTCTGTCATTGTTTTGCTCCTAACCTCAACCCACAAAGCGTCATTTGAATACCCTTCCAATATATGATCTGAGCTAACTGCTGTGATTAACTCCATAATTAATAAGGCAGCACCATCTTCTCTTTTACCCCTCTTGTGTGCTGCCCATAGTTCTTGTACCACATAATATTGAGTTGTCAGCCCTGAGCTCCCTCAAACACATCTCTGTGATGGCAAAAATGTCACACTCCCCCATGTCACCTCATTCCCTTATCACATCTCTCGGTCCGATAATATTCCCAGCATTAAGGTAAATGACATCCATCCTGGAAAATAGCACCTGGAATACTCTGTACCTCGCAGTTCTTCAGTCATTTACTGTTTGTTATCAAGCTGCCTTTCCATGAACTAAGAACTGAACACTCAGATCGAAATACAACGAATTCCTGTAGTTTAATTCCCTGCTCAGTGTGCAGAGGGGTCAGTCCTCAGTAATGTCAAATGTGAGGACTGCAGATGCTGGAGATCAGAGTCGAAAGGTATGGTGCTTGTAAAGCGCAACAAGTCAGGCAGCATCCGATGAGCAAGAGAGTGAAAACTTTGAGCACAGGCCGTTCATCAGGAAGACAATTGTGTATTCACATTTTTTTTCCATGCCATGATTCATGGGACATTTGGAACAGTACTTGCTCAGGAGGGCAGCGCTGTATATAGCCCTGAAATGGAAAGCAGCCAATCAGTTGTTTGGACAGAGAGTAGACAAAATTAGGTGAAGTACAGACTGATTGAAGTACAAACATGAGGATAGATAAGTTCCCTGGACCAGACAGGAAGCACCCGAGGTTACCAGAGGAAGTGAGGTAAGAGTTTGTTGCGCCCTTGTCGATGATCCTTGCGTCCCAACTGTCCACTGAAGTATTGCCTGATGATTGGAGGGTAGAAAAAGTTATTCCCTTGTTCTGGAATGTCAATACGGATAATCCTACAGTTTTACTCCTGTATTGGGAAAAGTATTGGAGAGGATTCTGAGAGACAGAATTTATGATTACTTGGAAAATGATAGTTTGATTAGAGATAGTCAGCATGGCGTTTTGAGGGGCAATCATGCCTCACACAACTCATTGAATTCTTTCAGGATGGGATCAAACACATTGATGAAGGTAGAGCAGCGGATGTGATGTACATGGATTTTAGCAAGGTGTTTGATAAATTACTGTAAGATTGGCTCATCCAGAAAGTAAGGAGGCATGGGGTAAAGGGAAACAGGGAAATCTGTGTGTGTGGATACAAAATTGTCTGACCTGTAGAAGACTGATGGTGGTAGAACATGGAAAGTATTCAACCTGGAGCTTGGTGACCAGTGGCATTCTTCAGGAATAGGTTCTGGGACTGCTGTTCTTTGTGATTTTAACAAATGACTTGGATGATAAAGTGAAAGGGTGCTTTAGTAAGTTTTACAATGTAATAAAAATGTTGGCATTATGGATAGTGTGGAGGGCTTTCGTAGGTTGTAATTGGACATTGACCGGATGCAGAACTGGGCTGGTAAATGGAAGATGGAGTTCAACTTGGAAATGTGTAAAGCGATTCATTCTTAAAGTTCGAATTCGAATGCAGAATACATGTTTAAAAGCAGGATTATTGGCAGACTGTAGCGCTATAGGGATCGTGTGGTCCATATCATAGGACGCTCAATGTTTCATCCAAGCTGATCAGGTTATTAAGAGGTATGGTGTATTCATTAGCCAGGGATTGAGTTTAAGTACTTCAAGGTTATGCTGCAGTGCCAAAATTCTCTGGTGGGACTTCATTTAGAATATTGTGTTCAGTTCTAGTCGCCTTATTACTGCAAAAATGTTGAGGCTTTGGAGGGGGTGCCGGGGAGATTTACCAGGATGCTGCCTAGACTGGACGGCATGTCTTACAAAGAAGCGTTGATAGCGCTAGGGCTTCCCCCTTGGAGCAATAAAGAATGGGAGTTGACTTCATAGAGGTGTATAAGATGATGACAAATACAGGCAGAATTGGTCGCCAGAGACTTTCTCGCAGGGTGGAAATGGCTATTTCGAGCGGGCATACGTTTAAAATGATTGGAAGAAGGTTTGAGGAGAGGTCAGATGTATGTTCTTTACAAAGGGAGTAGTGGGTGCTTGGAATGCACTGCCAGCAGCGTTAGTGGAGTCAGCTGCATTTTGGATATTTAAGTGACAATTGGATAGGCACATGAATGATAGTACAATGAAGGGTATGTCAGTTAATCTAATCTGCGAGTAGGATAAATATACAACAGGTCGTCAAGGCTCGAAGGGTCTGAACTATGCTGTACTGTTCTGTGTTTTATGTTTCACCCAGCCTCTGGATTCGTTTGAATTGTTGAATGTGTGAGGGAGTGATCTGTGTGAAATTCGGAAGCTGGGGAGGGATGTTAGCCCAACACTTCCAGTTATGTTATTCATTGTTACATTCAGCTGAATGCCAGTGCAATATGTTTCGTGACCAACACCACGCAGGCTCCGCCAAGTTCAGTTATTAACGTAATTCTTGATTTGTCATTTGCTGCTGTTTTCTTCAGATACAATTTGTTGGGTGACCCATGTATTAATCAGATGTTTGCTATGTTTCGTGAATTGCGCAAAAATAAGATATCAACTATGATTATTCGACTGAACTATAATCTCTGAAAAGAATTAGGTTGATTCTATATTTATGGAACAAAAATATAATCTCTGTCCAGATTTTCTAACACAGAAATAAACAATGCACATTTTATTTTGTATCGAACAAACAACATGGATGTAACTTTTTGGGCGATCAGAATTACGTACACAATGTCAGGATTCATGGTGACTCCAACATTTTGAAAGTGGTTGACTTCTGAATGATTACATGTTCAGGGTGAGCAAACGATTGGACCATCAAATAGAATTAGTGTTCTTATATATTTATATATAATCAATCAGTTCAATTTCTCACTGAAATGTACAAGCTCCAGCTATTTGCCAGCGAATTAGAAATAGCTATAATTCAACATACACTGTGAATATTAAACTAAATAAATGATCTGTGCTATCAAATTTTAGTGAACAATAATTTGAAAACTTTTAATTTTTAGAAAGAATGTTATTTAATATGAAATGTGGACAGTTATCAAAAGTGATGGACATATTATCGTGTGAGTGAAAAGTCAGACCTTTTCAAAGAGGTTTGTGCCAAAGCAATGACAGATTTGTTTTAGTAATTGTAATACAACATTTAAAACATTCATGTTCTGAGCAATAATTAGACTATAAAATGATGCTGGCTTTGCAACACTTGCATTTTAAATCCTTATGCTGCACTAAATAATCAGATTTTGCGAGCATTTACAATGGGAAATAATCGGATACTGACTTTTATTCACATCAGACACATAATAGAGTGCAAAACTTGTAAGTACAGGAGGAGGCCATTGGCCATTGTGTGTGCATCAGCTCCAGGAATGTATCCCAAGCCCCTCTCATTGGTCAGCCCTAATTCTGCAGCCTGTTCAATTCACATTTCAAAATACATACCCAGTTAAAGTCATAGATAGGTACAGCATGGAAACAGACCATTCTGTCCAACCTGTCCATGCCGACAAGTTATCCCAACCCAATCTGGTCCCACTTACCAGCACCCGGCCCATATCCCTCCAACCTCTTTCTATTCATATACCCATCCAAATGCCTCTTAAATGTTGCAATTGTAACAGCCTCCACCACATCCTCTAGCATCTCATTCCATTCCATTTGTGTGAAAGTGTTGTCCCTTAGTTCTCTTTTATATCTTTCCCACTCACCTTAAATCTATGACCCCCAGTTCTGGACTTCCTGAACCCAGAGAAAAGACTTTGTCTAATTATCCTATCCATGTCCCTCATAATTTTGTAAATCTCTAAAAGGTTACTCCTCAGCCTCCGACGGTCCAGAGAAAACAGCCCCAGCCTCGCCCTGTAGCTCAGATACTCCAACCATGGCAACATCCTTGTAAATCTTTCGTGAACTCTTTCAAGTTTCACAACATATTTCCAATAGGAAAGAGACCAGAATTGCACGCAACATTTTAAGAGTGACCTCACCAATATCCTGTAAAGCCGCAACATGACCTCCCAACTCCTGTACTCAGTACTCTGACCAATAAAGGAAAGCATACCAAACGCATTCTTCACTATCCTATCTACCTGCGACTCCACTTTCAAGGAGCTGTGAACCTCCACTCCAAGGTCTCTTTGTTCATCAACACTCCCTAGGACCTTACCATTAAGTGTACAAGTCCTGCTAAGATTTGCTTTCCCAAAATGCAACACCTCACATTTATCTGAATTAAAGTCCATCTGCCACTTCACAGCCCATTGGCCTATCTGGTCCAGATCCTGTTGTAATCCGAGGAAACCCTCTTCGCTGTCCAATACACCTCCAACTTTGCTGTCCTCTGCAAACTTACTAACTGTACCTCGTATGCTCGCATCCAAATCATTTATGTAAATGGCAAAAAGAAGATGGCTCAGCACCGATCCTTGTGGCACTCCACTGCCAGAGTTCTCCAATCTGAAAAACAACCCTCCACCACTACCCTCTGTCTTCTACCTTTGAGCCAGTTCCGTACCCAAATGGCTACTTCTCCCTGTATTCCATGAGAGACAACCTTGCTAATCTGTCTACCATGGGGAACCTTGTCGAACCTCTTACTGAAGTCCATATCGATCACATCTACTGTTCTTCCCTCATCAATCTTCTTTGTTACTTCTTCAAAAAACTCAGTCAAGTTCGTGGGATATGGTTTCCCAAGCCATGTTGACTATCCCGCATCAGTCCTTGCTTTTCCAAATACATGTACATCCTGTCCTTCAGGATTCCCTCCAACAACTTGCCTATCACAGAGGTCTGGCTCATCCACAACTCTCCCAGGCAGTCCATTTCAAATCCTAACAACTGTCTCAATAAAGATGATTTTCTTTATCTCACTCCTGGCACTTTTGCTGATAAGGTTGAAATTAGAACTCCATGATGCTCTAATGCCAACTAACGGAAACGGAGTATTCCTGTTTTAAATCTTTTCATACGTTTGAGCACTGCAATAAGTTCACATATTTGTCTGATCTCCTCCAGGAAAAGTAAGCCTTGCAAGGACTGTAACAAGCACTACATCGGAAAAACAGGCAGAAAACTAGCCATCTGGATACATGAACAACAGCTATCCAGAAAAAAAGACATAACCCACTATCACTAGTATCCTTACATACAGATGAGAAAGTACCCCATTTCGACTGCGTCTGCACATCCATCTAGGACAAGCCAAGCAGAGACACGCACGAGAATTCTTAGAAGCAGAGCATTCCAACCTGAACTCTATCAACAAACACATCGATTTTGATTCCATCTAATACTCTCTGAGAAAAAGAACCGGACATCAAATCACCAATACTGGAAATTACATCACTGACTCAAGGAAACCTAAACACATAAATAGCAAGTGGGATATAATACCAGCACTTCACCAGAGGCTCACTAATAATGTTCCCGAGTACAGTGATGAACCATCTGAAAATGAACTCTCCAGCTCAGCGAGCAAACTGACATCCAGAAGAAGCGCAATTTCTCTCATCCTCCCTTTAACTAAATCCTTCATTCCCATTATTATTCCGATTATTTTAGGGTTATTTGACTTCATCTGCAAAGTAATGTTGTGTCTGTCTGTCTGTCTTCTGAATGTGTGTTGGGGGGTGCGGGAGAGAGAGAGGGAGAGAGGGAGAGGGAGGGAGCGAGCGAGAGAACGCGAGAGAGACAGACAGAGAGAGAGAGAGAAACAATCCTCTGTAATCTCTGGATTACTCCCCGTGCCATGTGGAAAAGAGGGAAGGATGAGGAAGACAGTAGAGCTTAACATGTTGTTAAAAATCTAGGTCAGGGGTGAGAGTTCCAGATTGTTGGATCATTGAGATCTCTTCCAGGACAGGTGGGGAACTGTACAAAAAAGACAGATTGTATCTTAACTGGACGAGTACCAACATCCTTGTCGGGAGGTGTGCTAGTGCAACTCAGATGGATTTATATAAACCAGGAAAGTGAGAACCAAAGCAGCAGATCAGGAACTGAGCAGAAGGTCGAGGTGAATAGAACACCAGGCACGGCCAGTCTAATGACCATACCGAGAGAAGGAATCAAAACAGCGAGTTGTGAATTGGAATAAATTATCGAGATGAGGTGCAGGTTTTTCAGAGATTAACAAGTAAGGATGGAGAGTGTGGGGAACGTGAGTGAGTGAGGTGCGTGATATCAGGGAGACAGTGCACAGGAAAATGTTAAAGGGGAAAGAGATTGGGGTGGGGAATTCCATGATAAACAACTGACAGCAAAACACGGGAAAACTTGCTGTGGTCAAAGTGAATACCGGGGAAAGAATTTATTATGCTTCAGATAAATAACACCCTTATTGCTAGAGGTCTGTATTATAATGGAGGAAAAGCTGTCTACATGTTATGGCTGTAGCTTTAATAATGGTTGCATGCAGCTAGAATAGTGCCAGTGGTGTTGTGGGACAATGCGTGCACTGAGCATACGAATTATACTGGATGGTCAAAGAGATGGTTGGGCTGCCTTTGGTTGAGTGAGTGCTGAAGTTGTATGAAATGATGCTGGTTTGTAATATAGTCACTTACTGAGTACAGTCAAAGGAACAAAGCAGCAACTGCCATTGTTATTTTTTTCCGAATATACCAGATGCTCATGGCTGCCACTGCAAAGAATCCTGCAATGAAAAACAGGCCTATCACGTCTGTGCCAGCAAGTGCATATCCAAAGACGTTTTAAACGTTTGTGAGGTTACCTGCCTCAACAACCCATCTAGACAACGCATTCCAGATTCATACCATCCTCTCAGTTCGAAACACATTCCACAAATCTTCTCTCAATCCCCTGACGTTCACTTTAAAAGTATGTCCCTTTGTTTTTGATCCTTTGACTAAGGAAAACAGCTGCTGTCTGTTCATCCTCTCCATACCCTATTTGTTCTTGTACACGTGTAACATATTCCCTCCTCAACCTTCCCTGCTGCAAAGAAAAAACGAGCAAATTTAGCCCTCCTCTTTCATACTCACTTTTGAGTACTCACTTGTCTTGTTCCCTCTGACTTGCATCTTCCCAAATTATCGGTGTTAAATTTCGTCAGGCCATTGATCTGGCTATCTGAATAATCTGCATCTATCCTCCTGTAGCCTAACACTTTCCTCCTGACTGTGATCCACCCAGCTCATCTTTGTGTCATCCACAACATTGGTCATCATTCCACTGCTCCGCACATTCCACATTCTCACAATCGTCATTTCTGAATATCACAAACAAACTGTAATTTCCTTCCTGTTCTCCAGATGTTATTCAGAAGATGACTGGACAAATACAGTCTCTTGCTTTTCCTATTTTGGTGTATTTATGAGTGATGTAGTTAACACATTTTATGAGGGATCCACAAATAGCATTTTCGACACAGAGTTGAATTCACCTTTTACACTCTGCCCCTCTGCATATTTTGTTTATAAACATTGTAAATAATTTAGGGTAAACTAGGGTTTGGCATCTTGCGGTGGAACATTAGCATTTTGCGTGGCACTGTTCTTTGTAACATTCCCTGCAATAGCCAGGGCCTCCCTCCCACCCTCCTCCTCTAACCTAACTTTAAAGTCCACAGGTTATTGACTCAGTGTTCTTGTTTTTGGAGACAGTGTACAGTCATGGCAGCACAGGCGGTGGAATGTTCCTCCTGCAGGATGTTTGAGGTAGGGGTGACCACCGATACTCCTGCCGACTTCGTGTGCAGGAAATGCAGTCAGATCCTGATCCTCACCGAACGAGTTAGGGAACTGGAACTGGAACTGGATGAGCTGAGGATTATTCGAGAGGCTGAGAGGGTGATCGATAGAAGCTACAGGGACATAGTTACGCCAGAGAACAGAGGTAGCTGGGTAACAGTTAGAGGTGGGAAGGGGAAGAAACAGGCAGTGCAGGGTTCCCCTGTAGTCGTTCCCCTAAAAAATAAGTATGCAGCTTTGGAAACTGTTGGGGGGGACAGCCTTGCAGGTGTAAGCTGCAGTGAAGGGGTCTGTGGCTCTGAGATTCAGAAGGGAAAGGGGGAGAAGAAGAGAGCGCTAGTTATAGGGGACTCTCTAGTTAGAGGGACGGACAGGCGGTTCTGTGGACATGGGCGAGACTCTCGGATGGTTTGTTGCCTCCCGGGTGCTAGGGTCCGAGACGTCTCGGACCGTGTCTTCAGAATCCTTAAGGGGGAGGGTGTGCAGCCAGAAGTCGTGGTACACATTGGCACCAACGACATAGGTAGGAAGAGGGGCGGGGAGGTCATTCAAGAGCTCAAGGAGTTAGGCTGGAAGCTAAAAGCTAGGACAGACAGAGTCGTCATCTCTGGGTTGTTGCCGGTGCCACGTGACAGAGAGGCAAAGAATAGGGAGAGAGTGCAGTTGAACACGTGGCTGCAAGGATGGTGTAGGAGGGAGGGCTTCAGATATTTGGACAATTGGACTGCATTCTGGGGAAGGTGGGACCTGTATAAACAGGACGGGTTGCACCTGAACCAGAAGGGCACCAATATCCTGGGGGGTAGGTTTGCTAGCACTCTTCGGGGGGGTTTAAACTAATTTGGCAGGGGGATGGGATCCGGACTTGTAGTCCAGCAAGTAAGCTAGCTGTGTGTCAGGATGTCCAAGACTGTAGGGAGGCTGTGGAGAAGGTAGCACTGACAGGGACTACTTACAGACACAGAGATGGGCTCAAGTGCGTATACTTCAATGCAAGGAGTATCAGAAATAAGGTGGGTGAACTTAAGGCATGGATCGGTACCTGGGACTACGATGTTGTAGCCATCACGGAAACATGGATAGATGAGGGACAGGAATGGCTGTTGGAGGTTCCTGGGTACAGATGTTTCAGTAAGATTAGGGAGGGTGGTAAAAAAGGAGGGGGGGTGGCATTGCTAATTAGAAATGGTATAACGGCTGCAGAAAGGAAGTTTGAGGGGGATCTGCCTCTGGAGGTAGTATGGGCTGAAGTCAGAAATAGGAAAGGTGCAGTCACCTTGTTGGGTGTTTATTATAGGCCCCCCAATAGCAGCAGAGATGTGGAGAAACAGATTGGGAAACAGATTTTGGAAAGGTCCAGAAGCCACAGGGTCGTAGTCATGGGCGACTTCAACTTCCCAAATATTGATTGGAAGCTCTTTAGATCAAGTAGATTGGATGGGGCGGTGTTTGTGCAGTGTGTCCAGGAAGCTTTTCTAACGCAGTATGTAGATTGTCCAACCAGAGGGGAGGCCATATTGGATTTGGTACTCGGTAACGAACCGGGACAAGTGGTGGGCTTGTTAGTGGGTGAACATTTTGGTGATGGCGACCACAATTCTGTGACTTTCACCTTGGTTATGGAGAGAGATAGGTGCGCACAACAAGGAACTTTCTACAATTGGGGGAAGGGAAATTACGATGCTGTAAGACAGGATTTGAGGAGCATACGTTGGGAGCATAGGCTATCAGGGAAGGATGTGGTGGAAATGTGGGACTTTTTCAAGGAGCAGATACGACGTGTCCTTGATATGTATGTACCGATCAGGCAGGAAAGAAATGGTCGTGTGAGGGAGCCTTGGTTGACGAGGGAGGTTGAATGTCTAGTAAAGAGGAAGAAGGAGGCTTACATAAGGTTGAGGAAACAAGGTTCAGACAGAGCAGTGGAGGGATACAGGATAGCCAGAAGGGACCTGAAGAAAGGGATTAGGAGAGCTAAGAGAGGGCATGAAAAATCCCTGGCGGATAGGATCAAGGATAACCCCAAGGCATTCTATGCGTATGTGAGAAACCTGAGAATGACGAGAACGAGGGTAGGTCCGATCAAGGACAGTGGTGGGAGACTGTGTATTGAGTCGGAAGAGATAGGAGAGGTCTTGAACAAGTACTTCTCTTCAGTATTTACGAACGAGAGGGACTGTATTGTTGAAGAGGAGAGTGTGAAACGGACTGATAAGCTAGAAGAGATATCTGTTAGGAAGGAAGATGTGTTGGACATTTTGAACAACTTGAGGATAGACAAGTCCCCCGGGCCTGACGGGATATATCCTAGGATTATGTGGGAAGCAAGAGAGGAAATTGCAGTACCGTTGGCAATGATCTTCTCGTCTTCACTGGCAACGGGGGTGGTACCAGGGGACTGGAGAGTAGCGAATGTTGTGCCCCTGTTCAAAAAAGGGAATAGGGATAACCCCGGGAATTACAGGCCAGTTAGTCTTACTTCTGTGGTAGGCAAAGTAATGGAAAGGGTACTGAGGGATAGGATTTACGAGTATCTGGAACGGCACTGCTTGATTAGGGACAGCCAGCACGGATTTGTGAAGGGTAGGTCTTGCCTTACAAGTCTTAATGAATTCTTCGAGGAGGTGACCAAGCATGTGGATGAGGGTAGAGCAGTGGATGTAGTGTACATGGATTTTAGTAAGGCATTTGATAAGGTTCCCCATGGTAGGCTTATGCGGAAAGTCAGGAGGCATGGGATAGAGGGAAATTTGGCCAATTGGATAGAAAACTGGCTAACCGGTCGAAGTCAGAGAGTGGTAGTAGATGGTAAATATTCAGCATGGAGTCCAGTTACAAGTGGAGTTCCGCAGGGATCAGTTCTGGGTCCTCTGCTGTTTGTAATTTTTATTAATGACTTAGATGAGGGAGTCGAAGGGTGGGTCAGTAAATTTGCAGATGATACAAAGATAGGTGGAGTTGTGGACAGTGAGGAGGGCTGTTGTCGGCTGCAGAGGGACTTAGATATGATGCAGAGCTGGGCTGAGGAGTGGCAGATGGAGTTCAACCCTGCCAAGTGTGAAGTTGTCCATTTTGGAAGAACAAATAAGAATGCGGAATACAGGGTTAATGGTAGGGTTCTTGGTCAGGTGGAGGAACAGAGGGATCTTGGGGTCTATGTACATAGATCTTTGAAGGTTGCCACTCAGGTGGATAGAGTTTGTAAGAAGGCCTATGGAGTATTATCGTTCATTTGCAGAGGGATTGAATTCAAGAGTCGTGAGGTGATGTTGCAGCTGTACAGGACTTTGGTTAGGCCACATTTGGAGTACTGTGTGCAGTTCTGGTCGCCTCACTTTAGGAAAGATGTGGAAGCTTTGGAGAGGGTGCAGAGAAGATTTACTAGGATGTTGCCTGGAATGGAGAGTAGGTCGTACGAGGATAGGTTGAGAGTTCTCGGCCTTTTCTCGTTGGAACGGCGAAGGATGAGGGGTGACTTGATAGAGGTTTATAAGATGATCAGAGGAATAGATAGAGTAGACAGTCAGAAACTTTTTCCCCGGGTACAACAGAGTGTTACAAGGGGACATAAATTTAAGGTGAAGGGTGGAAGGTATAGGGGAGATGTCAGGGGTGGGTTCTTCACCCAGAGAGTGGTGGGGGCATGGAATGCGCTGCCCGTGGGAGTGGTCGAGTCAGATTCATTGGCGACCTTTAAGCGGCATTTGGATAGGTACATGGATGGGTGCTTAATCTAGGATAGAAGTTCGGCACAACATCGTGGGCCGAAGGGCCTGTTCTGTGCTGTATTGTTCTATGTTCGATGTTCTATGTTCTATGAAGAAATTTTTCATCTGCAGGATGGACATGCACTCATTATTGTTTGTTTTAATCAGCGAGTGTGATGAGGATAAATATTCAAATAAATTCTATATCATGGGCAAACTCCAGAAGATCAAATCATATTCTCATATCCACCTTTAATTGGAAGCAAATATATACTGTAAAAAAATCAAAAATATTGAAACACCACGTAGGGGAGAAAGAAACATGTCGTCTGCACTTGATGGAGATGTAGAAATGTATAGTACATGTGCAACCTGAACAAGGATCAACTGATAGAAGAGAAAGTACAAGAAATCCTTTCTTAATTTTGAATGGAATCCAAATCCCGATTTTCTTGTACAGTGATGGTTTCTCATCCAATCTCACTACCTCAAAAGCAAGCTTTTCCCTGTCACTAAAACTTCATCTGCCTTTCTTCCTCCTCCGTCCTACTCTTTTCTTACACTCCTACTTCCCTTGCACTACCCCTTCTGCTGCTACATACTCTTCCACTGATGATCTCCCCTCACACTCTTCTTCTGCCAACCCTCTGTAAGTTACCCCAATTCCCCAGTTACTCCCACTTTCTCTGGCCATTCCTTCCCCTTTTTGCTTTCCAACTGGGATGATGGGAGCCCCTGGCTTCTGTGCTGCTATTGATCATCGGTGAATGATGAGATTGAGATGATCAATGTCCAATAGGAACAGACAATAGTGTGTTTCTGTCACTGTCCGATGCACCGTGATTAGGGTGGTTTTGTTCCCCATGGTACAGAGTGGAGTGTCTTTCTGTCTCTCTGTCACAGCGCTTAACCAAATAGCCTCATCACAATAGAAATAACCTCTCCTCACAGTAAGAAATCCATGCATCAGTTTTACCTTAAACATTGCGAGTAGAATGAGCACATTGTTCAAACAGGCTGTGTACTGGCCTTTTGTTCTTTATTCATTTAACTGATCTTCCAATGTCAGTTGAGGTGAGACCAGAGTAACTTGCGTTGCATTAAAGTAGTATTTGACTCATGTGACCTCAGAGATCCTGCGTAAACTGTGGTCACTGGGAATCGCAGGAAATTCTGCGCTGGTAATTTCCTCACTGAACAATGACACTTTCCCCAGAGCTATTGGGAATGACAAATAAACTCTGCCCTTGATAAAGCCTTCCAAAACCATGGATAATTTTTTCTTGTTAATAACATCAAGACATATTATATTTTCACAGTTTGGTCTAAAGTCTCCGAAAAATAAAACTTGCTGCTTGAGTGTCACTCCAGTGAAATCAAGACGTTACAATAAGATTACCTTCCCAATTATTTTCAATTAGCAACTTTCTGAGGTCTGATCGTGCGATATCAGTACCACTGAGATCAACGTTTTCTCTGTGCAGCAGAATCGCATTATATTGTCTAAAGACTGCACCACTCCACAATTCTAATTTATTCACTGGCTCATTCGTCGTGCCAAACAGATGTACTGGGCACACAATTTGCAACAAGGTAGAGATGCCCTTGACCCTCTGGAACCTTCCTCCCCTCCCATACCTGCCCACTGACTCCAGGCCCTTCCCCAACTCCACCTCCTGTCGTTTATTCACCATCCCTCCTTAACTTCCACTCTCTGATACTGAATGTTCTGTACTAATCAAATGTCAGAACTTTACCTCTCTGTGCCCCCACTTTAATGAATTTTAGGCATGACATTTAGTTGAGCTCTTCTGCTGTCTTCTCCTCAGTGCCCATTTCTTTTGGCAAGATTCCTCTCCCTGTCCCATATACCCCAGCTGCAACACTCTCCCTCCACCTGGACCCTACCCTCTGGCCTTTATCTGAACTAAATCGGATCATTGAGAAATCTCAACATGATATTGGTTGCCTTAATTTCTCTGCACTCCTCTCACCAAATCCATACCATCAATGTCCGAACAGCCTACACTCCATGTGCTTAGGTCCAACCCTGACTGTGTTATTCAGCCTGTGCCGACAAGGGTGGTGCTGCTGTAGTATGGTGGACTGACCTCGACATTGCAAAGGTTGAACACCCACTCTCAGGTACCTCCTCTAATCTCCCCCTGGACCATGACCCTACCATGGCACATCAGGCCATTGTATCAACTATGATAACTGACCACATTTCATCTGGAGATTTCTGCCCCACTCGCCCCACCACCCCCCCTAACTGCCCCCGAGCTGATGGTCCTCTGATAGCAGAGCTCGCTTCTATCTCCTCTCAAAAATTCACAAACAGAACTGCCCGGGCAGACCCATTGCTTCAGCCTGCTCCTGCCACACAGAGGAAGTGCACGGATACACCCTTGGGCCTCAGTTATGCCTGTTTCTTCCTGGGGGACTTCGACCATTCCCTGTTCCAGTTCTACTCCAGCACCCATCCACAAATCCTTGTCCGATATATAGATGATATCATCGCTGCTGCATCTCACTCTTGTCCGGAATTGGAAAAGTTCACCGATTTCGCTTGGAATTTGAAACTCTCCATCACTTTCACCTGGTCGATCTCTGGCTCCTTACTTCCTTTCTTCAACATTTCTGGGGATAGACAAGCCACTGATATCCAGTATTAACCCACCGACTCCCAATGCTTCCTGGAGTATACATCCTCACACCTGATTTCCTGCATAGACTCAATTCCATTCCCCCAGTTCCTCCGTCTCCACCGCATTGCTTCTGATGATACTACATTCAACAAGGAAGCCTTTGAAATGTCCACCTTGTTCCTCAATCAAGGGATTCCCCATCATTGTTGTTAACAGCGTCCTCAATAGAGTCTGACCCATCTCCTGCACTTCTAGCCTACCCCTCCCCTTCCCTCTAGCAACGGAGTTTCCCTTGTCCTTGCCTACTATCCCAGCAGCATTCACATGTAGAGGATCATCAGCCCACATTTCCCCCACCTCCAGCGATATGTCCCCACCTGTACATATTCACCTCTCCTCCCCTGTCCACTTTCTAGAGGGATTACTCCCTCCAGGACACACTGGTCTACTCTTTATTCACTCCCACCACAGGTCCACTTCACTTTCCCCTGCCGGAGGTGTGACTCATTCCCATTTACCTCCCTCCTCATCAGTATCAAAGGGCCCAACTATACCTTTCAAGTGAAGCAGCACCTTACCAACAATTCCCATAATGCAGTCTACTACATGCACTGCTCACAATGTGGGGAAATGAAGGGGTGACTGGGTGACCGCTTCACAGAACACCCAAGTTGGACCGCTGCAAATGACTCTGAGCTTTCAGTTGCCTGCCAGTTTAACAGCCCATCCTGTTCCCTGATCAAATCTCTGTGTCAGGCTTGCCGCAGTGTTCCAGGCAAATTCAACGCAAGCTGTAAGAACGACACCTCATTTTCCATGTGCCGTCTCTGCAGCCCTTTAGACTCAAAATCAAGTTTAGTAATTTTCGGGTCTCAACACCCCAATGTCCTCGCCCCCTACCCATGCACCAGTCCGAGTTGTCACATAGCCTTCCATTACTCACACCCTATTGTTCAGTACTAACAGTCTCGATTAAGAGTTATCCGGTCTCTTCTGCATATAAACCAACATTTTCCGTGTTACTATCAGTTCTGAGGAAGGGGCACGGGACCTGACTCTGATTTCTTTACACAGATGCTGCCAGACCTGCTGAGTGTTTACAGCAACTTCTGTTTTGTTTCAACATTTTCATCGCAATGTCTCACAATCCAATACGTCATCGATATTTCGAGCCCTGTCAAACATAGAAACTTTGTAGTTTCTCATTTAATGTCCATAACAAATTACTCGAGATTCAACTGAGATAACAGCTTTGCTGCTATCATTCTGATCAGACACTTCGTCACAGTTCAGAAAGAAGAAAGAAATCAAAAGAGCTGGAGTGAAACTCAGTAGCTCTGGCAACATCTGAGCAGAGATGCAAAAAAAAATTCCCTTTGATTCTAATCGGACTTTTCAGAACAGTGTCACATCATATGACATATGTTAATTCTGTTGCTCTTGCAGACACTTCCTCACCTTTTTCGTTTCTCCAGCATGTTATGTTTGCATTTAATGCTTCCATTATCTCTATATTTCATGTTTCTTGACAGGTCTACATGTTGACCTTGGTAATATTTGGACAATGTGGTCCTTTCATGTTTCTATTAGAGTTTGTGTGTTTCTGTGACACCTGAATTACAGCCGAAATCTGTTTCATCTTTAAGACAGGAAGTAAAAACAATTCTGAACATTCTATAAATCTCAGGAAACCTATTTTGTCTGAAAATACATTTTAGAGGCAGCTGAACTTCATGAAATAATCGGGATAGATTATTGATGATGGAACACTTTTGTCCTTCATTGAACAACCTTTTCTCCCCAATCTCCAAAAGCTTTCAATGCATAACATCGAATTTTTCCAGCAAAGGTGGTGAAAACTCAGCCCATTGTCTCTTCCAGTTTGGAATGAGCGATATTTCTACTATTATTCTCTTGTATGTCCCCGTAGCCCTGTACATTTTATTATTTGCATCTGTTTTTAATTGTAAGCATCCTGCCAGATATGAACAACATGATCAATCTCAAACAAAAACAGACGTTGGAGGGAGAGCTCAGCAGGTCTGGCTGTATCTGTGAAGAGACATCAAAGTTAATGCTTCAGGTGTGGTGACATTAGTTAATCTGTATTCCCAATGATTAAATGGTGTGTATATAAAATATAGTTCACTTTATCACATTTAAAATTATCCTGTTCAGTTCACATTGTCATTCAACATCGCATCTCCCAAACGTTGGTTCTTTCCTTGTAGTGAACTATATTTAATTCTATCTGACGTTAAGAGTGATGATGCCTGGGGAATATCATTGTACTCCCCATGCAGTCTCCACAGCCACGATCCCCATTCCGCCCTATCTACTAGGTGTCTGACTTATTAATTCATAAGTCTTAATGAATAAGTTCACTTTTGGTTTCGGATTGAGGGGGAAAAAGTGAAAACTTATTGCTTTACAGCAAATAGAACTGCATTAAGATGTTTATCAATTTGTATAAATTAATTACTGAAACATATTCTATCTGGAAAGTCCAAAGTTTCTTTATTAGAGCAGTGAGAGGACCATTCAGAGAAGTCCAAACTTCCTGTCTATGTTCAGGGCAATTGTGCCCAGTGACAGTATGTTGGCTGGGGTTTGTTCCCGTGAAGGAGAGATCAGCACAGTAACAACATCCTGATTGTATTTCTTTTTTTGTGGAGGGGCAGAGATTCGGGGTACGATGGTGACAGCATTGCAAGCCTACAACAGGGCAGAGTCATCTAGACTGCGATAAGAAAACGTCCATCATTCTCCCTCACAACTGACTTCCCTAGGGTAATTAGTGATGGGAGATGCGACCAATAGCCAGCGATGTCAGCATCCAGTCCAGTCCAGATATATTGTGAACTGAATGTGCTGTATTGAAAGCTAGAGCTGTTTACTCAGTGACTGTGATTGATGTCAGTTTCCATGCATTGTAACTGTGTCACTGGAGGGTTTCCCTCTCCTATTGGTGAGGAGCTTCACTCAGTGCGCTATCCCAGCCTCGGAGCCGATGCATCAGCTCCAACAGTAACAGAGCTCAACAGCTGCACAGACGTGGAGAGGACAGGTCTGAATCTGCGAATAATGGACTGGATAATTAAACCAATGGAGAAGAGACTTTCCTTGGGTCTTTTCAACATTTTCCTCTGCTGGAAATTTCTACCTTATCGGATATTAGTGGTGCTGATTGGGCGGGGTGGAGAGTGTGTTACTAACCTTTGGTGGAGGAGCGATGCTTTGAAAGCTAATGTGCTTCCAATTAAACCTGTTGGACTATAAGCATGGCGTTGTGTGATTTTTAACTTTGTACACCCCGGTCCAACACCAGCATTTCCAAATCATAACCTATTCTCGCTATTGTTGGAGTTCTCTACTTCGGTCCATTCATTAATCCCAGAAACAATTTTGAACTTCATGGAAATTTCTGTTATCTATATTTGCCCATGAAAGAAACCTTTATCTTCAATTTCAATTGCAGTTTCCATTCATCTGAATTACAGACCACTCCCTCACAAACATCTGAGAACAAAACTGTGCACAACCTCGAGATCCCTTTTTGCCCTGAACTGATTTATGCCTCGTGTTCTCTCTGTCACGAACCCTGTCCACTACCAGCTCACAAAATCCCCAGTCTCCATCTCTGCGTCAGTGCTGTGGCTGAACAAACCATTGTCTGCACGTTGGTAAAATTCAGGCTTTATGTTTCAAGCTCTCTTCTGGTCACTTTTCCAGCTACAAGTATTTCAATCGCAAAATTGTTCTTGTCTCGGACGTTACTTTATAATTAGGACAATGTATCAGAGTCGGAATGTCGCTGGATGTACTTCAGGAGCAAAGCTTATTAAACGAAAGACATTGTTTCAAGCGATTTGTTTCAAGTCCTACTACAGCTGATGGCAGTACTTAAATAAAAATTATAAGATTTGGAATAAAAGTGAATTTCATGAAAAACAACCTGAAGACCCACATTTTGTCTGAAACCTTTCCTGTTACACTGATGACCTTCGGTAAAGAAATCTAATGTTACTCCACGGTCTGGGTTAAGTGTGACTTCAGACCCATATCAATGTGATTCACTTTATATTGGTTTGTGGAATTGCCTCACGGCCAGGGCAATTCGTGATGATTAACAAATGCTGCCATTGGCAGAGATGCCGACTTCCCATGGGATAACAAATTTGAAGGTTAAACCAAATAAAGATGCTGGAGATCTGAAATTGCATAAATAATGCAAATAAAAAAGATCAGAAAGTGCTGGGAAGCTTTTCTGAACAGAAAGCAGCTGGAAAATAGTGTGAACAATGCTGGTGACAGGGAAGTCTGCTTTGAAGGGCAGGAGGAGTGAGGTGAATCGATAGAGGAAGAGAGAGATAGAAGAAAAAGAGCAAACAACAGGAATGATGACCAGCTGGGATGGAAATAAAATGTGAGATCCTCCTCATTTATTTTTAACTTTTCCCATCTTCCTGAATATCTTGCCCATGCCGGTACATGTATCCCCCGCTTTGCCACTTCCCTTTCCGAAAATACCTCCATTACGTCCTGTTTTTGCTAACCAAAAGAAATCCGAAAAGGATTTTCACTTTTAACAAGAAAAGTAAATTTTTCGCACATAAATTAATGCTACTTCACTTTATGCCGAAACAGCTTATGACAGGCTTTGTAGGAACACTTCACTTTCAGATACCGAGGGAAATCTCTATCTATCTAAGATCATATTTAAAGCGATTTGATCCCACCTCTCTGTGTTCCCTGAGTATTGTCATGTTCTTCTATTTATTAATGGGATATAGGTATCACTGGCTGGGCCAGCATTAGTTCACTGTTTTTGATCGCTCTTGAGAAGACCTTGAGCCTCACAGGGCACTTAGACAGGGGGAGTGAGGCACACGAGGTGACAGCTGTACAGGAGCTGTGCAAAGCAAGAGCGACTTTAGTAAGATTAACATCATTTGAAAAGTTAGAGATGTCAATTCATCAGACTAATTACGGTAGGGAAGAAAGTGTTCCTGAGCATACTAGTCCATGTTTTGAAGTCTCTGTATCTCCTCCCTTTTGGAAGAGGTTGTAGGAGATCATTACCAGTTTTGGAGAGATATTCGATGTTGCCAGCCTTTCACTGACAATGAGAAGCATAAATGGTTGGAAGGTTGTCCTCCATGATAGTATGGGCTGTGCACAAATCCTCTGTAGTTTCTTATGGTCCTGGGAAGAGCAGTTACCGTCAGACTATAATGTACGTGAATCGAATGCCTTCAGTTGCCAGTGTGCAGAGCACTGCGAGAAGGCTGTTCCAAAATATTTAGATGTAACAATTGGTTGTTAAATGGATATCTACATTCTGATTTTTGTTTTGACAACAATTGAAATTTAACCCATAAATTTAAATTATATCTAAGATACCAAAACATAATTGAGTTTATTGTATTGCCAACATCCAAGCAAAGAGCCATCACATGCTTCAAAAGAATAGAGAAGCCATCACCATCAAAACGAGGGAGAAAGAGACTGACACGTAGAAGGAGAGAGCGAAAACACCACGAGGCAAACAGAAGGACAGTCAGTAAAACAGAGAAAGGAAACAAAACAAGAAACAGTCACAAGAACAGGGTGAAGGGGAGATAGTAAGTTCTGGGAAAGAAACAGAAGACAGAGAAAAGGAAAACACGGAAACAGACAGTGTGAGAGAAATAGTAAGATACAAAGCACACATGGAGCTGGGGATAGGGTCACAAAGTGCTAGGGGTGGGGAATGGGAGGTTCTGGGGGTGAGGACCAGAGACAGCTGGGAGTGAGCACTGGAGGAACTGGAGGAAGGGAGGTGAGGATTTACTTTGACCTGCACCAAGATATACAGGCAAAGCATCGTAAACAATGATGTACAGAACAATGGCTATAAAATATGTTTGAGAGCCATGCAGGTTACGCTGCACAGGGCGTGGGTGAGGCGAGATCAACAGGAACAAGATCAGCATTATCTGAGATTAGAGAGTACACTCATCAGTCTAATAACAGTCAGGAAGAAGCTGTTCCTGAACCAGCTGCTCAAATGTTTTCAAGCTTCTGTACCTCCAGCTGTCCGTTACAGTGGTCGTTATATTGGGTCCAGGTCAATGTGCTTATTGATTGAATCTTTGGATGAGTGCCATGCCTCGAGGAATTCTCTGGCTGTTCTCTGTTTGGCTTGCCCTATAATGGTAGTGTTGTCCCAGTCGAATTCATGTTGCTTATCATCTGCGTGTGTGGCTACTAAGGATAACTGGTCGTGTCGTTTCGTTGCTCGTTGGTGTTCATGGATGTGGATCATTAGCTGTTTTCCTGTTCGTCCTATGTGGTGTTTTGTGCAGTCCTTGCATGGGATTTTGTACACTACATTGGTTTTGCTCATGCTGGGTATCGGGTCCTTCGTTCTGGTGAGTTGTTGTCTGAGAGTAGTTGTTGATTTGTGTGCTGTTATGAGTCCTAGTGGTCGCAGTAGTCTGGCTGTCAGTTCGGAAATGCTCTTGATGTATGGTCGTGTGGCTAGTCCTTTGGGTTGTAGCATGTCCTCGATTCGTTGTCTTTCCCTTAGGCATCTGTTGATGAAATTGTGCGGGTATCCGTTTTTGGCGAATACATTGCATAGGTGTTCTTCTTCAAACCACTATAAATGCCGGAGGAAAGATCACAGAAGCGCTTCACAGGAGACTCCCAAGCACTGAGGATGTCACCTAGACAGGGGACGAAACGTCTGCAACACAAATTACCAGCTCGGCGAACAGAACCAGAACAAAAAGCACCCGAGCTACAAATCTTCTCACAAACTTTAAACACATTTTATTACTGAGGAAGAAAGGACATGTTCCGATTGGATATCCTTCGTCTGAACCGTGCTTGGACCAGAGTCCGCGTAAATCCTAACCAAGGAGGTAGACAGATCTTTATACTGATTACGAGTGTGTGTGTGTGTGTGTGTGTGGGGTGGGGGGTCGGTTATAGAGTTTAATTAGAAAAGAGCAGGGAAGAGTACAGAGTTCAGGACTGGTTTTTAAAATCTCCAGCATAGACGCAAATAGGACAGAGTGTATGGAAAGAGTAAGCAATCAAACTTCAATCACACTGGACAAACAAATGGCAATGAGAAGAGGGACAGTTAATACAAGATTGAAGGGTTATATCTGAATGCATGAAGTATAAGGAATAGGGTAAATGAGCTTGTGGCATAGACTGAAATTGGTAGGTATGATGTGATGGGCATCACAGAGAAGTGGATGCAAGGGGATCCGGATATGCAAGGACATATATCCAATGGTAAAGACAGAGGGAGTGGGTTTACATTATCAATAAGAAATTAAATTAAATCAACAATAAGAAAGGAAGTAAGGTCAGATGGTGTAGAATCTGCATGGTAGAATTGAGGAACCACAAAGGTAAGACAACCACAGCTGGAGACTTGCACAGGCCTCCAAAGAGTAGTCAGGAGCTGGGGCACAAGATACACCAGGAGATAGAAAAGATCTGTAGAAAAGGTAAAGTTACAGTGATCATGGGGGATTTCAATATGCAAGTGCAATGGGAAACCAGGTTGGTAGTGAATCGCAAGAAAAGGAATTTGTAGAATGTCTATGGGATGGCTTTTTGGAGCATTGTGTGGTGGAGCCCACTCGGGAACAGATGACACTGGATTTAATGACGCAGGCTAGACAAGGGAGCTTAAGGTGAAGGAAAACTTCAGAAGCAGTAATCAGAACATGGTTGAATCTATTCTGCAATTTGACAGAGAACATAGAGCCAGAGTTAACAGTATTTCAGCTGAATAAAGGCAACTGGAAAGGCATAAGGGTGAAGCTGGGTAGAATTGACCGGGGAGAATGTGAGGACTGCAGATGCTGGAGATCAGAGCTGAAAATGTATTGTTAGAAAAGCGCAGCAGGTCAGGCAGCATCCAAGGAACGGGAGAATCGACGTTTCGAGCATGAGCCCTTCTTTAGGAATGAGGAAAGTGTGTCCAGCAGGCTAAGATAAAAGGTAGGGAGGAGGGACTTGGGGGCGGTGTGTTGGAAATGCGATAGGTGAAAGGAAGTCAAGGTGAGGGTGATAGGCTGGAGTGGGTGTGGGGGTGGAGTGGTGAGGAAGAAGATTGCAGGTTAGGAAGGCGGTGCTGAGTTCGAAAGATTTGACTGAGACTAGGTGGTGGGAGGGGAAATGAGGAAACTGGAGAAATCTGAGTTCATCCGTTGTGGTTGGAGGGTTCCTAGGCGGAAGATGAGAAGCTCTTCCTCCAACCGTCGTGTTGCTATGGTCTGGCGATGGAGGAGTCCAAAGACCTGCATGTCCTTGATGGAGTGGGAGGGGGAGTTGAAGTGTTGAGCCACGGTGTGGTTGGGTTGGTTGGTCCGGGTGTCCCACAGGTGTTCTCTGAAACGTTCTGCAAGTAGGCGCCCTGTCTCCCCAATATAGAGGATGCCACGTTGGGTGCAGCGGATGCAATAAATGATGTGTGTGGAGGTGCAGGTGAATTTGTGGCGGATATGGAAGTATCCCTTGGGGCCATGGAAGGAAGTAAGGGGGGAGGTGTGGGCGCAAGTTTTACATTTCTTGGGGTTTAAGGGGAGGGTGCCGGGAGTGGAGGTTGGGTTGGTGGGGGATGTGGACCTGACGAGTGAGTCGCGGTGGGAGTGGTATTTTCGGAACGCTGATAGGGGAGGGGAGGGAAATATATACCTGATGATGGGGTCCGTTTGGAGGTGGCAGAAATGACGACGGATGATACGCTGTATCAGGAGGTTGGTAGGGTGGGAGGTGAGGACCAGTGGGGTTCTGTCCTGGTGGCGATTGGAGGGGCGGGGCTCAAGGGCGAAGAAGTGAGAAGTGGAGGAGATGCAGTGGAGGGCATCATCGATCACGTATGGGGGGGAATTCCGGTCTTTGAAGAAGGAGGCCATCTGGGTTGTACGGTATTGGAATTGGTCCTCCTGGGAGCAGATGCAGCGGAGAAGAAGGAATTGGGAATATGGGATGGCGCTTTTACAGGAGGCAGGGTGGGAGGAGGAGTAGTCTAGGTAGCTGTGGGAGTCAGTCGGTTTATAGTAAATGTCCGCGTTGATTCGGTCGCCCGAGATAGAAATGGAAAGGTCGAGGAAGGGGAGGGAGGAGTCTGAGATGGTCCAGGTGAATTTGAGGTCGGGGTGGAAGGTGTTGGTAAAGTGGAGAAATTGTTCATCCTCCTCATGGGAGCACGAGGCAGCTCCGATACAGTCATCGATGTAGCGGAGGAAAAGGTGGTGAATGGTGCCAGTGTAGCTGCAGAAGATGGACTGTTCCACATATCCTACGAAGAGGCAGGCATAGCTGGGGCCCCTGCGGGTGTCCATGGCTACTCCTTTGGTTTGGAGGAAGTGGGAGGATTGTAAAGAGAAGTTGTTCAGGGTGAGGACCAGTTCAGTCAATCGCAAGAGGGTGTCAGTGGAAGGGTACTGGTTGGTTCGGCAGGAAAGGAAGAAGCGGAGGGCTTTGAGTCCTTCGTGATTGTGAATTTACCTGGACAGGCGTTTAGCAGGAAGGACAGGGGAACAGCAATGGCTGGAGATTCCACGATAATTTAAACGACACTGCAGAGGTTCATGCTGAGTAGTAGAGGCATGGTACAGGGGGGGGGATGAGGAAACCAGGGCTGACAAGGGAAGTCAGGGATTGCATATAAGCAAAAGAGCAAGTAGAGTGAAGGGCAGTGGGGAACTGGAGAACTGGGGCCACCAGAAGGCAAGAAAACATAAGTAAGAAGGGAGAAGATTAAGTATGGGGGTAAGCTAATCAGTAATATAAAGGAAACTGTAAGAGATTCTTTAGATATATAAAGTGCAAAAGAGAGATAAATGTGAATATGGACCACTGGGAAATGATGCTGGAAAGACAGTAGTGGGAAGCAAAGAAATGGCTAAGGAATTTTGCATCCGTCTTCACGGTGGAATACACGAGTCATTTCCTAAGGTTTGAAGAGAGTGAGAGGGCAGTCCTAAATACAGTGGCCATCACCACGAAGAACATGTTAGAAAACAGAATGGCCTGAATGTGGATAACCCACCTGGACCAGATGGACTACACCCCAGCCTTGAACGGGAGATCGCTGAAGAGTTAATGCAAGTGTAAGTGGTAATCTTTCAGGAATGACTAAAATCAGGAAAGGGCCAAGTGGCTGTATAATTGCTAACATTACACCCTCTTCAATAAGAGAGTTAGGCAGAAGATGGAAAACTGCAGTCTGATTAGCCTAACCTTGGTTGCGTGTAACATCATGGTATCCATCTTGAATAATGGGATTTCTGAATGCTTGAAGGCCTTTGGTAAAATAGGACAGAGTCAGCATGGTTTCATCAAGAGGAGGTCATGCCTGACAAACCAGGTAGAATACTTGGAGGGAGTAATGTGCAGATTTGATCAAGGAGAACCGATAGATGTTATCCATCTGCACCTCAAGCATCCTTTGACAAGGTGCCATGCATGAGGCTATTGAGAAAGATATGGGCCCATGGTGTTAGAGGCAAGGTGGAAGTTGAAGTTTGGCTGTCTGGCAGAAAGCAGAGAGTGTGAGTTAAAGTGTCCTTCTCAGGATGGCAGCCAGTGACAAGTGGTGTTCAACAAGACTCAGTTTTGGGACCACAACTTTTCACTTTGTGCATTCATTATCAATATGAAGGAACGGAGGGCATTCTGGCCAAGCTTTCAAACTGTGCAAAGATAGATAGAGGGACAGGTAGCATTGAAGAGGTGGTTCAGCTGCAGAAGGATGCTCTAGCGCACCTCCTCAACTGCCCAAAACTCCGCCCTTGGACTTCACTCTTCCAACGACAACCAGTTAGAACCTCCCTGGTGCTTGTCTTCCATCCCACCAACCTCAGGATACAATGCATTATCCTCCACCATTTCTGCCACCAACAGTCAGACTCCACCACCAGAGATATATGTCCCTCCCTACCCCTATCATCATACTGCTGAGACCATTCCCTCACAGCTCCCTCGTCATGTCCTTGCAACCCCAACAAGCCACCTTCCACTCCCGACACTTTCCCTTTGCCACTACAACAGATAAGAAACCTGTGCCAACACCTCCCTCCTCACCTCCACCCAAGGCCCCAAACGATCCTTCCACATCAGGTAGATAACATCCTGTGCATCCAAACACCTCTTCTAGTCTGTCCATTGCTCCTGGTCTCCACTACATTGGCGAGACAGGATGTCAACTTGCAGAATGGTTCAGGGAACTCTCTCGGACACACACACCCAACAACCCCACTGCCCTGTGGCTGAATACTTCAACTCCCCCAACGACTCCGCCAAGTCTTTGCAGGTTTGTGGCCTCATCCACTGCCAAATTCTAGCCACCTGACGTCTGAAGGAAGAACGCATCATCTTCTGCCTTTGGACCCTCCAAACACACGGTATCAAGGACAATTTTACCAGTTTCCTCATCTCCCCCCTCTCCATCTTATCCCAGATCTAACCCTCCAACTCAGAACCGCCATCTTGAACTGTCCTACCTATCCTCTTCCTTCCCATCTATCCACTCCACCTTCCACTCAGACCTATCACTACCACCACCCACCTTCATCTAGCTGTCGCCTTCCAAGCTACCTTCCTCCCAGCACCAGCCCCTCTCATTTATCTCTCTGGCCCTTTCCACCCACCCCACATTCCTGATAAAGTTTTTATGCCTGAAACGTTGAATCTCCTGCTCTTCGAATGGTGCCTGACAGACTTTGCTTTTCTATAAGCACACTTTTTGACTCTGATCTCCAGCATCTACGGTCCTCACTTTCACCTGCTGAAGGATTTTCACAGGTTTGGATAGTGAGCAAAGAAGTGGCAGATGTAGTACAACGTGGAAAAGTGTGGGAAAGCATTTTGCCAGGATGAATAGAGGCATAGACTCTTTTATAAATAGCAAGCAAATTCAGAAATTTGAAGTGCAAAAAGACTAGGGCGTTCTAGTCCAGGAGTCTTGAAAGGTAAAGTTGCAGGTTGTCAGTTGTTAGGAAGGCAGATACAATGGTGGCATTTATTTCAAAAAGGCTTAAATATAAAAGCAGGGATGTACTTCTAAGGCTCTACAAGGCTTTGGTCATGCTACATTCGGATTATTGTGCGCAGGTTTGGGTCCCATATCTCAGGAAGGATGAGCTGGTCTTGGAGCGTTGTCAGACGAGATTCACGAGAATGGTGACAGGAATGAAAAGCTTAACATATGAAGAATATTTGAGGGCTCTGGGCCTGTATTTGATAGAGTTCAGAAAGATGTTAGGAGGTCTAATTGAAACTTACAGAATACTAAATGTCCTGGGTCAGAGTGGACTTTGCGAAGACATATCCAATGGTAGGAATGACTAGTACCAGAAGGGACAGAGTAAAGAGAAGACCTTTTCAAACAGAGATAAAGAGAGACCTCTTCAGACAGACAGCGGTGAATCGATGGAATTCACTGCCACAGAGGGCTGTCGAGTCCAGATCATTGAGTACAGTTAAGAGTGAGACAGATAGGTTCTTGACTGTAAAGGGGATCAAGGGTGACAGGGAGAAAGCGGAGAATGGGTTGAGATGCTTAACAGCCATCATTGAATGGCAGAGCAGGCTCAATTTGCTGAATGGCCAAATTTCTGCTCCAATGTCTTCTGGTCGTATGGTTAATATTGGCTCTCCTCTTTCCTCATTGGAGTTGTACCCTTGAATTTGACCTTCAAGTGATTTACAAAGAGTAATGTTTCACTACTGATGAATGGGAAATATCATGTTCCCTCCCTCCAGACTCAGCAGCCATGTCCCCAATATCATAATCACACTACAATTGAAATCCAATGGTAATTAATCACAGTTGATTGACATCGATAACATTAACAGCATGACCCTCGCCTGCCCTCTCCGATTCTCGAATAACCACCTGAATTGTCTGTCACGTCATATTCTCTGTTAACATATCCATGTCAGTTGTCCGTTATCACTCATGTTGTCGTAGGCACATTTTCCTGTCAGATTCTGGACTAGAAAAGTTCTCTCCATATTTTACTGACATTATAATCTCTGATCAGTAGTTACAGACTGTGTGTTTCCATTTATAAACGGAGAAACTTGTTTATGTTCTGACAATCCTTTGACGTTACTCCCATATCCAAGGCAGGTTGAATGATTGCACGCATTCAATCTCCCATCTCAATATTCCATCCCTCAGTCACTCCCACATATCCCATGCCAAGTTTTAAACGTTCTTTTGAATTTTAATAAAATCAATATTAAATTGGAAAGTGTTAACTGGAGCTATTTGTTTAGTGACTGTGATTAATGTCAATCTCCGTGGATCCTAATTATCCCAGTGGTGCGTTTACATCGTTGAATGATAAATGGGCTCTTTTCAGTGTGTTATCCCATAGTATGAGTAGGAGCATCACTGACGGTACTAACTGGGATCATCAGCTCGAGAGAAAGGGAGAGTAGAGATCATAATCTGAGAACATTCGACTGGAACGTTGCAATAATGGTTCAGAATGTGAGGACTTTGGACTGGAATGTTCTAATAGTGAATCAGAATCGAAGATCAGTGAACTGGAATGGTACAACAATGGATCAGAATCTGAGATCATTAGACTGGAATGGTTCAACAATCGATCAAAATCTGAGAATATTAGACTGGAATATTACAACAACCGACAGGAGTTTAACCTGGGGACTTTACTTTCTTTCTCGGCCTTGGATATCATTAGCATCACGTATCCAGGATATCCTTTGGATTATTCAAGGTGGTTACTATCCCATCCTCGCGTTAGTTGGTGTTCCTGGTAAGTCATTATATTTTTCTCCGAAACCGGGTTGAACTGAATTTCTGCTCATGATATATAAAATTTGGAAAATGCAAGACAATGTCTTCAGTTACAAACAAAAACACCTTTTCTTATATTAATCAGTATCAAACTACTATTTCTCAATTACTCACTGATATGCAAGAAGGAACCAGACTGTTCTCAAACTCCATAATCCATTTTGTGCTTCACAGATTTATATCTCTATCTCGTCCCCACTCAACAATCCTGTCCAATACCAGCGTCATGATATCCCAGTCTCGTCCTCAGTCTCATTGCAACTTCTGAATAAATCATAATTTGTGCCTTTGTTTAATCCGGATGCAACAGTTTCAAGTTCCTTCTAACTATATGTCCGTCACTAAAACATTGCTCTGGAGGATGTTAAACGTGTTCTCTGTACAAACGGGACGACAGTTTATGGTGTTCTAGACTCATACTCTAGAGCCACAGAATAATAGTCTGTTGATATCTCATGAGGGAAATTAAAAGCAACTATTTTCATTTGCCATAAAAGCCCATCTGCTTGCCCCAAGTCCTTAAGCGAAGTCAATGTGTCATTCTTCTCTAGACAGGTTTCAGTGTGACTTCTGTGATGAAAATGTGGGTGTTCGGCACCTTTAACAGAATTAAGAGCCAGCAATAACTACCTGACAGCACCAAGTCTTCTGAAAAATATTTTTAATGTAACATTTGGTTGAACGTCTCGATTAGCTTATTTTCTCAAGACATAAACAAATTCAGCCAAATAGTTTAAATTATAACCCATTATGCCCACCTCCACAAGTGTGAATTTAGTACATTGATAATCTTAAAAGCCAATGACACAGTCCAATGGTTTGGGGGTACAAGACCGCGAGAAATTGACAGTTGAGAGGAGAACTGCCAAGTTACCAGCATGCAAAGACTGCCTGAAAAATAGCTCTCCTCTCAGAAACTTTATTGATTAGTAACTGGTAAAAGCAGAATCTCAAAGAAGAAAAGAAGAGAGGAATATGGAGAAGAACCGAAACCTTCTTGGTTTTGAGATAAGAAGTTTTGTTTTGTAAATCTTAATTAGGAGTCTAGTCGGGGTGGGGGGAGATAAAATATAGCTTAGAGGAAAAAGCTGTAATTATTCATTCGTCCATTATTCCCTGTCATACTTTAAGAAATAAAGTTGTTAATTTTTACTTCAAATAGTTTTGGACTCTAGAATTATCATGGATTACTTCAGTGGATAAATCTTTTCCCTGTTGCTGTTTTTACATTAAGCAGGAGAATGTATCCTGTGTTGTAACATTACAATCCCACAGGAATGTGCTTTTATCTTTACTGTCCTGTGGAACAGCTGAACCAAACACTCAGTTCAAGATCGGCATAACATGCTGCCCTGACCAGGGCTGCATACCTCCTATGAGAGAAGAACAGAAGTAATGACAGCTCCCTTCCTCTGCCTGTTTCTCGTATTCTTATAGCTCATTTCTATTCAGGTCGGTGTCATTCCCTATTTTAGGTGTATTCAATCTCATTGAAATTCTCCCCGAGAGTGATGCACATCTCCATATGCATCTCTGGTTTTGGCTTTATTGATGCTGACGAACAGAGGTAAGGAACTTATACATTCCATGTCAGTCATAGTGCATAGAGAAGGAATGGCTTTTTGTGGCACAGGAAAGAAATGGCGATGTCTAAGTGAGAGAAAAGAATTATTGCAATCATCCCCGAGAGTGTTGTTGAGGCAGTATTTGGGGTACTCTGGATAGACTTTCCCTCAAGTTTCACCAGACTAATCCCTGGGATGATGGCACCATGAGCAGTGAGTGAAACTCTGTGACAGAATAAGAGATTATTGTATTGAACCTGAAGGGGGATGGACAGTCACTCATGATGTTCTAAACAGGCACTGATACAATGATAAATTCCATGGCTTTTATTAACTCGGGTTAAATGATTCTCAATAGGTTAAGAGCCTCAGAGGACGTTCCTTTCAGCCCACCCCCACTCCATATGTTGATTGAGAGAGACAGAGGGTCAGTCTTTGATTAAATTGTCCCCACATTAATACAGTGCATTTAGTGTGTGATCCTGCATTAAACGTCATGTTATCCACAATCCCGACAACAGCCACAATAGCTTCATTATAAAACAGTTAACTGTTCTCCCAGCTTCTGAGGTCCATGGAGAACTTGGGTCTGTGTCTCAGAGATGGAAGATGCCTCTCTGAGACTTGAGACAAAGCATCTAGCTACCTTCCTCACTGCCAGCAAAGTGTCATGTGTCCCACAGGTAATGGAGCCATGAAGAACATCGTTGATCCGTCTCTGAGTACATTCTCTGCTCCATTGATTTGTCAGGTTGGAGCATCAATGACACACTCCTGTTCCTGTATAAGTGTCTTGAGGTGCTGAATGGCCTCCTCCAGGTCCCATGGAACAGATTCATCGGTCTGACTTGGCCCTGCCTGTTCCTGTTTAACAGCTTGATGTGGTAATCAGACCCCTTCTCTTCCTGTGGAACAGGCAGGAGGATTGAATTGGCTATTCCTCTCTTTCTTCAGTAGTCTTGATGGGCTGAATGGCTTCTACATATCCGTTTCTTATGTGCCTGAGATGCTGAATGAGTTGTTCATTTAACTGTGAAAATGTAGAGTGTCTGGCCTTGCTGTTACATGAATGTTATCGACACTTTAACAGCACAAGCCTCAATGCTGTCTGGGACTTACTGCACATGGACACAGACTAGTCCAGGAGCTGAGGTGCGACACATTGTTCTGACCATTGGGTGATCTTCAGTGACTATCCCCGTTTGTGATCTTATGATGAGGAAAGACAGTGATGAACCAGCTGAAAATGTTTGTTTTGAGGCAGCTACCCTGAGGATCTCCTGCAGAGATGTCCCAGGACTGAGAAGATTGTCGGCCACCGACCACAAACATCTTCCTTTGTGCTGTAAAAGACCCCAAACCAGTGGGGTGGGTACACCTGATTCCCATTAAGCTCAAATAAGATTGTCCTGATGCTATCCTCAGTCGAATGCTACCTTGTCATCAAGGCCATTCACTCTTTCCTGAGCCCCTGTGTTCACCTTTTGTTCATATCAATAGATGATGGTGTCTGTGTTGGGAGTGTTTTCCTCTCATAGAGGGTAATCAATGCCAGGAAGTATCTGGGCTAGATAGTGAGGGGAGTTACATCACTGAAAGTATTCAAAGAGGTGGTACATGAATTTTTATCCTGTCAAAGAGCTAAAGGGTGTGAAGAATTGGACTTTAAAGACCAGTTATTGCTAACAGTAGGTCAGCCATGATGGTATACAATGGGTTGATCGTCCGAGTCACCTAATCTTGCTTCTTATATTCTCATATTCTGTAATTACAAAATTAATAATTGTAATTTTCCTGAACGTTCTGTTATTGAATGTTGCAGTAACAGAGAATAAAGTATTTTGTGAGTCATCGCAGGGTGAGGTATGGGGGCTATATTCACAGTGAATCTGGGTTTCCAACATGACGAACAAATGAAGCACAAGTTGCAGAGAGGAGACACTCTGTAAAGAGACCAGAGGTATATATTGAAACCTGCCTGGTTTTCCAAATAACATTTTCTAACCCACACCAAACCGTGTGTGACAGTCTTGAGGGATTGAATGATATCCTGTGTTCCGGTGGACCAGGTATTTGGCCTCCATCTGCTAATATCAGGAGCTGTGAGGAGCTGAATAGAACATAGGGACATAGGACTGAGCAGCAGGCGTGGGCTATTAGACACTTCGTCACCGCTCCATCATTCACAAATTCCATGGGTGATATGAATATCGTACAGCAGCATTTTTCTGTCTATATACCATTTTCCTACATTCACTTGTCTGTCAAATGTTACCAAATATAACTTTGAATAAATGCAAGCATCCAGGCACCACTAACTGCTGGGGAAGGGAATTTACACTTGAACAGCCCTTTGAAAATTTCTCATTTGTGTTTCAACCAATGTTGGAAGGTCACTCCGACCTTTTCCAGTCCTACCCCTCCACTGGTTGCACCAAACTTAAATACAACCAGTTTTGTGATGTGACCAATGATGTAGGTCTCAGAGTAGGTCATTTTCTAGAAAAGTGTGAGACACAGAAAGTTGAACTCATAACAAATGGTAAAATGATAGAGTGCCCCAAACGTTATTCAGCCTTTGAAGTTATTCTGCTCACACAAGCTACTGGTAGTGGGGTTTCACTCTGGAACAGTTGAATTTGGCTGAATTCCCTTTGTTTCAGGCAGTGGAGAGATTCCAGTGAATTCTCACCAGAAATCCTTCACAAGTGGTAAAGATAACACAGGGATTTTATGGTCTCACACTTTGCTATTGGATGGAACAACATAAGAGAGAGAGATCAATAGGCTGCTGCTTCTCAGGCAGGGGGCATTTTTCTCCCTCTCTGTGTTGAAACATACGATAATGTCAACTGAACACCAAACTGAACCATGTGTGCTCTTCTGGAACATTCTCTGGAAAACCCGATTATAGATTATATGCAAGTGCATTCATTTCAATCGCAAAAAAGTCCCCACTTTATAATTTGAAGACATGCTTACATGTGTCTGTGTAATTTGTAAATATTGGTAGGTGTCTTCATAGTATGTGTGTGAATATAAATGCATCTTTTTCTTAAAGTTTATTCTCTAGCTTTGGTCTCCCTGACAAGAGATAATGTGCACCCAGTTGATACACTCTTCAGAAAGTCATGGATGGTTCAATACTATTTCTCAGCTAAGATCAAAACTGATAATCCCCGATAACAAAAGGCCGGCATTCCAGGAATGAGTAAAGGGAAACCTCTTTGAAAATCTTCGAAAATAATTAAATCCTTTCATTTTAGTTTCGGGGATCAAAACAACACAAAGTGCATCAAATGTGGTCACAGCAATGCCTTCGTACTGATGCAGTTAAACATTCCTGCGATTAAACCTGATACCTTTTGCCAAAAACAGCATCATTCCACTTACCTTCCAAATCACTTGCTGCATCTGCAGACTGACTTCATATGATTCATGTCCCAGGAACATGGAAACCGCCTGAATCACAGAGTTCTGCAAGCTCTCTGCATTTACATTGTTTACCATTGTTTTATTCTTCATGCTAAAATAGACAACCTACCCTCTGTTATTTCTGCTGAAGGTTTGCTCTCAAACCTTCCCTGTCTGTTTCACATTGCAGACTCACTACCTTCATTTGATGACACATTAAATAACCATCTTGGTGTACGAGATAATTGAGCTCCAAGCAATGCCCTCCCCTTCTTTCAGATCTTTGATACAAATTGTTGTTCATTGATGACCCCACAGTGATCTCTGAGGCACTCCATCAGTTACAGCTTTGCAGCCTGAAAATAAACATTTGTCTCTACTCTCGGTTTCCTGTTAGCGACTGATCTTTGCTGGACAGGAGAGTGAATGTTCCCTGCTCCTGGGTCGCCGTTCAGGCGGGTTGAATGGCCTCCTGCTGGGTTGTGTAATGTACTCAACGAGCTGAATTACTTCATTCTATATTGCTGTGCAATTCCTTAGAGTGACAGAATGGGCTCCTCCTGTCTCATTGTGTCGATCCTGTCTGATTGAATGGGATGGTCCCCTACCATGTAATAACCTCGAGGGTGGATTGAGGGAACAACACACGGGGTAGGGGTAACAGTGGTCATTTGGCTGCACCATTCAGAATGCTCATGGCTGATCCGAATGTGTCTGTCCATCCGTCTGCTGTCTGTTCCCAATAAACATTGACTCTCCTGTCCAACAAAGATCACTCAGCGAAGACTTATACACTTAATAGCAAGGTCCTTGGGAGTGTAGCTGAACAAAGAAACCTTGGAGTGTAGGTTCATAGCTCTTTGAAAGTGGAGTCGCAGCTAGATAGGATAGTGAAGAAGGCGTTAGGTATGCTTTCCTTTATTGGTCAGAGTATTGAGTAGAGGATTTGGGAGGTCATGTTGCTGCTGTACAGGACATTGTTGAGGCCATTGTTGGAATATTACGTGCAATTCTGGTCCCGCTCCTATCGAAAAGATGTTGTGAAGCTTGAACGAGTTCAGAAAAGATTTACAAAGATTTTACCAGGGTTAGAGGATTTGAGCTACAGGAAGAGGCTGAACAGGGTGGGGGTGTTTTAACTGGAGCATCGGAGGTTGAGGGGTGACTTTATAGAGGTTAACAAAATTATGAGGGGCATGGATAGTGTAAGTATGCAAAGTCTTTTCCCTGATGTCTGGGAGTCCAGAACGAGAGGGCATAGTTTGAGGATGAGAGGAGAAAGATACAAAACAGACCTAGGGGACAACGTTTTTCACCCAGAGGTTGTACTTGTATGGAATGAGCTGCCAGAGGAAGTGGTGGAGGCTGGTACAATTGCAACATTTGAGAGGCATTTGGAATGTGTATACGAATTGGATGGGTTTGGAGGTATATGGACCAGTTGCCGGCAGGGGGACTAGATTGGGTTGAGATATCTGGTCGGCATGGACGGGTTGGATTGAAAGGTCTATTTCCATGCTGTACATCTCTATGACTCTATCAACGAGTCATCACTGGTCCTTGAGGATGAGGACACCACAGGTAGCACAACACTAAAGTGAAAGGTACGTCCTTATTTCTTTGAGGGACCTGTTATTTTCAAACTTTGTTAACTGAACATCAAATCACCACCTCTTTGCAGATATAAGGACAGAAAAATTAGAAATAAACATAAACCATTCCGGACTCCAAACCTGTCCCACATTCCCACTGAACATTTCCAATCAAATATGTATCAAACCCAGCCTCTGCTGCTGTCTCAGGAAGACAATACTTGTTAGCATAGCACCGCATGAAAAAGGAGCAGAATGAGACCATTCGGCCCATCGAGACTGATATGCCACTCAATAATTTCTTATATGTTCTTCAACCTCATTCTCCTGCTTTCCCCCAAGAATCCTTGATCCCGTTATAAACCAAAAAAACTTATCAATTTGTATCTGTGTCTACGTGTGCGTATGTTTGTCCATCTGCTTGTCATCTGTGTATTTGTGCATCTACGTTTATCTTTCTGTGCATCAACCTGTGTGTCTCTATCTATGTTTGTGCGTATTTGTGTGTGACTCTATATGTCTGCGTGTGCTTCCACGTGTGTGTATGCCTATTCCCTTGTATGTATTATGTTTGTTCGTATATTGGGGTGATACCAATAATTCTGTGTATTTCTGTGTCTGCATCGCTGTGCAGTGAGGTAACTGTATTTGGAGTTAAAGGACCGTCTTTCGAAATGCCAGTGTGTTTACAGTGAGAATTGTCTTTCACTGAGCACTGCTCCTTCATCGATCAGTGGGACATGGATGTTTCAGAAATTTCACGCGAGGCATCCCAGTCTGCTTCATCTTGTATTAGGTTCCTCCCCACATGGCGGGTGTGCGGGGGGGGGGGTGAGGGAATGCATATTGGGCACTCCACCACCCGGCTTGGCCATTTCTGTCCTACTCCAGGCTGTTTCTCTTGGAATAGGAGAAAGGGATGAAAGGAGTGAGGGCAGGAGTCGATGGCCTTGCTGTTAGTGCTGGTGGAGGTTGATCTGGGAGGAATTGTAAGTCGTCCGGAATGAGACAGTCGACAGTTTTGAAACCATATAGTATGATTAATGTGTGGGCGTATTGCGTAGGTGACAGAGAAAGTGGGAAGGAAGTTGCTGAATTCAATCGTGAGAGCGGTAATGCCTGAGCCTTATTTGGAGATAGAGCATGAGGATTTTCTGGGGGTCGGTGCTATAACAGATATACAGATGGAGCAGAGAGAATTCGGTGACCATTGTCCTGACAGAGCAGGGAGGATATTGATGCTTGCCCTGTTTTGATGGAGATATCTTCAGCTCATCTCAGCGTCGAGGTGAGCCTCCCCGAATGTCCTGTCCAAGTCTATCACTAATAATGACACAGACCTGTCCCTCAGATTCCACAGAATCGGTTTATGTAGAACTTACAAATAGCAAGGCGCAGCAAATATTGGTGTGTTATATATCGGTTGCAGAAAATCTGAGCATCATCTGCTCTGGGAATTAGATATGCAGGTAACATGGATACTGCAGTTTTATTGGATATTCTCAAGTTCCATATAAACTGTATTAACTAAGTGACTGCTTATGCTGTGCAAAATAAATTCTGTATGTGTATGTGAGGTGGGTTGAAGAGTATGTGGTGAAGCAAACTATAGACCAGTTTATTTTGGGTTTTGTATGGTGTGATCAGAAGGAAGAATTAATAACCTTGCTCTGAATCAGCTTTGAAGGAATAGAGACGTTAATAAGGTACATTATACACAGTGTCTGCATGAATATAGAATGCTTGAACGTTCTGGTTAAACATCATGGTAGCCTGGAGGCGAGAGGGTCAAGTTTGCTCCAATAAATTGGGAAAGTACAATATAACATGCAGTGGGAGGCAAGCAATGTTTGTTGGAGTCATAGAGTCTGACAACACGGAGACAGGCCCTTCGGCTCAAACACGTCCATTCCAACCAAAATGTCCATCCACGCTAAACACATTTCCCTGCCGTTGTCCTGTATCTTTCTAATCCTTTCCTGTCCATGTATTTGTACAAATGCCTTTTAAATGTTGCGGATGTGCCCGCCTCAAACTCTTCCACTGGCAAATCATTCCATATGCGTATCACCCCTGTGTGAAAAGCAGTTGGTCCTCAGGTTCCCTTTGATTGTTTCCCCTCTGACCTTAAACTGATGCGCTCTTGTCCGTGATTGCCTAACCATGGAAAAAACACTGAGTGCATTCACTCTGTCCGTCCTTCCCATGATCTTATACACTTCTCTCAGATTCCCCCTCAGCCTCATACATCTAAAATAAGAAGTCCTAACTTGTCCAACCTCTCCCAACAACTCAGACTATTGAGTCCTTTGCAACATTCTTGTAAAATTCTTCTGCACTCATTCGAGTTTAGTACGATCCTTCCCATAGCAAAGTGAACACAGCTGAACATAACACTCCCAGTATGGCATCACCAACATCCTGTATAACTGCAACATAACTCCCTAATTTCGATACTCAGTGATATACACTGATGAAGGCCAGTGTGCTAAAAGCTTTCTTCACTGCCCTGTCTACCTCTGAATCAAATTTCAGAGAACCATGTACCTGTATTCCAAGGTCCCTCTGTTCCACTACACTCCTTAGGACCCAACCATTCACCAGGAAACCCCAAACTTGATTTGACTTTTTTAAAATGCAAGAACTTACACGGATCTATATCAAAATCCATTTGCTATTTCTCAGCCACTTCTCCAGGTGATGAAGGTACTGCTGCATTTTCTGAAATTTCTGATAACTTTCCTCACTCTCCATGATGCTGCCTATTTTAGTGTTGTCTTCAAACTTACAAATCATGCGTGTTCATTCTAATCTAAACCATAGATATATGTAATATGTAGTGGACGAAGCAGTAACCCGTGAGGCTTTCCATTAATCACAGGCCTCCAGGCTGACAAGCACCCTTCCACTATTACCCTCTGCTTCCCACTATCAAGACAATTTTGTTGCTAATTTGGCAGCTCCTCCTCAATTTCATACGATCTAACTTTCCAGAGGAGCGTACCATGTGGAACCTTATTGAAGGCCTTACTGGTATCCATAAAGGCTGCATACACCATCCTGCCCTCCTCAACGTTGCTAGTCACTAAATTAAAGAATTCGAACAAATTTGTGAGCGATGATCTCGCATGCACAAAGCCGTGCTGAGTTTGATGATGGGCTTTTCCCCAAAACGTTGATTTTCCTGTTCCTCGGATGTTCCTGCTGTGCTTTTCTAGCACCACTCTAATCTTGCTCCTAATCATACACTGTCTTTCCAAATGCATGTATATCTTATCTCTCGGAACCCTCCCGCGTTTTTCTTTGTAGCCCTTCTTGAGTAAGGACTCAGCATTCGCTGTCCTTCAGTCCTTCATGACTTCGCCCGTTGGCCAGCGATGATGCAAAAATATCAGCCAGGGCTCCGGCAATTCCTTCTATGTCCTCCTGCAGTGTTCCTGAATATTTCTGGTCAGGACCAGGAAATTTATAGAAATATTGCACAGTCTTTTTATTTCAGGTACAAGCATCAAAGAAAGGAATAGTGACACAATGATGTTGAACATAACAAATTCGAAAATGTATTAATCATAGGAAATGGCTTCAGAAGAATTTCAGTCATTGTGGAAACCTGAGAATTCTCAGAAATTCATGATCCAGAAACAAGGGCCATGAAACTGATAAGGAAATCAAAAATAGAACATGATTGCGAACAAACAGGAACAAAAACACTGCATAAATCTACAATCTGTATTTCAAAGGAAACAAACTGAAAGCAAGGTCAAATATGGAAATTGGTAATTGGGAGAGGAGAGTTTATTGTGAAGAACAGGGAAATGGCCAAGAAAATAATCAGCTGCTTTGTATCTGTCTTCAAGGAGGAAGATCCATAAAATCAACCAGTAATACCAACTGATCATGTAGCGCTTGTGCAACTGAAGACAAAAAGTCAATTTATATCAGTAACAAGGTAGTATTTGAAAGTGTAACTATGTTGAGCATTGCTGAGTCTGACAAACCTGATGTACTTCATATTAAAATGTCAGACATAAATCAGCAACAGAAGTATTAATTGCACTGTCGATGACTGTGTTTTATTTTCCCATGGTATTCTGCAGAGGCCGGAAGTCATTCCAGATAAATGGAAGTTAGAAAACATAGTCCAAGCACTATAGATTAATGGAAGGGATCCAAACATCTATAAAGTGAAGAAGGCATAGTTTGGAGAACTGCAGACCAATTAACTTGACATCTGCAGGGAAACTGTTGGAATCTATTATGCAGCATGTGACATTGGATATTTAGAAATTAATAGGATCAATGGAGAGAATCCACAAGTATTTCTGGCAAATGTCTAACTCGTTGTGCTGTTAGTTGTTTAACCCCATCTACCACCCCCTGAGAAAAGGAACAGAAAATGACTTCGCCACAGGAAATGACATCAACAACCCAAAGAAACCCTTTAAAAGCAAGCAGGAATGTGTAGCAGCTAGAGGTCCACTGAAGATGTTACCTAGTAAGGTAAGGAAACGTCGGGAAATGAACCTGCCAGCTCAGCGAGCAAACCTGCATCCATTGTGAACAGTGTTGGTGACCCAATCTTAGAAAGAATATACTGACCACAATAAAACTGCAATGGACGTTCTCCAGATTAATCCCTCAGATGGTGAGAATGTCTGATGAGGAAACCCGGCCTATGTTCTCTAGTGTTTCAAAGAATGAGACGTGGGTCACAGTGAGATTTACAAAATTCACAAAACATATGACAAATTGGAAATTAACAGGACGCTTCCCTGGCTGCCCAATCCAAATTCAAGGCAAATAATGGCAAGATAAGGGATTGGCCACTTAAGACTGTAACTTTGAGGAAATTCATCACTCGGTGAGAACTGCCTAAAACAGGGTCATAGAAACCTGCTGGCAGGGTAAGATTAAGGAAAATCTCCAGATATTCTGCAAGTGTGTCAAGCGGAAATATATAACAAGGGAACAGGTACGAGTCATTAATGACTTGCCAGGTTGCATCCAATTCAACTTAGTGTTAGGAGACAGAGGGTAGTGGTTGAAGGCTGTTATTGAGACTCGAAACCGCTACCAATGGTGTATCACAGGGATCAGTGCTGTGATTCGGAGGTGCTGGTGTTGGACTGGGGTGAACAAACCTAAAAATCACATAACACCAAACAATAGTCCAGCAGGTTTATTCAGAGGCACGAGCTTTCAAAGAACATAACCACCTAATGGAGAAGCAGCGCTTCGATGTTAGTGCCTCTGAACAAACTGGTTGGACTGTAAGCTGGTGTTGTGTGATTGTTAACCTTATTATTTGTGGTATTCATAAATGATGCAGCTGTGAATATAGACGGGGGTGCAGGAAGTGTGACAACTAAGTTTGTGTTTGATACAAAGATTGGCCGGGTGGTTGGCAGTGCGGAGGAAGGTCTTATGGTATAGGAAGATAGAGATGGAATGGTCAGATGGGCAGAACAATGGCAGATGGAATGTAACCCTGACAAATATGAGGTGATACACTTTGGGTGAAGGAACTGGACAGGGAGTACTCAATGAATGTCAGCACACGAGGACGCTCAGAGGGTATTTCTCCACACTTTCCTGAATGTGACTAAATACGTTAATGCACAATTTTGAGAAAGCATAAGGGACCGTAAACATAATCTTTATTCGTCAAGGCATAGATTGTAAGAGCTATGCGGAACTTTGGTTTGGCCACGATGGAATACTGTGTGTAGTTCTGGGAACCACATTATGAGAAGGATCTGATTGTAGTGGAGGGGGCTCAGAGGAGATTCACCAGGATGTTCCCAGGGATGGAGCATATCAACTATGGAGAGAGTTGAACAAGCTCGGATTGGTTAGTTTGGAGCAGGGAAGGCTGAGGGTGCCGTGATTCAGAATGATAGGATTCCGAGGGACATGGACAGGGTGGATAGACAGCAGCTGTTCCTTTTAGTCAAAGGGCCAAGAACAATGCAGCACATTTTAAAGTGACGGGTTTGATATTTGGAGGGAATTGAGGTTTGTTTTTCACCCGGGGGTGTTGGGGTCAAGAACGCCCTTCCTGAGATAGTTGTAATGGTAACTTCACAACCATTAGAAAATATAAGGCTGTGCACTTGAAATGCCATAAGATTCACAGCTACGGGTCTTGTGTCGGAAAGTGGGGCTAATGTAGACCGTGCTGTATTGTTGATGGGACAAAGTCTGAGCTCTGTGTTTGTATGGCTGTGGATGGTCAATCAGTGAGTAGCTTAAGATAGGAATTGATGGGTTTCTGAAGAGTATATTAACAAAGGTTTTAAGATTGAACCTGTAATATCTTCTGAAAATATGTCAATGGCAAAATTAAGAGGAAAAAGGTGCAGCTTTCTTACAGTCTAATACCAGAGAATTGAGGACAGGGAAAAGGCAGACCTATGGAGCAAATACTTTAATTAGGTCTTCACAGAAGAAAACAAAACAAAAAAGAAAACTTCCCAACATTACTAGTGAACATGAGTCTGTTGAGAAAAAGGGAATAGAATGAAATTAGCAACCAAACAGTTTTAGAGGAAGTAGATTAGATTAGATTACTTACATTGTGGAACAGGCCCTTCAGCCCAACAAGTCCACACCGACCCGCACCCATTCCCCTGCATTTGCCCCTTCACCTAATACTACAGGCAATTTAGCATGGCCAATTCACCTAACCTGCACATTTTTGGACTGTGGGAGGAAACCGGAGCACCTGGAGGAAACCCACGCACACACGGGGAGAATGTATAAACTGCACACAGTCAGTCACCTGAGGCGGGAATTGAACGCGGGTTTCTGGCACTGTGAAGCAGCAGTGCTAACCACTGTGCCAGCGTGCCGCCGACGAGTGTTAGACCTGAAAGTCATGAGCAAAGACAAAGTCAACAGAGATCGATCAAATGGGAATCATATTTGTGAAAGTGACGTTGAGCATAATTATGGAGAAGCAATCAATGCAATATGATTGTATTTTCAGAAAGATTTTTGATACAGCCCCAAGCCTATTATGCAAATTCAAATCCTCTGGGACTGGGACAAATATGGTTTTAGAATGGGACAGCTGGCTGGAAGCAGTGAGTAGGAATAAAACAACATGGTTTTTTGAAAGGATGGCTTGGAGGATATAGCAAGGATCAGGGTTTGGGCTCCAGCTATTCCCAATACACATCATATATTTTGTTGAGTGTATCAAATTCAATATTTCCAAGTTTACTGATGGCACTAAACAATATCGGATTGTGAGTGGGTGAGAAGGATGTCAAAAAATTGCAAGGTGATTGCGACAAGTGGAGTGTCTGGTTAAATACATGGCAGATGGAGAGCAATGAGTGGGTGGGGGGGTGTATGGTCTATGGGGGATATGTGATATTGTGACCTTTGATGGTAAAAACAGGACGGGACCTATCATTTGAAAAGGGATTGTTTGAAAAATGTTGATCTATAAAGGAACTTAAAGTGCATTTTTGTATCCTTCTGTGCAGCCCTCCAAGGTCAGTGTAGGGCAATGAGATCTGAATCCAGAAGTCAGTACTGGGAATGGCATTGGGCCGCTGACCAGTGTACACAGACCCAACAAGTGGGGAGCTGTAATATTGAAAAGGATCTGGATCTCTCTGTGCACCGGTCACTGAAAGCAATTTTGCAGGTGCAGAAAACAGATAGGCAGATAAATCGTGTATTCACCTTCATTTCAGGGGGATTTGAATCCAGGAGTAAAGGTGCTTTACTGCAGGTGAGCCGGGCCTTGGTGAGACCTCATCTGGAATATTGTGCAGTATTGTGTGCAGTTTTGGTCTCCTTACCTAATAAAGGAGAAACCTGACATTGAGGGAGAGCAGTAAATGATAACCAGACTCATCTCTGGGATGACAGGCTTGTTGTGGGAGCAGACTTTGAGGCGGCTATGTCTGTATTCCATGGGCTTTAGGAAAATGAGTGGAGATCTCAGTGAAATATATAAAACTCTGTTAGGACGAGACAGATTGGAAACAGGGGTGACAATTCCCCTGGCTGGGACATCAAAACAAGGGGTCACAGTATTAGGTACAGACAGGCCACTCTGCATTGAGATGAGAATAAACGTCTGCACTCAGAGACTGGTGAACCTGGGGTACTATCTCCCAGATCAGGCTGTGGAAACCAAGGCACTGAATATAAATATGGATTTCTGGAAACTGAAGGGATAGGGAGACAGCAGGGATGGTATGAAGATAGAGGATCAGATACCATTACAGGTTGTTCTCCAATAACGTGGTAGTTGCGTTCCTGTGCATCACTGTGTTGCAGGAAATCATGCAATATTAATGATGTGGTCTATGGGGAAAGGAGGATAATGGGTGAACTGCAAAATATCAGTAAAAAACAAAAACTGAAGTTAGTCTGACACACACTAGCACAGTCTAATTAAATCTTTAAATCATATATTGTAATGAAATAGTGCTAATAATGACAATGCAGTCACTGGCTACATCCCTGTACATTTCACCAAGCTCTTCACCAGAAAGCGCACAGGACTGACTGACCATGTGATGCCAAAATGGAATTCCAGTTCTCCTGAAGATTCTCCCCCGGTTTGAAATAAAGCTCCTTCTAATTGGAGAGAACACTTCCCCATTTCAAGCTCAGGTTCAAGACTTTGCAGAGCGGATTACATTCCTGTTTTAGCTGAACACTCAGAGGGTGAATTTGGCAGACAGAGGATCCTGAAGCTGGGTTTTGTTGTTCAGCTGGTGCCTGGCAAGGAGTCGCGTCACAGTGAGCGGGACTGAACTTTATAGAAAAAAGGTGCGCAATTCACGAATTGCATTGCAGTCAAATCAGTTTAATAAACACGCGTTATCAGAGAACTGCCTGTATATTGAATCGAGGAGCAAGATTGATGGACTGAAGGGAATACAACAGTTCTTATTTCATATTTCGCAATGTTTAAACGTATTAATAGATATGAACACTGTGTCGGGAAAACTGCATTGAGGAGATTTTCTCCAAGAACTAGAATGGGGAAAGCTCAATGTGTTGTATGACCTTTCCTGATGTTTCTGTGCAGTCTGTGGGAAAGCTCTGTAAATGTTGTCACAAGCTCTCAGATGTTAGGAAGGAGGTCTCTGCAGAATCAACAGGACTGTGATTCCCGCTCTCTTTTCTGATATCAAGACTGGTGCCGGGTATTCTGTCTGTTTTTTTACCTTTAAGACCACGGAGCAGTGTGATACAATAGAGTGTCTTGCTTGGACGTTTCAGGGGCCGTTGAAGAGTTGATCACATGTCTGTGTGTCTGGAGTCACTTTTAGGCCATACAAGAAAAGCACGGGAGATTCACTTGCTGAAAGTACGTTGGGGAAGGAGATCAAAGCTTACAATCAACATTGGATACAAGGTCACTGTTACAATCACCAGATTCGAGATCTTGATATTTTATTAATTGTTTTTAACTTCCACCAGCTGCCAGAGCATTATCCTGTATTAGATTAGCAATCCAGTGACATTTCCACAACAGCACCATCTCCACATAGGAACCGATCAGAAACCACAAAGAGCGGGTTATTTCTGGTCTGCTTGACAGCTCTGTCAAAAAGAACCCCCACCAATTTGATTATCGTGAAGGGACTGAGGGGGTGGTAAATGGTCAGAATGTAATTATTCACCTATTAGGGGACCGTACATAGTTGAGTAATTTTCCACATTGCCAGGGGGTTGTCAGAGTTGGAGGTGGAATTAAACAGTTTCCCCAAGGACACGGCTTGTTGTGCAGCATAAGTCTTCAGTCCTATTGCAGGAATGCTGTCAGGGTCCATTGTCTTTTTCGTATCTACTGTATTCAGCGGTTTCTTCATGTCACATGCAGCGAATCGAATTGATTGAACACTGCCATCTGTGATTCTGTGGATATCATGGCGAGGATGAGGTGGATCATCTATTCAACACCTCTGGCTGAGGATGGTGCAGATACTACATCCTTGTCTTTTTCACTGAAGTGCAGGGCTGTTCCATTATTTAGGACGGGGATATTTCTGGAGTCCTCTCCTCCAGTAAGTTTTTTAATAGAACAACGACATTTGTGTCTGGATGTGGCAGGACTGCAGAACTTAGATCTGATCTGTTGGTCTTGGGATCATTTCGTCCTCTCTATCAGATGTTAGTTCTGCTGTTTGGAATGAAACCATTCAAGTGCGGAAGCTGTAATGGTTTGTGATCAGCTTTAGGTACACATGGTTCTGACCGTGGCATGTTGACCCACACTCGTCACTGAGCCACACTCGGTTTGATGGTAATGGTAGACTGATGGAATATCCAGGGGAAAATGTTACAGATTATGTTTGAATACAATCCTGCTTCTGTTGCTGCTGTTGTCTACAGCATTACATGAAAGCCCAGTTTGAGCAGCAATATCTGCAATTCAATTCTACTGACTGTCCCCCAGTTAACATCGAGACCCATTCACCGATCAGCTGTGTACTCAGTGACATCACCTGGTTTCTAATGCAGTAATATTTCCATTTTCATATTCTCATTCTGCTGATGGTTCCCCTTGGTATCATGCTTCCAATTTGTTACATTACTCAAACCCTTTAACATATTCATCTGAATCTTTTCCTTGCTCGTCATGCCATCTGCCCTTGAATTGAATGTGTTTCCCTCTGGTTTTCTCCCTGACCATGATTAAGAGCGCTGTGGTGTCAGTGATGCCAGCCGATGCAGTTTCTGAGCGAATGAATGTGTGCACTTCAGTTCCCAGTGTAGGGCGCTCCATGTTGGACAGGGCGTTTGAGTAGCTTTCAAACACGTCATTGGAACTTGTTCAAAAACAGAAATTGTTGAAGAAACAAAGCAGCTCTGGCGGCATCTTTTGTAGTGAATGTAGAGTTAATCTTTCGAGTCCAATGGCCCTCTACAATGTCCGCAGTTTCTTCAGCAATTTTTGTATTTATTGCCAGTATCCATAGTTATTTGTTTCATTGAAACTTTGTGCTGTGCCCATTCGTTTCTGAAGAACCTCAGCAAGTCTGGCAGCATCTGCAGAGACAGAGAAACAGAGTTGGCGTAACAAGCCCAATGTGACTTGTTCTGAACTGAAAAGGGTTGGCTTTTTAATCCCTTGCCGGAGATGGGGGAATGGGTGACTTGGAAAAGAGGGCTTGGCAAAAGATAAACGGGCTATTAGCAGTGGTGAACGAGAATATGACGCAAAATGGGTCTAAATTAAAGTGTGAATGGGGGAAAGGGGTTCTCTATCGTTGAGTGTAAGATAAAGAAGACAAAACCACACAAGGCCATAGGGAGAACAATAGAGAGAATATCGACAATGTGGTATTATATAGATCTAGATCTATACGTTTTCACAGTATACATCATCACTGCCTTCACACTATGGAATTCAGGTGCTTGACCTCTTATTGGCACTAGTAAGAGTTTCATGCTGCCTTAGTTTTGTAACATAGAGTAAAAATAACAGTAATGATGTTTGGGCTGTTTTCTACACATGTCATTTTTAATATTCTTTCAAATTTGCAGTGCTTATCGTTAAACGTTTGATCTTGAAGTTAGTATCAGATGGAGTGTACGAGTTTGAAGGGTGGCATTCTAGAAGTTTATAATATCATGGGAGGCATGGATAGAGTGAATAGCGAAGGTCATTTGTGTAGGATCAGGGAGTTCAAACACAGATGCATAGCTTTAAGGTGGAAGGGGGGAAACTTGAAAGGGACAAAGGGACAATTTGTTTTTACACAGAGTGTGATGTATTATGGAATGAGCTGCCAGAGGAACAGTGGGAGATGCAAGTACAGCTACAATATTTCAAAGACATTTGGACCAACATATGAATGGGAAAAGTTTAGAGGCATATGGGCCAAGTGCAAGCAGATGGGATTTGTTTAATTTAGAAAACCTGGTCAGCATGGACAAGTTGGACCAAAGGGTCAGTTTGTACACGATGTGACTGTATGAATGTAGAAACTGAGGAAAATGTACGAAAAGATATGATGTAATAAATTGGTAAGAAATATTAAAACAAGCATCATGAGCTTTTCTGTCAACATTAAAAAAGTTTGAAGATGTGTGTGTGAGCTGAAGCAGTAGTGAAGTGAGGAAAGTACATTGAGGCCATTAGGAGGGTGTGCCTGGAGAACTGGCCACAGGGAACAAGCAGATAATTTACACTAGTATTTTAAATCACTCCTCATGATGAAAGTACTGTAAGCATGTCAATGGTATAAACAAAGTGGTAACAGGAGGGAAGTTCTTGAACTGTCTCTAACAAAAGGAACAAGGTATTTATCTAACAGATAAGAATAAGGGTAGGCAGATCAGCAGTAATTCATAGTTAATTTTAAAAGAAGTGGTTACAGAGTGAATCTTAAGCAAGGCATTGCAGGGCACTTAGAAAAGCTTAACGCAGAGTTGGCATGGCTTTGTAAAGGGGAAACTATTTTTGCTCTGTAAAATCATACAAATTTTATTTTGGAGATCCCTGAGAATGTCAAGATTAGAGTCATGCGCAAAAAACACAGCATGTCAGGCAGCATCCGAGGAGCAGGAAAAAAATCAATGTTTCGGGCAGGAGCCGTTCATCAGGATTCCCTGAGAAAGTGACAAGCAGATTTGATAAAGGGCACTGGTCAACATGAGGCTTTCCAGAAAGTTTTCACAAGGTATCACAAAATAAATGTTCTGACACAAGACAGAGGCTTGTATTATGATGAATAATACATTTGCATGGGATAATGGTTGCTTAACACATAGAAATCGGAGAGTCAGTATTAATGGATCTTTATGATAAAGACGGATCTACTGGATTACCACAAATATCAGGCCGATGGCATCAGTTATGTACAATCTATACTGATAGCCTGACGGCGGGAGCTGACTGCAATATACATTGGAGTTTGTGGATGACTTTGAGAACCAAAATGCAGGCTGCTATTTAATGAAGAGGACTCCCAAAACAGGAGTAGTACAAAGAAATTGGAGTGATCCTAAGTATGAAACGTAACGTCTGCATGCTGATGCAGCAAGTAACTGGGTTGGTTCATGAGGCGGCTTCCTGAGATGGAAGGGTTGAATTATTGAATACATTTAAAATGGTGAGGAGATTATTCATTGTGGTTGAAATGAATGAGGGGCTTATTACTGAAATGTACAAGATACAGAGGGGGCTTGACAAGGTAGATGCTGAGAAGGTGTTTCCCCTGAGTCTCGAACTCGAGGCGGTAGATACTGAATAAGGGACATCGATTTCAATCTGAGGTGAAAAATGATGCATTCTCTCAGAAGGTAGTGAATGTCTGGAATTCCCTAACCCAGGGAGTTGTGGAGGGAAGCAATAAATTGGATAGGAAAGTGAAGTTGAGCCCGGAAATAGATCAGCCATGTTCTTATTGAATGAGAATTCAGACTTGAGGGGTCGAATAGCCATCTCATGTTCCTACTTCTTAGTTTTTTATGTCATGCTTTTGGAAAGTAATTGGTTATTGTCCTGGAAGTAGTGTTGTACAATGTTGCATTCAGGAGAGGAGAAAATTTGCCTGAGTTAATCCTGGATGGGATATGAGATCTGCATTCAAAGCAATTCCAGAGCAGAAGTTACAGAGTGGGGAATCATGGAAAAAGGGATTGCGGCTGCGGGCCACTTCCTGACCAAGCCTGCAATTTGCAAGTGCATTTCCGAAACAACACCTAACCATCAGCGTGGCTTCCATCTGCCTGTTTGCAGCAGGTCCGAAGGGCTGAATGGAACATCAGAACATAGGGCTGAGGGACGCAAGTGGGCGAAACGGCCCTTTGACACTACCCCACCAGTAAATAAGGTCATGGCTCACCTCATTGTGGTCCCAGCTGCACTTTTCTCTCCATGCACCATTGTCCCTGATTCACCTGTCGATGGGAAATCAGACAAAGCCAGCCTCGATATAATATAAAGATTCAGCCATCCAAAACTTCTGGGGAAGGGAATTCCCACTTGAGTGAATCCGACTTTGTGAATTTTTCCTCACTCCAGTTCTGACTGCAGTTGGAGGGTGTCACTGTTTCCTTTTCTAGTCCCACTCCTCCACTGCTCACAACAAATGTTAAATGTAACCGAGTCGGTGATATGACTGATGATAAAGGTCTCAGACGGGGTCAGGTTCAGTGACAGGAACAAGTCAGGCAGATTTCTTTCGTCAGCCGCAGGTAACTAATAGGGCTAACGGAGCAGCGTGATAGATTTGTGGTTCGCACTGTTGCCTCATATCAGCAAGGAGCTGAGCTCAATTCCAACTTCGTCCCACACTCGATGTGGAGTTTGAACATTCTTCCCGTGTCTGTGTGGGTTTCTTCCCAGTTCTCCAGCTTCCTCCCACAGTTCAAAGCTATACAGCTTAGTTTGATTGGCCATGCTAAATTACCGATTAGTCTGTTTTTTTTTGTTTACTCAGGGTGTAGTGAGTCTTTGGAACACTCTTCCCTGCAGACCATTCGAGGCAGAAATATTAAATATTTTTGAGACAAGGTTCACGAATCATAGATTAGTCAAGGATTATTGCGGAGTGGGCAGCAATGTGCAGTGTTGGGGAAAATGTAGACAGTAATACTGAATGATACGGCTCCAGAATATCTAGGAATTAAACGAAATGGACAACATCGATAAAGTTTGAATGGGGAAACAAGATGGCAGCGATCTGAAAGGTCAGCTTTGCTGATCTCTGCATCACAATAATGCTCTACCCCACCCCACCACAGTCATTTACTTACAATTGAAAACTAAAAGAGCTACAGAATCCTTACTAATGCCATTTTGTCAAGTGGAAATGACAAAACATGGGAAAGGATCAAGTAAGTCCCAACACGCAGCGCACCCGTCAGAAGCTTTCAGCATGTCTGTGGCCGCACCTGTAACACCCTCTGTTCGTTTAATGGACCGAGTTACTCACCAGGACTTGGGCACCGAGATCACCAAGTTACGGGAAATGACTGAGATCATGATTGAAGGAAAATTCAGCAGGAGGATAGAACCACTCTCAGCAGTGCTCCAAAAACATGAACAGCAACTTGAAAGGCTTGGAAACAGAACAGATGAGGTCGAGAGCCAAACTGCAGGGGCAGAGACTGTGATCGATTCCTGTAAGGAGCGGATCCTCACCCTTGAAAAATAGGTCCATACCTTAAATGAACAAGGTGACGACCTCGCGAGCAGGGGCAGGATGAAGAGTGTTCATATCATCGGTCTGCTGGACCGGACATATAGTGATCAGTCAGTGAGTTATTTTGAGAGAACTGGCTGCAGAGATTCCTTCACTTCGAAGCTGAAGAGGGACGGGTGAAGAGTGAGACAGTTCATCGGGTTATGGTGCACAGGTCAGGCTCAGACCAAAGCCCTCACCCTGTCCTTGGGCGATTACATTGTTGCAGGGACAAACAAAGATTTAGTGAATCTTCCAGAACACAGGGAAGAGACCCGAAGAGTGCTCCAGGATTATGTTCTTCCATGTCTTTTCAGCGGCAGTGATTCAGAAAAGAAAATCTTTTGATGATATCAAGAGAAGATTAAGGGAACTTGAGATTCAGTATTCCTTAATGGACTCAGCGGTGCTCCGTATGCACTAGTGGATCTTTCAATAGATCCACTAACTCTCCAGAGGATGTGAAAACTTTGTGGACACTTTAAAGTAGGCTGGATATGTTAATGGAAAGCGATAACCTTGTTTCTCTTTTTTAAAAGAAAGTTTGTTGACCGTTTCTGGTATTAAGCAGTGTTAAATTATAGTCGGCAATGGGTAGAGTACACACGTTTAACTTCTTCATCAGTATTACTAGTCGTTTTTCTCTTGCTTAGTTTGTGTGTCGGGTTCGGCTCAAGCTGCAGGAAGTTATGAAGGTGATCTTGATGACTGAATGCCTACCAAAGGGCAGTTCAGTCCCGAAGTTTGTGATTAATTGCCCTGGATGCAGGATTGATAATGGGGCAGAAGATAGAGATTCGTGACGTGCAAATGCCCCAAGTCGGCGGGGGGTAAATACCCTTCCTGAGAGCCAATGGCACTTTGTACTTTTTTTTTGTTTTTGTATGTATTTAGGTTTGGAACGTTTTGAGAGCTTGTTAGTTATAGTAGCTTTAGTTTGTATTTTTTTTGGGCTCTATGATTCTTTTTTCGTTGGTGCTCAGTGATTTGTAATTCGAGTTCTTCCTCTCTGGATTTCAAATATTGTTTCAGTGTGTAATGGCTAATGTCGTGCTTAAATGGCGAATCTGAAACATTTAGGGGAGCCATTCGCCAGTTATGAAAAAGGCGAGGGTGGATATTGTCGTATTGCAGAAATGTACTTTGATAACAAGGAACATTTGACATTGCAGCAAGGTGGATTTCATCGGGTTTATTTCTCGTCTTTTAACTTTAGGAATAGGAGAGAAGCCATACTGGTGAGGAAGAATCTTTCATTTAAATTAGTAGATTGTATTAGACACCCACGGGAGGATCATAACCCTCAAAGATATATGGGGAAGAAAGCAATAGTTTGAATGTTTTTTGCTCCCTGGCTCACTGGTGTCAATACCTGATAGATGCATTTTCTAAATTAAGTAATCTTTCTTCGTAGCACATTATCGTAGGAGTTTTCAATTGTCTCTTGCACCCACGGTGGATAGCATGCCCAAAGGCTCCTAGCACCATCTTTCCAATCTGAGCAATTAGTGGATTTTTGTGTGGAACTGGGGCTGGTGGATGTTTGGATGTAAATCCACCTCATAAATAGGGATTTTACTTTCTTCTTTAACCCGCAGAAATGCAACACTAGTGTTGATCTCTTCCTCAACTTGCAGCAATCTTCGATTCAGTGGTTTTCTGTACAATTGGGAATATTACCATTTCTGACCATGCAGCAGCATACTTACTGGTTAAGATTAAGGGCAATATAGCAGGTTCGAGACACTGCCGAATCCCTTTATTCTTAAGGATAGAAAGTACATTGAGTATTTCTGTAATGAATTCAGATCTTTCTTCGACATTAATTCAGATTCAACCAGTAACCCATCCATTCTATGGAAAATTGCTAAGATTTATGCCAAAGGAATAATTATTCCTTCGGATGCGGCAGAAGCTGGAGCAGGAACGCTTGCTCCAGGCACGGTTGAAGGCAGCCGAGAGGGTATAATGTGATATACCCTTGGTGGCTAGGCTGCAGAGGATCACAACACTTCGGTCTGCAGTGAATTCTATGCTCACACAGACAGCCGAGAAGGAACTTACTTTTGCAAAACAAAGGCTGTTTGAGCATGATGATAAACTGGGCAAGTAGTTAGTCTATCTTGCGATGATAAAAGAGAGCCCCAAAGCCATTACCTCAATTAGGAAAGGTACCGGGGCCCTTTCCTGCGATCCCATCAAGATTAAAGCAACATTTCGGAGATTTTACTCCGAATTATATCAGACTGAGCATTCTGTGGATAGATGGATTAAGATGGAATCTTTCTTCAAGAACTTGGACCTTCCAGGTGTAACCTCCAAATAAGTGTCTTGCCTTCATTCACCATTGTCAGTGCTGGAGGGTGTAAAGCAGCTTCCAGGCGGAAAGGCACCCGGTCCTGACGGATGTCCACGTGAGTTTTATGAGGAATTTATAAACCTGTTGTCAGAGCCGATGCTGACTATGTTCGTCACTCACACAGTTACGACTGTGTCCCACCATCCTTAAGAGAGGCTCATATCTCTCTTATTCTGAAGAAAAGGAAGACACCGAAAGATTGTGCTTCCTATCGGCCGATCTCACATCTAAATGTTGATTTCAAAATTCTGTCTGAGTCCCTTACAATGAGGATGGAAACTATTTATCCTTCCATTGTCAAAGTATAACAAACCGGCTTATAAAAGGCTGCAGATATTCCAACAATGTTAGGAGATGACTCAATATGATCCAAGCGTGTCAACAACAAATTATGCAGGTATTAATGATCTCTTTAGATGCAGAAAAGACATTTGCTTGGGTTGAGTAGCTGTATCTCCTCTATACATTAGAATGGTTTGGTCTCGGCAAAGTTTTTATCAAGTGGGTGAGGGTCCTTGAAAATGACCCTCCGTGTGCGATCCTGTAAAATTAATATTTCTAGAGCAGTTGGCAAGGTTGTTTACACCAGTGTTGTTTACGATGGTGATAGAGCCATTGGTGAAGGCCATCTGCAGGGACCCAAACATATCTGCCACAGAAGTGGGATAGAAGTCACGTAAGATTACATTGTCTGCAGATGATGGTCTTAAATTTTTGTTAAATCCCACAGTTTTGGTACCTCACCTCATGCAATGCATCAGTTCGTTTGCTGTCTTTTCCGGCTATAATATTGATTTTATGAAGTCAGAGGCCATGCCTCTGGGCAAACTCAGGGAAACACCTGATGCCGTGGGAGAATCCTGATTTCCTTTTCAATGGTCCGGGGGTAATGGGGATGTTCCCTATTTAGGTATATTCATTAATCCTATCTTTGGACTTATATTTAATGTGTGATTTGTCCATTTGTTTGACAAAATTAAACAAGATCTTTGAATACTTCCAATATCCTGGCTGGGTCAGATAGCTCTTATTAACATGAATTCCCTTCCTTATTTGCTATACCCCGTGTGAATGCTTTCTTTGATGTTTCCCAGACAGACATTTAGGAGACTAAATGGATGATGTAGTTCTGATTTGTCACCATAAGTGACCCCTTATCAAGTTAACCAAATTACAACAACCCCACAGTTTGTGGGGAGTAGATCTCCAGGATGTTAAAAGCTATCAATTAAGCTCTTCTTTACCCGATGTTAGTGAGGCCTCGGAGTCAATATGGTTAGATATTGAAGCTTCTCAGGCAAAGTGCTCCCTTATTAGTCTGCTATTCATAGACAAAATGAGGACAGTTACGAAGTATTACCATTTCCCAATAAATATCAATAATTTTAAAGTAGGGAGGGCAATGTGTCCGATCGAGGGCAACATAGCCAAACCTCATTTCTTACCCCAAAGCGTGGTGTACCATGTTTCCGACGGGGAATACTGGATTCCATGCTTAAACTATGGACAACTCGTGCGTGTATCTTGCTTTGATAGTTTATCTGAGGGAGAAACAAGGATGTCCTTTGATCAAATAAGTCGTAACTATAGACTACCGAGTAGAGATCTCTTCTGTTTTCTTTTTATCAGATCAGAGATGTTATTCAGAAAAGAACCACGCTTTTAACAGACCCGTACAGATCCGATACAGAGAAGAGGGTGCTTATTGCTAAGAACACACTCTCTGTCAGTACCCTTTATCTTTTGTTGGAGAGTGACCTCTCAGATGAGACATTGTGACTTTCTGAGGTCTACAAAGAGAGTTGGGGATTCAGATCTCTTTGGACGTAGGGGAGGATATTTGTGTAAATGCAAGAAGGATTTCAATCTGCAAGAAGACTCTTGCCATGTAGTTGAAAATTCTTCATAGAGTCTATCTGGCCCCAGACACTCTCTCAAAATTCAAGATGGAGTATGTCTTAAATACAAAATGACTATGGACACTCTTACTCATTGCTTGTTGACCTTCCACCGGCGCTATAGGAGCGGTGTGCTCGCTGGGATGGAGAGGATCTTGTGGACCGAATTGGAGATGGATCAGGTTTCCCTTTTCCTGGGCCTGCCCAGTCTACCTTACTCAGATGGGCATAAGAAAAAATACTTTAATACCCTCACTCTCTGAGTTCAGAAAAAAAATGTTCTGTTGCATTCGGTGTCTGAACACCCCCTGGTTCTATTGGTTTGTCATAACCTCGTCATGGAGCATAGCCCTTTGGACTTTTTTAAAGGTATGTTGCACCATAAAATAGAGGATTTTTATAAGACATGGCAGCACTTTTTGAATTACCAAGGTACAGGCTGATCTGCCATTCTAATAAGGACTTTTATATAGCATGACGAACTTGACTAATGAATCTAATGTCCAGAGAGGAGGAATTACGAGCAAATGAACGTGTATTAGTTAATGCTCTTGAAGGCTGAGAGTTACAGTTTTGTTACACTGAGTTCTACTTTTCGTTTTTTTTATTTTTGTATTTTTCTTCAGTCCGTTGATTTACCTTTTCTTTCTGTACATGCACATGGGTGTAATTGTGTTCAATTTGCATTGTTTTTTGAGTTGGGTACTTACTGGTTCATCGAAGCATTAAAAAGATTTTCTCTGAATAAAAATATTTTTGAAAAAATTAAAATATTAACATGGATATAATAGAGTCCCAAAGGACCATTTTCTCGTTAGTGAGACCACAAATTATGGTTTATCTTAAGGGTCATCACACTTCGGGTGAGAAGATGATGTTGAGAGGGTGTGCCCTTCGTGGCAACCTCTGTCTGTGTGGGGAATTGAAAATGCGCTGTTGGTCCACAATACCACCAATTTTAGTGTCACCTTCAAATTTACTAATCATGCCTTATACATTCTGAAGCATATCATTGAAATAGATAATAAGCAACAATGGGCCCAGCACTGACCCTTGAGGCATTTCATGTGTCACAGGCCTCCACTCCGAGAGCATCCTTCCACTATAATCCTTTGTTTACTACCATCAAGCCAATTGTACATCCAATTTGTCAGCTCCCTCTGGATTCCATGCGAATCTAACCTTCCAGACCAACCTATCAAGAGTAATCTTGTCCAAGGCCTTACTGAAAACCATACAGACTATGTCTACTGCGCTACCCTCATCACCATTCCTGGTCGCTTCATCAAAGAACTCAAACAAATTTGTGAGGCATGATCTCCCACTCACAAAGTCATGCAATCCTTCCAGTCTAAAAACAACTATTAATAATAATTGTTAAAATAAATAACAACAAACAATAATAAATAATAGTAAGATGACATTTTCAATGGACAATAAATTATCCATGGTTTGTGGCATTGGAACGTGCATCATTGGTGAAGGGCAGAATAGATTTTGTGGAGAAAGTGAGGACTGCAGATGCTGGAGTTCAGAGCTGAAAATGTGTTGCTGGAAAAGCGCAGCAGGTCAGGCAGCATCCAAGGAGCAGGAGAATCGACGTTTCGGGCATGAGCCCTTCTTCAGGGAGGGCTTCAGGATGATTCCAAATCTTCGCCCTCAGAATTTCCTCAAGAAACCTACCGACTCCAGATGTTAGGCTTCCCGATCAATAGTTCCCAGATTTTTCTTTGCTTCCCTTCCTGAATAATGGCACAACGTTTGCTACACTTCAATATTCTGGAACCTAACCTGCGGCTAACGATGATGCAAAAATATCACGCAGGTCCCCGTAGTTTCTTCTGTAGCCTCTTGCAGTATTCTTGGATGCATCTGTTTAGGACCAGGAGGTTTATCCACCTTCTAATGCATTCTAATGCATCTAACACGTCCTCTCCTGTGATATTGACTCACCCCAAGATATCATCACTACCTTTGTTAACCTCCCAAGTCTTCATGTATTTCACTACAGTAAAGACAGAGGAGAAATATTCATTGAGAATCTCACACATCTCCTATGGTTCTAGACATGCATGTCCACTTTGGACCTTGAGGGGTCATATTCTCATGTAGTTATTCATTTAACTTTAATATACTTAAAGAACCTCTTTGGATTCACTCTAATCTTCTCAGACAATGCGATCATGTGCGCCCTTTTCGCCCTTCTGATTTCCTTCTTCGGTAAACTCCTGTATTCCTTGTACACCGCCAGGGATCTCCTTGATCCCAGCTGCATGGATCTCATCCACACCTCCTTTTTGCCTGTCAAAGACTCAATATCCAGGGTTCCCTCTTCCTGCGAACCTTGCCTTTTACCCTCACAGGAACATATAGACCTTGAACTCCAGCCATTTCACTTTTAAAGGCCTCCCACTAGCCGGAGGTCCCTTCGCCTGTAAACAAATTCCTCCAACCAACCCATACAAGTTCCTCTCTAATTCCATCAAAATTCGCTTTCCCCCAATTTAGAAATTGAACATGCGGGCCAGTTTTGTCCTTCTCCATAAGTATTTTAAATCTATGGTCACTGGTCCCAGCGTGCTCCCCCACTGTCACCTCAGTCACCTGTCCTGCCCTATTTCTTAGAGAAGGTCAAGTTTTACCCCTTCCCGAATTGCACCCTCGACATACTGCTTGAGGAAACGTTTCTGAACACATTTAATAGATACACCCCATCTCAGTCCTTAATTCTATGTAATTCTCAGTCAATGTTGGGAAAATTAAAATCTCCGAATATGGCAATCCCATTGGCCCTGCAAGTCTCCCCAATCTCTCTGCATATTTTAATTATTCTAATTCCCTTTTACTATTAGGGGGCTATAGTACAATCCAAATAATATCATCAATCCTTTTTTTATTTCTTAGCTTGCCCCACAAATCCTCACTGGATGATCCATTAGTTATTTTATCTCTGATTACCGCTGTGGTACTCTCTTTAATCAAAAATGAAACCCCCACAACTCCTTCCACCAACTCTGTCTCGCATAAAGCACCTGTACCTTGGTACATGAAGCTGCCACTCCTGTCCCTCCCTTAGCCATGTTTCTCTCATGGCTATAATATCGCAGTCCCAACATACCTCTCCACGCACTGAGTTCATCGGCCTTACCTGTCAGCCATCTTACATTGAGACAGATGCAATTTAATCCAACAGGCATTCCTTGCTCCCGGTCGTGTTCCTTCCTAACCTATCTCTGCACTTTACTGTTTGTGATTATGGTATCTCCTTCCATCCTCGCACTTGTATCCCTGCTGTTGAGGATCCTACGCCATCCGCCACTCCAGCCAATCGAGTTGAAACACTCCCCTGTAGCACTAGCAAACCTGCCAGCCAGGATATTAGTCCCCTTCCAATTCAGGTACAACCCGTCCTTCCTGAACACGTCACCTCTGCCCCACAAATGATCCGAGTGATCTAAAACTCTGAATCCTTACCTCCTGTACCAATTATTTAGCCACGCATTCCGCTGCCATGTCCGCCTGTTCTTACCCTCACTAACACGGAACACTGGAAGTAAACCGGATATTACCACTGTCGTGGTCCTGTCTTTTACCCTTTTTCCTCGCTCTCTATAATCACCCTGCATGACTTAATCACTACTTCTATCTGTGTCATTTGCACCAATGTGCACAATGACTTCTGGCTGCTCTCCCACCCCGGTGAGAACGTTCTGCAGCCGCTCTAAGACATCCTGGACCCTGGAACATAGGAGGCTATACACCATCCTGGATTCCCATTTGCAGCCATAGAATCTCTTGTCTGATCCCCTCACATATCGAGTCTGAATAATTACTTCTGAAATTATTCGTCTCGCATAACCTTCTGACAATGGGATTTCTTCCTGAAACAGTTGCATTTGGCTGAATTACTTTGCTTCAGGCAGTGGGGAGATTCCAATGAATCATCATCAGGAATCCTCCATGAGTGTAAAAGACGACTAGGCTTTTTTTCACTCACACACAGTACTGTGTTGAGCGGCAGGCAAACAGAAAAGGAGCAATAGGCTATTCCTTCACAGATAGGCTACATTTTTCTATCTGTAAGTTAAATCAGTAATGTTATCAGGCCCCAAACGGGACCATGTGAGCTCTCCTTGAATATTGTCCGAACTATATGACTCCATCACATTCTCGACTCCAGGTCAGTGCATTATTGCTGTTGTCATACACCGAATCAATTCATGAACAATAAATGGCCCTACTTGTTTTGAAGATGGGTTAATATGCGCCTGCATAATGTCAACATAAGCGTTTGATGACTTCACAATATCTGTGTTAAGATGAATATGTTTTATTCTTAAACAAATACAGAAATTGCTGGAAAAGCACAGCCTGTCTGGCATCAGATATGAAGAGAAATCAGAGTTCAATTTTTCGGTCCAATGACCTTTCCTTTGATCCTGCCTTATTCTTAAATTATTTCCCCAATTTTATTCTCCCAAATAAGAAAAACTATCCATCCGGTATTTACCAACTACACTCTTCTCAAGATGTTATACGGTCAATAAAACATCTCTCATTCTCAGGTCGAACTGTTCCTTCTTTGTAACGTAATGCCTTCATCCCAAGAATGAGTAAAGAGAAAAATCTTTGAAACCTTTCGAAAGCAATTTTGTTTTTATCAGTTAAGGCAATTATAACGGCACATAAATACATCAGATGTGATCTCAACAATGCCCTGTACTGATGCAAAAATCATCGCTAAGATCAAACACAACACCCCTTACACGGAACAGAATAATTCCATTTATTTTGAAATCACCAGCTGCATCTTCAGAGTAATTTGATGTTATTCATATACTAAGACACACATATCCCTCTGTACTACTCTGTTCGGCATTCTCCTTGCATTTAAATAATTTTCTGCTGTTTTGTCTTTTCCCCAAAACAGAAAATTGCCATCACATATATGTTGTATTTTTTTTAAAGATTTGCTCAAAACTCTCCCCTGTCTGTATCCCATTGCAGACGCTCTGCCCTCCCCTGTCTGTATCCCGTTGCAGATGATCCGCCCTCCCCTGTCTCTATCCCATTGCAGATGCTCTGCCCCCCCCCCCCACCCCCGTTGTATCCTATTGCAGACGGTCTGCCCTCCCCCTGTCTGTATTCCACTGTAGACGCTATGCCTTCCCCGTCTGTATCCCATTGCCGACGTGCTGCCCTCCCTGTCTGTATCTCATTGGAGACGCTCTGTCTCCATTTGACATCTTATTGATTGACTATCCTGATGTATGAGCAAACTGAGCTCCATCCTCTCCATCCATCTCATTGGTGTGGATTGTAATTTCTTGATGACCTCACACAGATCCCTGAAGAATTCCACTAGTTACAGCTTGCCAAAAACAAAATCAGTAATGATCTCTTCTCTGTATTTCCTGATGCTGCCCAGGGCGCCCCTGCTCCTGCGTAACAGCCTGGGATGGTTAAATGGCATCCTCCTGTGCAGTGTAATTTACTGAAATGATTTGAATACTTCATTCTATTCCTGCCTAACCACATAGAGGTGCATTATGGCCTCCACCTGCTGTATTGTTACGATGCTGACTGGCTGAATGGGATCTTTCTCTCCCTCTGTAACAGCCTTGGAGGTGAATTGACAGAACAATGGGTGAGGTAGGAGCAGCAGTTGGCCATTCGTCCCCTCTCCAACTTGCTGCTCAGTTTAGAAACATCATGGCTGGTCTGATTGTAACTGAATACCGCTTTCCTGTCTGTTCTCAATAAATGTTGTCCCTCCTGGCCATCAATGATCAGTCAAGGTCAACCTTGAATATCCTCAATGACCCAGACTTCACTGTTCTCGGGGGATGAGAACGCCACAGATCGCACAATCGAAAGAAGAAAGGAGCAACGTTATCTCAAATGGAAATGGGAGACCCCTTTTATATTAAAGCGTGTTAACCTCACAGCAAGTCACCTACTCTTTTCAGAAACAAGGGCACAGCAAATAGGAACAAACATATACCATTCAGCCCCTCAAACCTATCCCACAGTCAAATTGACTGTTCAGTCAAGTATTTATCAAACTTAGCTTCTACTGCACCCTTGGAAAATAATCCTGACACCTTAAGGCCACAGAGTATATGAAATTGGAATTAGGCCATTTGGCCCATCAAGTCTACTTTGGTTTTTGATCCTGTCGGGTGTGTTTCTCAACACATCTTTCCTGCCTTCTCACTGTAACTCTCGATCGTTGTTTTAATTTAACCATTGTCTTAAAGACATAGTTGCGTCGGTGTCTCTGTATGTGTGTGTGATTGCGTGTGTTTCTGTGTATATCTGTTTAATGGCAGGAGACAGGGTGGTGGTGGATGGTTGTTTTTGAACAGGAAGCCTGTGAGCAGCGATGATCCAGATGCAAAATTGTTGGGTCCGCTTTTGTTTGTCATTTATATATATGATTTAGATGAGAGTTATAGAAGGTATATTTCGCAAATTTGCGAAGGACATCAAGTTTTGGTGTGCAGTGAACAGTGTTTGTATAATGGTGAACAGCTGAAGATTACAAAGAGACCTTCACTAATTAAATCAATGATTCATAGAGCTGTACAACAGGGAAACAGACCCTTCAACTTGTTCATGCCATCCTATTATTCTAAATTGATCCACTCACATTTGCCAGCATTTGGCCCATGTCCCACTAATCATAAAGCCATCCAATTGCCTTTTAAATGTTATCATTGTTCCAGCCTCCACCAGTTTCTCTGGCAGTTTATTCCATAGAAGCACCACCCTCTGCAGGAAAAAACGTGGTTCTTCATTGTCTTTCAAATATTTCTCTTCCCACCTTCAAACTATGCCTTCTAGTTTTAGACCCTCCTACCTTGTGGCCGGGGGGGGGGGGGGGGGGGGCGGGGGGAACCTTGACCACTCACTCTATCCATGCCCTTCATAATTTTATAAACCTCTAGAAAGTGTAAATGTGACTCCAATCAAGAGGGTTGGCTGTGCTTTCAGTCATCCTGGGTCTATAGTCTCAAATTCAGTCGTGGTACCTCTTCCTTCTCCATCAAGGCACGATTCCAAAACAGTTTCATCAACTTGTTCAGATATATTATGAAACAGCTCTGTGGGAGTTGGAACTAGATTTTTCGGCGCAGTGATAGGGACACTACCATCATTCAGCATTAGCCCCTAAACCTGCAACATTATGCTCTTGTATGTTGTTCATCAGCCTGTTGTAACATGCTGTGACACACCTCCATAGGACATGACTCCACTCCACCTTCTCCAGAGATAGGGGCGCTATCAGTCAGTCATGGACTGGAATCGTATCCGGAGCTCCGGCGCAGAAACTTGGGCATCATCCTTTAAACAAGGCCTAAATCATGCCCAGATTTCGGGTCATATTTGAAGTGTGTGGATTTATTAAATTCTGGTTAACATTACCAAATTATACAGGAGACATTTCTAATTGAAAAAAAAAGTACAAGTTTTTAGCCTCAACTAAAGGATGTTGAGTGCATTCGCTGTGTCATTGAGATAACGAATGAACATCTTCAATTGCTTGGCTATGATTTCTGGTTTAAATGGTTATTGCCAGTAGTCTGCTATATTAGGGAAAGAAATCCTGCAGACACACTCTGCACTATTAATGATCTCGAGTAGATATCAATACTGAACACCAGAGAGGAGAAAGGAGCACAATTCTGGGCCCAAAATACTTGTCACTATTTCAAATCTCAATCATGTGGCTTCCCTCGTCCTAAAATCATTCTTTGATACAAGGCAACTGTTTCCTTTCCAGCTTTTGGTTATGGACTCCTCACTCTGCCTGTACAAGGCAAACCAAGCACTGGTCTTTGGGAAACTCAAGGTTGGTGTCTGTCGGCCTTCTGGAGAGGGGATTGTCGTTTAATCCAAAGGGTGAGTGTGAGGGGGCAGTAATATCACTCACTGGGCTGAGGTGTGACAGATGGAGTTTAACATGGATACATGTGAGGCATTGCATTTTGAAAAAAACAAACAAGGGGAGGACTTATACAATTAATGCTGGGCTTTGGTAGTTACATAGAAAAGAGGGACCTGGGGGCGCAGGTATAATTCTTTGAAGTTGTGGCGTAGGGTGTTTAAGGTTACTTCATTGCTCATACCTTTGAGGTTAGAAGTTGGAAAGTCATGCTGAGATTGTGCAGGATATTGATACAGCCTCTTCTGAAGTACTGTGTGCAGTTCTGTTATAGGAAGGAGATTATTAAGCCGGAGATGGTTAAGAAGAGATTACCAGGATGTTACCAGTAACCCCTCATCTCCTGCCTCGGAAGCCCCAAACACACGGCATGAACATTGGATTCACTGGTTAACAAATCCCTCCTGGCCAACCCAGATCCCAGATCCAACCCCGGACTCACATCTGCCCTCTCGGGGAGACTTAATGTCCATCTTCCTTCCCACCATCTGCTCCACACTCCCCACCGATCTATCACTATCACCTCCTATCTTCACTCACATATCACTGATCTTTCCCCCAGCATCACCCCATCACCCATTTTCTGTTAGCCCCTTCTCCCTCCCCAGTCCTGAAGAAAGGTCCTGCCTGAAACGTCGACTCTCTTGCTCCTCGGATTTTGCCTGGTTTACTGTGCATTTTCCACCGCCATGCTTTACCTGCACGGAATTATCCAATATCCGCAGTCACCATTATCTCTTAGGTACAATTCCCTTTTACCATAGCCATGTCGCAGTCTGTTATAACCGCATGTAGTCTTAGGGATACTTTCTTCTCAGATCATGGACGATAAAAGTTCTCTCAATGTCTTCCTGATATTGCAGTGCCTGATCAGTAGATACAGAACGTATGTTTCAATTCATAAACGAAGAAGCACGCTTATATTCTGATAAACCTTTGGCATTGCTCCCATATCCAAGGCAGATTGTATGCTTACACATGATTGATCTACCAGACCCAACATTTGTACCCTCAGTCACCCCCACATATATCATCTAGAATATGTAAGTTTGTAATCATAATTTGGAATTTTAATAAAAGACATTGAAGTGAAATGGGTTAACGGGAGGTATTTGTTCAGTGACTATGATTGATGTCAGTCCCCGTGCATCCTAAATATGTCACTGGAGGACTTTCCTCTTCTATTAATTAGGGACTCGGTTCAATGAGTTATCTCATAGTATCAGTGGGAGCATCACCGACAGCAGTAACAGGCATCAGCAGACCCAGAGAGAGGAGGAGGAGAGATCAGAATCTGAGAACATTAGACTGGAATGTTCCAACAATGGATCAGAATCTGAGACCATGATCCTGGAATGTTCCAGCAATGGACAGGAGTTTATCCGAGGGTCTTTACTGTCTTTCTCGGCCTTGGATCTCATTAGTTTTGCGGATCTATGATGTACTGATGGTTATTCAAGCAGGTTACTCTCCCATCCTCGCTAATTTGGTGTTCCTGGTAATTCATTCTATCTGTTCATTAAGCCAGGTTGGACTGAATTGCTGCACATATTATTTAAAATTTAGAAAGGTGGATGTCAACATTTTCAATTCCAATGAAATATTCCATTCCTTACAAATTGTATCGAGCAAATTACTCATGACAAATTACTCACCAAATTGTGAGGAGAACCAGATTGTTCTCAAACTCCATAATCCTTCTAGCCCTGCACAAATCTGCATTTCTATATCCTCCCACTCACTAATCCTGTCCAATACCACCATCATGATATCCTCGACTCCTCCTCTGCCTCAGTGCATCTTCTGAATAAACCATCAATTGTGTCTTTGTTAAATCTGGATACAATTTATCAAGTCCCTTTTAACCACATGTCAATTACAGAATAATTGCTCTTGAGTATGTTGAACTTGTTTACTGCACAGATTCTGTCAGACGGGCAGATGCTGCATGCTGCTTAAGTCAATGACACATCATCTAGAGGCACAGAATAATAATCTGTTGATATCTCATGAACGAAATTGATGTTATTGGACTGAAACTATCATCATTTGTGAGAAAAGGTCCATCTGCTTGCTCCATGTCCTTCAGAGAAGCCAATGCGTTATCCTTCCCCAGTCATGTCTGTGCAAACCCACAGCAATGTGTTTTACTCTTGACTGTCCTGTGGAACAGCTGAACCAGTCACTCAGTTCAAGCCCAGCATGACATTCTGGCCTGACCATGGCTGCACACATCCCGTGAGAGACGAACAAAAGTAAAGTTAGCTCCATTCCTCTGCCTGTTTTCCTTATTTCTACACTTCATTTCCATTCAGGTAGGTGACCATTCCCTAATTCAAGTGCAATCTTTCTGACCGAGTCTCTCCCCAAGAGTGATGTTCATTTCCACGGGCACCTCTGGTGCTGGCTTTACTGATGCTGACAGACAGATGTAAGGAACTTTTCAATTCCACAACAGTGGCAGTGTATAGAGAAGGAATGGGTTTTTATGTCATAATAAAGATACGGAGACCAGTAAGTGAGGGAAAGGAAGTATTGTGATCATAACTGAGAGTGTAGTTGAGGCCATATTCGGGGTATTATGGACAGAGTTTTCTCCTTTAAAAGGAATTATCTCATTACAATAGAGGTTGTGCAAAGGAATTTTATGACACTAATCCCTGGGCTGGTGGTAAAAGACGAGTGAGTGAAGGTTAATCTGTAGCATTGAAACTTGATGGTGATGGACAATCACTCGTTATATTCTACACAGACACTGAGAAGGTGATGAATTCCATGGCTTGCATTTTTATTTTTACTCGGTATGCATGATTCTGGGTATTTAAGCGCCTCTGTCGATAAAATCTTCAGTCATATCCAGCATTGATATTAGGGTCAATCCCTCTTACCTGAGCAGGTCAGTTAAACACTTTTGTTAATGTTAATACGTGATGGTGTCTGTGTGGAGAGTATTTTCTTCTCATAGAGGGTAGTGAATGTTAGGAATTCTCGGTCTAGAAAGTTAGGGGAGCTATATCACTCCAAGTATTTAAAAAGGAGGCAGATGGATTTTTGACCTGTCATAGAGCTGAGGGGTGTGAAGAATTGCGCATTAAAGAAGAGTTAATGCCAACAGTAGGTTAGCCATGATAGCATACAATGGTTTGAGCATCCAAATTACCTCTTCCTGTTTCTTATGTTCTCATATTCTGTCTTTGGAATGTTAATGGTTTTAATTTTCCTGGAAATTTTCCTATTGAATGTTGAGGACAATGAGAGAAAAGAATTTTATGAGCCATCTCTGGGAGAGGTATGGGCCCGATATTCACATGAATCTGGGTCTACAACATGACCAACAAATGAAACACCATTTGCAGAGAGGAGACACTCTTTAAAGCGGTGGGAGACCACTTTCATACACAGCTTGAATTTCCCATCACATTTTCCAACTCACAGCAAACCACACAGTGTTGAGGGACTGAATGATATCCTGTAATACTGCGAACCAGGTATTTGGAGCAAGTGGTCTCTATCTGCTCCTATACAAATGGTTTTAAGGACTGAATGGAACATAGGAACAGAGAACTGAAGAGCAGGAGTGGGTCATTAGGCACTTCGTCATTGCTCGAACAGACAGTAAGATCATGGCTGATCTGAGAGTGGTCTGCGCAGCACTTTTCTGTCTGTCCACAATTTTCCTCCATTCACATGTCTGTCAAATGTTCCAAAACACAACTTTGAATAAATGCAAGCATCCAGGCACAATACTAGCGAACTGCACAAAGTCAAAGTACACAGGCAGCACTATTCTGGAAGACAACAGGCATTTATCTATCAGTCTTGTTCCCATTCAATTAATGCTGTTGCAGTTTATCATTTTAGATTTGTTCATGTAATGTGGGTGGTGTTGATAGGCCAACATTTATGGACCATGTCTAATTACGCTGGAAGTGGTGGTGTTGAGCTGCCATCTTGAGCTGAAACCTCTGGGGAAGAGAATTCCCATTTGAACAGCCCGTGCGAATTTCTCATTTCTGCTCCGACAAATGTTGGAGGGTCGCTGTGTCCTTTTGCAGCCCCACTTCTCCACTGGTTACAACAGGTTGGAAGTGTCATCTAGCCCAGTCTCTCAAAAAATGTGAATACACAGAGTCACACACGTACAGACACATACACAATCGCACAAGTCTGAAGACGAAAATGAATAGGAAAAGGTTTCCAGAGTTTCATAATAGTTGAACTCATTTCAAATGGAAAAGAGATAATGCGTCCCAACTGATACACTGTCTCCAACGGTATTCTACTCAAACAAGCTGCTGGTATGAGACTTCTTCCTGGAACAGTTGGATTTGGCAGAATTTCCTTTCCTTCAATCATTGAAGCGATTCCCATGAATCCTCAACAGGAATGCTCCAAGTTTGGTGAAGATGACTCAGGCATTTTTACTCTCACATTTTGCGGTCAGACGGGGCAAAGTGAGAGAGAGTGGGCAATAGACAGTGGGTAACGACCATAAGATCATCGGATACAGGAACAGAAATTAGGCCATTCAGCCCATCGAGTCTGATCCACTATTTAATTACGGCTGACAAGTTTCTCAAAATCATTCTCCTGCCTTCTCGCTGTAACCCTTGAACCCTTTGATAATCAAGAAGCTAACGACTTCTATCTTAAATATACACAATGAACTGACCTCCACTGCCTTCTGTGAAAATGAATTCCATTGATTTTCCACTCTCTGGCTGAAAACGTTTCTCCTTACTTCCGTTCTTAAAGAATTTCCCTTGGCTCTAAGGTTGTATCCTTGGGTCCTATAGTCTCCTACCAATGGAAGTCTTCCCACCATCCGCACTGTCCAGGCCATTTAATATTCTGTATGTTTCAATTAGATCCCCCCCACATCCCTCTGAACTCCATCAAGAACAGACCCAGAGTCCTCAAACGTTCTCATATGTTAAGCTTTTCATTCCTGGGAACATTCCCGTGTACGTCCTGTGAATCCATTCCAAGGTCAGCACATCCTTCCTGAGATATGGGGCTCAGAACAACGCACACTACTCCAAATATAGTCAGACAAGAGCCTTATAGAGCCTCAGAAGTACGTCCCTGCTTTTACATTCAAACCCTTTCAAAATAAATTCCATCACTGCATTTGCCTTCCTAACTACTGACACAACCTGCAAGTTTACATTGAGACAATCCTGGAGTAGAATTCCCAAGTCCCTTTGCACGTCAGACATCTGAATTTTCTCGGTAGTCCATGTTTTTATTCTTCCTAACAAAGTGCATGTTCCCACAATTTCCCACGTTGTACTCCATCTCCCATTTCTTTGTTTATTATCCTAACCTATACAAATCCTTCGTGAGCCTCCCTGCCTCTTCGACGTTACCTGTCCCTATACTATTTTTGCTTCATATTCAAACGTAGATAGAATGCCTTCAGATCCTTCATCTGGATCGTTAATGTATAAAGTGAAAAGTTATGGTCCCAACATTGAGCCTTATGGAACACCACTTGTCACCGACTGTCAACCGGAGAGGGACACTTTTATCGACACTGTTTGCTTCCTGCCAGACAGCCAAACTTCTATCCATGTTAGCACCTTGCCTCTAACACCATGGGCCCTTGCCTTACTCAGCAGCCTCCTGTCAAAGATCTTCTGGAAGTTCTGGTCGATGACATCCATGGCTCTCCTTGATCTAAGCTGATTGTTACATCCTCAAGGTTTTCTAGCAGATTTTCCAGGCATGACCTCCCCTTGATGAAATTGGTACAATTGAGAAAAGAAACAAGTCAAATAGTCAGGGCAGACAGGGACAAGGTAGGACTAATAAAGTAAACTGCATTTATTTCAATGCAAGGGACCAAACAGGGAAGGCAGATGAACTCAGAGCATGGTTAGGAACATGGGACTGGGATATCATAGCAATTGCAGAAACATGGCTCAGAGATGGGCAGGACAGGCAGCTAAATGTTCTAGGATACAAATGATACAGTAAAGATAGAAAGGGAGGCAGGAGAGGAGTGGGAGTGGCGATTTTGATTAGGGATAGCATTACAGCTGTACTGAGGGAGGATATTCCCGGAAATACATCCAGGGAAGTTATTTGGGTAGAACTGAGAAATAAGAACGGGATGATCACCTTATTGGGCTCGTATTATAGACTCCCTAATAGTCAGAGGGAAATTGAGAAACAAACTTGTAAGGAGATCTCAGCTAGGGTGTCAGAAAGTAGGGTGATTTGGTCGGAGATTTTAACTTTCCAAACATAGACTGGGGCTGCCATAGCTTTATGGGTCTAGATGGAGAGGAATTTGTTAAGTGTGTACAAGAAAATTTTCTGATTCAGTATGCGGATGACCCGAAAAGAAAAGGTGCAAAACTTGACCCACTTTGGGGAAATAAGTCAGTGGAGATACACTATGGGGCCAGCTACCGTAATTCTATTAGATTTAAAATAATGATGGAAAAGGATAGACCAGATCTAAAAGTTCAAGTTCTAAATTGGAGAAAGGCCAATTTTGACGGTATTTGGTAAGAACGTTCAAAACCTGATTGGGGGCAGATATTCACAGACGGCTGGAAAATGGGAAGCCTTCAGAAATGAGATAACAATAATCCAGAGAAAGTATATTCCTGTTAAAATGAAAGGAAAGGCTGGTAGGTATAGGGATTGCTGGCTAACTAGGGGGTTTGATTAATAAAAAGAATGAAGCATCTGTCAGGTATAGACAGGATAGATCGTGTGAATCCTTAGAAGGGTATAAAGGCAGTAGGAGTATACTTAAGAGGGAAGTCAGGAGGGCAAAATGGGGGCATGAGATAGCTTTACCAAGTAGAACTAAGGAGAATCCAAAGGGTTTTTCTTTACAAATACATTAAGGACAAAATCATAACTAGGGAGAGAATAGGGCCCCGCAAAGTTCAGCAAGGCACCGTTTGTGTGGAGCCGCAGAAAATGGGGGAGATACTAAACGAGTATTTTGCATCAGTATTTACTTTGGAAAAGGATATAGAAGACATAGAATGTCAGGAAATAGATGGTTACGTGTTGAAAAATGTCCATATTACTGAGGAGGAAGCGTATGATGTCTTGAAATGGTTAAAGGTGGACAAATCTCCAGGACCTGATCAGGTGCATCCGAGAACTCTGTGGAAAGCTACAGATGTGATTGCTGGGCCTCTTGCTGAGATATTTGTATCATCGATAGTCACAGGTGAGGTGGCGCAAGACTGGAGGTTGGCTAATGTGGTGCCACTGTTTAAGAAGGGTGATACGGACAAGCCAGGGAACTATAGGCCAGTGAGCCTGACGTTGGTGGGGGGCAAGTTATTGGAAAGAATCCTGAAGGACAGGATGTACATGCATTTGGAAAGAAAGAACTGATTAGGGATAGTCAACATGGCTTTGTGCATGGAAATCACATCTCACAATCCTGCCAGAGTTTTTTGAAGAAGTAACGAAGAGGGCAGAGCGGTAGATGTGATCTATATGGACGTGTTCGACAAGATTCTCTATGGGAGACTGGTTAGCAAGTTTAGATCGCATGGAATACGGGGACAACGAGCCATTTGGATACAGAACTGGCTCAAAGTTGAAGACAAAGGGTGGAGGTGGACGGTTGCTTTTCAGACTGGAGGCCTGTGACCAGTGGAGTACCACAAGGATCAGTGCTGGGTCCTCTATTTTTTGTCATTTACATAAATGATTTGGATGCGCGCCTAAGAGGTATCGTTAGTAAGTTCGCAGATGACAACAAAATTGGCGTGCAGTGGACAGCGAAGAAGGTTACCTCAGAGTACAACAGGATCTTGATCAGATAGGCCAATGGTCTGAGAAGTTTAATTCAGTTTACTTCATGGAGTATAATTCAGATAAATGCGAGGTGCTGCATTTTGGAAAAGCAAATTTTAGCAGGACTTATACACTTAATGGCAATGTCCTGGGGAGTGTTGCTAAATAAAGAGAGCTTGGAGTGCAGGTTTATAGCTCCTTGAAAGTGGAGTGGAAGGTAGATAGGATTGTTAAGGCGGCGTTTGGCATGCTTTCCTTTATTGGTTAGAGTACTGAGTATTGGAGTTGGGAGGTCATGTTGGGGCTATACGGGACACTGGTTCGGCCACTGTTGGAATATTGCATGGAATTCTGGTCTCCTTCCTATTGGAAATATGTTGTGAAAATTGAAAGGGTTCAGGAAAAATTTACAAGAACGTTGATGGGTTTGGAGCATTTGAGCTTCAGGGAGAGGCTGTACAGGCTGGGGCTGTTTTTCATTGAGCGCTGGAGGCTGAGGGGTGACCTTATAGAGATGTATAAAATTATGAAGGGTATGGAGAGGATAAATGGACAAAGTCTTTTCCCTGGGGTTATGGAGTCCAGAACTAAAGGGAATAGGTTTAGGGTGAGAGGCAGAAGGTGTTGGGTGGCACGGTGGCACAATGGTTAGCAATGCTGCTGCATAATGCTAGAGACTCAGGTTCAATTCCTGCCTCAGGCTGTGTGGATGTTCTGTGTGGAGTTTGCATATTCTCCCTGTGTCTGCGTGGGTTTCCTCCAACAATCCAAAAATGTGCAGGCTATGCTAAATTGGCCATACTAAATTGCCTGTGGTGTGAGGTGAAGGGATGAATGTAGGGGAATGGGTCTTGGGGGGGTTGTGCTTCGGCGGGTTGGTGTGGACTTGTTCCCACACTATAAGTAATTAAACGTAAAGGACCTAAGGGGCAACTTTTTTTTTAGATTAGATTACTTACAGTGTGGAAACAGGCTCTTCGGCCCAACAAAACCACACCGCCCCGCCGAAGCGCAACCCACCCATACCCCGACATCTACCTCTTACCTAACACTACGGGCAATTTAGCATAGCCAATTCACCTAACCTGCACATCTTTGGAGTGTGGGAGGAAACCGGAGCACCCGGAGGAAACCCACGCAGACACAGGGAGAATGTGCAAACTCCACACAGAGAGTCGCCTGCGGCGGGAATTGAACCCGGGTCTCTGGCGCTGTGAGGCAGCAGTGCTAACCACTGTGCCACCGTGCCGCCCAACGTTTTCACACAGACAGTGGTACGTGTATGGAATGAGCTGCCAGAGGATGTGGTGAAGGCTGGTACAATTGCAGCATTTAAAAGACTTTTGGATGGTTATATGAATAGGAAGGGTTTGTAGGGATATGGTCCGGGTGCAGGCAGGTGAGACTAGATAGGGTTGGGATATCTGCTCGACATGGACGGGTTGGACTGAAGGGTCTGTTTCCATGCTGTACATCTCTATGCCTTTTTAACTCATACAGTGAGTTCGTAAATGCAATTAGTGTGAATGGTATTTGGAGGAATACATGTAATTGGAAAGTTAAAGTTAGGTTGTAGATTGTTCAAGGGAATTGAAATATAGAAGTAAAGGCATCATGAAGCAGTGGCATAGAATGTTGGTGAGAGTGTACCTGAGGTATTGAGTGCAGCGTTGGTGATCTAATCTAAGAAAGATGACACTGATCACAGAGGACGTGCAATGGACATTCTCCAGATTAATTCCTGAGATGACAAGAGTTTCTGATGGGGAGATTTGTCTTGCGACCTCTCCAGTTTCCATGCATGAGAGGTGATCGCAGTGAAATTTCAAAAATCTATGATTCATGTGATGTGGTGGAAATAAACAGGATGTTTCTCGAGCTGTCTACTCTATATTTAAGGCAAATAATGACAGGATAAGGGATATGCCATTTACGACCGTAATAAGGAGGAAATTATTCCCTCAGAGGGGACTGACTAACACACGGGCATGGAAGCCTGTTGGCAGGGCAAGATTAAGGAGAATCCCCAGATATTCTTCACGTATATCAGGTGGAACAGAACAACCAGGGAGCATGTACGGCCTATTGTTGACTTGGCAAGTTGTATCCAAACTCAACTTCATGGTAGAAGGCTGTTTGTGTGACTGGAGCCCAATTTCCCCGGTGCACCCGGTAGAGATCAGTGCTGTGTTCCGTATTATTTGTGGTATTCATAAGTGATGTGAATGTGAAGTGGGTAGGGGGAGTGTGATAAGTACGTTTGTGTTTGACATAAAGATTGGCCGGGTGGTTGGCAGTGAGGAGGGAGGTCTTATGTCACAGGAAGAGACAGATAGAATGGTCAGATGGACAGAACAATGGCAAATGGAATGTAACCCTGATAAATATGAGGTGCTACACTTTGGAATAAAGTTTGGAAGAAGGAACCAGACAAGGGGAGTACTCAAAGAATGGCATCACACTCGGAAGCTCAGAGCGTGCTTCTCCACACATTCCTGAATGTGACTGGATATGATAATTGATGAGTTCAGCATGACTGTAGGTAAAGCCTTTATTCATTGACCCAAAGATTATCCGAGTTTTATATAGCACTTTGGTAAGGCCAAATGAGATATTGTGTGCAGTTCTGGGAGCCGTATTACAGGAAGGATGTGATTGTACTGGATGAGGTGCATAGGAGATTCACCAGGATGCTCCCTGGGATGGACCATATGAGCTGTGGAGAGAGGCTGGGTAAGCTCGAGTTATTTATTTTGGAGCAGAGGAAGTTGAGCGGTTAAGTCATTCAGGTTTAAGATTACAAGGGGCATGGACAGGGTGAATAGACAACAGCTGTTCTTTTTAGTCAAAGTTTCAGCTTCCTTACAGAGTGAAACCAGGGAATGGAGAATGGAGAACAGAGAAACATGACACAGCTACTTCACTTCTGCCTTCACAGAAAAATACATAAACAAAGCCTTCCCAGCAATAGGAGAAAACCTGAGTCTGATGAGAAAATGATGTGGAATGAAACTAGTAAATAAACTAATTTGGAGAAATTATTGGAATTGAAAATAATGGGCATAGAAAAAAAAACAACATAGATTGATGAAATGGGAAACATTTGAGAAACTGACTGGTAGATCAATTACAGAAAATACAATAGAGGCACTGAACTTGGATTTTCAGCAAGAATTTTAATAGAGTCCCAAGCCTAGTGTGCAAAGTAAAAACACATGGGATGGGGGATAATATATGAACATGGTGTTAAAATGGGAGTGTTGACAGGAAACAATGAGGAGGAATACATGGATGGTTTTCAGTTTGGAAGGCTCATGAGGCATCGTAATGATTGGTGCCGGGGCATCAGATATTCACAATACATCTCAAACATCTCGTTGAGGGAATTAAATGCCAAGTTTCTAAGTCTGCTGACGGAACTAGGATTTTGAAAGTGAAGAGGATGGGAAAAAAATTAAAGGTTATTGAAACAAATGGAGTGAATGAGTAAACATGTGGCAGATGAAGAGCAGTGTGGATAGATGTGATGTTGTCTACTTTGTTGGGGAACACTTAAATTCCAGCCAAAAATTGGAAAAGGGAGTGGTTGAGAAATGTCCATCTATGAAGGGAATTGCACTTTTCTTCTGTTATTGTTTGGACAGACATCTGAGTTCCATGCAGGGCAGTGAGTTCTGAAGACAGAAGCCAATACAGGGAATACATTGGCACACAGACCAGTTTACACAGACCCATCATGTGGGGAGCTTTAACATTGAAAAGAATCTGGGATTTCCCTGTACACCAGTCACTGAAAGCAGTATTGCAGGAGCAGAAAGCAGTCAGGAAGATAAATGGGGTGTTGACCCTTATTTCAGGTTGGCTTGAGTCCAGGAGTAACGGTGTCTCAGTACAGCTGTACAGGCCCTTGGTTAGACCTCAACTCGAACATTGTGCAGTATTGTGTGCAGTTCTGGTGTCCGTACCTAATAAAGGACAAACCTGACATTGAGGGACAGCAGTGAAGGATGAACAGACTGATCTCTGGGATGGCAGACGTTTTGTGGAGCAGAGTTTGTGACAACTGAGCCTGTATTCCCTGGGGTTTAGGAAAATGAATGGAGATCTCAGTGAGATATATAAAAAACTGACAGGGTTAGGTAGATTGGAAGCAGTGTTGATAATTCCCTTGGCTGGGAAGTCTAAAACAAGAGGCCAATTATTAAATACAGATGGGTCACATTGCATTTAGATACTAATAAATGTCTGCACTCAGAGACTGGTGAACCTGGGAATTCTCTCTCACATAAGGCTGTGGAAGACAAGGCACTAAAGACTAATAAGGATGTCTAGACACCGAAAGGATGGGGGAGAGAGCAGGAGTATGTCGTAGAAATAAAGGGTCAGCCATCATTATATTGAATTGGATAGCAAACTCGACAGACCAAGAGGACAACTGCAGTTCCTATTTTATAGCTTCACAAGGTTAATCACATTAAGGCATGTGTACAGTGTGTGGGGAAAGTGCATTGAGGAGATGTTCAGACATTAACTAGAATGGGGCAGGCTCAATGTGCTGTATGGCCTATACCACTCCGATGTTTCTGTGCGGTCTGTAGGAAAACTCCGTAAATGTTGTCACAAGTTCGCAGATGTTAGGAAGGGGGTCTCTGCAGGGTCAACAGAACATTCTTTCCAGTTCCCTTTCCCATACTGAGGCTGAGGCTGGGTGTTCTGTCCGGTTTTATCCTTTAAGACCTTGGAGCAGTTTGATACAATTGAGTGTCTTGCTTGGCTTTTTCAGAGACCATTGAAGAGTTCATACATGTCTGTGTGTCTGGAGTCAGATTTAGGCCAAACCAGGAAAGCACGGGAGAATCACTTCCTGAAAGGTCATTGGAAAAACAAATTGGTGTTTACAATCGACATTGACTTCAAGGCCACTGTTACTGACACCAGATTTGAGATCTCGATATTTTACTAATTGTTTTTAACTTCCACCAGCTGCCAGAGCATTAGCCTGGTCTGGATTATTCATCCAGTGTCTTTTCCAAAACAGCACCATCTCCACATGGGGACCGATCGGAAACCACACTGAGCAAGTTTATGTCTGTGCTGCTTGACAGCTCTATCAAAACAAACTCCCAATTTGACTATCGTGATGAGACTGAGAGGGGTGTAATTGGTCAGTTTGTAATTATTCCCCGACACTGAGTAATTTTCCACATTGCCAGGGAGATGTCAGAGTTGGAGCTGAAGGAAACCGCTTCCCCAGGGGCACGGCTTGTTGTACAGCACACGTCTTCAGTCCTATTGCAGGAATGGTGTCAGGGCTCATTGCCTTTGCTGTCTCTACTGTGTCCAGCTGTTTCTTCATGTCACGTGCAGCGAATCGAATTGGTTAAAGACTGTGATTCTGTGGGTATCATGATGACGGTGTGTTGAATCATCGACTCAACACCCCTGGCTAGGATGGTACAGATACTATTTCCTTGTTTTTTACACTGATGTGCAGAGCTGATCCATTGATAGAATGGGAATAATTGTGGAGCCCTCTCCATCAGTCAGTTGTTTACTCGTCTATCAAGATTTTTGGCCGGATGTGGCAGACTGCAGAGTTCGATCTGGGTGTATTGACCTTGTGACAATTTCTCTCTCTCTATCATTAGATTTGGGTTCATTTGATTTGATAGGAGTCATTGTCGTATGTATCTAAGTGGAGTGAAACTCTTTGTTTATACACAGTTCTGGCAGATCATAGTGAGAGTTGGAGCTGCCTTTTTTTAGTGACATGGAGTGGCCAAAATTTAAAAGTCTACTTCAACTGTCTGTTTTTGAAGAGCCACAAAATAGCCAGAAATTAAAATAGGTTGCTTCAGCATTAGTGAAAAAAGGGCCTTTGAGAAGGGAATTATTCCAAAGCAAAATAAAGGATAATCTGATTAATAAGATTCTGAAACATGCCAACATAGATAAAGAAAGTTCTTTTTTAAAGAATTGATTATTTTTAACAGAACACAGATGAAATAATGAAATTGTAGCACAAAAACTTTGAAGAAACATTACAAAAGGTAACTTATTCTGATCTCAGTAAGGATTCTTTTCATCCACGAAAACAGCAACACAAGTTATCTTTCAGAAGCTAGCTGCGCCTTTGAAACTATTTACAATTGTAATAAGTCCGAGTTAAATATTTGGTAAATAATCATGGACACAGATTTCAACGTAATTCTAAAAGCTTAAAGAGATGCCTGGCATGTCTTGTCTAATTCATTAAGAAAAAGTTTAACAGTAGAAATAATAATAACAATACGAATTTTGTAACAGAATCAACTTTTTAATGTAAAATGTGATCTCGGAATTTGATAAGAGATAGCCTACCCATTGGAGAATAGAATTTATGCAATCCTTCAAGATAAACAATGAGGGATATGACTAAAAAGAGCACAGCCACGAACTTTGGAATGCATTATATAAAGATCCCAAGGCCTAGAGATAACAACAATCGTTAAACTTCCGAAACAAATAAGAACCTCGGGCTGTCCCTGGGAGTGTCCATCATTGATCAGTTGTTTAACAAGATTGGTTCTGCAGAAGGGGAGTGGAGGGTACACTGACAAGGTTGTGTATGATCATTGCAACATAGAACATATAAAAATACTGTATTTTTACTGTAAACTTGAAGTGTGTCATTGATTTGCCGTCTGATCTGATCTAAAGATTAATGAAACGATTGTCTTCTCATGTCAAAGCCAGTTTCGAGGAAGATCCTTTGGTATTCTCCCAGCATTAACCAGGTTTTGCTTGAATTAAGGTCCATTCCGTGCCTGTGTCCTGTCTGCCTCCAGAGTCTTTGTCCCTAGCTGGGGAATGTCGCTTTACAATAAGCAAGGACATACAGATCATAGGGTAAAGGAAAAACTTAGACTGAGACATACAGGCTACACCAGAAAGGGCAGGCAATATGCAACATCAATGTGAGCAAGATCAGCATTATTTGAAGTTAGAGAATCCATTCCTCAGTTTAATAATGGGCTGGGAAGATGCTGTTCAGGAGATGCTGGTTTGTGTGTTCAAGCTTCTGTATTGTCTGCATGGTGGAGGAGATTGTAGGAGATCCAGGGTTCGATGGGTCTTTGATCATGTTTTCAGCCTTTCCACGGCAGTGAGCTGTGTAAATGGAGACAATGGATAGGACGTTGGTTTCCGTGATGGCATGGGCTGTGCACACAACCTTCTGTCATTTCTCTTCCTTTCCTGGGCAGGGCTGTGGCCACACCAGGTCATTATGCACACAAATACTTTGCTGTCAGTGGTGCACTTGTAGACATTGGTGAGGGTCCTTGTGGACATGTCAAATGTCCTGAGCTGCCAGAGAAAGAAGAGGCTTTTCTTGTGCCATCTCGGCTATCACATCTACATGGGAGATCGGTTATCGTCACTCCAAGCAACTTAATGCTTTCCACTCTTTCAACTTCAGTTCCATTGATGCAGATGGGGGCATGTTCTCCTCCTTTCTTTCTGAAGTCATTGATCAGTTGGTTAGTTCTGCCGACGTTGAAAGAGAGGATGGTCTCAGTGCAGCACATCACCAAGTCCTCTATTTCCGTTCTGTATTTTGACTTGCCATCATTACATACCTGCCCTACTATGATGATGTCATCAGTAAACACGAAGATGGCATTTGTTCAAAATTTGGCAATACAGTCGTGGGTGAAAAGGGAGTATACTAGGGGGCTGAGGACACATCCTTTGGGATTTCAGTATAGAATGTTATCATGGAAGAGACACACTTACTTATTTTCACTCACTGTGTACTGTAGGTCAGAAAGATGAGGATCCAAATTCAGAGGGTGGAGGAAAGACTAAGGTCAGGGAGTTTGGTGATCAGTCTGAAGGGAATAATGGTGTTGAAGGTGAACCTATAGTCAATGAGCAGGAATCTGACGTGGGTGTCCTTGTTGTCCAGATGCTCCAGGGATATGGCACCCGCTATGGACCCATTCCACGGGTAGGAAAATTGTAGGGGATCGAAGCAGGCTGGGAGATTGGAACTGATGTGGACCATGACGAGCTTCTTGAAGCACTTCATGCCTCTCTCAGTCTCCTGCGCTCTAAAAAGAAATGTCCCAGCTTATCCAACCTCTCCATATGACTCAGACCCTTGAGTCCTGGCAACAGCCTTGTAAAGTTTCAGTTTAATACCATCCTTCCTATAGCAAGGTGACCAAAACTGAACACAATGCTGAACTGGGAATAATTTGTAACTATATGTTTCACTCTGCTGCCAATTATTATGCTGCTGTGATATTGCTTTATTTTTTGTGTTATTCTGAAACCTTATTATTCATTGAATCCTCTGACGGTAATCCCCTCGGGGGAACGTCCTGCTGACTGCTTGAATGTGAATCAATCTATTTTGTTTGGACTGATATTTTGAGGCCGCTGTATATCAGAGAACAGGAAGAGATGATGGATGATTGTGCAGTGTGTGTCCCTTACTGGACCAGCTTGTCTCTCCGGCACCTAAAGCTTTTATTGTGGGCCAGAGTACCTCAGAATCGTGACATCAGAGAAGAACGCTACTTAGCCCATTGCAGGTCCATGCACACAGAACATTACTGCTCAGTACCTACAACATCCTTCAGCACTGCCGACAGATCCACCGACCTTACTGTCAACCGTAAATTTACTAACTCATCCTTCTATACCCTCATTAAGGTCATTTTCAAAAGGACAAACAACAATCACTCCAAAGCAGATCCTTGCAGTATACCACGAGTAACTAAACTCCAGGATGAACATTCCCCATCAACTATCACCTTCTGTCTGCTTTCAGCTAGCCGATTTGTGATCCAAACGCTAAATGACTCACAATTCCACGTCTCCATATTTTCTGGGAGAAAGTAAAGACTGCAGATATTTGAGATCAGAGTCGAGAGTGTGGTGCTGGTAAAGCACAGCGGGTCACGCAACATCCGAGGAGCGAGGAGAAAATGAAGTCTGCAGATGCTGCAGACCAGAAAACTGATTCCTGATGAAAGGCTTACAAGAGAAACATCAACTTGCATGCATCTTGGACGCTGCCTCATCTGTTCAGCTTTTCCAACACCACGCTCTCCATATTTTCTTCAATAGCCTACCATGAGGGACCTTATCAAACGCTTAAATGAAATCCACATACCTCACTTTACCCTCACCCACCTGTTTGGTCACCTTCTCAATGAACTCGGTGAGATTTGTGAGGTATGACATACCTTTCACAAAACCTTGTTGACTATTCCTAATCAAATGATTCCTTTCTAGACGATAGTAAATCCTATCTCTTATAATCCTTTCCAACACCTGACCCACAACCAAAGTAAGCCTGGTATCTAATTAACAGGGTTACCCTTCTCCATTTCTTGAGCAAGGGGACAACGTTTGCTGTCCTCCAGTCTTCTGGCACTATTCCTGTAGACAATGGCGATGTAAAAATCCGAACAGATGTTTGTGTAAACTCCTCCCTAGCTTCTCAGAGAATTCCAGGATAAATCCCATCTGGCCCAGGGGACGTATCTATTTTCACACTCTCCAGAACTGCTAACATATTCACGTTACAAACTTCAATCCCGTCCAGTCTAATAGCCTGTATCTCAGTATTGGCTTCGACAGCATTTTCTTTTTCCATTGTGAATACTGATTCAAATATTAATTTACAGCCTGTCCTATCTCCTCAGACTCCACACACAACTTAACACTACTGTCCTTGATTGCCATTAATCTTCATTTGTTCATTCTATTATTCATGACGTACTGATAGAAATCTTGAGGGTTTTCCGCGATCCTACTTGCCAAAGACTTCTCATGCTCTCTCCTGGCTATCTTAGCTCTTTTTTTAGACCTTCCAGGCTAACTTGTAACTCTCAAGCATCCGAACTGAGCCTTCACGTTTCATCTTAAAATAAGCCTCCTTCTTCCTCTTGACAAGCGATTCAACTTCTTCAGTAAACCACAGCAGCCTCACTCTACCACTTCCTCCTTTCCTGACAGGTATAAACTTATCAAGGACACACAGTAGCTGTTGTTTGAAAAAGCTCCACTCTTAAATTGTACCCATCCTCTGCAGTTTCCTTCCCCATCCTATGTATCCTAAAACCTTTCCTAATCGCATCATAATTGCCTTTTCCCCAGCTATAACTCTTGCCCTGCGGTATACACCTGTCCCTTTCCATCGCTAATGTAAACATAACGGAATTGTGGTCACTATCAGCAAAGTGTTCACCTACCTCCAAATCTAATACCTGGTCTGGTTCATTACTCAGTACCAAATCAAATTTGGCCTCGGCCCTTGTTGGCCTATCTACATACTGTGTCAGGAAACCATTCTGCACACATTGCACAAAAACTGACCCATATAAAGTAATTCAGCTGCAGCATTTCGAGTCAGTATTTGGAAGGTTAAATTCTTCCATAACAACTACTCTGTTTCTTTCGCTCCTATCCAGTATCATCTTTGTAATCCTTTCCTCTACACCGCTGGAACTTTTCAGACGGCAATAGAGAACTTTCAGCAGAGACCTCTCCGTGTTTGTATCTCACCTCTTCCCATACGACCTCACCAGACGAGTCCTTATCAAGCATCCTTTCTACCAACGTAATGCTGTCTTTGATTTTCAATGACACCTCCCCCTCCCCCACCCCAACCCCACTCCCGCCCCACTGTTAGTACCTTCCTTGTTCTTATTAAAGCATCTAAACCCCGGACCCTACAACAATCAGTCCTGTCCCTGATCTATCCATTTCTCCAAAATAGCCAAAACATCAAGATGTACAACTGCACAATTTGGAAACAGGGAGTGATTAGAGGGATGTTAAACGAGGGTGAGTTGGATAGATCAGAAGACAGCATGAGGGGAGATAGACAGGAATGGACAGAAAATGGAAGTTTTATTTAGAAATTCTCACGGATGGCAAGGTCTTTATCAATTGCCATACCGTTTGAGCACTGTGCGGATACTGGCTGTGGTCCCAGAGCATTTATCGCCAATAATATCACAGAGCTGAGTTGCTGACAGTTAAACAGAGTCCAAAAGGCCGAGTGATTTTTTTTTCTCTACAGTGAGAAGGTGATGTAATATAAATAGACTGGATGAACAGCAGGAGGAACTGAGAATCGTACTCGATACTGAGATACCGCACCAGAGAATCTCAATGAGGTGGATCACTGACAGAGGGGAAATCAGCATCTCAGCTGTGAGCCAAATAATGATTGACAAAGATTACACACCACTTCCGTGGTTTTGTAATGCACATTTCAATTTATGAAGCTCAATATCATGAGTGTATCTTATTTCTTTGTACTTCCCATAGTTTAGTATGGACAGAAAATTATTTTGTCCCCGTATTTTGTGTTCAATAAACAGATTTTACTCCTCATTCCTCACTTTAGATATATCATTGAATCTGTTCTTCATATGAGTTATAAAGAATAACATTCCAATACAGATGACTGGGGAATATTATTGTCCCTCCCTCCAGTCTGAACTGCCATGTCCCACAATTCTCTCTGTTTCCTGTCTCCTCCACAATACCATAATCACACTGTAATTGAAGTCCAGTAAATAACATTTCATCACAGTTCACTAACATCGATAACATCAACAGCACAGGCCTCATCTGCATCTCCCTAAACCTGGAATAACAATCTGAATTGTATTTGCCACGTTCAATTCTCTGTTAACATATCCATGCCATTTGTCTGTTACAATCCCACGTTTCTCAGACACGAATTCGCCTCAGATCATGAATTATAAAAATTGTTTCAATGTTTAATTGAAATTATGATGCTTGATCAATAGTTCCAGGATGTATGTTTCCATTTATCATCAGAGACATGTGTTTACGTTCTGATAAACTTACGGCATTACTCCTGCATCCAAGACAGATTGAATGGTGACACTCAATTTATCCACCGGCCTCAAGATTTGTTCCATCAGTCACCCTCACATATCCCATCCAGAAAAAGACAGTTTGAATCATTGTTTTGAATTTGAATAAAACAATATTGAATTGAAAGGTGTTGGCTGGAGCTATTTGTTCAGTGACTGTGATTGATGTCCGTCTCCGTGGATCCGAGATGTGTCACTGGAGGGTTTGCCTCTTCTATTAATTAAGGACTCAGTTCAATGTGTTATCCCAGTATGGGCGGGAGCATCAATGACTGGACTAAAAGGAATCAGCAGCTCGAGAGACAGGGGAGGAGAGATCAGAATCTGAGAACATTAGACTGGAATATTACAACAGACAGGAGTTTATCCTCGGGTCTTTACTACCTTTCTCAGCCTTGGATATCATTAGCCTCACGGATCGAAGATATCCTTTGGATTATTCAAGGTGGTTACTATCCTATCCTTGCTATAGTTGGTGTTCCTGGTAAGTCATTCCATCTGACCATTAAGCTGAGTTGTACTGAATTGTTGTTCATATTCAAATTTTAAAATTTGCAAGCCATCATTTTCAGGTCCAGTCAAATATTTTATTCCTTACTGATTATAACTAGCAAATTACTATTCAAAACTTACTCAACAATACGCGAGGAGAAACCAGACTGTTCCTAATTTCCATTATCTTTTTTCTTCATACATATTTACATTTCTACATATTCTCCACATTCACCAATCCTGCCCAAGACCACTATCAGGATATTTCAGTCACCTTCTCAGCCTCAATGCAGCTGCTGAATAATCCATCGTTTGTGCCTTTGGTAAATTCAGACATAACCTTTTCAAGTCCCTTCTAACTATGCTTACGTCACTTGAGCTGGTTAATTTGTCCTCTCCACAGAATCTGTCAGATGGACAGACAGTGCATTGTGGTCAAGTCATTTACTCATAATCAAGCGGTACAGAATAACAATCTTTTGGTGTCTCATGAAGGAAGTTGATGGAATGCAAATGAAATCATCACCACTAGTTTTAAACAGAAGCATATCTGTTTGCCTCATGTCCTTTAGAGAAGGCAATGGGTTATCCTTTCATGATCAGGTCTCTATGTGACTGCAAACCCACAGCAATGTGGTTTACTCTTTATTATCCTGTGCAACAGCTGAATCAGCCAATCAGTTCGAGATCAGCATAACATGCTGGCCTGACCAGGGCTGCACGCATCCCGTGAGGGAAGAACAAAAGGAAAGAAAACTCCCTTTCTCTGCCTGATTTCCATTTTCCTGCAAGTAATTTCCATTCAAGTAGGTGACCATTCCCTGTTTCAATTGAATTCTTTCTGATTGAGTCTCCCTCTGAACGTGATATTCATTGACACCTCTGACTCCATCGACACCTCTGGTGATGACTGACGCACAGATGTAAGAAACTTCAAAATTCCACAACATTCGCAGTGCAGAGAGAAGGGATGGCTTTTTATACCACTGGAAAGAAGCTGAGACAGCTAAGTGAGGGAACAGAATTGCTGTGATCAACCTTAGAGTGTTGTTGAGATAGTATTTGGGGTATTGTGCATAGATTTTCTCTCCTTTATAAGGAATAATCCTCTTGGCAGAAAGAGAATAAAGGAGTTTTACCAGACTAATTATTGGGATGATTGTACCATCGGGCGTGCATGAGAATCTGTAGCGCTTTGAAGAATAAGAGGTGATTGCATTGAAACTTAAGGTGATGGACAGTCACTCATTATATTCCAAACAGAACTAATACGGTGATAAATTCCATGTTTTTTTTTAAATTTGTTTACATAATTCTCAATGGCTTAAAATACTCTGAGAATGTTCCTCTCACTCCATGCCACTCCCCATTTCGATTGAAAGAGAGAGAGCCAATCTTTAACCAAACTCTTCCAACATTAATCCAGTGCATTTGGTGTGTGATCATACATAGAACTTCACGTTATCCTCCATCGCGACAGGAGCCAAAACACCTTCATTCTAAAACAGTTAACTGTCCCCACCAGCTTCTGACCCCCACGGAGAACATGGGTCTGTCTTCTTGGAGATGGAAGATGCCTCCTTGAGGCTTGGCACAAAACATTTGGCTTCCTTCCTCACTGCCGGAAATACACGTTAAAGCATGATTTGTTCCACAGGCAATGGAGCCACGAGGAGCAATGTGAGCAGTCTATGAGTGCAGTCTCTGCTCTATTCGTTTTCCAGGTTGGAGCATCAATGACACCCTCCTATTCCTGTATGTGTCTCGAGGGGTGAATGGTCTCCTCCTGGTTCCATAGAACAGGTTTAGGGGTCTTACTGAACTCTGCCTGTTCCTGTTTAACAGTTCAATGTACTGACCAGACGCCTCCTATTCCTGTGGAACAGGCAGGAGGATTGAATGGGCTGTCCCTCTTCTTGTTCAGTCATTTAGATGAGCTGAATAGCTTCCACATATCCGGGTGTAACCAGCTTGAGGTGCTGAATGAGCTCCTCTTTTAACTGTGGAAAAGTGCAGTGCCTGGCCGTTCTGTTACATGAATGTTACCGACACTTTAACAGCACAAACGTGAATGTTGTTTGGGTCTTGCTGAATATGGACACAGACCTGTTCAGGAGCTGAGTGGGGACAAAATATTCTGAATATTATGTGATCTTCAGTGATCACTCCACTTCTGATCTTGGGATAGATGAGGGGCGACGGGAATGGGGGCACATAGACATTGACGAAGGAGCTGAAGATGTTTGTGCTGCGGAAGTTAATCTGAGGATCTCCTGAAGAGATGTCCCGGGACTGAGAGGATTGTTGGCCACCGACCACAAACATCTTCCTTTGTGCTCTGAAAGACCCCAACCAGTGAGGAGGTTAGACCTGATTCTCATTAAGCTAAAAAAATTAGGTGGTCCCGATGACATCCTCAGTCAACTACTGCCTTGATATCAAGGCCATTCACTCTTTTCTGAGCCCCTGTGTTCACCTCTTGTTCAAATCAACAGGTGACGGTGTATGTGTAGAGAGTGTTTTCCTCTCACAGAGGGTAATCAATGTCAGGAATTATCTGGACTAGAGAGTTAGGGGAGCTAAATCATTGAAGGTATTTAAAGAGGTGGTACATGAATCTTTGAACTGTCAGAGAGCTGTGGAGTGTGAAGAACTGGGCATTATGGAGGAGTTAATGCGAACAGGAGATCAGCCTTGATCATATACAATGGCTTGACCATCCGAATTATCTATTCCTGTTCCCTATGTTTTCATTTTCTGTAATTTCAAAGTAAACGGCTGTAATTTTCCTGGATGTACTATATTTGTATGTTGTAATCAGAGAGAGCAAAGCATTTTTGAGTCATCTGAGTGAGGTATGGAGCTTTATTCATAACGAATCCTGGTCTAGACCAAGGCCAATAAATGAAGCACAGGGTGTAGAGAGGGGGCACTCTATAAACATACCAGAGGCGTCTTTCAAAACCGGCCTGGATTTCCAAATAACATTTTCCAATCCATCCCAATCTGAGTGTGACAGTTGTGAGGGATTAAATGAAATCCTGTGTCACTGTGGAGCATTGGCCCCCATCTACACCTTGCAGGAGCTGTGAGAGGCTGAATGCACCATAGTAACACGGGACTGTGGAGCAAGAGTGGGTCATCAGACACTTTGTCACGGCTCTACCATGCACTATGATCTGATTAAGGTCTCAGCAGCACTTTTCTGTCAGTACCATTTCCCTACATTCATTTGTCTTTCAAATGTCTTACATAGACAACTTTGAACAAATGGAAATATCCAAGCATCACAATTTTCTGTGGAAGGGAATTCACACCTTAAAAACGTTTTGAGAATCTCTTGTTCCTGTTCTGACCAATGTTGGTGCGTCACTCATGTCTTTCACCACTCCTCTATTGGTGAAAGCAAATTTTAAATGTAACCAGTTGAGTGCTGTGCCCAATGATATAGGTATCGGACTGGGTAATTTTCTAGAAAAATCTGAGACACAGAAAGTTGAACTGTGAACAAATGGTAAAATGATAGAGTGTCTCAAATGTGTTTCTGACTTTGAATTTATTCTGCTCACACTAATGTCTGGGAATGTGGATTTCTTCCCGGAACAGTTGGATTTAGATTTATCTGAATTCCCTTTGCTTCGAGCTGTACAGAGATTCCTATGAATCCTCGTCAGGAATCTTCCACGAGTGGTAAAGATGACTCAGGATTTTTCTGCTCTCACGCCTTGCTTTCAGGCAGAACAAAGTAAGAGAGAGAGAGACCAATTGGTGCAGTTTCTGAAGCAAGTAATATTTTTCTCCGTCTCTGTGTGGAAAAATACAAGAATGTCAACTGAACACCAAACTGGACCATGTGCACTCTCCATGTACATTCTCTGGAATGGATGATAATAGACTGTATGCTGTATGCAGCATCATTGCTGTTGTTGTGCACACTGCCTTGCATTAGCAAATGAAAATAATGTGCCCGTTTTATGATTTGATGGAATGGTTATTTGCATCTGCGCAATTTTTTAAAATGGTTTTATATCTTCATAATATTTGTGTTAATACCAATGCATCTTATTCAAAAAAAATCTAGCTTTAGTCTTCTTAACAAGAGAAAATATGTATCCAGCTGAAAGACTTCTCTGAAAATCGTGGTTCAGTAAGATTTCTCATCTAAGATCTAAACAGATAATCCCCGATAACAAAAGGCCTTCATTTCAGGAATGAGTAAAGGGAAGCATCTTTGAACATCTTTGAAAGGAATTGAATCCTTTTTATTGGTTTAGAGGATCAGAACTGCACCCAGTGTATCTGATGTGGTCTCAGCAATCCTTGCACAGATACAGTGAAATATTCCTAATTAAACCCAATACACATTGCCACAAGCAGCATCATTCCACTTATCTTCTGAATCACTTGCTGCATCTGCAGACAGACTTCATATGATTCATGTACCAAGAATATGAAAAACATCTGCATCACAGAGTTCTGCAATCTCTCTCCATTTAAATTGTTCCCGACTGCAATAGACAACTCACATTATATTATTTCTGTTGAGGGTATGCTCACTAACCTTCCCTGTCTACATCATAATGCAGATTCACTCCCTCCATTTGAAGATCTATTGAATGATCATTTTGGTGTACAAGGTAGTTCAGCTTTAATCCATTCAGTCCCTTCATCCAGATATTTTACATAGATTATTGATCATTGATGACCCTACAGTGATCTCTGAATCAAAACTAGTTACAGTTTTATTTTTAAAAAATCATATATTTCTACTGTCTATTTTCTGTTAGTGACAGCATCCCTGTTCCTGTGCAGCAGTTCAGGCGGGTTGAATGGCCTCATCCTGGGCTGTGTAATGTACTCAACGAGCTGAATTATTCATCCTATATTCCTGTGTAATTCCTTAGATGGGCAGAATGGTCTCCTCCCGTCTCATTGTAATGATCCGGTCTGGCTGAATGGGATGGTCCTCTACCCTGTAATCGCACTGAGGGGTGGATTGGGGTTGGGTCAGCAGTATATCTCTGTAACTGCTTTGAGAGGTGGATTGAGGGAACAACTCATGAGGTAGGGACAGCAGTATATCTCTGTAACAGCATCGATGAGTGGATTGAGGGAACAACACATGGGGTAAGGGCAGCAGTCTATCTCCATAACGGCCGGGAGCGTGGATTGAGGGAACAACACATGGGATAAGGGCAGCACTATATTCCTGTAACGGCCGGGAGGGTGGATTGAGGGAACAACACAAGGAATAGTGGCAGCAGTATATTCCTGTAACGGCCGGGAGGGTGGATTGAGGGAACAACACATTGGAAAGGGGCAGCAGTTGGCCATTTGGTGGCACCATTCAGAATGCTCATGGCTGATCCGAGTGTGTCTGACCATCCGTCTCCTGTCTGTTTCCAATAAACATTGACTCTTCTGTCCAGCAAAGATCAGTCAAGCTCAAACTAAAATACCTTAATTAACCGAGTCTTCACTGCTCCCTGAGGATGAGGACACCACAGTTAGCACAACAGTAAAGGAAAATGGACATCCTTCTTTCATTGTGGGACACATTGTTTTAAAAACTGTGTTAACCTCATATGAAATCACTGCCCCGTTTCAGATAAAGTGGTACAATAACTAGGAATAGACATTAACCATTCTGCCCTCCAATCTTTTCCCATATTACCACTGACTGTTTCCAATCAAATATGATGCTACTGCTGTCTCAGGAAGAGAATACCTTAGAGCATAACACCAGATGAGTGTTAGAAAATGAGCAGAATTAGACCATTTGGTCCATCGAGTCTGATATTCCATTCAGTCATTTCTAATATGTTCCTCAACATCATTCTCCTACCTTCTCCCTAGAATCCTTGATCTCCTTATACATCAAAAAACTCATTTATTTGTGTCTTAATGGCACTCGTGTCTGTGTCTTAATGTGTATTTAAGTGTGTGTGTGCCCATGTGCTTATTACTTTTGTATTTGTGTGACTATGTCTGTCTGTCTTTGTATCAGCCTGTGTGTTTCTATCTGTGTTTGTGTCTATTTGTGCGTGACTGTTTATGTCTTTGTGTGCTTCTCCATGTGTGCATGCTTATCTCCTTGTATGCATTGTGTATGTTAGTATATTGGGGTATTTACCAATACGTCTGTGTATTTCAATGCCTGCATCTCTGTGCAATGGGGTATCTGTTCTTCTGCGAGTGAGAGAGATGAGGTTGGAAATGGCAGTAGGTTTGAATTGAGAATTGCTCTTTACTGAACAATGATCCTTATTCGGTTGGTGGGACGTGGATGTTTCAGAATCTCCACACAAGGCCTCCTGGTGCTCTCCGGAGCTCTCCAGGATCCTCTCCACATATCAGAATGGGGGATGAGGGAACGGATATCCGGCCCTCCACCACCCGGCTTGGCCGTTTCTGTCCCATTCCAGGCTGCTTCTCCTGGAATTGGAGAAAGGGAGGGAATGAGTGGGGGTGGGTGTGGATGGCCCTTCTGTTAGTGCTGGACTGGGTGAGTTGTGACATGGTGAGATGGCTGGAGGGAGTCTGTCCATAGTGTTGTATCCATATAGTGCTATTAGTGTGCGGGGCTATTGCATCAGGGGCAGAAAATGTGGGGGAGGGAAGGTGCTGAATGCAACAGTGAGAGTGGTCGTGCTTGAGCCTTACCTGGAGATAGAGTGTGAGCCTTGGTCAAGGATAGGTGCTGTAAGAGACATACAGTGATTGTGAGGGAGCAGTGAGAATATACGGTGACACTTATCCTGACAGAGCGGGGTGGATATTGATGCTTGTCCTGTATTGCCGGACATGTCTTCACATAATCACAGCATCTCCGAATGTCTTATTCAAGTCTGTCACTAATAATGACACAGGGTCTGTCCCTCAGATTCCACAGAATCAGTTTGGGTGGGTCTTACAAATAGCAAGGAGAAACAAACTTGATGTGTTATATATCTGAACCAAAACTGACGCGCAAATATTTTACAACATATGCTCTGGAAATTATATATGCAACTATATACAAAGGGAAGCTATGACACACTGATATTATCGTTGGGCTCTTAACCCAGAGACCCAGGTAATGTTCTGGGGACATGGTCTCAAATCCTGCCATGGCAGATTGTGAAATTTGAGTTCAATAAGTATCTGGAATCAAGGGTTTATGATGATCAGGAATCCATTCCTGATTGTTGGAAAAACTCATCTGGTTCACTAATGTCCTTTAGGGAAGGAAACGGCTGTTCCTATCTGGTCTGGCCTGCATGTCACTCCAGATCCAAGGCAACACTATTGACTCATAACTGCTCTCTGGTATGGCCAGTAAATGCTAGGTATCCAGCTAAGCCCTCATCCTGTGAATGAGTAACAAATACTCGTGGGTACTGCAGTAATAATGGATGGTGTCAAGTTGCATCGAAACTGAGTTAACTAAGTGACTGCTAATGTTGTGAAAAATAAATTCCATAAGTGTATATCAGATAGGTTGAAGAGTATGTTGTGAACCAAACTAGAGAGCAGATTATTTCGGATTTGGTGTTGTGTGATACTGATTAAGGATGATCAGCCATGATCATATTGAATGGTGGTGCAGGCTCGAAGGGCAGAATGGCCTACTCCAGCACCTATTGTCTATTGTCTCTTGTCTATTGTGTAGTGAAGGACTAATTACTAACCTTTCTCTGAAGCAGCTTTGGAGGAATAGTGACATTAATATGTTTTATTTTACACGGCGTCTGCATTCAGTGTGGAATGTTTGAACATTCTGGTCAAACATCATGGAAGCCCAGAGGTTAGAGGGTCAAGTTCACTCCAGTGAATTGGGAAAATACAATCTAACATTCAGTAGGAGAACAATGGTTGTTAGACCCATATAGTCTTACAGCACGGAGACAGGCCATTCGGCCCAAACTGGTCCATTCCGAACAAAATGTCCATTCACACTGACCCCATTTCCCTGCCATTTCCCTGTAGCCTTCTAATCCTTTTCTACCTGTGTATTTGTCCAACTGTATTTTAAATTTTGTGAATGTACCCGTCTCAAACCCTTCTGCTGGCAGCTCATCCCATATGCATACCACCCTGTGTGTATAAGAAATTGCCCCTCAGGTTCCCTTTTACTCTTTCCCCTCTGACGTTAAATTGATGCCCTCTAGACCGTGATTGCCCAATCCGAGGGAAAAAAAAAGACTGAGTGAATCGATGCCACCCATAATCTTTTACACTACTATCAGATCCCCCTCAGCCTCATGCATTCTAAAGTAAAAAAACTCCTAGCTTGTTCAACCTCTCACTATAACTCAGACCATTGAGTCTTGGCAACATCCTTGTAAATTTCTTCTGCACTCTTTCCAGTTTAATAACATCCTTCCTCGAGCAAAGTGAACAAAACTGAACATGACGCGACAAGTGTGGACTCGCCAACATCTCGTATAACTGCAACGTAACTCCCTAATTTCGATACTCAGTGCTCTAACTGATGAAGGCCAGTGAGTCAAAAGCCTTTTTCAGTGCCTTGTCTACCCGGGTCTCCACTTACAGAGAACTGTGCACCTGAATTCCCAAGGTCACTCTGTTCCACTGCAATCCTTAAGGCCCTGCCAGTCACCATGAAACTCCTGCCTTGATTTGATTTTCTACAATGCGAGAACTTACACTTATCTGAATTAAACTCCATTTGCCATTTCTCGGCCCAATTCCCCACCTGATCAAGGTACTGCTGTAATTTCTGAAATTTCTGATAACCTTCCTCACTGTCCACGATACCACCTATTTTAGTGTCACCTTGAAACTTAAAAATCATGCCTGTACATTCTCATCTAAATCATAGATATGTGTAATATATGAAAATATGGTCGCAGCACTGACCCCTGAGGCATTCCACTCATCACAGGCCTCCAGTCTGACAAGCATCCTTTCATGATTACCCTCTTCCTCCTATCATCAATCTAATTTTCGACCTAATTTGCCAGCTCCCCCTCAATTCCATATGATCTAAACTTCCAGAGCAGCGTACCATGGGGAACCTTATTGAAGGATTTCCTGCAATCCATATAGACTATATATACAACCATGCCCTTACCAAAGTTACTGGTCACTTCATCAAAGCACTCTAGCAAATGTGTGAGCCATAATCCCCCATTCACAAGGCCCTGTCTTTCCAAATGCATGAAAATCTTCTCCCTCAGAATCTCCTCAAGTAACTTTCCTGCGACAGATTTTAGGTTTACTGGTCTATAGTTCCCCGGTTTTTTCTTTGTAGCCCTTTTTGAATAAGGGCACAGCATTCACTACCTTCCAGTCCTCCAGGATTTCACCCGTTGGCTACAGATGATGCAAAAGTACCATCCACGGCCCCCGCTATTTCTTTCCTGTCCTCCTGCAGTGTTCCTGAATATATCTGGTCAGTACCAGGATATTTATAGAAATACTACAAAGTCTTAAAAATATCTTTATTTATTTCAGGTAAAACACCCAAGAGTGAGAAAGTGAGTTAACAATGATTAGCATAATAAATTAAAGATTATATTAATCACAGGAAGTGACTTCAGAAGAATTCCACACATTGTGGAATCCTAAGAATTCTCAGAAATTTACGATCCAGAAAAGCAGGGCCATGAAACGGGTAAGGAAATCAAAAAGGGCACATGCATGCAAGCAAACAGGAACACAAAGACTGCATAAATCTATGGTCTATATTTCAAAGGAAAGAGAGAAGCATAGTCAAATGTGGAAATCTGCAATCAGGAGAGACGAGCTTATTATGGATAACTGGGAAATGGACAAGCAAATAACCAGTTACCTCGCATCTGTCTTCATGGAGGAAGATCCAGAAAATCACCCAGAATTACAATGTCATTATTTAGGACTTATGGATCAAAAGACAAACAGTCAATTTATATCAGTAACAAGGCCCTAGTTGAACATGCAGCTGGATTGAGCATTGCTAACCTTGACAAACCAGATTTCGTTCATACCAAAATCTTCAGAAATAAACCACTAATACAAGTATTAGTTGCACTGTCGATGACTGTGTTCTATTACCCAGTGCATTCTGCATCGTCTGGAAGCCGTTGCAGATAAATGGACATTAGTAAACGTGATCCAAGCACGAGAGATGAACGGTAGTGATTCAAGCATCTACAAAGGAAAGAAGAGATAGTGTGGAGAACTGCAGACCAATTAACTTGACATTTGTGGGGAAACTGTTGGAATCTATTATATAGGATGTGATATTCGTTATTTAGAAATTAACAGCAACATTGGAGAGACTCAGTATGTATTTCTGAAAGGGAAATCATACTTGACAAGCTTTGGAATTGTTTGAAGTTGATTCCTACAGCATAGATAATGGGGAACCATTACAATTGTCATATTTTAGATTATCAGAAGGCTTTCTATAAGAACTCACGCAATGAGTTCATAAATGCAATGAATGTGAAGGGTATTTGCAGGAATATATGCAAGTGGTAAGTTAAAGTTTGGATTGCCTTGCTTTAAGGGAGTCAGAATATAGATGTAAAGACATTTTGAAGCAGTTTAACAGCGTGTTGGTGAGTTCTGTACTTGAAATATTGAGTACAGTTTTGGTCACCAAATCTGAGAAAGAATATACCGACCACAGAGGAAGTTCAATGGACATTCTCCAGATTAATCCCTCAATTGGCGAGATTGCGTGATGAGGAATCTCCGCCTGTGTTCTCTAGAGTTCAAAGAATGAGAGATGGGTCACTGTGAAATGCAAAAAATTCACAAAACATGTGACAAGTTGGAAATTAACAGGATGTTTCTCCGGCTGCTTAATACACAATCAAGGGAAATAATGGCAGGATAAAGGACAGACCATTTAAGACTTCAATAAGGAGTAAATTCTGCATGGGTAGGGGACTAACTAACACGGGGCATGGAAACCTGCTGACAGGGCAAGATTAGGGAGAATTCCCAGATAATATACAAGTGTGTCCAGCGAAACAGAATAACCAGGGAACAAGTAGGTCTCATTAGTGCCTTGCCAAATTGCATCCAAATGAAGTTTAGTGGTAGGAGACACAAGGTGGTGGTTGACTGCTTGTGTGACTGGAGGCCAGTGTCCAATGGTATACCACAGGGATCAGTGCTGTATCTCTTATTGTTTGTGATTCGGAGGTGCTGGTGTTGGACTGGGTGGACAATGCTGTAAATCTCATAACACCAGGTTAAATCCAACAGGTTTATTCAGCGGCACTAGCTTTCGAAGTGCTGCTTCTTCATCAAAGCGCACAATCACCTGATGAAGAAGTAGTGCTTCAAAAGCTCGTGCCTCTGAATAAACCTGTTGGACTGTAACCTGATGTTGTGTGATGTGCAACTTTAATATTTGTGGTAATCATAAATGATGAAGCTGTGAATATGGATGAGAGGTGGGGAGTGTGAGAAGTAAGTTTGTGTTTGATACACAGATTGGCTGTTGGCTGGCATTGAGGAGGACGACCTTAAGTTACGGGAAGATACAGATGGAATGGTCATCTGGGAAGATCAATGACAGATGGAATGTAACCCTGATAAATAGGAGGGGATACACTTTGGAAGAAGGAACCAGACAGGAGAGGACTCAATTAATGGTAGCACACTAGGAAGGTCAGAGGGTGCTTCTCCACACATCCCTGAATGTGAGTGGACAGGTTCATACACAATTTGGGAAAGTATAAGGGACTGTAAACATTGAGGCGCAGATTATAAGAGCTATGCGGAACTTTGGTGAGTCCAAGATGGAATACTGTGCATAGTTCCGTGGAACATATTACAGGAAGGATGTGACTGCATGGGAGGGTTTGCAGAGGGGATTCACCAGAATGTTCCCTGGAGCATATCAGCTATGGAGAGAGGCTGGATAAGCTTGAGTTGTTTAGTTTGGAGGAGAGGAGGCTGAGGGGGACGTGATTCTGAAGGATAGGATTACGAGGAGCCAGGACAGGGTGGATGGACAGCAGTTGTTCCTTTTAGTCAAAGGGGCACACTTTTAAAGTGAAGGGTTTGCGGTTTAGTGAGGATTTGAGGATTGCTTTTCAGCCAGTGTGTATTGGGGTCTGAAGTACACTTCTTGAAAGGGGAGATATCATGGCAACGTCAAAACTATTAAAAGATACGCGGTTGTGCACTTGAAATGCCTTAAGATTCACAGCTAGGCGTATTGTGTCGGAAAGTGGGCCTTATGTAGACCATGCTGTATTTCTGATAGTACAGAGTCTTTGCTTCTGTAATTGTATGGCTGTAGAAGGCCAATCAGTGAGTACCTTAAAATAGGAATTGGTAGGATTCTGAAGAATGTCTTAATAAAGTTTATAAGAGAGAACTTGTGATATTTTCGGAAAATATGTTAATGGCAAAATTAAGGGAAAGAAATGTGCAGCTTTCTTACAGTTTGATGTCAGATAATTGAGGATTGGGTAATGGTAGAACTATGGAACAAAAATTTCAGTTATGCCTTCACAGAGGAAAACAAAATAAAAAAGAAAACTTCCTAGCAATACTAGGGATCTTTAGTCTGGTTAGAAAAAGGGAATAGAACGAAATTAGCAACTAAACAGTTTAGAGAAAGTATCGGAATGAAATTAATGGACATAGACAAAGTCAACAGAGATTTATGAAATGGGAATCATATTTGTTAAAGTGGCTTTTACCAACATTATGGAGAAGGTAGCAATGTTATACGAGGGGAATCTCAGAAAGATTTTTGATAAAGCCCCAAGCATATTGTGCGAATTCGAATCCTGAGGGATTTGGTCTAACGTATGATCATGGTTTTAGAATGGGAGAGCTGGCAGGAAAGAGTGCGCAGGAATAAAACAACATTTTTTTTAAAATGGAAGTCTAGGAGGATATAGCAAGGATCGTGTCTTGGGCCCCAGCTATTCCCAATACACATCATATATTTGGTTGACGGGCTCAAATGTATTATTCCCAAGTCTGCTGACAGCACTAAATGATGTCAGCATGTGAGTTGTGAGGAAGATGTAAAAAAGCTCCAAAGTGACTGAGACAAGTGAAATTACTGGGAAAATACGTGGCAGATGGAGAGTAATGGCAGAGATGCGATGTTGTGTACTTTGATGGGAACAATTAATTTGGCAGCCTATAATTTGAAAAGGGAATGTTTGAAACATGTTGTTCTATAAAGGAACTTAAGCTGCATTTTCGTTTATTTCTGTGCAGCCCTCTGAGTACATGTGACAGTGAATCTGAAGCCAGAAGTCAATACTGGGAATGGCATTGACACGCTGACCAGTGTAGAAAGACCCAGCAAGTGGGGAGCTGTAACATTGAAAAGAATCACGATCACCTTGTACACCAGTCACTAAAGCAATATTGTAGGAGCAGAAAGCAGGTAGACAGATAAATGATGTATTCACCTTCATTTCAGGGGAAGTGAGTGCACGAGTAAGAGTATCCTACTGCAGTTGTACAGGGCCTTGGTGAGACCCCATCTCGAACATTGTACAGTATTGTGTGCAGTTTTGGTCTCCTTACCCAGGAAAGGACAAACCTGACATTGAGGGAGGGCAGGGAAGGATGACCAGACCGATCTCTGGGATGACAGGCTTGTTGTGGGAGCAGAGTTTTGGGCGACTGGACCTGTATTCCATGGGATTTAGGAAAATGAGTGGTGATTAGGGTGAAATATATAAAACTCTGACAGGGCGCGACAGATTGGAAGCTGGCTTGGACGCCTGAAACAAGGGGCCACAGCATTAAGTACAGAGAGGCCACTTTGCATTGATATGAGAATATATGTCTTCACTCAGAGGCTGGCACACCAGGAGTACTCTCTCCCAGTTCGGGCTGTGGAAACCTAGGCACTGAATATAAATAAGGATTTCTGGAAATTGAAAGGATAGGGAGAGAGCGGAGTATCGTTTGAAGATAGAAGATCAACTATCAATCCAGGTTATTCTCCAATAAATCAGTAGCTGTGTTCCTGTGCAACACCGTGTTGTGCAAAATCGTGCAATATTAATAATGGGGTCTATGAGAAAAAGAGGGTTAGGGGCGAACCCCCAAAAATATTAGTAAAGCCAAAAATTTAATTTAGACTAAAGCACATACTAGCACAGTCTAAATAAATCTTTAAGTCCCATATTGTAATAAAACAGTGCTGTAAATGTAACACTTTCAAAATACAGGTCACTGACTATAGCAGTGTACCTTTCACCACACTCTTCACCAGAAAGCGCGTGGGGCTGACTGATCACGTGATTCCGATGGGGAAACTCCAGTTCTCAAGATTCTCCCACAGTTTGAAATAAAGTTCTTTCTAAGTGGATACTACAATTCCCCGTTTCAGGCTCAGTTTCAAGGCTTCCAGAGCGGATTACATTCCTGTTTTAGCTGAACACATTGATTGTACATTTTGCAGACAGAGGATCCTGAGGCTGGGTTTTGCTGTTCAGTTGGTTCCCGGCAAGGATTTGCGTCACAGTGAGCGGGAGTTCACTTTATGGAAAAAAGTTCACGAATTACATTGCAACCAAATTGTATTTAATCAACACGCGTTATCTGAGAACTGCCTGTATATTGAATGGAGGAGCAAAATTGATGGGCTGAAGGGACTACAGCAGTTCTCACTTTATATTTCACAATATTTAAACATATTAATGGATATGAATATTGTATGGGTAAAACTGCATTAAGGAGATGTTCGACCATTAACTTGCACAGAGAAAGCTCGATGTGTTGTGTGACGCACTCATTTCCCAAAGTTCCTGTACAGTTTGTGGAAAGCTCAGTAAATGTTGTCACAAACCGTCAGACGTTAGGAAGGAGATCTCTGCAGGGTCAACAGGACTATGTTTCCCGTTCCCTTTTCCGACACCAAAGTTGGAGCAAGGTGTTCTCTCCGGGTATATCCTTTAAGAGCTCGGAGCAGTTGATACAATTGAGTGCCTTGTTTGGCCGTTTCAGGGACTATTGAAGAGTTTATCACATGTCTGTGCGTCTTGAGTCACTTTTAGGCCAGACCAGGAAAACACGGGAGATTCACTTCCTGAAAGTACATTGGGGAAGGAAATCGATGTTTACAATCAACATTGGACACAAGATCACTATTACTGACACCAGATTTTCGATCTTGATATGTTAATAATTGTTTTTATCTTCCACCAGCTGCCCATGCATGAGCCTGGTCTGTATTAGTAATCCAATGACAATTCCACAACAGCAGCATCTCCACATGGAGACCTATCTGAAACCACACTGAGCAGGTTATTTCTGTGCTACTTTACAGCTCTGTCATATAGAACTCCCACCAATTTGACTGTCGTGATGGGACTGATGGGGTGGTAATTGGTCAGATTGTATTTATTCCCTTCTTAGGAAACTGGACATAGCTGAGTAATTTTCCACATTGCCAGGGAGATGTCAGAGTTGGAGCTGGAATGAAACAGCTTCCCCAGTGACACAGCTTATTGTGCAGCACAAGTCTTCAGTCCCATTGCAGGAATGGGGTCAGGGCCCATTGCCTTTGTTGTATCTACTGTGTTCAGCGGTTTCTTCACGTGCAGTGGATCGAAATGGTTGAAGACTGGCATCTGTGATTCTGTGGGCATCATGATAGGGTAAGTTGGAACTTCCACTCAACACTTCTGGCTGAGGACAGTGCAGACACCACATACTTGACTTTTACACTGATGTACAGGACTGTTCCATTATTTAGGATGGGCATATTTGTGGAGTCCTCTCCTCCAGTACGTTGGTTAATGGTCCATCGACATTTATGCTTGGATTTGGCAGGATGACAGTGCTTCGATCTGATTTAGTATTCGTGGTGTAATTTCTGCCACTGTACAAGATGCTAGTTCTGCTGTTTCGAGAGTAACCAGCCAATTGCGGTAGCTTTAATGTGTTGTCATCAGGTAAAGGTACACATGGTACTGACCCTGGCATGTTCCCCACACTCGTCACTGAACTATAGATCGGCTTGAGGGTAATGGTGGACTGAGGGATTATCCTGAGGGAAAGGTTACAGATTGTCATTGAATACAATTCTGCTTCTGCTGTTGCTGCTGTGACCTCCAGCATCAAATTATAACCCAGTTTAATCTGCAATATCTACAATTCAATTCTACTGACTGTCCCCCAGTTCACACCAAGACCAATTCACCCAACAGCCTAGTATTCAGTGACCTACTCTGGTTTCTGATGCGGTAACACTTCCATTTTCATATTCTCATTCTGCTGAAATTCTTTCCTTGGTGTCACGCCTCCAATTTGTTACTTTAACTCAATCAATTTAAGGTACGAATCTAAATCTTTTCCTTTCATTAATGCCATCTTCTGTATTTGAAGTGAATGTGTTTTCCTCTGTTTTTCTCCCTGACCATAATTCAGAGCTCTGCAGTATCAGTGATGCCAGCCTTATGCAGTTTCAGAGTCACAGAACTTTTCACCATGCGTTACTGTTCAGTTCCCAGTGTACGGCACTCTATCTTCGACAGGATGTTTGGGCATCTTTGACATTCATCATTGGAAATTGTTCAAAAACAGAAATTGCTGAAGAAGTTGCAGCATCTTCTGGAGTGAATGCAGATATAAACTTGCAGGTCCATTGAACCTTCTACAAAGCTCTCTGTTTCTCCAGCAATTTTTAGTATTTTTATTTCCAGTATCGATCGTTATTTTTTAATTGAAAATTTGTTCTGTGCTCCTATTCATTTCTGGGGAAACTCAGCAGGTCTGTCTGCATCTGCAGAGACAGGGAAACAGGATTAGTGTTTCAAGTCTAGCGTGACACTTCTTCAGAACGCAAAATTATTGGAAAATGTGCTTTCAATCCCTAGCCAGAGTTGGGGAATGGGTGACAGGGGAAAGAGGGTGTGGCAAAAGATCAAAGAAGATTCTGTGAAATGAGTTTAAATTAAGATGCGATGGGGAAAGGGGTTCTCTCTATTGAGTGCAAGATAATGAAGGCACAAGCACAGAAGATCATTAATAGGCCAGGCGGGGGAATGTTGACTATATGGTATTATATAGATCTGGCCATAGTTACGTTTTCATTGTCGAGATCATCACCCCCGTTAGACAAATAAATTCAGGTGTGTGACTTGTTTTTGGCACGAAATAAGCGTTTCATGCTCCCTCAGTATTGTAATAAGGAGAAAAACAAATAATAGTATGAAGTTTTGACTGAGTATTGTTTTACTGTCATGTTTAATATAGTTTCAATTTTGCAGCACTTATCTTTAAATGCTTGTTCTTGAAGTTAGTATCAGATGGAGTGTAGAAGGTTGTGGGCTGACGTTATAGAAGTTTATGAAATCAAGAGAGGTATCGATCGGGTGAATAGCCAAGGGCTTTTCCACAGGAGGGGAGAGTTCAACCATAGGAGGCATAGATTTAAGGTGAAAGGGGGAAGATTTAAAAGGGACGCAGGGGCAGTGTTTTTATACAGAGTGGTACGGGTATAGAATGAGCTTTCAGAGGAAGAGTGGTAGATGCCAATATAGCTATAACATTTAAAACTCATTTGGACATACATACGAATGGGAAACATTTGGAGGCCTATGGGTCAAATGAAAGCAGATGGAGCTAGTTTCGTTTGGAAAATCTGGCCAGCATGGACATTAAGAAAAGCCTCACGCAGTGTCAGTGAGGGTTTGTGAAAGGGAAATTATATTTTGCCCTGTAAGATCATGCGAAGATTTATGGAGATGCCTGGAAATGTAACAAGCGGACTTGATAAAGGGGATCTGGTAGACAGGAGGCTTTTCAGGGATTTTCCGCAGGGTATTACAAAATAAAAGATCTTACTCAAGCCTGAAGCTCGTAGGATGAGGGATAATGTATTAACATGCGATGATGACTGGTTAACACATAGAAATCGGAGTGTCAGGATTAATGGATCTTTATGATAAAGGTGTATCTGCTGGATCACCACACATATCAGTCCGATGGCATCAGTTATTGCAATCTATACTGACAGCCTGAAGGAGGGAGCTGAGTGCAATATACATCCGAGTTTGTGGAAGACACTGAGAACCAAAAAGCTGGCTGCTATTTAATGGAGAGGACTTCCAAAAAAGGAGGAGTACAAAGTGATTGGAGTCTTCCTGAGTATGAAGCATAACGTCAGCATGCTGTTGCAGCAAGTAACTAGGTTGGATCATTAACCGACTTCCAGAGATGAAAGGGTTGAGTTATTCAGAATCTCTATAATGGTGAGGTGATTATTTATTGGAGTTTAAATGAATTAAGAGGGATACTGCTGAAATATATAAGATACAGAGCGGGCTTGAGAAGGTAGATGTTGAGAAGTTGTTCCCATTCCTGGGCAGAATGTCGAACTCGAGGATAAAGATACCGAATAAGGAACATCGATTTCAATCTGAGATGCAAAGTGATGCCTTCTCTCAGAAGGTAGTGAATATCTGGAATTCCCTAACCCAGAGAAATGTGGAGAGATACAGGAGTCAGCATGAAAGTGGAGTTGAGCCCTGGAGTAGATCAGCCATGTTCTTATTTTATGACAGGGCAAGATTGAGGGGGCGAATGACCTACTTCTGTTCCTATTTATTAATTTCACATGTTACGCTATTGGAAAGTAACAGGTTACTTTCCTGGAAGTCGTGTTGCACAATGTTGCATTCAGGGACAGCAGATGATTTGTTTAGGTTAACCGTAGGTGGGGTATGGGGGCTGTATACCCAACGTATCTAGGTCTGTAACATGACCCACATCTGGAGCAGATGTTACAGAGAGGGGAAGCCTGGAAAGAGAGCTTGGGGGTGGGGGTCGGTTCCTGACCCAGCCTGGATTTTCCAAGTAGTTTTCCGAAACTACACCTTACCATCGGAGTGGCCTCGATGTGCCTTTGTGTTGCAGGTCTGAAGGGTTGAACGTAACATCAGAACATGGGGCTGAGGCACATGAGTGGGCCATTCTGCCCATTGACACTACTCCACCAGTAAATAAGGTTGTGGTTCATCTCATTGTGTTCCCAGCTGCACTTTGCTCCCGATGCACTATTATCCCTGATTCACCTGTTTGTGGAAAATCATTTTATATTATAGCGAAGCCAGCCTCGATATAATGTAAAGATTCAGCCATCCCAAAATTCCGGGAAAGAGAATTCCCACTGGAATAAATTCCCACTTGGTGAATTTCTCCAAATTCCTGCTCTGACTGAGGTTGGAGGGTGTCACTGTTTCATTTTTATCCCACTCCTCCACTGCTCCCAACAAATTTAAAATGTATCTTAAAAATGTGTTGCTGGAAAAGCGCAGCAGGTCAGGCAGCATCAAAGGAATAGGAGATTCGACGTTTCGGGCATATGCCCTTCTTCAGCAATGAGGAAGGTGTGCCAAGCATGCTAAGATAAAAGGTAGGGAGAAGGGACTTGGGGAAGGGGCGTTGGGAATACGATAGGTGGAAGGAGGTTAAAGTGAAGGTGATAGGCCGGAGTGGGATGGGGCGGAGAGGTCGGGAAGAAGATTGCAGCTCAAGAACGCTGTGCTGAGTCTGAGGCAGTGAGAAACGTTGGGGGGAGGCGAATGAAGAAGCTGGAGGAATCTGCATTCATCCCTTGTGGTTGGAAAGTTCCTCGATGGAAGAAGAGGCGCTCTTCCTCCAGGCGTCGTGTTGCTACGGTCTTGCGATGGAGGACGCCAAGGACCTGCATGTCTTTAGCGGAGTGCGAGGGGGAGTTAAAGTGTTCAACCACAGTGCGGTTGGGTTGGTTGGTGCGGGTGTCAAAGCGGTTTTCTCTGAAACGTTCTGCAAGTAGGTGGCCTGTCTCCCCAATGTATAGGAGGCCACATCGGATGCAGCGGATGCAGTAAATGATGAGTGTGGAGGTGCAGGTGAATTTCTGATGGATATGGAAGGATCCCTTGGCGCTGTTGAGGGAAGTGAGGGGAGAGGTGTGGGTGCATGTTTTGCATTTCTTGTGGTTGCAGGGGAAGGTGCCAGGAGCGGAGGTTGGGTTGGTGGGGGGTGTGGATCTGACGAGGGAGTTTCAGAGTCGTTCCGGAATGATGATAGGGGTGGGGAAGGAAATATATCCTTGGTGGTGGGGTCCGTTTGGAGGTGGCGGAAATGATGAAGGATGATATGATGTATCTGGATGCTGGTGGGGTGGTAGGTGAGGGCCAGTAGGGTACTGTCCTTCTGGCGATTGGAGGGGTGGGGTTCACGGACGGAGGAGTGGGAAGTGGAGGAGATGCGGTGGAGAGCATCGTCAACCTCGTCGGAGGGGAAATTGCGGTCTAAGAAGAAGGAGGCCATCTGGGTTGTTCGGTATTGGAATTGGTCTCCCTGGAAGCAGATGTGGCAGAGACGAAGGAATTAGGAACCTGCGATGCCGTTTTTTCAGGAGGCAGGGTGGGAGGAGGTGAAATCTAGGTAGCTGTGGGAGTTGGTCCGTTTATCGTAAATGCCCGTGTTGAGTCGGTCGTCCAAGATAGAAATGGAGTGGTCTCCGAAGGGGAGGGAGGAGTCTGAGACGGTCCAGGTAAATTTGAGGTCGAGGTGGAAGGTGTTAGTAAAGTGGATGAACTATTCTCCTCGTAAACTTTAAATGTAACCAGGTTGGTGATGTGGCCAATCACAAAGTTCTCAGACTGCATCAGGTTCAGTGACAGGAACAAGTCAGGCAGATTTCTTTAGTCAGCCACAAATAACTAATAGAAGTGTCGGATGTGCATGATGGATATCTGGTTAGCACTGCTACCTCCCATCATCAAGAAGCTGCGTTCAATATAACCTCAGGCGACGCTATGTGTGGAGTTTGAGCATTCTCTCTGCAGTTTTCTGTGTGGGTTTCCTCCCAATGCTCCAATTTCCTCCAACAGTCCAAAGATCCGCAGCTTAGAGTGGATTGGAATTGCTAAATTGCCCATCATGCCCAGGGATGTGTAGGTTAGGTAGGTTAGTCATGGGAAATGCAGGGTTACTTGGATAGGGTAGGGGGGCAGCTCCGGTGGACGCTGTTTGGCGGGTCAGTGTGGAGTTGATGGATGGGATGTCTTACTTACACACTGTAGAGATTCTGTGAACATGACAAGAAATTTAGACTATACCCAGTGGGTATCTATCTGATCCACTCTCGTCGAGGTCTTGTATGTTTCAATAAGATCATCTCTCTTTCCAAAGGGTGACCTGTTAAATCCTTCATAATATAAGGTACTCATTCCTGGAATGCGTGAAGTGAAACATCGCCGAACTGCTTCTCACATAATTATATTCTTTCTCAGAGAAGGAGACAAAGAAAAAAAAATCTCACACTCAGATCTTGAGTTTTATTTTTTTTCTCTCAGTGTTGTGGTTCTTTGTAACTCTCTTCCCCACAGAGCATTGGAGGCAGAGATATTGAATAATTTTGAGGAACAGACAGAAGGTTCATAAATAACAATGGTGTCGAGGATTATCAGGGATTAGCAGTAATGTGCGGTATGGGGGTAAATGTAGACAGTGGTACCAAATGACACTGCTCCAGAACATCCAGGAATATAATTCAAAACGAAATGGTAATATCGATAAAATGTTAAGGGGGAAGCTCAGATGGTGGTGATCTGGAAGGTCTGTTTTAATGGGGTCTGCATCACAGCACAGGCAAAGTGGTTCTCTAACCCACCCCATCCCAGCCAGTTACTTAACATTCAACACTAAAAAGAGCGATAGAATCTTTACTAATCCCGTTTTGTCAAGTGGAAATGACAAAACATGGGAAAGGATTGAGTAATTCCTAACACGTGGTACACCCGTCAGAAGCATCGAGCAGGCCTGAGGCTGTAGCTGCAACCCAAATCTGCTCGTTCAATAGACCCAGTTACTCACCAGGCCTTGGTCACTGAGTTCACCAACTTAAGTGAAATGATTGAAGGCATGACTGAACAGAAGTCCAGCTGCGGCTAGAACCGCTCTCAGACGTGCTCCAAAAACTTGAGCAGCAAGTAGACAGCCTTGGAAACAGAACATACAATATCAAGTGACGAAATGCATTGACTGAGACTGCGATCAATTCCTCTCGGGAGAGGATCCTTCCCCTTGAAATACAGGTCCATACCTTAACTGAACAAGATGACCACCTCGAGAACAGGGACAGGATCAAGAATGTTCACATCGTCGATCTGCTGGGCCAGACAGCAGGTGGTCAGCTCGTGAGTTTTTCGAGATCTGGCTGCTGTGATTCCTTCACTTCGAAGCTGAAGAGGGATGGGTGAAGACAGTTCATCGGGTTATGGCGCGGCGGTTAGACTCAGACCAACGCCTTTGCCCTGTCCTTGTTGGTTACATAGTTACAGGGATAAACAAAGACTGATGGAAGCTCAGTGAGGTTTCTAATGGCTTTAATTCACGAGAGCTCCAGCATTATATTCTTTCAGGGCTTTTCAGCATCATTGATTCAGGAAAGAAAATCTTTTGATGATATCAAGAGCAGTGTAAGGGAACTCGGGATTCAGTATTCCTTATGGTTCCCAGTGGTGTTCCGTATTACTTTGAATGGATCAATGAACTCGACTGACTCTCCAGAGAAAGCGAAAACTTTGTGGACATTTTAAAGTAAGCTGGATGTTTAGATAATAATGTTTCTCCCTTAAAGAAATGTTGTTGGATTTTTCTGGTATTAACCAGTGTTAAATTATAGTCGGGGATGGGTAGAGTTCACACTTTTAACTTTTTCATTAGTATTACCATCGTTTTCTCTTTCTTTGCTTGTGTCGGAGGTGTGGCTCAAGCTGGAGGGAGTTACAAAGGTAGTTGTGATGACAAACTGCCGACCGAAGGACAGTTGAAGCCTGTTTTTTGTTATTAATTGCCCTGAATGCCATATTGGTAGCGGGCAGAAGATAAAGTTTTGGGATATGTAAGCGTCCCCAATGGGAGGGGGATAATTCCCCTATAAAGTGTCATTAGCACTTGGGATTTTGTTTCGTTCATTGTTTTTTAATGTGTTTAGCTTTGGAAAGTTTTGTGAGCTTATTAGTTGTACTAGTTTTAGTTTGTATAGTTTTTAGGGTCGCTGAGTCTTTTATCATTAATGCTCAGCGATGTGTAATTCGATGTGAAACTCTCTCGAATTCAAATGTTGCTGCAGTGTTTTATGGATTATTATGTGCTTAAAATCGTTTACCTGAAATATTCACGGCAGTGATCTGCCAGTCAAGAGGAAAAATGCAATTTCTCAATTAAAACAAAAAGTGGATGGATGTTCCTCCATTGCAGGAGAGGCACCGTGATGACAAGGAACATTTGACGTGACAGCAGGGCGGCTTTATTCGGGTTTATTTCGCGTCTTTTAATACTAGGAGTAGGAGAAAAGTCATAATGGATAGTAAGAATCTTCCATTTAAATTATTAGATTGCATTAAACACTCATGGAAGGATCATAATCCTCAAAGCCTTGAACTATGGGAATTAATACAGTATTTTGAATGTTTATTGCCACCCATGCATCCTCTTAAAATCCTGGTAGATGCATTTCCCAAATTAAGTTATCTTGCATCGTGGCACATTATTGTAGAAGGATATTTCAACTGTCTTATGTACCCCACAATGGACAGAATGTCCAAAGGTCCGCATTACCCTCGTTATAATGTACGTAATTAGTGGATTTGTGTGCAGAATCAGAGCTGGTGGATTTCTGGAGGCAGTTCTACCTCACAAGTAGAGATTTTACTTTCTTCTTGAACCCGCATAAATGGCACACGAGGGTTGATCTCTTCCCCATCCCTGCAACAATCTTAGGTTCGTTGGCATTCTGCACAATTGGGAATATTATCCCAACATACCTGCCCCAGAAGTGGGATAGAAGTCACATAAGATTATGTTGTTTGCAGATGAAGGTCTTATATTTTTGTCAAATCCCGCAATTTCGGAAGCTCACGTGATGCAATGCATTAATTTACTTGTGGCCTTTTTGAGCTATAAGATTAATTTTACAAAATTGGAGTCCATGCGTATGTGAGGTCTTAGGGAAATACCTGATTTTGAGGGTAAATCCTGTTTTCCTTTTAAATGGACGGGGAGGTGGGGGAGGTAGCTCTATTTCAGTATATTCATTACATCCGTTTTTGATCATTTATTTAACGTGAACTATGTCCATTTGTTTGAAAAATTAAACAAGACATTCAAAGAAGGGAGGCACCTCCAATATCCTGGCTAGGTCGGATAGATGTTCTTAAAATGAATGTTCTTCCTCATTTACTATTCCCTGTGTGAATGCTTCCTTTGATGTTTCCCAGACAGACATTTAGGAGACTTTATGGCTGGTTTAGCTATTTCATTTGGGGCCATTAGCGACTCTCTATCAAGCTAACCAAATTTTAACTACCCCGCAGATTGTGGGGAGTCGATCTCCCAGATTAAAAGCTATGAATTCAGGTATTTGTTATCCTCTGTTAGTGCCTGGGCCGCTGAGGACTCGGCGTCAAAAGGATTAGATATTGAACCCTCTCAGACAAAGTGAACCCTTATTAGTCTGCTGGTCTTAGTCAAAATGACAACACTTATGGAGTATTGTCATAACCCAATAATTATCAATACTGTTATAGCTTGAATCACAATGCGTCAGATCGAGGTCAATACAGCCAAAACCATGTTTCTTACCCCTATAATTGGTATACCGGGTTTTCATCCTGGGATAATGGATTCCAGGTTTAAACTGTGGGCAGCAAGGGGTGCGCCTTGCTTGAGTGATTTAGAATTATTAGAATCCTTTCAGTGTGGATACAAGCCCTTGGGCCCAGCAAATCCACTTTGACCCGCTGAAGAGTAGCGCACCCAGACCCATTCCCCTACCATCCTATATTTACCCTGACTAATGACCCAACCTACTCATCACTGAACACTATGGGTGATTTATCAATGATCAATTCATCTAACCAGCACATCTTTGGACTGTGGGAGGAAACCCACACAGACACGGCGTGAATATGTTAACTCCACACAGCCAGGCATCCAAGGTCGGAACCAAAGCCGGGACCCTGCTGTTGTGAGGCAGCAATGCTCACCACCGATCGACCTAGTGTTATTTGAGGGAGAAATGATGATGTCATTTGATCAAATAACTCATACATATGGACTGGCTAGTAGAGACCTCTTCTCAATCTTTTCCAGATCAGAGATTTGATTTAAAAAAATACTTGTAACAGACTCTTACAGATCCAATAGACAGAAGAGGGTGCTTATTTTTTGAATTCACTCTCTGTCAGTACCCTTTATCATTAGTTGGAGAGTGTCCCCTCAGACGAGACTGTGCAGCTTTGTGATGTCTGCGAGAGAGAGTTGGGGCTTCAGGCCACTTCACAAACATGGGAGGATATTTGTGAAAATGCTCGAAGAATTTCATCTGCAATAGGATCCATTCCATGCAGTTGAAAATTCTTAGAAGTGTCTATCTGACCCTAGATTATCTCCTAAAATTCAAAGTGGGATTATCTTCAGCATGTCCTAAATGCAGAATGACTACAGGCACTCTTACTCATTGCATGTGGTCCTGCTGCAGGCTTCATATATATTGGAGCACTGCGTTAGGTGTGGTAGAGTGGGTCTTGGAGACCGAATTGGAGATGGACCTGGTTTCTCTTTTCCTGGGCCTGCACAAGGTACTTTACACAGATTCACATGTGAAATAATATCCTTACTTTCTGTGCTAGGAAAAGCATTCTGTTGTGTTGGATGTCTTAAACCCTGCCGCCGCCCCCTCCCCCCACCACCGGGTCCATGTAAGCTCTTCATGGAGAATATCCCTTTGGACTTTTTCACTATCATGGTGCACCAAAAAACAGAGATTTATATAGGACATTGCAGACCTCTTTGGATTACCATGATACAGACTTATTTGGCACTCTCAGAAAAGCTTTTCTACAGCCCTGACGATATTATCTAATGACTCTTATATCCAGACAGGAAGAATAATGAACAGAAAAATGGATATCAGTTAATGCTCTTGGAGAAGTGGAGCTATCATTTTGTTACGCTGAGCTGCATTATTTATTCATTATTTATTGCTTATTTTCGTTTTTCTTCTGTCCGTTTAGTTTTTTTAACTTGTTTTGTATGTACATGCACATGCGTTTAATTTTGATCAGTTACTGGAGTTGTGTTGCTATTGGTTTATTATAATATTAAAAATCCATTTTTCAATAAAGATATTTTTAAAAATATTAAAATGCTAACATTGATAGAATAGAGTCCGAAAGAACTCTCATTAGAGAGACCACTCATGGTGGTTTAACCTGAGGGTCACCACACCTCGGGTGATGGGGTGAGGTTGAGAGAGCATCCCCTTCATAGTAACCTCTGTCAGTGTGAGGAACTGACCCTGAACTGTTGGCCTCCCTCTGTATCACAAACCTGCCGTCCTGCCAACTGAGTGGGAGACAGTGTAACGGTTACACACAGAAACAGTCACAGACAAAGGGCAAGAGAAACTTTCATAACAAGGAAAGTGGTACAGTTCAGATAACGGTCAAGATAACGGCTGGGGGTAAAAATGTTCTCTGCTCGAAATTGTATTTTATAACAAGACGTGTTTAGAAGCTGTTTTTGGTTTAATATTTAAGGTGAGTCAAGTGAAATAACCAGACTTACTCAGTGTGATTGGATATCTATAACTATAAAATAAGTGTATATTTTTGTTTGGTCTGTGTAAAGCATGCTGACCATTGCATGAAAGTATATAATTAATGGAATATACTGTTAGGAGAGTGCGTTCCATGGGAAAAGCCCTCAAACAGGCGCTTGAAGAAAACTGGGGTAAAAGTGCATGAGTGCCGTCTGGACAGTGACAGGAACCCAGGGGGTTGAATGACAGAAAGTTTCTGTAAAATGGAGCTGAGAAAAACATCAGATCAGCCGGGACCTATTAAATGCTAGAGCACGTTTGAAGGGCTGAATGGCCTCAACAGGATTTGAAATGTGTGTGATTTGGAAAAAGTGCATCCCTACTCCTTCCTCTTATGTGGTTACACACTGGACCACTGCATTTTCCTGAAACTGGGCATTATTTGGAACACTGTGTGGAACATTCCATAATTGGTATTCTCCGGAATATTCTCTAACTGTGTTGGGGGATATTGCAAAGGTGTGTGTGTGTGAGAGAGAGAGAGAGAGAGAGCGAAGCTGCTGCATGCGACGGTGAGAGTGGTGGAGCATGAGCCTTGTTCGTGCTATAACAGATATACAGTGAGTGTGAGGGAGCAGAGAGAATACGGTGAGCCTTATCCTGACAGAGCTGGGAAGGTTATTGATGCTTGTCCTGTATTGCTGGACATTTCTTCAGACCGCAGATACTGCACTGAGCTGGGTGGTGAGCACAGACCACGCTCAGTGGGTCTGGTGGTAAGGCCCCCTCTGGGAAGGCAATGGTCCCCCTCTGTACTAGCCCATCCACTATGCACACCATGCAGCGTCAACAAACTGTGGTATAATTGCCGCTTATCTGCCATGATCGGGGTAAACTGTGCAGGGCAGCTCCAAACTGAAAAAGCTCAGCCGTGTGCCCCTTGGCCTTTTAAAGATGGCACCAGTGCCAGGGAACACGGAATATCTAGGGAAGTCCTGGCGACTGTGAGTACCTCCAATCCTAATGGGTGGCAGAATCAGACTGGAATTCAATGAGAGGTGGGTGGTATTTAATGAGGTGAGTTCGATAAGATTGCACCAGGAAACTCGATCAGCTTCGTAAAGACAATTCAATGAAAATGATACTGAGACATATTACTGTTTTATACAGTTCAATGAGCCGAAGACTCTGCTGTCCTCACTCCCAGTTTCAAAGCTGCAGAACAAATGCTCATTCAAAACTCTCCATCGCCTGAACTCACAGCAAGATTCCATTCACTCATGTTGCATGATACTATCGAAATGTCTTCATATCAGCATTCTGAAACTTGTGAACATATCTTTCCATGACATGTTTTCTCACTCTGTTCCTCTCTGTCTCTATCCCCAAACGCACATATTTACAGTCATACATTTCTACTGCATGGAAACAAGCCCTTAGGCCTAGCTGTTCCATGCCGACCAAAATGTACATCCACACTCAGCCCATTTCCCTGCCCTTGTTCCTTTCCTATCCATGTATTTTGCCAAATACCTTTTCAATGTTGCTATTGTCCCCACCTCAACCACTTCCACTGGCAGCTCAGTCCATATGCAAACCACACTTTGTGTAAAAAAGTTGACCCTCAGGTTCCTTTTTATTTTTGTCCTCTCCAAACATGAACATTTGTCCTCTAGTCCTTGGTTCCCAACCTTGCAAAAAAAATTAAATATTCACCCCTATGCATATTTTAACTTGTACAAATTCTCCCTCTCACTCAGACCCTTTAGCACAGGAAACATCTTTGTCAATTTGTTCTACATTCATTGTAGTCCAATAATATCCTTTCTAGGGCAAGGTGAACAAAACTGAGCACAATACTCCAAATGCAACTTTAACAACATCCCGTACAACTGCAACATAATGTCCCAACTTCTATACTCAATGCCCTGATGAAGGCCAGTGTGCCAACAGCCTTCTTCACTGTCCTGTGTATCTGCGACTCAAATTCAGACAATCGTGCACCTGATTTCCAACATCCTTTTGTTCCACTACACTCCTCAAAGCCCTCTCATTCACCATTAACCTCCCACCTGAATTTGACTTTCCAAAATGCAAGACATCACACTTGCATTTGCTATTTCTCAGCCCACTTCCCCAGCTGATCAAGGTACTGCTGCAATTTCTGATAACCTTCATCACTGTGAACAATGCCTCCCATTTTAGTTTCATCTGCAAACTTACTAACCTTGCATGTGCACTCTCATCCAAATCATTGATATAGATAACAAACAGAAATGGGGACAGAACCGACCCCTGAAGCACTCCACTAGTCACAGGTCTCCATTCCAACAAGCATACCTCCACCGTAGCCAGTTGCTTCATAATGTCAAATCAATTGTGTCGCCAAGTTGCCCGTTTACCTTGGAGTCCATGCGATCTAACCTTCTCGAGCGGCCTTCCATGTGGAACCTTATCAAAGGCCTTACTGAAACCCATATAGACTATGTCCACCGTCCTGCCCTCGTCAACCTTCCTGGTCACTTCTGCCAAAAACTCAAACAAAATTTCTAAGGCATGATCCGCCACGCACAAAGACATGCTGACTGCTCCAAGTCAAACTCTGTCTTTCCAAATTCATGCATATCTTATTTCTCAGAACCTTTTCAAGTGGTTTACCGAAAACAGATGTGAAGCTTACTGGTCTATATTTCCCAGGCATTTATTTTCAGCCCTTCTTGAAGAAGGGCACTACGTTTGCTACTGCCCAGTCTTCCAGGCCCTTGGACTCTTAACAGTCTTATCTCGCCTCTTGCAGTGCTCTTGGATATATCTAGTCAGGACCAAGAGATTTATCTGACTTTGTGCATTCTCATATGTCCAACAACAGCTCTTCTGTGATATGGATCGTACTAAAATATCTCAACTAAACTTCCAAAGGTCACAGGTCTTCATGTCTTTCGACATGATAAACACATAGGGGAAATTGAGGACCTCAAACACCTCTTGAAGTTGTACACATACGTGCCCATTTTGGTTTTCAAGGCGTCCTATTCTCTCTCTAGTTGTTCTTTTTCTTTACTATAGTGATTTTGGATTCACCCTAATCCTCTCAGGCAAGGCTATCTCATACTCCCTTTTCGCCTTGCTGATTTCCTTCTTCATTAAACTCCAATATCTCCCGTGTACCTCCAGGGATTCCCTTGATTCCAGCTGCTTGCACCTGGGGCACGCCTCCCTGTAAGAAATTGTTGTTTCTAATTCCTCCAATCTCCTGTGGTTCCACACATAGGTAACCTTACTGATCTTTAACGCGCCTTATTCTCTCCCTAGTTAATCGTTTACCATTAAAGGATTTGTAGAATTTCTTCAAGGCCTCGTTAACCCTATTTTAAAGCCATCTCCTGTCCACATTTTTCTGGCCCGATTTCCCCATTGACTGTACACTTGCTGCCCTAATACACCTCTGGGGATTCACTTGATCTCAGCTCTGTTTAACTGACATATGCCTCCTTCCTTACCTTGACCAGAGCATCAATATATCTGGCCACCCAGCACTCCCTGCACCCACCAGCCTTGCACATCTCACTAATGGGAGCACGTTGGCTCTGGACTCTCTGAAACCAAGTTTTGATGGCCTTGCGTTTTCCAACCATCCCTTTACCTGTGAATAGGGTATTCCAATCAACCTTTCACAGGGCTCGCCTAACACTTTCAAAATTGGCCTTGTTCAAAGTTAGAACATTAGTGTTTATATCAGGTCTTTCCTATTCCAAAACTATTTTAAAAGTAATATTTATGCGTAACAGACTTGAATGTTAAATAAACACTTCCTGCCTCTCTGTGACAGGCTCGAGAGGCTGAATGGCCTCCTCATGTCCCTCTGTAATAGACTCAAGAGGCTTAATTGCCTCCTCCTCTTCCTCTGTAACACAATCGAGAGGCTGCATGGCCTCCTCCTGTCCTTGTGTAACAGTCCCGAGCCATTAAATGACACAGCAACCCGTGGATTACGAGCAGCCATTAAACTGTATCTAATGGGGTCCATCCCTTCTCAGTTACAGAAACACAACCAGGTGCACTCCAGGTGCCCTTTCAGTAACACCTCATACAGCTGCAGTGACACATCTCTTTGTTTTGAATGATTCTGTTGGCAAAATGTGACAATATTCTAGATTTCCACCTTTTCAAGTAACAACAAGCTAATATGGGATGAATGGCCTTCTCTTATCCCTCTGTAATAGGCCCATAAGGACAGAATTATTTTGGCCTGTTGCTGAGTAGCAGTCTCAATGCTCTGTCTCAAGGTTATGAAAGGATTTGGTAGTAGGGCACTTAAAACCAGGAGTAGCCTCACACTGGTCAATAATTACCGTACTTTGTATTGAGGTATCTAGAAACTTGCCCACCCAACTTTTCTTTATGCAGCCGATCTGTTATTCTATAATTGCCTCCTTTCATAAACAGAGTGGAACATATATAGGCTCCTGCAGTGTTCTGCTAATACTCTCATATACAAGATAAAAAAAAAGATTTAAGATTGGTCCATCCCTCAGCAATCCTCATCCATTCCATCCAAACCCAGTAATTGTTCTCTTTTATAGTGATATGAAAAGTGATGTGTGGAACTGGTTAATTGAATCTGTTTGCTCAGTCATGATTTGGAGATGCCGGTGTTGGACTGGGGTGTACAAAGTTAAAAATCACATAACACCAGGTTATAGTCCAACAGGTTTAATTGGAATCACACTAGCTTTCAGAGCGCCGCTTCTTCATCAGGTGATAGTGGAGGACACACTTCTAAGGCACAGAATTTATATCAAACATTTACAGTGTGATGTAACTGAAATTATACATTGAAAAATACATTGATTGACTGTTGAATTTTTATCTGTTCTAATACGATTATAGTTTCACTTCTTTCATGTGTAAATCACAGAACATTTTTAAAAATGTTGCATTCTCAGGTTAGCTGTAACAGTGTGTTAGCTAGACAATATGCTGAAAGTGTTAGCCCCCTGTGTTCTCTGTCTATGCCATAATGTTTAGATTGATTCTAATCTGAAAAGTGAGATAACAGTGAGATTTACATGAATCCATGAAATTTTTGAATTCAGAGTTTTACATGAATTCATGCAGTTTTGAGCAAAGTACAATGAAAGTCTGCAAGTGCAAATTCACCCCACAAAATATATGTGTGCATGTGGGTCTTTGTCTGTGTGTGTGTGTGTGTGTGTGTGTGTGTGTGTGTGTGTCTGCCTGTCTGTCTGTCTGGGTTGAGGTGTTGCGAGTGTGAGAGAGAATGTATATGTGTGTGTAATGACGTAGAGTCTGTGAGGGTGTGCATGTGTGAGTGTGGGAGTGTGTGTGCGTGTCTGGGGTGGGGGGTTTTGAGTGCCAATGAGAGAGTGTACGTGTGTGCATGAGTATAGAGTGCTCTAAGTCTCTGAGAGATTGTCCATGTGTGTGTGAGAGTGCGTGTGTCTGTAAGGGTGTGTGTGAATGTCTGTGTGCGTGTCTGTGTACATGTGTGTCCGTGTGTATGTGTATGTAGATGAGTGCCTGTATGTGTGCGTGTGTGTGTGTGTATCGTGCAATGGTGGTCACCTGTATTGTGACATTAAACCAAGGTCCCATTTGAGGTCCTCCCTTTGGGTACAGAAATTAGCTATCAGCCTCTGTTCGGCCACTTTTCGCTGCTGCCTGTCCTGAAGTCCGCCTTGAGGCTGGTCACCCGTAGGTCCAAGTTTGAAGGTCCTTGACCACTGAAGTGTTCCAGAACTTGGAGGGAACCCTCCTGTCTGTTGATTGTTGTGCGGTGCTGTAGCCTTTTGCTCGGATTCCCAGTGTTTGTACAGTGACTGTAATCGATGCCAATCTCCATGGATTCTAATTATTCCAGTGGAGCGTTTCCATCTTTGAAAGATAAATGGGCGCTGTTCAATGTATTATCCCTTAGCATGAGTGGGAGCATCACCCACAGCACTGACAGGGATCAGCAGATCCAGAGAGAGGGGGAGGAGAGATCAGAATCTGAGAACATTAGACTGGAATGTTCCAACAATTGATCAGAACCAGAGGACATTAGACTGGTTCAAAACTGTATCAGAATCTGGGAACATTAGACTGGCATGTTCCATCAATAGACAGGAGTTAATCCAATTATGTTTGGTATCTTTCTGCATTGTGTTGGTGGTCATTATCATTGATGATTTATTACACTATTCTCATTATTCAATATTTTTATTAACCTTTCCTGGCTATCGTTGGTGTTCCTGGCAAGTGTCACGGTCCAGATTTTTTTCTATTAACCGGTTATGACTGTATTACTGCTCTTTCTTATATTCTATCCTTCTTGTCACTATTATTTTCCTGTTGAAACTCTCAATCCATATATTCACTCTACAGACCACGAGTAACTACATCAATGAATGTGTTCAATTATTGTCTCCCTTTCAGCACTGGCAGTGTTACTCATTCTTCTCTCTGTTGACCTCATCAGTTCCAGCTGCGAATTATAATTTACTGTATCATTGCCTTTGTTATTTAAATATTAAGAGCAGGGAGGTCACTCTCTACTGATCTGGTTACAAACTCCACTTCCTTCCACTGTTTCCATCCCATTCCTGGCCAATATCTGCGGCTGAAGCCGACAAGTCAGCACTGTGCGAGGTCCCTTTGACAATGAGCTGATTCCTGACACCATACCCTGACCATTTTTAACTTGAAATGCTCACCACCCCAGAATATATCTCACTGGTTTAGTCCATCTGCTGTTTGAACCTTGAGCTATGAAATACTGTCTTAATGAAGCCAATAATCTGCTGCTGACACTCCCGGCTTCAAACCTGCCGAAGCAAATCTGATTCGAACTCACACCAAACTCCCAGCCATCTGTCATTCATGTGCACGCCGATGTATATTGCTATTGTGTCTGGCAATGCCTTTATTTTAACATTCTCAAACACTTTACCTCATCTGTCCATGCAATTTCTCTCGTTCTCTCTCTGTCGACTAACAAAACGCCTTCTAGTTGTTCTTATTTAAAATAGGTTCCTCCATGTGCGTTCCTTCTTAAACAATGAGTTTCACATTCAAACACGCCAATCGCGCACAAACACGCACTCTCTTTCAGTTTCTGATGAACATGCATGCACAAACACACATGCATCAATTATAGACATTATAGACAGTATCTTCCCATTATAGACAGTAATCTGATGCGAATATAGTTTGCATGTGATAGTAAAGTTTGCAATACTGTCTATGCTGGGCAGATAGTGCAGTTTACTGAGCAACACACCAGCATGGTCTGCACAGCTCTCCACACTGGGCTGTCATCTTGTCCCAGTTTATGTTGTTTGTGGTGTTCTGTGAAGCAGATTCAGAATTTGATGTAACAAACCATTTCAGCTGATCTGACAATGCCTTTATTCAATGTTTTCATTCTTGTAAGTTTACTCGCGAAGATTTCACTTCTCCAGTTCGTCCCACTGTCCTGTCTGTTTCCCCATATTTCCACAAGATTTTTCAATTAATTAACTGTCTGTTTCTGTCTTTGATGTGAATCTTTCTGTTCCTCCGTATCTTTCCCTGGGCTTAGCTTTTAGCTCGTTAGTGTATCGAGTGCTGGCATTGTGAATGTCAGAAACAGTGAAATGGTGTGTGTCAGGCTGTTGTTCACTTCCTGGTATGTCCCATGTGATGGTCTATGGACAGGGGTGTTTCAGAAGTTATGAGACACATCCTTGTAACTTGGTCTGTACCTGTATTTGTCCCTCTCGGGTGACCTTGCGATCAGTAACACGAGGAAGCCTCTTAAGTAAAGGACCAGGCATCTAAATTGTGTGCCAATGCAATCACTTTTTAAAAAAATGTTCTCCTTTCTTTAAATAAGTGATCTTGAAGGCAAAACTGCCGACTGAAAACGGCTCAAGTAAATAACTTACGATGCTTTTAGGGTTTATAATAAATAGTAGTAACAACGGCCTAGTAACTTATCCCCAGTTGCTACTCTCTCTGAAACCTGACTTGATGCTGCTTCCTCCTGGATTGGAGAACTGTATGCAAGAATGTATGTCTGAATGTTCCTTTTTGCCAAGGGGTTTGTTTATGAGATGTTAGTATATTGGAACAGTTCATTTGTAGAAGATACTGTATCCATTATTCGGGAAAGGATTCCAATAGTTAAATTATTCTAAATTCGTCTTCACTGTGTATGGATTTTCATTAGAGGGTTTAAATATATTGTGTTTTACTTAATGGTGAATAGTTTGACGAGTAACATCACATCTGGAACAACCGTTTCACATCTATCCTTTAAAATAAGAAAAGGTGTGTATCCAAGCTACCCTCCTAAAATAGTTTGAGGCAGTCTAGTTGGTCTATTACAAATTGACGAGTCATGACTGGTTCCAAATCGATAATACTAAATTGGGTTTAGAATTTCAATCCCTACATTGTACAAACAGGCCATTCGACCCAACAAGTCCACACCGACACTCCGAGGAGTAACCTACCCAGACCCAATCCTCTACCCTATTATTACACATTTATCCCGACAAAGGCTCCTAACCCATACATCCCTGGAAACTACAAACAATTTAGCATGGCCAATTCAGCTGACATGCACATTTTTGTTTTGTGGGAGGAAACCAGAGAATCCAGAATAAGCTCATGCAGACACTGGAGATTATGCACTGGGAGACTATTGGGTTCAAAGGTCGTGTATGGTAGCTGTTAGTGCCTCTTGTTCCGGATGTTGAATTCGGTTGGTTTAAACCGTGTTTTGTGTATAAAGATTATTTCAGTCACTAAGAGTTCTCTGGGTGAGGAAAAAGTGAATTTGGCGGTTTTACAAAAGGGAATGTAGGCAAAGCAGTAGGAATTGACAGACAAGCTGGAGTTGGGGTTGTGATCGTCTGTGAGAAAATGAGAGATAATTACAGCTATAGTTCGGCAATTACATTTTGTTGAACCACCATCAGACTCTTTGGAAATGGCTAGAATTAAATTTCAAATGAGGCACTTTGAACATGAGAAAGAATTGAAACAGTTTGAATTATGATGAAAAGTAGAAATAAAAGAAAAGGAAGTGAAGGCGAAACAGAGAAAAAGACAGAAGAAAAGCAGAGAGTTTCAAGTTAAAAAGTTAGCAATTAGAGAGAAAAGTTGGCATAGAAGGCGGAGATGAAGTTAGATGGTAGGCTGGATGAGGAGGATAGTGAGGTTGAACAACCCTGTAGTCGCCAATTGTCTAATGGGGTTCTGTTTAAATACATCCAGGCATTATCTAAATTTGATGAGAAGGATGGGGAAACCTTTTGAATTTCATTTGAGGAAGTGGCTAAACAAATGTACTGCTCAGTGACCTTGTTGATCCAAACCAAGCTGATAGGTATTTGCATCCTTATTGGAGGAGGTATCTGGCCAGTATGAGGTGGTGAAGAAAGCCATCTGAAGTATATATGAGGTTGTGTCAGAAGCCGACAGACAGTGTTTCAGGAATCTAAAAAAGGTTCCCTGGTTAAACGCACATTGAGTTTGAAAGGATCAAACAAAGTAATTTTGAAAGGTGGGTAAGGGTATTAAAAACAGAGCAAACCTATGACACTGTTAGAGAGATTCTTATTTTGGAGAAGCTCAACAATTCACTTCCTGCAATCGTGAGAACTCATGTGGAAGAGCAGAGAGTTACAACGGCAAGGTTAGAAGCTGAAATGGCTGATGATGATGATGATTGAGTTCAGAAATCAAAGTTTGATTTCTGTGAGGGAGTGAGAAGAATGTGTGAGATCTTCTTAAATCATATATCTGTGAAAGTAAGGTTTACTGGCATAGGCCAGGAGTAGCAGGTAAATAGGTTATAGCATTAAGAGGTATAGAAGTATGTAACTCTCTTATGCTGAGACATGAGGAGCTATGTCATTCAGAGGGACTATTGGAGGGGTGAGAAGTGCTCCATTATGTAATGTGTGGTTGGAGTGTCCAGTAGAAACACCAACAGATTTATTCCACAATGGGGAAGGAGGCCTTGAGCTTGGTGTTGCAACATTTCAGCATTAACATTGCAAATAACATACATGACCCAAGTCTTTTTCACTGATCGTGACCCGTTAATGTTTTTGGAGAAGTTTAGGGAGAGAAATACCAGTCTGTTCCGATTGAGCTTATTATTTCTGCCATTCAATTTGAAATTATACAGGTTACAGGGCGAGAAAACCTAAGTTTTAACATGTTGTGGAGACTTGAATGAAGAAAGACAAAGGCATTTTGTGGCAGGAGTAAAATGACTGAAATCGAAACTAGTTGAGAACAGTTGTATGCTCAATCAATGAAATATATATATGCTTTGCAGACTACTAACAGAGGAAGACTATGACGTCTAAAATGAATTCACCCTTGTATGTTGATGGATTATTTTATTATAGATGGAGTCTCTGGATACTATCACTGTATAAAGGTTATTTTCTCTTCGATTTATCATGAAGAGAGGTTTTAAAGACAGAGGTGCAGAACTCCTGTCTGAAAACAGTTTAAGCAAAAAACAGAAAAAGGCTTTAGTTTTAATTTAAACGGTGGTAACAATGGGTGGCACGGTGGCACAGTGGTTAGCACTGCTGCCTCACAGCATTAGAGACCCGGGTTCAATTCCCCCCTCAAGCTACTGACTGTGTGGAGTTTGCACGTTCTCCCCGTGTCTGCGTGGGTTTTCTCCCACAGTCCAAAGATGTGCAGGTCAGGTGAATTGGCCATGCTAAATTGCCCGTAGTGTTAGGTAAGGGGTAAATGTAGGGGTATGGGTGTGTTGCACTTCAGCGGGGCGGTGTGGACTTGTTGGGCCGAAGGGCCTGTTTCCACACTGTAAGTAATCTAATCTAATGGAAGGGCAGCGGCCAGCTCTCCAAGACCTGGTTTCCTCGTTTTGCTTTTAGCTGCAACATTCAGAAGCTGCTTGGGAGTTGGAAGTTTCAATACATGATCCCCAGCTGCTGTTCCCTCTGAGATCTCTGTTGATGATGTTTCCCACTGGATTGGAAAACTGCTGTAAGGATCTGTATTTGAAAATATCTTTGTGCCAAGCGGTGTAAACCAAGAAGATAGGTATCTATTGTTTGTGCAAGTATTCCAATACATAAGCTATCCAAAAATAGTATTTTCTTTGATTGTATTTTAACTAAAGCATTTGAATAGATTATATTTGCTTAATGTCGACTGGTTTGACCAGTCACAACATATCTGGAACACACACTTCCCATCTATATTCAAAATAAGGAAAGGTTTAGGTCTAAGCGGCCATCTTAAAATATTTTGCGGGGATCTGGTCTGGTCAACAATACTTGTAGCCGAGGGGTTTGTGACTGACTCCTGTAATTGAAAATTTAGTGATGAGGCTGGGGATGGTTTGCTGGAGATTGTGGTTTAAGCTGCCTCGGACATTCAGGGAGACATGAGGATTTGGTGACCCAACTCTGGATGGAGCATGAGGACTGTAGTTACAACATCTGGGTCTGTCACATGAACAACAAATGGAGTAGAGGCTGCAGAGAGGGAAAGCTCTGAAACCAGGCAGTGAGTGTGTGTGGGGAAAGGGAACTACAGTATCCACCCCGGGTTTTCCAGGAACAGCTTCCCAAGCTCCATTTATGGGAGGAGCAGCGTTTGAGGGGATCCTGACTGAACAAACAGCTGGTCACAGAGTGGTGTCACCTCATTCAACACGACCTGAAGCTTCATTCCAGGGGGTAGGGCAGTCCTGCCAGTGGCTGTTAGGGTTACAGTTTCATTCAGCTTCTATGATCCAGAAATTTCCAGGCATGAGCTGGTGACATTTCCATCAAACGCCAGTATCTCAATATGAATGTCACCATTCGGTGCCGGAGGATGTATATGGTGGATCAGGTAGATTGCTTCTCCCACAGCAGGGAGCTATCGAGTGTATCCTTATTTTCCCAGTATAGTGGGATTCCCGATGGTGTACATGGCATCTTCAGAGTACCCATATCAATGGGGAGAGGTAGAGGAACTGAAGGAGCTCTCTCTCTGTTAATGTTACCGTGTGTCCATGCACAGTACATCATGTCCTGACAGCAGCCACAGTTCCTTCATTCAAAGGCAGGCAGCCATTCCCATCGTCTTCTGGTCTCCATGTAGAAAGGAATGAGTTTATCTTGGATAAAGGCTGTCCCTTTAATACACATTTCAAAACATCATCCCACCACTAAGCAACCACAACAAAATATTCCATGTGTACGGAGCGCAATGGAGTCACTTGGAGCGTCAAGGAGCAGATGATCAGGGATGGAGCAAATGCTTCCATGTCTGAACGGATCTGAGTGAACCCCCCACTACACAGTATCATTACGTCCTGTAATCCCTCTTCATTTCAGTAACATACTACCTTCCATTAGTCCTGTAAATGAAATGACAGGTTATATCAAGTTATATTCCACCTGCCAAACGATTATCCATTGTTTTTACCACTCTGTATCTATTTGCAGGCTCTCCATCCTCTCTTGATAATGTAATTTCTTCCTTATCACCACGACATCGCCAAACTCAGTCCCAGTACATCTATTCAATCCCACTGATCGTTGATATGGATTGTAAATAGTTGAGGACCCAACGGTGGTCGCTATATGACTCAACATTTTATGATCAGTCCAACTGATTAAGACTTATTTATCCGGAGTGCCTGTTTCCTGTTTGATAGCCAGTCCTCCCCCATTCCTGTGTAACACATTCGAAGGGCTGAATAAGAACAAGGAGCATCAGTCTTCTATTTACCCCCTCGAGCCTGCTCCGCTATTGAATACAATAATGGCTGATGTCATCTCTGCTCCGCCATTGAATACAATCATGACTGATGTCAGCCTGCTCCACCATTGAATACAATCATGGCAGATGTCATCCCTGCTCCACCATTGAATACAATCATGGCAGATGTCAATCCTGCTCCACCATTGAATACAATCATGGCTGATGTCATCCCTGCTCCACCACTGAATACAATCATGACTGATGTCAGCCTGCTCCAACATTGAATACAATCATGGCAGATGTCATCCCTGCTCCACCATTGAATACAATCATGGCTGATGTCATCTCTGCTCCAACATTGAATACAATCATGGCTGATGTCATCTCTGCTCCAACATTGAATACAATCATAACTGATGTCATCCATGCTCCACCATTGAATACAATAATATCTGATGTCATCCCTACTCCACCATTAAATACCATAATAGCTGATGTCATCCCTGCTCCACCATTGAATACAATAATGGCTCATGTCATCTCTGCTCCACCACTGAATACAATCATGGTTGATGTCATCTCTGCTCCACCCCTGAATACAAGCATGGCTGATGTCATCTCTGCTCCACCCCTGATTACAAACATGGCTGATGTCATCTCTGCTCCACCCCTGAATACAATCATGGCTGATGTCATCTCTGCTCCACCCCTGAATACAAACGTGGCTGATGTCCTCTCTGCTCCACCCCTGAATACAAACATGGCTGATGTCATCTCTGCTCGACCACTGAATACAATCATGGCTGATGTCATCCCTGTTCCATCATTGAATACAATCATGGCTGATGTCATCCCTGCTCCACCATTGAATACAATCATGGCTGATGTCATCCCTGCTCCACCATTGAATACAATCATGGCTGATGTGAGCCTGCTCCACCATTGAATACTATCATGGCTGATGTCATCCCTGCTCCACCACTGAATACAATCATGGCTGATGTCATCCCTGCTCCACCATTGAATACAATCATGGCTGATGTCATCCCTGCTCCACCATTGAATACAATCATGGCTGATGTCATCTCTGCTCCACCATTGAATACAATCATGGCTGATGTCATACCTGCTCCACCATTGAATAAAATCATGGCAGATGTCATCCCTGCTCCACCATTGAATAAAATCATGGCTGATGTCATCCCTGCTGCACCATTGAATACAATAATGGCTGATGTCATCCCTGCTGCACCATCGAATACAATAATGGCTGATGTCATACCTGCTCCACCATTAAATACCATAATAGCTGATGTCATCCCTGCTCCACCATTGAATACAATAATGGCTCATGACATCCCTGCTCCACCACTGAATACAATCATGGCTGATGTCCTCTCTGCTCCACCCCTGAATACAATCATGGCTGATGTCCTCTCTGCTCGACCACTGAATACAATCATGGCTGATGTCCTCACTGCTCCACCCCTGAGTACAATCATGGCTGATGTCCTCTCTGCTGCACCACTGAATAAAATCATGGCTGATGTCATCCCTGCTCCACCATTCAATACAATCATGGCTGATGTCATCCCTGCTCCTCCACTGAATACAATCATGGCTGATGTCATCTCTGCTCCACCATTCAATACAATCATGGCTGATGTCAGCCTACTCCACCATTGAATACAATCATGGCTGATGTCATCCCTGCTCCACCATTGAATACAATCATGGCTGATGTCATCCCTGCTCCACCATTGAATACAATCATGGCTGATGTCATCCCTGCTCCACCATTGAATACAATCATGGCTGATGTCATCCCTGCTCCACCACTGAATACAATCATGGCTGATGTCATCCCTGCTCCACCATTGAATACTATCATGGCTGATGTCATCTCTGCTTCACCACTGAATACAATCATGGCTGATGTCATCCCTGCTGCACCATTGAATACAATCATGGCTGATGTCATCCCTGCTCCACCACTGAATACAATCATGGCTGATGTCCTCTCTGCTCCACCATTGAATACAATCATGGCTGATGTCCTCTCTGCTCTACCACTGAGTACTTACGTGGTTGATGTCCTCTTTGCTCCTCCATTGAATAGAAGCATGGCAGGTGTCATTGCGGCCTCTGTTCCACTTTACTGCCATCTCTCAATCCTAAAACGCTGGGCTGTTGCTGTAGATTGCGCCACATGAAAAAAAATATCCATTCCACATCTACACTTTCAATGAGTCTTAACATTTTGCAGATCTCATTGAGATCTCCTTTCATTCTTATAAACTTAAGAATATCATCCTTAACTGCTCAATTTATCTTCATTAGACAACCGTTTCATCTCTGGAATCAATCTAATGAACCTCTTCTGAATTAACTCCAATATAAGTGGATCCTTCCACAAGACAGGGCATCTAAACTGTACTCCATTTGCAGCCTCACGAAAGCCTTGCATAGCTACAGTCACACACCCTAACCTTCTAGTCTGGCATTGTCCAAATAAACTTTGAAATTATGCTTGTATTTCTCATTGCTTGCAGTACCTGCATGCAGGGTTTCTGTGAAATGCAAGTGGACACCGATATCCCTCTGCTCCTAACCACTTTGAAGTTTCTGTACATTTTGCTAATAATTTTCCTTCCGATGATGCAGGCCAACTTGAATAACCCATCCTTATCCAATTTAATTTTCATTGCCAAATTATGGCCCATTCAACCTAACTATCCATGTTTATTTTGATATCTCTTCCATCTTCATTCCAAAGTAATTTCCCACCAATGTTAGTGTCCTCTGTTGTGGTTCTGTTCGACGAGCTGGGAATTTGTGTTGCAGACGTTTCGTCCTCTGTCTAGGTGACATCCTCAGGGCTTGGGAGCCTCCCGTGAAGTACTTCTGTGATATGCTTATTGATTGAATCTGTTGTCCCAATCGAACTCATGTTGCTTGTCATCTGCGTGTGTGACTCCTAAGGATAGTTGGTCGTGTCATTTCGAGGCTAGTTGGTGTTCGAATGGGGCAAGCCATTATAGGACAAGCCAAACAGAGAACAGCCAGGGAATTCCGAGAGGCATGGCACTCATCACAGATTCAATCAATTAGAACATCGACCTGGACCCAATATACCAATCACTACAACGGACAGCTGGAACTGACAACCGGAAGCGGCAGATTCAAACCACTACAAATGCTGGAGGAAAGATCACAGAAGCGCTTCACAGGAGGCTCCCAAGCAGTAAGAATGTCACCTAGACAAGGGACGAAACATCTGCAACACAAATTCCCAGCTCGGCGAACAGGACCACAACAACAAGCACTGAGTTACAAATCTTCTCACAAACTTAGTGTCCTCTGAAAATAGTATTTTCTATCTCATCAACCGAGTAATAATATCGAACGCAAATAGATGAGGCATAAGTACTGAAATCTGCGGTACTCCACAAATTGCATTTGCCAAAAGAAAATGACACATTTATTTCATCTGACTGCATTTTGTTGGTTAACCAATCCTCCATCCAAGCTAATAATTTACTCCTAAACCCATGTTCTCTGATCTGACCACTTACTCTTTGGATAAGTAACATATCCGATGCCTTCAAGAAGACCAGATACATTCCATCTCCAAGAATCCTACTATCTAATTTGCTTGCTACATCCTTAAGTAATTCACGCAAGCAATTCATACTCAGTTGATCCTTCGTAAAATCGTGTTGACTCTGATGGATTGTGGTTTGACTTTGCAAATGTCCTCTACAACGGATTCTAATAATTTGCCGTAAATTGCAATAGTTTTATCGATATGTTTTAATGTAATTTATACAGTTATTGTAAGTTCTTCCCTTTTGAAAACCTTTACGTTTTATTTGAATTCCTGTTTAACGTGCAAACGTTTTTAAAGGATCTGCTCCAATTGTTGTGTAAAAGGCATGTGTGGTTGCATGGATTCATCATCCTGGTGGTGTACACAATCGATGGGCTGATGTCTTTCTGGTTTTATGATATTCTAATCTTTATGGCCAGAATGACGTCCTCCTGTTGATGTGTTAGAGGGTTGGGGGATTATGGAATCTTCCTGTTGCTGTGTAACATTTTGAGGGGATGATGGGTCTTCTCTTTTTCTTCCATAACAGGCTGGAGATACTGAATGGTCTCCTGATGTATCCCTGAGATGGGACTGAGGGAGTGATTGGTCTTCTCCTGTTCTCACACAACAGACACATATCTGAATTACCTCCAACTTTCTTACTAAAAAAAAGTATCTGATATATTGTATCCTTATCCAATTCACCTACAAAGGATCGGAGGGGTTGACTGACCTCCTGTTATCTCAGTGTAGCAAATCTCCAGTCATTGTGTGGCCTCTTCCAGTTCCTGTGTTACTGACTTGAAGATGCTGAATGGACTGATCCTGTTGCAGCGTGGCCTACTCTGGGTCTAGTGTTTTGACTCGAGGGGCTGATTGGCCTTCTCCTGTAACCTTACATCAGGCTCCGGGACTGAATACCCTTGTCCTGTTCTGGTGTAAAAGGGTCGAAGGTATGAATATCCTTCTGCTGTTCCTGTGCAACAAGCTGGAGAAGTGGAATGGATTCCTTCATTTTTGTGTAATTGACTTCGATTGCTGACTCCTTCCGGTGTCCGATGTAAAACTACGGTCATCTTTCGGTCTTCTAAACACAACCTGATCATCCTTTCCTTATAGTTTAACACTTCATAACAGGAATCAATTGAGGGAACTATCTCTGAGCTGCTTCGAATGTAACAATATCCGTTCCTCATTGAGGAGATTAAATCTGTACACACTACTCCAGATGTGATCTCACTAAGACCCTGTTCAGCAGCAGCAACACTTTACAAGCCTGCTGTAATGTCCCCACCCAGGTTACAGCAGTCTCAGCTGGCTGGGCAAATACACAGCATTGTTGAAAGATCATTGTCCTTCTCTAAAACCACCAGCATAACAGGAGATCTGAAGAAGAGCATAAATGATGTGGCGAGATGATCTCCAGCATTAATTTACCCAGAGCCCACTTCGATCAGGTTCTACAGAATCTATTGAGGTGGAGCTCAGAAACAGCAAGGAGGAGCAAAAATTGATGGGAATTATATATCAAAGTAAAAGCTGCAATACAAATACTGGGTATGTTATAAAATAGGAAAATGAGATATACACGTTTGTGGCTACTGCAGGAATAATGTACTGTTTAAATTAGATCTGAGCTGCATTAACCAAACTGAATGCTAATGCTGAGAAAAATGGATTTCATGAGCATGTTTGAGATGGCTTGTATTAATATTATGTCTAGCACTGAGCTCGAGATCAGGTTACTTAGGAATTGGATTTGGATGATCAGAAGAGCTAATTGAATACTTTGCTGTAAATGACCTTTTGGGACCAGTGACAATAATGCATTTGTTTTCCTTTATGATGTTTGAGTCCACGACAATTTTAGTTTTATTTGAAGTAACCGTTATAAATCTGAGTCATGCCAGTCATGAAGGTGTGAGGAGGAAGTGGAGACTACAGATGCTGGAGATCAGAGTAGAAGAGTATGGTGCTGGAAAAGCACAGACAGGCAGCCTACTAAGAGCAGGAGTATAGATGTTTGACCATAAGCCTTTCATCAGGAATGAGACTTGTGGGCCAAGGGGGCTGAGGGATAAATGAGAAGTGGGTGTGGCAAAAGGGAGGTCGCTGGGAATGCGATAGGAAGATGAAGGTGGGGTTGAAAGTGATAGGTGATGAACGGAGACAAAAAGCCTAATCGACTGCATCCATTACACCCAATGTAGTCTTCCCTACATTGGAGAGACAGGACGCCAACTTGTGGATCATTTCAGAGAATATTACTGGGACAGCCACATTGACCAACTCCACCGTCTTGTGGCTGAACACTTTAACTCCGCTTCCCACTCTGTAGGGGGTAGTGTAATTTTTAAACGGTTAGCTGCCTTTTAGTCTTTTCTACCTCATAGTGAACACAAGCAGACACTCGAAACTGTTGCCGGACTTCCCCCATGTTTATATGAATGAAACAGTTGTAACAGCTTTCCTCGATAGTTGAGAGACCACCCTTAACCACAGTTGTACAACATCATCCATATAAGGAAAGAACGGGAAGCTCAAACACTGATTGGCCAAGTGAATAACAAAATAATCGCAGGCACCAGAACCCAAATAAGGAAAACAGTGGGGAATCCGAGCACTCGTTGGTCAAGGCAGCATTAGTAGACCCAGCCCACATATACATGTATATAATGCGTGGAGATTACTATGCTTGTGTGTGTGTACCTTTGGGAACAGCACCCGATTTTGCAAAGTTGAATGAAAAAGTTTTGGACAGACTCCTCCGTGTCTTTGTTCCTGGGAAGGGAAATAAAAAGTGCCGTAGATGGGGCTGGATAGCCACTTATCTCGCACAACTCTGCCAAGGACATGAGGGTTCTGGGCCTGCTCCATCGCCACTCCCTAACCACCACAAGCCTGGAGGAAGAAAGCCTCATCTTCCGACTTGGGATCCTCCAACCACGAGGGATCATGGTGGATTTCACCAGTTTCCCCACTTCCTCAAACCCCATCTTATCCAAGTCCAAACTTGCAACTCAGCACCGCCATTTTGAACGTTCCTATGTGTCCACCTGCCATCCCATCAGCCCCACCTTCATCTACTTATTAGATCAAAGCAGGCAGCTTAGGAAAATGCCAAGTGTTGTCGTAGGCCAGTGGATTCAGAGAGATGTAAGGCCCAGTAAAGGATGGCCAAGAAACTGAGAAGAAAATCAAAAACGTAAAGCATGCAAACGAAAGAAAAGCAAAAGCCTGCTAAAAAGCTTCTGTCAATGTATGAAACAAAATCAAAAACACGCTCAAATGTGGGACAGTGAGTGTGCAGACAGGATCATTTATTGTAGAGAACAGAAAAATCACAGGGAAATTAAACAGTTTTTTTTGTGTCCATCTTCAAGGAAGAATATCCAGAAATTCTCCCAGAAATACCAAGAGACCATGGGATTTGTGTAAGTAAAGTCAAAGATCATTCATATCAGTGATGAGGTCTTCATTGAACAAACAGCCAGATTGAGTATTGATAAATCTGACAGACCAGATGTAGTACATACAAGTATTTCAAATGAAGCAGCAATGGACATATTGATTGCATTGCAGACTTTCATGTTATTTTCCTACACATTACTGAAAGGCATTTAGCTAATCTGAATAAGGTGAAGTTTATAAATATTATCCGACAGTTTAAGAAAGGATGAAGATAGAGAGCGGTGAACTCCAGACCAGTTAACTTGTCATCTGCGGTCGGGTGTCTGTTGGACTCAATTACAAAGAACGTGCTGCTAGATATATAGAAGGTCATGGCAAAACCGGGAAGTATGATAACGCATCGATGAAATGAAAGCCATAAGTAGCAAACACTTTTTGGAATGGTTTGAAAGATGATTCTTGTAGACATAAGCAATGAGGAACCAATGGATAACGTATAGTTGGATATTCAGGAGCAATATTTTGAGAAGTCATACAGTAAGCTCATAAGAAAAAATAAAGCGCAAGGTATTGGGAAAGATATATGCAAACGGGACAGTTAAAATTAGGTTTACATTCATGTGAATGTCATTGCAATGTAGAACATGTCGTGCACCAGTTGCATAGAGTGTTAGTGAGACTAAACTTAAAGTATTGTGTACCGTTTGGAGTCCCAATCTAAGATATAATATACTGACTACAGAGGAACTGCAAAAGGTATTATCCAGATTAATCCATAAAATTGCAAGATTGTCTGAGGGGAAACTCACCCTGTGATCTTGCTTTTCATAATTTGATTACAGTAAAACTTAGAAATATTGAGGGGACTGAATAACAGAGGGACATGGAGAAGTGCAAACAGGCGAGATTAGCGAGAATCCCACGATATTCTACATGTACAAGTAGAATAGAATAAATGGCAAACAGTTAGTGTCCATTAGAAACCAAAGGGGGGCAATCTGTGTGAGAAGCTGGTGAGCATTGATAGGTTGTTACATGAGACCTTCGCATCTGTTTTACTAGGGAGAAGGAGGAGTCAGGTAGAGAATTCGAGAAGATGGACTGAACCGCTCTCGAACAGATTGACGTAAAATACGAGCAGGAATTTGAGGCTTTCACCGGTATAAAATTGGACCAATCCCCGGTCTGGATGAGTTGTATCACAGGCTGCTGTCAGGGTCAAAAGAGGAAAGACCCTGACTGAAAATTGTAATTAGAATCTGACCATAGGGGAGGTGCCAGAGGACTGGAGAACAGCTAATGTGACTCCACTTCATGGTAAGGGTGGTAGAGATAGATCAGGGAACTATAGACAAGTGAGTGTTAGATCATTGATAGGAAAATTACTGGAGAAAACAGGGAAGGAAAAAAATCGAACTCTAATCAGAGTGTCAAGGGTGATCAGCGATAATCATCATGACTTTATCAGAGGGAAGTCACATTTAATGAATTTGATTGAATTAGTTTGAGGAAGTCGCTTATTTAGTTTTGTAGCAAGGCCTTTGACAAAGTTCCACATGTGAAACTGAGAAATAAAGTATTCTCACAGTATAAGAATAACTTGACAAGTTATAACAAAAGTTGTCGTAGTGTCAGGAGACAGAGGGTGGTGGGAGAAGGCTGTTTGTGTGACTGGAGACCAGTGTCCCCTGGTGTACCACAGGGATCAGTGCTGTGTCCCTTATTTTTTGTGGTACTCATAAATGGTGTAGATGTGAATCTGCAGGGAGATGGGTAGAGGAGGTAGGAGTTGTGATAAGTAAGTTTGCGTTTGATACAATGATTGGCCGGGTGGTTGGCAGTGAGGAGGAAGGCTTTATGTTGCAGGAAGATACAGAAGGAATGGTCAGACGGTTGGATCATTGACAGATGGAATGTAAACCTGGTAAGTATGAGGAGATGCACTTTGGAAGAAGGAACCAGACAGGAGAGTACTCAATGAATGGCAGCGCACAGGAAGCTTAGACTGTGCACCTTCACACATCCCTGAATGTGACTGGACAGGATAATGGGCTAGTTAAGAATTGGACCTTGGGTGCAGCATTTATTAATCAGTGTGTAGATTATAAGAGCTATACAGCGCTTTCGTTAGGCCAAGATGGAATACTGTGTGGAGTTCTGGGAGCAACATTACAGGAAGGATGTGATTGTACTGGAGGGTGTGCAGTGGAGATTCACCAGGATGTGGAGAGAGACTGGATAAGCTCGGGTTGTTTACTTTGGAGTAGAGAAGGCTGAGGGGGATGTGATTCAGAAGGATAAGATAATGAGGGACATGGACAGGGTGGATAGACAACAGTTGTTTCTTTTAGTCAGAGGGTCAAGAACAAGGGAGCACAATTTTACAGTGAGGAGTTTGAGGTACAGAGAAAATTTAATTTTTTTTCTCACCCAGAAGGTGTTATGGTCTGGAATGCACTTGCTGAAAAGGGAGTTATCATGGGTAACCACACAACCGTTAAAAAGTGCTTGGACGAGAACTTGGAAGTGTCATGGCATTCCCGGCTATGGACCTGATGTTGGAAAATGGGACTAATATAGATCGTGCTGTATTTCTGTTGGCACACAGTCTATAGTACTGAGAGTGTATGGTGTGCAAGGTCAATTATTGAGCAGCTGAATGCACGAATTGATCTGTCTCTGAAAAGTGAATGTAATAGCTTGTTTAATCATGTCAATGTGAGAGGTATGAGAAAGTAAGTGCAGCTTCCTGAAACCAGAGAATAGGCAATGGGAAACAGGGAAATGGCAGAACGATGAAGTCACTACTTCAGTTCTGTCTTCACAGAACTTTCTAACAATACTAGGAAAACCAAGTCTGGTGTGGGAAAATGACATAGTACACGGAACAGAGAACATAGTAAGTAAATGGATTAGGAGAAATTATTGGGACTGAAAATAATGGTCATAGTCAACTTTAATATAGATTTAAGAAATGGGAATTATGATTGTGAAACAGACAGAAAGACAAATGAAAGAGAAACAATGGATGTAATACATTTATATTTTCAGAAAAAAACTTTGGTAAAGCGCCAAGCCTAGTTTGCAAAATTCAATCTTAGTGGATTGGGACTAATATATGGACATGTTTCTAGAATGGGACAGCTGGCAGGAAACAGTGAATAGAAATAAACAGACTTGTGAAGCAACAGCCTAACATTGTATTTAAGGTATGATTCTGTGAGTATGACTGTGTCCCAGACACCCCATCACCTTCCCCGGAGATCTCCTGTCTCACAAGCAGGACAGACACAGCAGATGTGACGGCAGAGTGAGATACAGTCCTCAATAGTGACTCTGTATCCCATGAAGTCTCACGGTGTAGTTTAGACATGGGAAAGGAAACCTCCTGCTGATAACCATATACCAGCCTCTCTCAACTGAAGAATCAATATTCCTCCATGCTGAACAACACTTGGAGGAAACACTGACGCTGGTAAGGATGCAAGATGTACTCTGGGTGGGGGATTCCAATGTCCACCTCCAAGAGTATCTCAGCTACAGCATTACTGATCGAGCGGGCCGTGTCCTAAAGGATATAACAGCTAGACTGGGTCGGTGGCAGGCGGTGAAGGAACCAACTAGAGGAAAATACATACTTGACCACATCCTTATTCAGCCAATTGCAGAAATATCTGCCCATGACAATATTGGTAAGAGTGACTACCGCATAGTCATTGTGGAGACAAGTCACACCTTCACATTAAGAATAACCTCCATCAGTTTGGGTGGGACTATCCACGTGCTAAACAAGACAGACTTCGAACAGATCTAGCAGCTCAAGTCTGGGTTTCCATAAGGTATTGTGGGTCATCAGTAGCAGCAGAATTGTACTCCCACACAACGTCATGGCCTGGCATGTCCCCCTCACAACAATTACCATCAAGCCAGAGGATCAACCTTGGTTCAATAGAGTGTGCAGGAGGGCAGGAACAGCACCGGGCACACTTGACATTGAGATGTCAGCCTGGTGAAGCATGAAACAGGACTACATGTGTGCCAAAGAGCAGAAGCAATAAGTGATAGACAGAGCTAAGTGATCCCACAAGCAACGGATCAGATGTAATCTCTGCAGTCCTTCCACTTCTCATCGAGAAACGTTGGGGATAATTAAACAATTCACTGGATGAAGAGATTCCACAAATAACCCCTTCCACCATGATGGTAAAGCCCAGCCCTTCAGTGTATAAGATAAGGCTGATACATTCGTACCAATCTTCAGTCAGAAATGCTGAGTGGATGATCCATCTCAGCCTCCTCCAGTGGTCCTCAGCAATTCAGTTACCAGTCATCCACAGCAAGTGGACTGCAGCAATTCAACAAGACAGCTCATCACCGCCTTATCAAGGGGAACTAGGGACAGGAAATAGATTCTGGCCCAGCCAGTGACACCCAGATTGACGAAATAAATAATTTGGAAAAATAAAATTAACAGGAAGGTTGCTGAGGTATCGCAGGGATCGGTGCTCAGGCCCCAGCTGTTCGCAATACCAATTAAACATTTGATTGCAGGAATCAAATACAATATATCCCAGCCTGTTGAAAGCACGAAAGGATGTGGGATTGTGAGTGGGTGGGGAGGATGTTAAAAAGTGCCAAGGTAACTGAGACAAGTGGAGTGAATGGACAAATACGTAGCAGATGGAGAACAAGGTGGGTAGAGGTGACGGTGTGCCCTTTGGTGGGAAGAATAGATTGTCAGCTTATATTTGAAACATGTTGCTCTATAAAGCAATGTCTGCTCCTTTTTGTTGTTTCTTTCTGAGCAGCGCTCCAAGGTCCCTGAAGCACAGAGAGTTCTCAACCCAGAGGTCAATACTGGGAATGGCATTGTCATGCTGACCAGTGTACATAGACCCTCCAAGGGGGGAGCTGTAACATTGAAAAGGATCTGAATCTCCTTGTACACCAGTCACTGAAAGCAGTATTGCAGAAACAGAAAGCAGTTAGGAAGATAAACGGTGCATTGACCTTCATTTCAGGATTTGAGCCCAGGAGTAAGGGTGACTTACTGCAGCTGTACAGGGCTTAGTTGGGACCCCATCTTGAACACTGTGCAGTGTTGTGTGCAGTTTTGGTCTCCTTACCTAATAAAGGACAAACCTGACATTGAGGGAGAGCAGCAAAGAATAACCAGACTGATTCTCTGGGATGACTGGCTTGTTGTGGGAACAGAGTTTGGGGCGACAGGGTCTGTATTCCATGGACTTTATGAAAATGAGTGGTGATCTCAGTGAGATATATAAAACTCTAACAGGGTGTGACAGTATTGAATCAGGGATGGTAATTCCCCTGGCTGATATGTCTAAAACAGGCAGGACTCTGCGCATTGAGATGAGAATAAATATCTGCACTCAGAGACTGGGGCACCTGGGGAATTCGCTCACACTGAGAAGCCAAGGCACTGAATCTAAATAAGGATTTAGAGGCAGTAAACGGATGAGGTGAGAGCAAGAGTGCAGTGTGGAAATGAAAGGCCAGCCATCATTATACTGAATTGGGTAGCAAACTCGATGGGCCAAAGGGACTACTGTACTTCCTATTTATAGTTTTCCAAGGTTACTCACATTAACGGATCTCTTCATTTAGTGCGATAAGTGCATTGAGGAGATGTTTGAACATGAACTAGAATGGGGGAGGCTCAATATGTTGCATGACCTCCTTCTTTGGGTCCATTTCTGGAACAGTTGAGGAACCCAAAGTGTGGGGGTAAGTACATGAAAGTTTTTGGTACTTACTGTCTTTAATTTCCGATCTGGCTAGGAAGAACTGTTTGTTTAATGTCTGGATTCTTCTGTGGATGTTTCTCCTTCTTTACCGGTGTTTGTGTGTAGTCTGTGGGAAAATTGTCACAAACTCTCAGAAGTAAGGAAGGAGGTCTCTGCAGGGGCGACAGGATTGTGTTTACCATTCCCTTTTCCGATACCGAAACTGGTGCTGGGTGTTCTGTCTGGTTTTATCCTTGAAGACATCGGAACAGTTTGATACAATTGAGGATCTTGCTTTGCCATTTCAGAGACTATTGAAGAGTTTATCACATGTCTATGTTTCTGGAGTCACTTTGAGGCCAGTCCAGGAAAGCACGGGAGATTCACTTCCTGAAAGTACATTTGAAAATAATGGGTGGGAGAATCGGGCTAGTATTGAATGAGAGGAAGACCATGAGGTGGGGTGGGTAGTTAATGAGGTGAGTTCGATCAGATAGCACCAGGAAACAAGCTCAGCCTCGTCCAGACAATCCCTCTGCTACACTCAAAGAAAATGGAACTGAGACAAATTATTGTATGATTCAGACCAATGAGTTGAAGACGATACTGACCTTACTCCCAGTTACAAATGCGCAGAAAAAAAGATCAACTGACTTGACACCAATATCCCTTTTTCCCATCTTTCCTGGGAAGACTGACTCATATTACAGGATGCTATCAAAGTGTCTACATTTCAACATTCTGAAACCTCGGCACACATCTTTCAATGACACTATCTCTCAGTCTCCCCCTCTCTGTCCAGACCCCAAACCACTCCCATGTGATGATATTAAACTGAATCCCCTGCCATCTCTCTCTGGCAGTGATGTTCACACCCACATCAGCCCCTCGTCAGGGCACAATGGAGATATGGAACTGTAAATGGGTGGGAGCTGCACATCCTGTCACTTCCAGCATGGGCTGCCAGAATTCCCACGCTGGGCAAGGATCTAACACAGTGTTATTGAGCAATGCACTGGGGTGGGGTACACAATCCTACATGCTGGGAGGGTAACTGCTCCTGGGTTACAGATCAATGCACTGGGGTGGGGTACACAGTTCTACATGCTGGGAGGGTAACTGCTCCTGGGTTATAGATCAATGCACTGGGGTGGTGTACACAGTCCTACATGGTGGGAGGGTAACTGCTCCTGGGTTACAGATCAATGCACTGGGGTGGTGTACACAGTCCTGCATGGTGGGAGGGTAACTGCTCCTGGGTTACAGATCAATGCACTGGGGTGGGGTACACAGTTCTACATGCTGGGAGGGTAACTGCTCCTGGGTTATAGATCAATGCACTGTAGTGGTGTACGCAGTACTACATGCTGGGAGGGTAACTGCTCCTGGGTTACAGACCAATGTACTGGGGGGGGGGGTACACAGTCCTACATGCTGGGGGGTGGTGGTAACTGCTCCTGGGTTAAAGATCAATGTAGTGGTGTGGGATACACAGTCCTACATGCCGGGAGGGGAACAGCTCCTGGGTTACAGATCAATGTACTGGGGTGGTGTACACAGTCCTGCATGCTGGGAGGGTAACTGCTCCTCGGTTGCTGATCAATGCACTGGGGAGATGTGCACAGTCCTACATGCTGGGAGGGTAACTGCTCCTGGTTTACAGATCAATGTACTGGGGTGGTGTACACAGTCCTACATGCTGGGAGGGTAACTGCTCCTGGGTTACAGATCAATGTACTGGGGTGGTATACACAGTCCTACATGCTGGGAGGGTAACTGCTCCTGGGTTAGAGATCAATGTACTGGGGTGGTATACACAGTCCTACATGCTGGGAGGGTAACTGCTCCTCTTTTACAGTTCAATGCACTGGGGTGATGTACACAGTCCTACATGCTGGGAGGGTAACTGCTCCTGGGTTACAGATCAATGTACTGGGGTGGTATACACAGTCCTACATGCTGGGAGGGTAACTGCTCCTGGTTTACATATCAATGTACTGGGGTGGTGTACACAGTCCGACATGCTGGGAGGGTAACTACTCCTGAGTTACAGATCAATGTACTGGGGTGGTGTACACAGTCCTACATTCTGGGAGGGTAACTGCTCCTGGGTTACAGATCAATGTACTGGGGTGGTGTACACAGTCCTACATGCTGGGAGGGTAACTGCTCCTGGGTTACAGATCAATGTATTGGGTTGGGGTACACAGTCCTACATGCTGGGAGGGTAACTGCTCCTGGGTTACAGATCAATGTACTGGGGTGGTGTACACAGTCCTACATGCTGGGAGGGTAACTACTCCTGAGTTACAGATCAATGTACTGGGGTGGTGTACACAGTCCTACATGCTGGGAGGGTAACTACTCCTGAGTTACAGATCAATGTACTGGGGTGGTGTACACAGTCCTACATTCTGGGAGGGTAACTGCTCCTGGGTTACATATCAATGTACTGGGGTGGTGTACACAGTCCTACATGCTGGGAGGGTAACTGCTCCTGGGTTACAGATCAATGTATTGGGTTGGGGTACACAGTCCTACATGCTGGGAGGGTAACTGCTCCTGGGTTACAGATCAATGTACTGGGGTGGTGTACACAGTCCTACATGCTGGGAGGGTAACTACTCCTGAGTTACAGATCATTGTACTGGGGTAGTGTACACAGTCCTACATGCTGGGAGGGTAACTGCTCCTGGGTTACAGATCAATGTACTGGGGTGGTGTACACAGTCCTACATGCAGGGAGGGTAACTACTCCTGAGTTACAGATCAATGTACTGGGGTGGTGTACACAGTCCTACATTCTGGGAGGGTAACTGCTCCTGGGTTACAGATCAATGTACTGGGGTGGTGTACACAGTCCTACATGCTGGGAGGGTAACTGCTCCTGGGTTACAAATCAATGTACTGGGGTGGTGTACACAGTCCTACATGCTGGGAGGGTAACTGCTCCTGGTTTACAGATCAATGCACTGGGGTGGGGTTCACAGTCCTACATGCTGGAAGGGTAACAGCTCCTGGGTTACAGATTAATTCACGAGTAATCACAGCATAGCTCGCTGTGCTGGTCAGACTATCTGTTTGAGGTTTATTGATGAATGCACTGTTGTGGTCTGCATAGCTCCCTGTGCTGGACAGATATCTAGTCCGCGTTTACAGATCAATGCACGGGTGTGGTCTGCACTGTTTCCCATGCTGAATACTTGCTGGAGGAACACTGCAAGCCAGGCAGTATCAGGAGGAGTGGAATTTGATGTTTCGGTGTAGACCTCCGTCAGGACTCTTGCAGAAGGGATACACCTGAAACGTCGACTTCTCTACATCACAGCGTGACTTGCTGTGTTCTCCAAGCTTCCTGTCTGTCTTCTTTGGATTCCAGCATCTGCAGCTTTTCTGTCTCTGTCCCAGTTTTCCATAGTGTACACATGTCTCATCTGCGTTTGAAGATAAGTGCCCTGACATGATCTGCGCAGTGTTCCACTCTGGACAGATTGCTGGATTGTATTGACCAGTGTAATGGATGATTCTGCACAGATTGCTGGGTTGTACTGAGCAGGACACTGGCCTGGTCTGTACAGTGTTCCACGGTGAACAGATATCTCCTCTGGGTATATGGTGTCTGGGCTGGTTCTGTGAGGTGGATTGAGAATGTGGTATATCTAACCATTTCAGCTGATCTGGCAATGCCTTTAGTTCCCATTCCTGTGATTGGACCCTCCGTCTCTCCCCCCATTAATGTTAATGTCACCCCAGGCACAGTACATCATGTTGGTGGGGTGGGTAGGGGGGAAAGGTCATGGACAGGTCAAGGGGTTCCCCGGAAATTTCTGTCCCCGACATTCTATAACTGACATTCCTTGGAACGTTCTATCCCTGACATTGTTTGTGAACGGCCGGACGTCAGTGAAATAAACAAACGATAAGATCCCGAGGGAAGAGATCCCGTTCCAGGGAGAAGGAGACACTGTTCCGAAGGCCGCTCAGAAAGTTAAAGGGGGGAATACGTTTTCCCTGCGTTTACATTTCTTCACGACACAGGGTCGACCACAATTTAGAACAAAATACAGGAATTCCCAAACTCTGTTTGTCTTCAGGAAACTGGGAGAGAATCCTTCAGGACAGCAACATTCCCACCCTCCGTATTAGGAACTGGGAAGGAGTGACCTGTGTCTGCTCTCGAGGGATCGAGTGTGTGGGAATGTTCTAGAAACCATCTGTCCTTATGGATGTGTCTCTGTGTGTTTGGGGAGGGAGGGTTTCTTGTGGTTTATGTCACATTTTTGTCAGTAATTCAGACGTTCCCATTTGTTTTTCCAGCTCCAATTATTTTAATAAATCCCTGAATACAGGGACACATTTGAAAACCTCACTGGGTCCCCGATCAAACGGGTCCCTTTGCCTCCAGGCTGATGGATAATGGGTTTGTTTTCCTTCCTCACAGTTAACATTGTGACCATCTACGTCCTGCTTTATAAAGATTGTGGACTGTCTCCATGTGTCAGACGTTACCTGGGGGCCATGGCAGCGGCGGATCTCCTGGTCATTATCCTCGACCTGATCCTGAGACACATTCCCATTGTTTATCATGAACAGTTTTATTTCCTGAGGGACTCCGTCCGCGTGTGTAATATCCACGCCGTCCTGCTTTATGCAGCCACTGACTGCTCTGTCTGGTTCACCGTCACTTTCACCTTTGATCGGTTTGTGGCCATTTGTTGCCAGAAGATGAAAGGTAAATATTGCAGTGAGAAAACGGCGGCTGTGGTTCTGGGAGCAGTGACTGTGCTGAGCTGTTTAAAGAACATTTTCTGGTTTTTATGCTCACGGCTCGGTATCGGCTGATGAACGTCCCCACGTTTTGTGATATAACAGACGCTGTTCTATTCTCCAGTGTCTGGACCACAAGCGAGTTCCTCCACCACATTCTAACCCCGTGTGTCCCATTTCTCCTGATTCTGCTGCTCAATGTTCTCACCGTCAGATACATTTTAGTGACCAGCAGAGCCCGCAGGAGACTCCGCACTCACACCAATGGGGACGCTCAGTCTGACACTGAAATGAGAAACCGAAAAAAATCCATCATTTTACTGTTTGTGATCTCGGCCAATTTCATCCTGTTATGGTCAACGTTCATGCTCTTTGGGTCCGGATGTATTATTTTGGGTATAAGTCTGTGTATCTCGATCGCTTTGTGCAGGAATTGGGCTTCATGCTGCAGCTCCTCAGTTGCTGCACAAACACCGCGATTTATGCCGTGACCCAGACTAAGTTCAGGCAGCAGCTGAAGAATGTGCTGAAATATCCCTTCACCCAAATCCATCCATCCATCAAATTCCCTCATTAATCAATCCATCCGGGATTTTCTCATTTAGGTTCAGTGTTTCAGCGATGGAGCAGCCTGTCGCTATGGTAGCAGACTGAGGGTAGCGCTGGTTTGTCCATCCTTATCCCACAGGGGGGTTACAGGGAAACATTTCAATGTTTCTCACAACTCAGGGGTCAGTGAGAAAAGGCACCATCCCACTGACTGTATCCATCACTTCCATTTGTAATCAATAAAAATGTTGATTAAACCGTGCCGAGCAGCAGAGTGACCGATGTTGTTGTGTGTCTTTGTGTTGAAGAAGCTGAGCTGGAGAGAGACAGACTCAGCCCCAAGTCCTGGGCCTCAGGGAAGGGGAGGGTACCGTGCCCTGAGCTCAGGAGCTGGGTTTAACTCCCTCTGACCACCCCCCCCCCATTCCAACCTGGCCTCCCCAATTCCTCACCCCCACTTTTCCTCCTCAATTCTCTCCCTCTCTCCCTTCCTGCACAATCTCTCTTTCTCGCCACCTCTCCCTTTCACTCTGTCTGGTCCCCTCTCGTGACAGCCCCCAACCCCAGTTTCTCCACCTGCCTCCACTATTCTTTCTGCCTCACTCTCCCCCTCTCTCTCTCACACCCCCAACATGAGTTTATCAGCTGCCTCCATTCTTCTCTCTCCCCCTCCCCCTCACTCTCTCTCTCTCTCTCTCTCTCTCTCTCTCTCTCTCTCTCTCCCCTGCCGTCTCTACCTCCTTCTCACAATTCTGGCTCTACCCCATTTTCCCCACCTCGCACTTCCCACATCTCTCGATCATCTCACACCCACACGCCGCCCCCCCCCCCCCCCCCCCCCCCCACAAGCAGACTCACCACCAACCTGCAGTCTCTGGGTCAGAGGGAGAGGGAAGGACCAGGGAGACAGAGTGTGTCAGAGAGAAGAGTAAGGGCGGGACAGAAGGGAGAGAGATTCAGATAGAGAGAAACGGAGGGTGGTGGGGAGAAAGAGACCAAGATAGGGGGATCGAGAGTGAGAGAATATGGAGAGAGAGCGAAGGAGC